>NC_142214.1:14594000-15231000 GCF_049639895.1 Pseudopodoces humilis | reverse complement strand
TCTCTTGGTTTGAAGGCTGCCAATTTTTAAAATGGTCCTTTGTGTTAGGATTTGAGTGACATATGCTATAAAAAGAACCCCTTACATTAAATTTACTGTGGGTTTTTGCTGTCCAGAATTACTCTTAGATAAGTGAGACTTGTTTCTTACGTCAGCTGTCTAAAGCAATGGAAATAAAACAGCTCTCATAATGATTGGCTTTCTCCTGGCATTTTAAGGAAATCACAGTTTGTGATGTGATAATGGACCAGACAGAAATCACTGTCATCTCTGACTGCAGATACTTGTTTTCTTCCACTTGGAAAGAACCACGAATCTGGCAGCCTTGCCCAAGTGAGGAGGTGAAGAGAGGGTACCACAAAAGTGATGGGTTTTGGTCTGCACAGGGCAGAAATTCAACAGAAATATGCAGCTATTTACTGCTATGTATTCGTGCAAAATTTAATGTTATTTGTAACATGTGAATGGGAAAAATAAAATATAATTTGTTGGAACAAAGTCTCTCACTGTGTTTGAAACAGGATATATTGTACTCCAACAGTAATTGTGCTGATGAGGCTGAATTTATAATCTCTGTCTCTGTGACTTTTAGAATTATTGATAAAACTTTAATTTCACAATAGTTTTTCAGAGTATGATGCTAGAGTTTTTTTTATAAAGACAGAAATAATGAATGAAAATTGCATGGCTGGGACATTCTTCAAAGTTAATTTAATGCAGCTACTCATTAAACAAGTCATTTTAGCAATTGAGTGAGATTCATTTTGCAGAAAGTTATGGCATTTGCTAGATCCTGAAGAATAATATCAACAAGCATGAGCAAAAACACTGGGTAAAATCCACTGTGTTGTGATCTGAAATGAATAAATATTTCCAGTCCAATATTTAGATTTCCTTTGTATTCTGAACTTTTGAGTCTCAACCTCAAAGTAAACACCAGGGATGTAATATCTTTTCAAATGAAACTAAAAAATATTTCAACCTCTTTCAGACAAATTGGCAAAATGTGGACTGTTGCCTGTTATTTATTTATTTTTTTCTCATTTAAGCTCTTAGGGGAACTGTTCTCTACAATGACAAAATATAGAAACTTTTCACCTTTGTATTTTAGAACAAAATTCTTCTTTGGTATAGATTATTTTCAGATAATAGAATATTAGTTAGTGTGAACTCTTTGCATATATTTCATGCCTTTATTTTTCCCAGCTGCTTTGTTGAGATTTTTTGGTTTTATGTAGATACATTTAGTACTGCAGTTATATATTTTAGGCAGTAGAAAATTAATAATTTACTGCTTAATGCAAACTGAGTAAACTTTCTCTCATGTGGCTGAATTTTGTTTGCCTTACCTTCAGCTATCAAACTACTGCTTTATTCCATTGTGTCTTAATTAGTGGCTTACAGCCACCAAGTGACTAATCACAGATTGATAGAATAAGGGTTGAAACAAACAAATCTAATGAAGGATGTGTTCACATGTGAGATAAAAGCTCAGCAGGGCCATTCAGAACCTGGCTGACTTTCCCAGAAACTTACACCAAACATATTTGCTAATATTGAGCATTCTCACAGTAATGCAGAATAGGTCGTATAATGTATTTTAGGGTATGCAGAAGTTAAGGGGAAAACCTTTGGATCTGAGTTACCCAATATATACAATGTGTCTTTCTCAGCCTTTCTCAGACTAGAATTATCATGGGAAAAACAAACTATTAACAAACTCAAACTTATGGAGGGTTTGTATAGAAAGACTGTTGACTGTCACCTTCATTACTAACAGAAAATATTTCAAAGGTGAGCAACATTCAAATTTGCTGGAAGTTCCAGTGTTCACCTGACGTTGTCCAAATAACCTGGGGTTCTGCAAACAAAATTTCTTGAGTTTGGAGAACATCTTTGGAATTTTCACAGAATAGACACTCACTTTTCCTGTGACTTGCCTCCTGTTTCATGCTCAAGACTAAACTTTACTTTTCATTGGGAGAGTTAGACTTGTTTTTAAAGGTGGTGGAAACTTGAGGACATTTTAAGATCTTTTTCCTAACAAAGTGAGATTACCCAGGGGAGATGCCCATCTGCATATCAGTCTGTGCCTACAGCACAAGCCCTACATCCCTCATCCCACCTCATTGGGATCTGACAGAGATACAGAGGTCTCCTTGCTTAAACCCCTCCATGGAAATGCAGCTCACAGGAGCAGTAGGACCCACGACCACCCTGCAGTCAGGATCAGTTGTTTTTTCAGCTTTCTCTTCCCCTGGAGTTAGCAGGGAGCCTGTCAGCACCAGCCTGGCCTGTGATCAGCAGGCTCCCTGCATAGGGGAGGGTGTGCAGGGAGGTTTGGGGTAGAGAATATGCTTGTCAAGGGAAAAAGATTGAAGATAATGTGGTTAAAGGGAGCCTGGAAGAGAGATGCTTTATTATGATGAGAAAAAGTAGTAAGTGAATCAGTAAGAAATCAGATTTGATTAGTTCACTGAGAAGCTTGTCTGTTTCTCCAAGCTGTTTTGCTCCATGAAGCCAGCTGTGAGCTGCAGCAGCAGTGACAGTATGTGCACCACAGGGACATGCATGAACAGCCCTGCTGGACATTTCCACACCACAACTTGAGTACATCTACCCGTGGAAATGCACCAATCACTCACACCTCATCTCTCATCATCTCGGGATTTGCTCTTTTTTACCCCTTTGAGTGCATGGCCCATGCTTCACACACTTTGCAGATCACAGCCATGGCATTTCTTCTCTGCCTGCAGAGTGTGATGCCAAAGGCCAAGAGGGATCCGCAGCCTGTCTGTCTATCTCTCATTCTGTCCAGTTTCTGGTAACAAAACTAGCACTTCAGGAGCATTTGGGGCCTCTGTGGCCTTTGAAACCAGGAAGATTTTTCCTCAAATAAATGGATTTAGAACTTTTAGTTGCTATACCTACTAGATATCCAAATTACCTATGGGAAACTAAGGTGTTTTAAAAGCTGATCTGCTACACTATGGATTCCGACAGCACTGAACTGCTGTTATGCCTAAGCCTTTCAGCATTGCGCTGGGGAATTTGCTTGCATTGATAATGTCATCATTAGCCTGTGGGGATTTCTGGATTTCTTGGTTTGTTATTTTTTTTCCTGAGAAACATCCACAGTGAAAAGTGCTTGATATTATTATACAAACATAAAATAAGACCTCAAATTTGCATTTCATTCCTGTGATCTCTTATCTTTAGAGTAGGATTAAAAGCTAAGCTTCTTTACCAAAATCACTGAATATTAATTATACACCATATAAATAATTTAATTGCACACAGAGAATTGACTTTCTGAAAGTTTCATACATACTTCTTTTTATATGATGGAAATTATTATAAAGCAATTTTTCTCTTAATACTTTTCATGGTTAAAATCTATCCTGCTTAACTGTAATTTATAATTTGGTAATAGACAACAGAATTTGCTAATGCTCACAATATATAGGAATGGGAAATTCTATTAAAGGTTGAGAATAGCAGAGAGGTTATGATCCTTATGTGCCTCTTTTTGGATGATAAGCTCAGACCATCAGCTACTTTACTCTGACTCCACTAAAGGGAATGTGGCTTCATCCATCTGCCAGCATTGGAGCTTGCTCACAACATTGCCTGGGTCACCATAAAAAAAACTTCCTGAGAAAAACTTGCCCCTTTCAAGTCTTGCAAAAACAGCACCAGCATATCCCAAATATCCGGAGAAATGTGTTAAAGATGTCATTGGTGGGGGAGAAGAAGCATGTACAAATCTCAAGATGGATAAACTCTGTCAGAGTATTACTTGCATAAGAATCTATCTTCAGATTTGTGTGTTCCTATTTTCTGTATTTTTGTTATTTTAGTTTTGCAGACTCAAGCCACTTTGATTTAAAGAAAAAGTTGCTACAAGGAGTATCTTGTTATAAGGAGTGGAAGGAAGAACCCAGCATATTGATAAAACCCCAACTGGAAATTCCATTATACATTAATTAACTCATACACACTGCCTACATAGCCTCAAAGGAGTTTCATTACTCACTTAGGGTCACCTCTCTGGTAGAACATCTTATTTACCTGTCTCAGCAGAGATTTATAAGCCTGACTGTAACATTTGTCCTTGAGGTTGCCTTTCCCCCTGTCTGTGTTAGATGGCTTTTCCCTGGAGTGCAAATCTCCCACAGTCATTGTCACTGGAAGGAGGTAGAAGAAAAGAGACAGCTGGGACAGATTCTTCTCAAGATTGTGCCAATTTTACAGAAGCACACTGCTGCTGACCTCAGTGCAGTTCATTGCAGCTATTGACTTTAGTGCCATTGACTTCAGCAGGCCCAGTTTAGTGTTGGGAGGTTAAGTGAGGGCAGATATATTATTCTGTGAGAGAGGAGGACCCCTGGATCCTACTGTTGCTGACTCATTTCAAAGTGGATACCAGAGATACTTATTTAGGAGTTTTGGCTGCCACGTGCAAATTCCTTTCATGTTTCCAAACAGAGGCTGTCAGGTTCTCACCCAACCCCAAAGTTAGAATTTTTACTCTGAAACTTGCCCACAATAACTAAACTAGGTAGGCAAGAGACATGTAAGCATGAAAAGAAACAATTTTTCTGAGTGCTAATTGAAAATTAAAAGAACTTAGACTCCTATACCTAAGTGCTTTTATGCTCGTGCTGGGTTTGTGATTGGAAAAGCACAATAGACACCAAAGGGCAAATTTTCCTGTGGAGCTTCCTTTGACAATCAAGGGCAACATTCACTCCAATAGAGAAGCGTATTGATGTATATTCATATAAGTAAATTAGTACAAAGATGACTGTTTTCCTTTTCTCCTGAGAAGACTCCTGCTCTTTGCAGATGTAGATATTAAATTTTCTTCTGTGAATGTCTCATTAAAAAGGACCATGACAGGTCAAAGATTAAGATGGAAGCTGTCCATGAGCCAGTCCCAAAGCTTTGTGTCGTCTCAACTGAGATATAGGGTCATAGCTCTACACTCTTGAAGCTGTGGAAGATAATTTTTAATTTTTAGCACAAAGAAAATTTAGACTTCTGGCCATATTAAATCTCAGATATGCATATTCGGATTAACTAAAGACATTTGGCAGTTCCAATCAAAACACTTATTTCCTGGCCCTGACTAAAAGTGCAATAGCTGTGTAGTACTGAACAGCTGTTGAGTTTCATAAAAAATGGATGATAGCTGTCTGTGTAAACATGTCCTCTCTTTCATTGGTTACTGAAATTGGGATGTAAATATGAGATTTGTTATCAATAAACAGCAATTTCCCAATTTTTATGATCCCATTCATTCCTATGTCTTTGTCAAAAACGTGAAAATGATCTATCGTTTTATCAAAGATCAAAAAAAATATATAAAAAAAAGAACTGCCAATAGGAGCAGAGCTGCTAAAAATCACAGGGAAACAAGATCCTCAAAATAGAACAATGATAATAAATTTTTCCTTTTACAAGACATTTGTAAAGGATGTATTCTTATTGTAATTTTTACAAGTGTAACTCTCAGTCTCTTCAAGGTCCTCTAGTGATCATAAAATTATTTTCCTTCATGTCATTTTGAATGATTTCCTATCTAGTTTATTGTTAATGCCTGCACAGAAGTGTGAAGTATGGGCTTATGATTTCTCTCTATAAAAATGTAATGGATCTTCTCCTGGTAACAATTCTCTCCAGTAAATGGCTTAGTGTGGCTGCTGCATTCTTATAACACCATACCCATAAAGCTTAAGCACATCTGATTTTGTATTCTGATGCTTTGCATAGTATACAAAAGAATAAATACAAATCTGCTTATTGTGCAATACACGCAGGATCTAATCCAAATCAATACAGACTTCAGAAAGAGGGAGATAAACTTTTTGTCACATTCTTTCAGACCCTTCAGTTTTCCTGCTAGATGCCCATGAATTAAAAAAAGGTATTTTCTTCATACTAAGCACAGTATCTTCCATGTCAAACAACAGCCTGTAATTCTAAACAGATCTGTGTACAATGATTATTCTTCTTCATTCTTTGCAAGAATGTTATTGTTCAATTTTTTGTATTGCTGCGATTTTTAAAAATGATAGCAGTTTGAAAATTAGGTTGCCCATTTACTGTTGAGCCATTTCAGTATTATTAGTGTCATTTGCCTGAATAGCACTTTATCAGTCAATGAAAAGACCTCTATGGATTTTTTGATCTGTATTTTGTTCCAGTTATTTTGTGCAACAGAGCAAAGAAAGATAAAAATGATTACAGTGGGTAAGACATGTTATCCATGTGATACCAGTGTTCTGCCACTGAGATAATTTTACAATGCCTTGAGTGTGAGCACTTTTGGGCCATGCTTCCTGAACTGCTAAGAGAGGACTGAGTTCTCCTACCACAACAAACCTCATAACTTCTGGGAGACAGCTGGGCTTGACACATCAGGTATATGACGTAGCAAGAACTAATCTTTCACTCTTCTCACACATAAAAGATCATTTCCATTCATGGCCTGCATAACTTTTTTGCCCAAGTCAGCAAAAGCAGTATATGGGAAGGAAAATAATGCTGAGAATATCATAAAATATTATTTTGTAGTTATACTTTTATAAGCACTTAAAAGGCAGTAAAGTATTTGAGATCCATCTCATCTTTCCAGAGGAAGAAAAATCAGAATAATTTTTATTTTTTTCTCAGGGTAGATAATAATATTCAAGGTTTCAAATAGAATGAAGAGTGATGTGACTTTACAGCACATATAAAGTCTTTATAGCAGTGTGGATAGAAGGAATGGCATCTTCCTGTAAGTTTTCCATGACCAATTTGGTCTCACAAAGGCAGTACCTCAAGGGAAGATGAAAAGCAGACAGGAGCCATGAAAAAAATCCCTTTTCATACCACCCGTGCCTGCAATGAAGAACCCTCAGTTTTCACCCATGAAAGGGTTAAAACATCACAGATAAGGTCAAAGGATGTATTTTGAAATCTTGTCCAGATTTGAGTGAAATATTTGGAGAACTTGAAGTATAGGTTTTGGAAGTTTCAGTATAATAAGAAAACAAAGCAAACAGAAGCATACAAAACATCACTTTCCTAGCAAAAATATTGCTCAGATTTCTCCCTATTGTTTCTCTTAAATCAGTATCTTTTCCTCACCAAGAAGCCTCACTCTCAGTCTAATAACCATGAGCTTGTCTGAGCAGAGGGTGTTGATTTCTATGTTCCTGTAAAATAATGATGAATATATATATATATTATATATATAGTGATATATAGTGATATGATATATATATATATATATATAATATATAGTGATGAATATAATGAGTGTTACTGAGTAATAGGAAGAAAATTCCTTTGATAGGAAGCTCAAAGCTGGGATTTGATCAAAATTTTACTCATTAGAATGGTATTATTGACTTCAGTGACCAAGTCATATTTACCGACTTGCTCCCTTGGAAAACTGATGATCTTAACATTTTAAGCATTCATCTCACTGCACTGCACTAGCTGATTATTTATTTTTTTAGGAGTACATTTTTTTCCTCATTGTTTATTGGACTGTCCCTACCACAGACAAGCACAATCAATGACCCTTTGGATTAGAACTGAAAAAATGGAAATGGAAGGTATGATAAAAGGCCAAATTTTAACAATGTGCTTGCAGCTCTAGAAATTAGTGCTTTTAGATTAGAGGCAATCCACGTGTCACAGCTCTGGATTCACTTTTAATGCCAGCATAGAAATCATACATTTGGTCACCTGTGACAAACCATACAGTTAGTTCTATTCTTATTTTTATCTTTTATCTCCTCTGTATAAGAGATGCCATCAAATGGGCTCAGGCTGCAATTACTTTAGTAAGCAGAGTCCACTGTTGATCCAAATGCATTTTTTAAATCTGACAAGTTCAAAATTTTTATTATTGCTTTTGCTTCCTAAATCTCTTTCCTACTTCTGCTTTGTTGTGGGCATAGGGTACTGTTAACTATGATTCAGTGAATTTTTCCAGAATACAATAACACTGAAATGTCTCATTCAATAACTGCATCCAGTTTATTCTGGGATAATGAAAATGTCTTTTATGATTCATTACAACTTTCCTTTGTTCTTTATATGATATCAAACCATTAGATGGAAATTATCTGAAACTATTGCCTGCCAGGAACTTGGTGATCACTGAGGAAAGGCAAGAAATCTAATGCACATCCTGTATGGTGAGTGTCTGTAACTATCCCTATAGACCTCTGCCAGATTATTAAAATACAAAGTAATTAATGTTTATGACTTAAATTTAGCAACATGAAATATCATGGATGAGAATAGGCTGCATCTGAACCCTCAGAGAGAGAGAAATATAGGAGTGACTACACTGAATTAAACAGGGGAGCTGAACTTTTCTAGCTAGATCTATTAAGTCATGTGAGTCAATTTACAGAGTCAGATGTCCTAAGATTTAGTGGTGATTTTACACCCAAGTACTATTTTTTGGAATGTGTACTTCCTAAAAAGAATTGTTTTCTATATTTTCATAAAATAATAAAATATCACAAATACCAAATTAAGTAAGAACTGATTGAAAAGCAAGACTAGTGGGGTGAGATTTCAGAATAACTCGAATTTAAATATTTAAATTTCTTGAACTAAACCAAAAATTCTGGCTCTGTGCCTCCTCATGGTACCATAATTTCTCATGTATTTTGTAATCTGAGTTAATGACTATTCTTCTGGGGCTCAGGCTTCTCTCTGCTCATGTAGAACATGCTTTGCTATTTGCTACTTCACAGGGATTGCATGTGCTGGCAATGTCTGTTAAGACTGACATGCATTGGGACTGTATTCATTCTTTGGGAACACCTGTGATAATATGTCAGTAATTTTGGGGTACAATGCAGCTTAATATTATGTGCAGCAAAGCCAAAAACTTCCCCAACAAAGAATTGAAGATAGTCTTACCAAGGCTGCATGAGTCAAATTCCCTTTGGAGTGGATATTGAATTCCTATTTGTTACCTTGAAAAGAGCCATATTTAAAGTATTTCAAAAGCTGTTTAACACAAATAAGATTTTTCTGCTGTACTTTGGGGTGTATTTTGTGTTGCTTTTAAAACTGCATTTTTTTTAAGGAAATGTAACATCTCATGAAAAGGACCTCAGAAGAGAATTAGACTTTTGAATGAGTTGACTGCACACGAAGCACTTCTGACTCTAGCAAGAATCAAAGAAAAGTGTGGTGTGGAGGCAGGACTGCTGAAATCAGTAGCAGAGTTTTCTATTTTAATGGAGTCAGGATTTCAACTTGTGTTTTTATTGCCTCTTTTCTAAGCACAGTCTGGAAAACTATGGTAAATAATTGTTGTAACTGCCAGGAGGAGAAACTAAAGTGGGCACTAAACATGGGAGCGCATATATTCTTCAAAACAGTCCTTGCCCATAAAAATGTGTAATAAAATCTCTTGGAACTGCTCAATACTGAAAATGAATTTGATTCATTTTTCATAAGTAGTGAGGATCAGGGAAGTAGAGAAGTCAGGCATTAGGTTGAAACAAAGACAAAATATTTTATAAAAGAAGTCTCAGAGTGATTCTGTTCAAACATTTCTTTTGAACTTGGTCTTGCATTCTTTATGCCCAAGAAAATCTCAGTGATCTCAGCAGAAGCGTGGCAGTGGAGTGCAGGACTGAGATCTGGAGTGGTGAACCCAAAATAGTCAAGGCTTCATTCTTTAAGCTTAGTCTAAACTCATCAGATGTTCAATAGTCAAATGTCAGGAATATGACCAATAAATCTTCATTTTGCCACTTAAGCATCCAGAAGTTTTCCTAGTGTTTCAGCAGGCATCCATGACTACTTCTAAAATGAATTATAAATCTTTACACTTCCATTTGTGTGATAATGTAGACTCTAAACTCACTTTTCAGCCCTGGCTGTGGTACTCCACTGGGAGCACACACATCTTGTTTTTGGTACTGCTTTGACTTGGGCCCATCCCTTACATCATCTGATCCACCTGAGGGCTGAGATAATAAATGTACAGATGTCTTTGTGAGTGTCATCTCACATGGTAATGGTGAAGGATTTTTAGGTATGCCAAATATTAATAATACCCAAGAAAACATTACCAAAGGTATCTTCCTCCCATCTAAATCTGCCATGCAATGTCCAGGTCTTACAGAAAGAAGATTCTGTTATAAAGCCATCATTCGAGAAGGACCATATCCATGACCAGGAAAGATGTTTTAAGGTGTTCTTGTGGTGATGAGAAGATCCAAATTCTATATTCCAGGTGGTAAGACAGAATAGTATCTTGAAATAATTCATAGCTTTGACAAACATTTGCATTTTTTCTCTTTTAGTTTTGGCATATGCATATTAATAGCAGACACTGGATACCACAGCTTCTGCTGCTGGAGATAACAACTCCTCAAGGTATTCTGAAAGCACCAGTAACTTTATTTTGTGGTTTGGGGGTTTGGGGGCTTTTGTTTGTTTGTTTTGTTGCCTTTGTTTATTTGTTTGTTCCAAATAAATTATGGTGGCATATATAATCTGCTAAGGACAGGATGAGAAGGTACTCAGCAGAACAGCATTTCTCCCTATCCATAGGCAAAATAAAGTATAAACACAGCAGCACAAACACAGTCTTCTATGAAATGAACCATGTAATGGCTGCAAATAGAATCTGTGTGTGAACGAGATGTCTGGTAATCGGTTGTAGAAATGAGTAAATTTAACCTGTTTCCACTCTGTATGAGTGATGTAATCAAGGCAGGTTAACACTTAATTGCCAAGTTATGAAGCTGAGAAATTAAAATGCCTGAGAGAGTTTTGTTCTAGTGGGTTTGATAGCTGTGCTCCTTTGTGACTACAAAACAAGCTTCAGGAAAACAACACACTTTGTGTGATGTATCAGATATAAGACTGTGATACATCTTACACGTGAATGTGAAAGTAAACTGTTCATGTGTTGTTAGGTGGCCTTAAGTCAATCCTGCTGGCACATTCAACTTACATATAGTGTTTGAAAAATTATGCTAAATCCTGATATAATGCCTGGTGAATATTGATCCTGTGTGACCACAGAGGATCAGGAGTCATTTTTCTAGTATTGGGGGAGGGGTGGTGTTTAAAAAAAACAACAAAACACCTCTAAGTCACCATAAAGGTCATAAAATATATGTAATTGATCGTCTAGAAATACAACATTTTCTTCCAAAGAACATAGAAATCTACGTTCTCTATCCAGATTTTGGGTAATGCATGCAACCTTGTACAACCTCGCTGCTTCTCCAGAGAGTTTGATTGATCAGTGTGTTTTGTTATAAATTTATTTCACTACTATATCTGGAAGATGTCAGTACTGCATGAAGTCAAAATGGGGAGACCTCTTTCAAAATCCTCTGCAGCTGTTCTGCAAATATCTCACCTCTTGGTTCTTCTGAATTCAGTATGGCTTTTCTAGGGGTAAGATACGTCTCCCCATAAGCAGATCTTCATGAGCATGAAGAGAGCAGAAAGAAGTAGCATTTTGAATTGAATATATATTAGATTTCATTTATAAGTGTCAGAATCAAGACTATTCTGAAACACTGTTAGAAAACCACAACCTAAAACACACAGAGGTTCTTTCTGTGGCACTGTCCTCCATAAAAAGGAATAAGTGCAGATGGGAATGTAGGAGGTATCATATAAACCCTCTCCAAAACTGCACAGCCTGAGGTTATATTCTGTGCAGCCTACATTGCAAGTGAAAATATAATGAGTAGGATAAGAAGGTTTTTATCAGAAGGTGACCGTACCAAATCGAGTCCAGCTTTGCAGACCACAACCCAAATGCCCTATGATCTAAAAGTATTTTATATTGGGTGTTCATTTATAAAAGTTCTGCTCCCTGGCACTATATCTCTGCTATACTAATGCAGCAGCACAGATTGAAAAATTGCTCCCAGTGATCCCACTGGAAAAGTAGAAGGCACTACACCCACAGCTGGTGGCCTGAAGGGCTGAAGCAGCACAGATCATCAGGCATTATTCAAACAGAAGAACCCTCAAAAATTTGAAATAGAAAAATGGGAGGGAGAAAAATCTTTGAAATATTAAGATATTAAAAGTGAAACTTCTATGAATCTTTACAGGAAAAAAAAACAAACCTAGAAGAAATTATGAGATTTTTTTGCAATAATCTTGCTTTCAGCATCCTTTATATTCATTGCATTCTTCTTTCACATCAATGTACAGGAACAAGCAATGTATCATATTTTACTGTGTCTTATTGTGCCAGGATTATGAAATGTAAGAAAACTGAATGAAAGGCTTTATCAAACATATTTTTGCGTTACAAATTCATGAGTTTGACAAAATATTGCAGTCTGCAAGACTTAAACAGCTACATGTAGCAAATGGAGTTTCAATTTAAAAGAGGTTGAAAAATCTGTTCCCAGATAATGACTGTGAGGGGGCACTTAATATCTTAAGTCTTGTTAAGGGACACCTTTCTTCACCTCAAGGATCCATTCTCCTACTGACCCTGCTGTCTCTGAGGTTGCCTGCAAGGCAGAAGGTCAGCATCATTTCCTTGATGTGTTGTTCTTCCTTCCCCAAAGGACATGCTGAAGGATTTAGCACCACAGGAATGACCAGACTTTTCACACTGTGGGGCACTCAAGCACATCAAGCCCTTTAGGAAAGCCTCTAATTGGGCTTCCTACCTGCAAGGCTCTAACTCTAGACCATAACTTGCAGGTAAAGTCATCAGGAATGGACTTCTAGCCACAGAGAATCGTGCTTATCAAGCTTCATGAAGCTTTAAATTATTATTTAGGAGCCAAATAAAAAGACTGGAACTCATTTTAAAGAAAACCAACTAAAAAAGAAGGAATGTTGCATCAAGACCTGTGTCAGGAAATAAGAACGATCTGATTATTCATCCAAGAGGTTCAGGGCTTCTTTCAGTCAGATGCTCAACCTATGCAATATCGTGTGTATGCCATTACTTATAGTCCTTATAAATGTTTATTCATGTCCTCTGATTAATTTTTATTCTCCCCCAGTCAATTGGGCTTCACACCTTTGGACTGAGTAGATTTTCTATGAAACTACAAAGCAACATTTTATATTATAAAGAAGTGTATCATTAATTGGTCCTCTGAATCTCTTTGGTGGAGAAGAGATGATGGCAATTTTAAAGCTTTTTCCAATGGTGATGCTATTTCTGTTTAAATAAAAAGAATAAAATGTATGATAGCAATAAAAGAAAAATTACTTAATTAGCACTATAAAAAGCACTTCTTTGTTGGGAGAAAGAGCCTAAGAGATAAAGGCCTTGTGAAATAAAGAAATCTTCAAATAATCACAGGTGGAATTGATCACCCAGTTGCTCAGATAGTTATACAGGCTGTGTTATTGCAAGAAAAGCCACAGTTCAGAAATGATTCCTTAGATGAAGGCATTGCTGTTGGTTGGGTACTGTGGCAATGTTTCTTATGATGGTAAAAGCATATTTTTTTAACACATGTTAATGGTGAACCATATTTATTATTTTTTGCTGCTATTTTTCTTTTTGATCCTATTTTTTCATGCTCACTGAAATATTCACTTTAGATTTCTTCAGTCCAGTGCTCAAATTTTTAAACTTTCAAACAGTCAGTGAACAGTATAGAAGTGAACAGTTTAGAACTGAACTTCTAAACACTGTTCTCTCCCTTTCCAAATTAAAATGCTCACATCCACACTAATCAAGTGGGTTGTCAAGCAGTCTGTCTATTCCATTTGTGACACTGGACATCCAAGGACATCCAAGCTCAGAGCTAGAGCAAATCATGTGGCAGGGTTGGGAGGGAGATTATCAAATCCTGCAATCTGTACAAGACCTGGAGTACAAGGTAAATGAAGGAGTTGTTCTGCTGTGAGGGGCAGGTAGTCCTGAAATAGTGATCAGAAAAACAACAACAATGATGACAGCCCAAAAAAACCCCAAACCAACCAACCAACCAAACCAATCAACCAAAAAAAACCCCCAAAAAACCCCAAACCCTGCAGCACACCTCTACTTATAGGGCAGCAACTTTCTGAGGAGACCTGACAAAAATGCAGGTGTTTTTACTACTGCATGGAGCTTGGTCTAAGGTGGGTAAGAGGTGCTATGGGATTTGCAAGGACAGGAAACATTTTGACTGGACTGTACCATGAGCAATTGGATTATTTTTGGCTGACTGAAAAAAGTACACTGATTTTATATATAAATATATGCAATATGGAAAACAGTGTAGTTAGAAGTTAATACTGTATGAGCTAGTCTGGGTAATGAGAGCTGCACAGCCATGACAAAGTGGAGATCAGGAAGATTAATTTAACCTGACCTTGGCAAGGACTCCCAGTATCCAAGACAGCTCGTTTAAAACCCAGATATGGCTACAGTACACTTGAGTCTGCAGTGTAGACACTTTTTCTGATGTTACTTTAATGAAGGACAGAAAATGGAATTGTTATTGAACTTAGTTAATTGCACAGTGGCAGATTCTCCATCTTGCAGAAGTTGCAGTTCAGAATTAGACAAGTCAGTGTTAGTTTACATGTGTATTCAAGTTTCTGGATTTCTATTTATTTATTTCTTATTTTTAAATTCCATCTCTAAGCTAATCAGCTCTTTCCAATTCCCTGTTATTCATCATAGTTTTGCATTCCATCAGGAAGCACTGATTCATTCCCTCAGACAAAGAATATGCCATAAGAGGGAAAAAGGGAAGAAGAATTTCTTTTCAGATGATGGTACCTGTTCTGAAAATCAGAGCAATTGTAAAGATGAGAGTTCAAACACATGAAAGAAGCTGAGTGCATAACTTCAATAACACTTTTCAAGAGTCATGTTGAATTTACAATCATCTGTGCACCTAAGATTTTCTTTCATTTAGTTTCCCTGCAGGGTCTGATCCTGAAAGACTTTTGACCCTCAGCCCTTAAGACAGTGAGGCTTCCCAAGTGGCTCAGTAGCCATTCAAAGCAAACCAGGAAAAGAGAATTTACATGTACATATGTGTACATAAGCATGCATGCGTACATGCACATATACACATCACTCAAAGGATGAGTTATTTCTCTAGAAAGGGGCAAAAATGTTTCTAAGCTTCATATTGCCATCAGGTCACAAAGCAACAGAGTGTGTTGGTGTAAAATGTGTGTCTTGTCTCCTGGTCAGATCCTGGATTTCATCTCTTTTCACCAGTTCCAATGAATCTCAGCTCTTTTGGCAAACAGAAGAGCTTCAAGGCTCAGCAGGGGTAACCCCAAGTCCTGTCTCTTGGTGGGTGTCTCTGCTAACCACGAAGACTTTTTACAAAGGCAACCACAGCATGATGGTGCCAGCTATAAAAAAAGCTATTAAAAAAGCTGGGAGCTTAACTAGGCCTTCAAAAGCTCTACTGTGAGTGTATAAGTGCAGAAAAGGATCTTAGTTGGTAAATGTATCATCAAACAGAAGTGCTGGGAGGGATGCTGAAGTGACACACTCAGAGCTGTGCATCTCTGTCCAAGAAGCACCCACGTGCAGTGGTGCCAATTTCCACAGTGGACCAAGCTGTCTCTTTGAACTGAAGAAGAGATCTGTGGAAGGAGCAGGGAAGGATTATTGCTTCCATGTCTGTTTGAGCAATTACACTTCTAGGCTTAAGGTATAATTAAGCACAGAATACAATAATAGAAAACCCAACAACATAATTACTAACTCAGGCTAATTAATTAGGCACCACAACTGCACGGTGTTGGTGTCAAATACTTTCTATCATCAAATTTCAAAAGAACTTTTGTCTTGTTTCTGTACAAGAATGAGGAAATTCAAATGGCATAAATATTTCAGACTGCTTATAATTAAAACTTCATGTGTTTGGCATGAAACCACTTCAGGAAAGGAGGCCAACTGTGCCTTGGCTCTAGAGCCAGTGTGTCCCCCCTTCATGCTAACAGCTGGGCAGTAAACACAGACCTGCACTGCTTTACCACAGAAAGTATTCCCAGCATGCTTGTGTTAGCCATGAAACCTTGTCAATGAAATCTTGCAGCATCAATATTAAAGCCACAATGTGAAATGTTCATGAAATGTTCATTAAGGTCGACCCCACTTTTTTTTGTTGTTTTTGGGGTTTTTTGGGGTTTTTTTGAGTACCCAAATTTTGTGAAGAAGGAGTGAAATGCCCTACCTGATGGTTTCAGAGTGACACTCTGCATGAGAAAAGAAACAAAGGGCTGAAATCTCTGAGGGAATTAAATGATGTTGTAATGAAGATGCACTGTAATATGAAAGAATCAGCCCGATGGAGCTCTCATTTAATTTAAGCAGCACAGGACAAATTCTATTCTCAATTACATCAATCCAATACTAATTAAATTAATAGGACAAAGCATGACTTAACTCTCTATCTCTTCTGGAAGAAAAAAATATCAGTTGGAGGAGGACAAAACCCTACAACCACACAACATATTATTTTTGTTAAATAAGAGGTTTAAAATCAAGCCACAGTTGGCCTCAGGAGACTATGCCACTTAAATGCCAGTCCTTGCAATGATGTTTCTGGGACTTGGAGCTGCTGGTTTAGTGGTTCTGGAACAAGAAGGACTGTGTGTCCTTCCACCTAAGTGACCTCAAAAACACACCCACAAACTGTTCCACTGCCCAGCAGCATCAATTAAAAATATGTTCTTTGCCCAAAATGAAGTTTAGGATATTTTCATTGACCTCAGGAAAGGCATCTTTCCAGCTTGTTGGTTTATTTTTTACAGTGCCTGAGACAAATTTCCACCAAAGTTACATGAGCTGCAAGTCTCAGTAGCTCCATTCTCTTATTTGGAGTAATATTAGGGATTCCTTAGTTACTTGTTTAATTTGGGTTACAAACACAGCTCATTCTAGGTCTCTAGCCATAATTTCCATCTCCATCCTGCCATTAATTTGTTCTGTTTCAGCCTTTAAAAACAATCTCAGTAGTTACAACAACTACCTGCTAATACAATTGCAGCCATCCACTTTTGCTTAAAGGCAGCTGGTAGAGTAGTATTTTTTTCCTGTCCTTGTTCTCCATTAATTACAAAACTCTATTTCTATAGGCCAAATCATTCCCAATAGCACTGAGCCAAGGTCCATCCAATCTGCAGAGCTGTGTGCAGCCATTTGATTATTTTCACTACTGCAATTATTTTCATTCATCTACACAGTGAGCCAAGGTTAAGGTCAATAGTATATAATTTGATTCTACTCCAGCTTAATAAGGTCAAATGCATAATGGTTTTTTGGTATATTATCATAAATTCATTTTCCACAATGAAGTTAAACTGATTCAGACAATGCAGCACACCAGTTTTGCACACTTTGTTCATATCTAAAATCAGTTTGTGGGGTAAAGTTATAAGCTTGGACTGTATGGTTGTATCCACCACATATCCTCTGAGAAGGAATCTAGTCTTAAGTTATATGTTACAAGGTATTTTCAGCACAATCACACTTCAATTCAAAAAGGAGGGTATTATTTTATGACACTGAATCAGTAACATTAAGCAAACCATGGTACAGCCGCTGCCTTAATCCAATGGAATTGCATCCCATAATATCTTTGTAAGTAAAAGATTCACAGTCTTTCCTTGTGGACTCTATTCCTGAAGAATGCAGTTTCTTTTAATATTTATTATGAAGTAAATGAAACTTTATTGCATTAGCTTTTTTTGGGACTGGCTGTTTTAGCAATTAAAATCAGCACCAATACCAGAGTTGAAAAAGTATTGAAAAGCAATACTGTAACAATATGTTATTTTATCCAGAAGACAATGCCCTGAATGTATGATTTGGAAAAAGTTCGTGGGGTGATTTCTCACACATTCCTCATAGTCACCTCAGCTGCCTCATAGTGACTTGAAGTCAGTGGGTATCAGAGAGCTGGAGCTCATGGAAATGTCATTGGCTTGAAATACAAGTGTCAAAAACTCCTCAAATATGAAAAAAAAAGGACATAACTACACACAGTCCTGTGTCACACAAGTGAAAAACTCTTAAATGAGTCAGCAATGAGCTACTACAGTGAACTGTCCAGAAATAGCTATGGCTCATGACAGACCTTCACCAACATGGGTGTTGAATTCATATTTAACCCTAAAATTTAGACTATGTTAATGTGTTAATGAAAGGAAATGTTGCCAAATTCTGCCTTTTTTTTTTTTTTTTAATCAGGCATCTGCTAATACTGATAATATTACCTTTGTATTTATTTCCTTTAGTCTATGGACTAACTTCTTGGATTTTTAGAAAGATATGTATCTGACCTGGATAAATACAATTTTCAGTAAAGAAAAGATCAGACTAAGTATATTATTTTTAAAATATAACCATTGCTTGGAAGACAACTTTGTTAATTTGATTTTTAACATTTTGGTATTAATATTCAAGACATTCAAATACTAAACACCATGATCTTCATGTGAAATGTCAAACTGCTTCATTTGGAAAATAGAAGAACTTGATCTTGCAGAACTTTGGTGAACATTAAGATTCAAAGTGCACAATCCCACAAAATAAACCAGAATTAATAAACCTTTTCTATCTTACTATAGTGAAGGGATATTTTTCATACAAATGTTCATGCAGCTTTAATACAACATTTTTTTATTTTTGACTCTTAGGGGCCTGCAGTACATTCCATTTTTCTTTTAAATTCTTACTATAAAAAAATCAAATAATATGGAAAAATACTCCCCACCCCGGTCCAGAGGCAGTTTCCAGGTTTTCAGCATATGTAGTAGAGTTTCACAGGAACAAAAGGCTAGAAAATATTCTGCTTGAGTAGCCATGCAAGGAACAAGATTACAGACTGGTTTTATGAGCTTTTTCTCAAAAGTTTATGTTCTTTCAAAGTAGATTTTCTGCTGTTTCTCTGGAAAGTCTCTGCAAGAAAGTTTTATATGCATATAAGAAAAGAAGAGCTGAAGGTGCTGACACAGCCAAAGGATATTCTATATATTTGGATTCTGCCTAACCTGCTTCTCTAGGCTTCCTTAGCCACAATGTTAATGCCACTAAGGGAGCAACTTTCTCTAAGCAGTGAAGCAGAGAAACTGGAAAAACTTGGAACAGCAGAGAATTCTTATGAAATCTGAAAAACAAGTACCCATGAAACAGGCTAACCTTTCCCAGCCACCAATTTGATAAGAAATACCTGGACTTTAAAGGGCCTGAGTGCCAGGAAAGGGCTTCCTCTTTTCAAATCAAGCTACAATTTTCCAAATTCCTTTCACATTGATTCCTCAGCATATGGCATCACTGCATTGCTTGTCTTTACACTCCATACTTTAGATGACAAATGTGTGTGTTTCCACAGTGAGAAAAGATGAAATTATCATGAGAACCTGAATCAGCAGAAAATATCTAAGATTATCCAGGCTACAGAAGCCCAGAAGGATGTTTGTGCCAACTCCGATGATATCTCCTTTGGACAGACCCTGAATTTTAACATGCAGCAATGACAAGCAAATTTGGGCTGCATTGCAATATAGAAGAGAAAGAATATACCCAAGCATGCTTTTTAAAAACCTTATCAAATAATTAGTGTCCCAATTTGCTTGCCAAAAAGAGAGAAAAGCTCCACAACTTGTGTCGAGGGTTGATAATAACATACAAGTAGTTCTGACAGGACTGACTCCACCTTTATCTAGGGGTCAACTTTCTGTCCTACGTTCAGCAAATTCTGATGTTCTGTTTCCTGGCACTTAATTAGCCTCAATTCAGTAGACCTCTACTTCTATGATAAATTATAACACTCTTCAAATGGAAATGCATCAGCAGACTCCACCATAAAAGATAAAAATATGACAGGGACATAGTGTAATTTTCTCAAGACACGATATTGTCTTAAATCAGATCTTCTATTCTCCTTTCCCAGGAGACTCTTAAACAATTTGATGATTATTTTCTTTCTAGAAGCATATGGCAATACTGGTTGCTAATACAGATTTGGTCATATTTGTGGGAAATTAACATACTAATTACAAGGATTGTCTTAGAGAAACAATACATGCTGTTAATTGCCACAGTTGTTTTCCCTGGTTTTATTTAAATGCTAAAAAAATGGTAAATAAATGGCACTGAAAATTTGCTACTGAATTCAAAATATTTTTAAGGTAAGCCTGGATAAATTAGAGACAGTCAAGAAGAGAAGTGAATAAATGCGTGTTCTCAAAACACAAACTGTTGCAAAGTTTGATGCTGATGCTTGAAGATGCAAGGCTGAGAGCAGATCCTTCTGTTTGACTTTTATAGCAAGGTAAAAAAAGGAAAGAGGGTCTGAAATCTGTCTGCAAAGCATTTTAAGGCAGGCAGCATTGCACACAGGGCTGGGTGGCGAGCAGCCAGCTGGAAGGTGGCTGAGCACCATTCCGGGACTCGCATGGGAAGCACGGGGAGCTGCAGGTGTGTGGTGAGGCACAGCAAACTGCAGATCACAAACTTCAGCAGCCCTCCTGAGTTCTCCATTCAAACATATTAACAGGCAAAGGCATAGATTTCTATGAGCAGGTCTTTTTCTTTTTGCCAGGGATATACTGTGGCCAGCAAAAGGGGTCTTTCAACAGAGCTATTCCAAAGTTGTGTCAGTAAGACAGAGCAAGATCGTGTGGGTTTATTTTCCTTTCCTCACTTTCTCTGGTTATTTCCCAGCAGGGACCATGGAGCAGTGTAGGTTTTTCTTGGCAGTGAGCACACTCAGAAAAGCACACCCTGTCCCCAAGTAGCAGTAGCAGGATTTCAGAAAGGGGCATTTTCTTGTGACAAGCCACTGCAGCACGATGCAGAGAATGTTTCCTCATGAGCTGAGGGTGCTGTGCAGAGCCCTGCCCTTCACTGGGGTTGTGCCAGCCCAAGGAATGGTGACACAGGAGTGCGTTACACAGAGTGTGGAAATGAGAACAGGGGATACATTTCTGTGTATTCAGCATACAGGTAAAAAAGGGTCTTTGAACATGATTCCTTCATAGGAAAGAACATTGCTCTTCAACAGGAAGTTCAGAGATTTTGCTTGGATTGATCTGTAATTATCCTTAGTTTTTTTATGTCTATTCCCTATGAGCAAACACGACTCAGCACAAACCCTGCTGGCCTTGTACAAAAGCCACTGACGTCATCAGCACTAAAGCTATGTGTAAAACATGTGGGACTGAGCCTACTGTCAACTGGAGTTAAGTGCTAACTACTAAAGGCATTTATTTTTTGTACCAATTTTTAATGCAAGATGATGAGTACTCTAATTAAAGGATTTTTTTTACAGTTGGTTTTATGTACTCTGTCATAAGACTTGGCAGACAAAAAGAGAAGTCACTGCCAACAATATATTTATATATTTTACAAAAGATCACTCTGTTCTTTACCATTGTAATACAAGATAAACCTTTTTTTTTTCTTTTTTTTTCTTTTTTTTTTTTTTAATGCTTTCTGCATTTAATTTTTTACCTTTTCTGGAGAAGATTGTACCAATGCTTAATTTCATATGACCTAAATGCCCTAATATCTTTATTCCATATGTTCCCAACTTCTAATTAACTTTGTCCACGTTATGGCAAAATTAATTCATTCCTATAGATTTCAACTGTCTGAATTTTACCAACTTACTTATCTTTAATTTAATTACTTACTGCTGGCATACAATAAATTAACACTACAAGAAAGAAAGAAACAAGAGATCCGGGGACAGTCAGGCTGATTCTGAATTGGTTATTACAATCAGCAGTGGTGCCTGGAGTTCAGCAGCTTTGACTGGGCTACTCTGCACAGTTTATGACATGGTTAGGCATCTGCACTCAGCTTGCAGGCCAATTATTTTTGGCTTTCATATCTCTACAAAACCTGTGTTCTCATACTTTCTATCCTTCATGGTTCAATGCAATAGAGTTTGATGGTTCTTAGCTATTGCTTATAATTATACTGGGAACTGGATGCTGTCCAGCAGAAATTAATTGCCTACATATGATTGAGGAATGGGACCTTTCCTGCATGTAGGAAGATGTATGCTTAATTTCTAATAAACTATTTTAATCAAAGTGATTATGAAAGTACCCTAGAATGCGCTTAGGTTACAATGGAACTGCATTTTCTAATAGAAAAAATTCCTATTAAAAAAAAAAAATACACAGATTCCAAAAATGAAGATCATATTTAGATTCCAACAAGCATAATCACTTTAAGTAGATCTTCCATAACTGAGATTGCTTGTTGGGTTTTTTTAAAGGTAATCGGAGGTAGAAGGAAAAAAAGAATCTACTTTTCATATCCTTCTCTAAAAGTCATCCAGAGTTTATTTTAGGGATAAGTAGTAAGAAAACTTTCCTTTCAAAACTCTTCTCTAGAAATAAAATTAGAAAACAGGTACAACTTTTACAGGTCTGCTATTTACCATAGAACTTCTGATTAAATCTGGGTAAGTCCACAGGGTAAAGAAGCCTCCTTTTCTAAATAGCATCAAGTAAATCCTGCAGAACCACCAAGAACCTGGTCAACCTCAAGTAAAACAATAAGCATGTGGTGCTTATGGAGAGAGGGAGCAGCACTGCATATGTACAGCTGTTCCTCAGTGCCAAACAGGTGTTTCCACTTCTATTTGCTGGGCGACATTTGCTTCCCAGTTTTCACTCTCCTGTCCTCTTACAAAACATTACCCTTGCAGTACATGTTGGATAGGCCACAAGGGGACCATTGACAAAGGGCAGGTTTGTGTTTGGTGGAGAGGGGAATACTGGCTGACAATGTGCACAGGTCCTTTGCTCATCCAGAACTTCAATTTAACTCTGCTGCGCAGAGCTGGCTGAAGCAGCCCAGCTGAAGCTCATAGGCTTCCGCTCAGTGTGGAGAATATAATGTGAGACATTAGAGACCAGCTCATGGAGCAGCGCCCTGGAGCTGCTGGATCAGAGTTTTTGTAGTGACCAACTCCTCCCCTGTAATATCCTGTCTGCAGTCTCATTGTTAATGCACTTTCCTGGCACTCTGGACTGGCCTTAACACCACACCAACATTTTCTTGGGGTGCTCGAGTGAGAGTTTGTGGTGACTTGCAGAAATTTTGTAAATATCTAAAGGTACAACTCAACACCAAGTGATGTGAAAAAAATCAACAGTCATTATTATCCTGAAAATAAAAATTAAGGAAATCCAAGTGCCTTCTCTCCTTAAATATACTGGAATCACCCTGGAATCTTGCCTTGACCTGGCACTGGCATGTAGAACAAAGAGATTTGCATCTATTTGTAAGTCACAGGTCAGATTACCAAGAAGAAATGGTCACCCCAAGTGTACTCAGTAAAACCCAGCCCAGTAACAGGGCTAAACTGTACAACCCCACTAGTTCAGAGAGCAGTAGCAAATGGTAACATGAGCTGTCAGCAGGCATTATAGTCTCAGTGGACAGAAATACTGCTAATGATACCTTGTTTAATGCCCTGGGGTGGGATTGTTGTGGGACACACAATCTGTCTCATGCTGCACTCAAGTTCTGAATGCATCTTTCTAGCCAGTCATGTGCTGCCATGGCAAACATCACACCATCATTTATCTTACTTAATGTCTTTGCTTACTTTCTGCCCTACAGCTCCAGGAAGAGCAGCCAGATGTATGTGTTTACCTCCTAATCTATTTATTTTACTCCTCATACGGTTTGAGGTTTTGGCAACACTTCATATCATTCTCATTATCCAGGGCCTAATCCACAGAATATGATTGGTGTAGAGCCTTGTGGCATTGCTTGTTCTTAATCTATATGTTTAAATCCAGTGTGCACGGTCACCTTCTCCTCAGATTGCCTCCAAAGGCTGCTTAATTGTTACTAATCTTTCCTGAGAACTTGTGGGCTGTCTTTAATGATCAATCCCTGCCCTTCCAAATTCCATTCTGTAATTTTACAGTGTTTATACAGTCCTGAACCACACTGTGTATGAGTTTTCAGCTAGGTTTCAAAATTACTGAGTAAAATTTTTTATCTTTAGGAATGACAGTAACAAATAATCAATGTCTAAAGTCTGCAGTCAAAACAGCTATCTGCTAACCCAACATCAGCCTGTTGTGGAATACTTTTTGTGTTCCAAGGATTCAGGAATAATAGGTATTGGTATTCAATTCCAAACTCCATCCCCTTTCCTCTTAGTATTTCTTTAGTATGAGGAAGAAACTGCATTTTTTTTATCAAGGACATTTGAAAAAATATTTAATTAATCTATTATCACCACATCTTGTCTATGTAGGAAGTGATGTGCCCCAGTGTGTGGCCTCAGTGGGAGGAGTGCTAAAGGCAGTAAAGAAAGGGGTACTGCACCCAGAATGAACACCAGGGGATGATGGGAGCCGAGAGAGGGCAGCTGAGAAAAATTTCCAGTTCTGAATTGAGTTTCACAAAGGTGGGCCAGCCCACGGTGCATGCCCATGTTCTCTTATTTTCATGAGCTTCTCTATTTTAACTGGGATAGAAATTAACTTAATAAGTTTTGAACTTTCCCCTACTGCTTACATTATAAAAGGTGATTTCACTCTACAATTAGAGGAAATTTGACATTAGAGGTCTCTGTGGAAAAAAAATACCCTTTGTAGACTTCGATCCATTACCAGATAGGGAGCATGACATCCAATTGTGTTCCATAAGCCAGGCTTTTCAGTGAGACCATATCTTTTATGACACATTAAAAACAATCCCTCTTTTCTGTCTAAAATCCCAGTGGCATTCCAGGTTGCAACCGTCATAATGCATAAGCTAAGAAAATGCAGCATACATTTGTTTTGATTCACTTAGAAAGTGTCCTGTGCCATTTTGATATAATGAATCATTTCCATTTAGGTTGAATCATTGCAGAACATTTTGTTAGCACTGACATTTTCCAGGAAGAAGCTTTTTTTATTTTAACTAGACACACTTACCTAAGAAGCTCAACCCAATAACATAATCTTGTGCAGGTAAAGAACAGAGCCATCTAGACTCACACACGTAATAAAATCAATGCCACACCTTTTAAAAAGAAGTAAATTCACACTTTGACCTTTCTTTTCACAGGCTGTATTTTTCTGGATTTTTTTAAAATATATGGAATGGAATAAAATCAAAAATGAAAAGGAGAGAAATACTAGTTTGACGTTGAACAAATAATTGTCCTTTTAATGAAATAATTATAAGCAAAAAGGCTTGACAAATTGTTCTTTGTTAACCACACAACACAAATTCAATGGAATTAAATTATATAGTGATGATGGATATATTAAAAATATTTTAAATTCTATTATCATCAAAAAGACAAAATTCTTAATCAGATCACTATTGAAAGGGGAACACTGCACAGAATGAAAGTTCTTAACTTCTTATGGTCTGGTTATCAAAAATAAAGCCCTTCAGCAGAAAGTGTGCAAGTGGAATGATTTTCAATTATATTTTGATTGAAATATTCAAAGTCATGTGGTTAAAATTAGTTTTACTAATTTTACTAGCACTTCATATAGAAGGGAATCTAATATAACCCTACATAAATGGTTCTAAACATATCCTGGGAACCCATAATTTTCAGATGCTCCATAAAATCTGAGAAACCTTAGTATTATGGGGTTCTAAGCATCTTATTTATGTTCCTTAAAGACACAGATGTTGCCCACTGTTCATCTGGGCACCTAATTTTGAATATCTACCTTTCATCCTGATTTTTTTGTGGCTGGCTTCCGTCACTTTTACTAAGCCCCTTATTGCATTCAGCAGCAAAAGATATTTTGCCTGCCAGCTTAAAGGTCATAACCCATCCAATGTGAGTAATCAGCAGGCACAGTCACCTTCCACTGGCATGAGACATGTCAGCATTGTAAACCTGCCCTGGCAGGTTCTGCACTGCACGAGTGAGGTGACTCTGACTTCAGTGCGTGATGTGCAGCACAGCCGTGAGAAGGCCTGGGCCAGAGCAGGCCCTTCAGAACCCGCGGCAAGGAGGAATCAAGTAATATCAGCGCCTGCATGAAGTTGGAATTTCTTGCTCAGCAGGGCCTCCCGTGAGGGAACTAACATTGTTAACACAAAGATTCATGTTTGGGACAAGCAGTAAGCACACAAAGGCCTCTTGTGCCCAACAGTTCCTGCCAGCAATGAAGACACCTACATAAGTGACTCTGAAACTGGCCTTGAAATGTCCTCCAAGCCAGGCCTCTGCTGCTCCATTGGTGGAGATTCCATCTCTTATTCCAGCCCTAAGAATCAGAAATCTTTCCTTACTAACACAAAATCCTTCACTGCAGCTGGAATTCAGCTCTCACAGTGGACATGAAGAGCAGTGTTGTTGTGGCAAAATTGCAGGATAATCCTCAGGTCATTCAAAAATGGATTCCAATGCATTAATATTCTGGGAACTTGAATACACTTTCACCTTTTTCCACTGAGTATTAAAAAAGTGCTTTTCTCCAAAACTTTAATTTTGGTGCAATAATGTTAAATTTATGTGTCACAGAGCCTGAATCAAGGCAAGCTGTCCAGCTCTGAGTGCTTTCCTTCTGGTTTATAGACTTTAATGAGAATTTTGAGGTGACAAGGTATGAAATTGAGGCCTTTAGCTGGAAAAGTAAGAAAGAAAACCTTTACAGATCAGGATGCTGAGATGCTCGCATGATAATAAAAAATTAGAGGATAACAAATAATCAATGTATATTCCTCATTCCAGTCTCAGAAACTTGAATAATTGACCCTATGACTTAACTCAGAGGTAACAAGGCCAGAAAGAGAGATCCCACTCTTGAGTATTGGCATCCTGTGTGTAAGAGCAGAGAATAACTTTGTGATATTTGCAAACTGGGTGTCAGATAAAAAAAAAACCAAATATAGAACATCAAAATGTACATGATCCAAATAACACTGTAATGCTCTCTCAAGGGTTCTCACATCCAACAGTCTCATGTAAATCCCATTTTGTCAAACTTAAAGTGGATTTTTGACTAGAAGGATTGCAGAAAATACTTATTTTCTTTTTTTTTTTTTTTTAAGAGCAAAGATTAACAATAAACCTCACTAACTCTGGGAGAAGCTGTTACTGCTTTCATGCAGTTCGATTTCTGCATATGCACATTAACTGATACAGGGGGACTGAAGGTGTAACTCCTGTTGCAGTTCTGGGAGTTAGGTGTGACTGGCTGTTTGTGATGGGACTATAACCAGGAGCATTTAAATACTTGAAATAGTTACATTTTTACTGGAATAAAAATACTTCACCAGAAAACCACCTCAAAGGGAAATTGTTCAGACTAGTTCCACTTCACACTACTAATTAATATTAATTTTTCCTTTTTTTTAATAGTGACCTGTATTTTGTTGTTGTTTGTATTGGTTTGTTATATGAATCCATTCTAGCACATTGCTGCAGGTCTGAATTAATGAATGAACAGAAATAAAATTAATTTTAATATCTAGATTGAAACAGTATGTTATTACTTTTTAAAATTATTATTTAGTGCTGAGCTGCATATTAATGAATAGTGGAGCTTAAGTTTTCTCCAAAAGGCAGTGGGCTGAAATGCAGAGTGCTATATGAATTTATTAAGTAATTTGGAAAAATAAAGGATCCAAAAATCAGCAAAGAACAGTTGGGAAGGAATTTTACATTATTAGAAAAGTAGGGACACAGGTTCTTCCTGGAATGTTTTTGTTCTTCCCAGGCCTGAAGAAAATATTTTTCCATGAAGACAGCACAAGAAGAGTTCCCTGCTCATGGACAAAGTCCAGAAGGAGTCCAGGCACTGGAGAGGGAGTCTGTTATGCTGTGTGGCACTGAAATGCAGCAAAGAGGGTTTGTAAGCTGATATTTTCTATGTTAATATACTAATTTATCTTTCTACAGTGACAGAAAATTGACCTGGCTGAGAGAGCTGGAGGTACTGAGGGAATTCTCATGTAGTGACCCTTCAATGCCCATAAGAGTTTTTTCTCATTTGCTGTTGGAACAGGTCTAGAACAACTAAGAGGTGAAACTTTCAAAATTATCCAGAAATGCTTTTGAGGCTGGGTAAAATTTAACTATATATATTTAGCAGCTGGACTATGAATTTGCTGAGCTAGGAAGAGGTAAGGTGCAAGAAATGGGATGCAATAATTCACAGCAAACAACACAGATGGAGCATTTTCCTTTCATTACAAGGGATTTGCATCATGTCTGCTGTCAGATGCTACATCTGAATTAAAGGACAGGAAATTAAATGTTCTAACATAGAAGATCAATCGATCATGCTCCAAATTTAATCTGCATCTGTCTGTATGTCTTTTACATCTCTTTCATCCTACAGCCCTCTGTAGTGTCTCTTTATGAATGAAGGAATAATGCTACTTCCACATAAGCTCATTCAATCTCCACTGATTTAAATAGATTTTTTTTGTGAGGATAAAAAGTATTTATGTTTCCAAACTAAAATTTTAGTTTAGGTTTTTCACATTGAACAATATTAATCTAACAGGAGGAAGACAAAAGCACTACCCGGGCAACATAGTTTTATACAATTATTAATTAAATAGCCTAATTTAAATAGGTATTTTCTTGAAATAGATAATAAAAGCCTATAGCAGAAAAATAAAATTCCATCGGGTGGATCAAAATCTTAAAGGAAATGTTTTTATTTTCCTAAGGAATGCTTAGGAGTAAATATATTTTAATGCAGAATTTATATGAAAATGAGCGTTTAATAAGGATTACAGCTCTCTGAAAAATTATAAATGGCAATCAACCCCCTTCTGTCTGACCACAAATAAATCGAATTCTTAGTTATGGTCTATGGAGTAAAAAAATATGCAAAACCTAAATCACGGAAACCATATTCTTCCATAATATTCCTAAACCAGTAATCTTCTTTTAAAACAGAGTAAAAACATTCAAAATCTCACAACTTGGTTTCAAACTTCTCCTTTTTGTACTGGTGAAAAAGATTTGTTCAGCTGCCAGTGTAGAAATGGTACAGAGGAAGCACAGACTCAAAACCTGTAAAGCAGTCACGGGATCCAGCAGCATTTACTGCCTTATCTTGAAAGATGCCAAATTTGTGCAAACACCAGACCTTGAAAAGCAATCTTCCAACACTAGAGACTTAAATTTCCTAGTTCAAACAATATCCTTTCCCACCAAGGTGTACTGCTTGCAATTTTTTTCTATTGAACTTCATGTGTCATTACCCTATTTATTATCCCTCCCTACCAGAAAAATTCTTTGTTTCCCAAGACCTCTCTTGCAGCTATGTTAGAGGAGGAATTTATTCTCTTTTTCCTGTACATAAGTGTACATTTTCTTATTCACCCATTCTTTGCTGCTGTGCACTCTGTTCACTTGGATGTCATGCTTTCAGTTCATGCTTATAAATGAAAGGGCAGTTCCTTACATAACTTTAATATTCAGTAGCATGGAGTCCCTTCATATTTAGGAGGTAATGGTTCTCTTTGGCCTTCGGTTTTCCTTCCTCAGTGAAATTGATTCTTTATTTACAATACAATTTTTTCACCTAGGAATTGGACTCTATTATAGATTCCCCTCTTTATACAAATTTCCCTACAACTAAGGGAATGCAAAAGAATCTGATTTTCAATGTTTTTATTCCATAATATCTTAAAATATCAATTTTCTTTTGTATAATGCAACATATCTATTATTTTCATAACTATTTTCCCATTCCCTCCTGTTTGAAGAGCCTTTCAATAAATTCTGACATTAAGGTGTGGAGAGAGGAATGAACCAATTGCCAATAAGGAATGCATTTTACCAATTAACAAACTGACTATATTTTAAGGACTCAGAGTCATTTTTTTCCACAATGCACCATTTGAAGCACACAATGCTCATCAGTGCAGAATACACAATAGGAAGCAATAAATGGCTCCATAGCTGCTTGGGCACTGAAATGCAGCTGAGCGATTTGATAAAATCAATAGTAATTTACTGGAACTGTGTGTCAGTGCTATGGACATTGCTCCTTTTGCATAAGTGAGAAAAGTGAGGACACATCCTAAGGAGAAAAAAAGGAGATAAGATCAGCATTTGATTCCCTGAAGAGATTTTACAAGAGATCCTGGGATTTTTATTGCAATATTCATGAGTTTGTCACTATTGATGTCCTATCAAGAAAAGCTTTCCAGCATATTTTCTGTGAGAAGGGGCTGTGTGTGTGGCCCCACTGATCCTTGTGGGCATGTGCATTCCTCCAGTGGAATCATTTGGCTCTGGCACAGATCAGCTCTGGCTATAGGGCTGGGCAAAGGCTCCAGCTGCATGTTTTGTTTACTGATATGTTAATGTGGTTTCCCTGTGCAGCACAGTGGGAACCTCCTGCAGCCAAACATCCAAAGCAGCTGAATTTCAGTGCTTTATTTGGCTCACCAGGAGACTGAGTCAGTTACTGCAGATTCAAGCTAAGCACAGACCAGCAAGATGTCAATCAAGAAATATGAATATCACAACTGTACAGAGGTAATGCCTGCGTCTGTTGGCTCCCCAAACCCCAACACCTGGACTACAGCTTGAGTGCTATGGAGAAAAACCACACTAGTCTGAAACTGGGTGATATTGAGGCTAAAATCCCAGAAAAACATCAGAAATAGGATACAAGCCAGCTTCACATCCCACGGTGTTCTTGGAGAGATGCTGATTTCTCTGCCCTAGATGGCCCTTACAAGTTTACTGCTTAATACAATTCTTATAGGGAATCTTGTAGGAATTAGAGCTCCCAAAAAACTAGGTGTAAACCTCAGGGAGGCTTTTTGCTGTCCCCACCTCCATTTCCTAATGAGGCTGTCACAGGCAGCATGACTCCAGGATCTCTCCAAGCTTACTTAGCATCCTGAAATCAGCTGCCTGGCAGCTAAAGGATTACTTGTTCACCTTTGTTTGCAAATTGACAGTTGTTGGGAGACTGCCATTTTACTACTGGAAGGTTAGAAAAAGGTACAGCTATGCTGGTTTTTTTTTCCTTCCAGGATATCTAGGACAATGAAGTGGCTAAGAACAAAAAAAAAGTAATTCTCAAATCTATGTTTAGATTACAAATAAAAAAGTTCTAAACCATTTTTTTTCTTCTTCTTCTGCAGTTAGGTAAATTTGTTTCTAATTTTGCAGATCAATAAACTATATTTTTTGAATAATTGAATCACATTATTTACTCTAAGATTATTAAATACTACAAGTCCTATCACATAAAACAGTGTAAATCCTATTAGTATTCCAGAAGAAAAAAGTTCAGAGAGGCTATTATCTGCAGGTGAGACAAATCTGAAGGAGGAGTGTTTGTGTTCCACTGGCCTGTGGAAAGCTCCAGCCTTCTCCCCAGCATGCTGCTGCATTCAGCTGAGTCAGGGGAATGGCTCAGACTGATGCTCCTCAGCTGTTGCAGTGCACAACCAACTGGGCTATTTTAGGCATCTTTCCTTGACAGCTGAAGGCAAGGTTTGACTTCCCTTACACTGCAGCAAGGATTGCTGGTGCTGCTTTGCTGGCCATGAGGCAGTGAAGGGCAGCCACAAACCACTGAGAAGACAAACTGCCACAGCCATTTCCTCAGCTACCGGCAGGGCAGATCCTCCACTGAATTTCACTTGTCAGCTGGGCAGTCACCCATCTACATCCCTTCACTTATCTACTGGCAAAAGAGATTTTTCTTATCTCCCCAGCTGAAGGAGCAAGGCAAGGACTGAATCTCCAGTATTTTGCTTCCACAGCTGATGGGTTCATCATACTTCCTCAAAGAGTTCAAACTATTTGTGCATCACCAAAAGAGAAAAACAATAAACAGTTCAAAATCTGCCAGCATGCTTCCAAACTATTAACTGAGCAGTTATTCCAACCCACTTGAGTCACTTACAAAATAAAACTCCTCACTATGGTACCCAAGCAGAATAAAAGCAATTTAAACTTTCTAGTAGGAACAAAGGGTTAATAAAGAAATGCAGTGTGGAAAGTATTGTAAGTCTACAAGTACATACCTCCCCTGTCTGCCATGGGTAAATGATGCCTAATTATTCCTTTGCTGTTTTCTAGAGCACTTCTGTTTCATTTATCATTTTTGAGCTGCCAAAAGCAAGGAATCAAGCTGTGAACCTCTTGTCTTTCTGCTTGGGCTGCCAGAACAGGGCATTAGGTGCCTCTTGGCAGTTGCCTCAGTTCCTGTTGGTAGAGGATGAGAAAAAACATCAATGCTCCTTCCCACCTACACAATAAACCTCTCCCACTGCTTATTCCCTTCCTCCTTCATTATCATTGCTAATGACACATCTCCATCCTTCCCTGCCCCCAGCTTTGCCTGGAATACTAAATTAAAGTTGCTTGATGTTGGATTATCCAACTACAGGCTTCAATCATATTAAACACGAAGGCACTGGGCAGACGCTGGGACTGACCACAGAAGGAACAAGCCAAGGGAGCTGGGGAATGAATACCTGCATGGGCCACACAGCCACACCCTGAGCAGAAGGATTATCCCAGGGTGGAACCCGCAAAGGTGGCCCAAGGGATGAAACTCTCCAGAACACCAGGAAAATGAAAAGGGATTACTGCCTGAAGGTATATAGAACATATTGTGGGATGCTGGGAGGAAGGCAGTTTTCAATGGAGCAGAGAGAAACAGAGGATTATACAAAAATTCTTACAGAATGTTTTCAGTAAGGGACACAGAAGAGGAATGGAACAAATTAAGCCAGAATGGATACATTTATAATAAAAAGTGAAATATCCTTAAATAGAAGTTATACTCACAAGTAAGAGTTAGAAATGTGGCTATACACGCCATCACTATATGCAAGTTTCATAAAAGACAAATTCCCTGGCAGTGAAAATCTACAGCAGGGATACTGTCTAGAACTCCATGTGGCTGCAACAGCCACATCTCCATCACCTGAATTAATTATGCTCTTAAATGGCACATTTTTTTGGGGTCCTTGATCCACAGTAAAGTGAGAAATTCAAGAAGTGAAGATTAAGAAGTGCACTGCAGAGGCAGAAATTCAGATAGGACTGAAATGGAATTACTTTAAGATGCTTTCACATCCATCTCCAAAGATTTAAGAATGAGTGGGAGGAAGGAAATTGAATATTACCTGTTTTTCTAGAAAAGCTGAAATCTGAGAAACCCCTATATGAAGACTGAGGAGTTTCTAAGTGGATTTTGGGCATTATTAATTTTGCAGAGGTGAGGGAGTCCCTTCTTTTTTTGAATTAAGATTGCATTTTAAGAGAAATCTGAAGTGACAGCTGATCTGGAAATTACCTTCCTGATTACCTAGAAGAATATCTAAATGATGCGTTTCTATCTCTCATGATTGCTCCAAAGAGTAGGACAAGTTTGTTTCAAGGTGAGAAAATGTGATCATTTCCTGATAAGAGATGTAAAGAGGGAGAAAGATTTGAAATTGAATGAAAAACATGAAACATGAAACTGGTTAGGGAAATATGCTTGAAGACAGCCCCAAGGGACTGAGAATGAGCTCCTTTGAATAAATCATCAGCACTACAAAGCCTGCTTCCTATAGCAAAATTACTTTTAGAATGTAAAATGAAAAGATTGAGTGATATTGGGGTGTAACCTACCCTAACTATCATTTAGCTAAAGTCAACCTCTTGAATATCACCTTATACAAGTATTTCTGAAAGTTTTTAATCATTCCCATGCTTGATGGAAACGAGCAGAATGGTGATCTCTGTACAGTGAGCTGCTGTCAGAAATGGTAGCTAGAAGGCTGCATTAACAGAAACCACTGCTCCTTGATGACCATCTATTCTTCCTTCCCCTCAGGACTGTGGAAAAGGTACTTTAGATTCATAGATGTGGCAGCTAAAGGAGCAATTACCATCATCTACTCCAACTTCATGCCTCCCACAGGCCAAAGAACATCACCCAGAAGTTCTTTGTGCTCATAATTGTTCAGCTATAATGTCTTTTAGAATGCTATCTACTTTTGATTTAAAGACTTCAAATCATCATGAGTCATCCAAAGAAGCTAAATTAAAAGTTGGACTTTATAATGTTCTTTAATATATTTTTCATTCAGTCCATTTGTGGGCAAGAGTGCTATTAGCTTGAGGTACAACTGTAGCCAGTTAGAGCAGTGACAGAGGATTTATGTTCAAAGAAGTTACTCAAAACATTTGACAATCTCATGGGCACTCAGTGTAAAGAACGCCCTCTGGTAGTACATGAGCACATCTATTTAAATCAGAAAACAATTTTTTGCTAAATTATGACTGACATTTTTTGGAAAATTGGTTCTATACATCTTGCTTACAGGTTTTAACTATGAATATAAACTGGGAAGATATTGTTCTATTCCTCTTAGAATCTACAGAAATATATTCTGGAAATATTTCTGGTAGCTTTTAAGAGCACTGCCTCCGATTTTCTCTGGAAACATTACAAATACTTGCATTAATTTTCCTGTCTGTTGGAGAGGTATCATGAGATTTACCATGCAGAGATAAGAATATACTTCTTTTCCAGTGACTGCTAAATAATCCGCTATTTTAATTAGGGATATTGGCAATGTAATAATGCTATGTACCACTTTCAATGTGGAAACTTCATATTCACTTGTCTTCACTAATATATACTCTATTAAAATACTGGATTAACTAAATAAATCTAAATGTTAATTTTTAAAGTTGAACAGTCACTAAAAATCAGCCTATAACCATGACTTGTTTCATTATATATTTAGCATTTCAATCGGTCTACGCTTTAAAAAAGTCCATACCTGAGTTCCTACTGAAACCTTGTAAACATTTTTTGTCTGTCAGACAATTTTGATCATCTAGAAAAAAAATTACACCAGTGCCATTAACATCAGTTCATTCTTGACAAGAAGCTTTTATTCAGCATACCTTATTTAAAAAGCAACTTCATTGATCACAGTCATCATGGGGAAAAAAAAGCTAAATCATCAATTTGTAATTTTCTTTTAAGTTCTTAAGAATAAGCTCTACTGCAAAGAATACCCATTACAACTTTACTTCTTATTTAAAATGAAACCTGTTTTTACTTATTTTCAATGATAAATAATATACTCTTCTATGGACATTTATATTTAAATCCCTTAAAATGATTTTTGAACTTTATCTCCCTTTTTTGCCAATAATCCCAAGAGTCAACACTTTCATAATCCTGGTACTGAGAAAATTCATAAGAAGCTCACAGAGTAGTGCTTGATCTGTAAGTCCATTAGTGTAGGCACAAATGCATGTTTGTACACAGGGAGCTACCTCGAACCAGCTCCTTCCAGCACAGCCCCAGCAGTTCACCAAGCCATGCAACAGAAAGGAGCAAATGCCATGCAAGCACAGGGAGTTCAAGCTGCAAGACTTTAAAAACTTATTTAGACTCAAAATTAAGTGCAAGCCAACGTGTTTTTTCTTGAAAAAGCCCTTTAATAATAAGGAAAAGTAAGTAGGAATAGTATTTTTATCTCCTGATCTGAAGTCTGTTGACATTAACGTTGACATAGGATTCATGCTGGCTTTAACAGGCCTTACAGCAGGCCCATGCTTTTTATCTTGAAACCTCCAAGTAACATCTAAGTAGATCATTAACATAGCCTATTTAGGGTGATAATCAAAAGAATAAGCCCAGTGGTGGTTCAGAAATGACAGCCAGGTAAATGGAAGGATCCAGATGTCCCTTGGAGAGTTTTCAGATTTCTACTTGCCATAAACCTCTCGCAGCAGAACTGGAACAGCCCTGGGACCACATGAGGCATCCAGGTTTTAGTCTTCATAAAGGAAAAATCATGGTCTGAAGGCTGGATGCATGTTGTAGGTGGCCCTGGTGTATAGTGCTCCCTCCCACTCTCTCATGAGAGCTCAGGTAATAAAAAATGCTCTCGGCTGCCAGACATTAACCATGTGCTTCTCCCGCTGTGAGTCATCAGCTGTAATCTCAAATGTGAAAGATGTACTTCAAATGTTAGGCTATTGATTCTCTCCCTCCCTCCCGAGAGATACTCTCAACTCACTGATATTCATAAATAATAAAGAAACTTCAGATATTCTGCAGTCAAAAGTGGATACCTTACAGATGAAAGTGAAAATATAAAACACATGGGAAAAGAAACAAACCCAAACTCTTTATTTAAATATTTGTAATGTGCTTTATTTTGTCGGTGTTAGGAAAGAGCGTGATTAGCATTTATAGCTATGCTGAGGTCCTCTCCTGGGTTACACAAATTGATGTCCATCTCAAGAACATATTGCAATAGACACAGCTATGCCTTAGATCAGAGGCTGTGAGATGAAAACCTGGAATTCAGATGTCTAGGCTGGCAGACACTGACAGAGTAACACTATTGTTATGCATCTTTTAAATTAATAAATCATTTAACACACATCTTATGAACTTAAAAAGTTCTGCATACATCTGATTGTGCAAATTTATGGTATCATCCTGTTTATAGTGAAAAAAAAAAATTGTTAGACATTCTGTGTAACAGACTGAGAAGCCTAACTAAACTACCATTATGTGCTCCTTGCAGTCAAAAATGATATTTTAATCACTAAATTAACAGTATATATCTCAAAAGCCAATTTGAGATTGCCAGCCTGGATTTTACCGTATCTTTTACCGTACCGTACCGAGAAACAGATAAAATAAAGTTTGAGCAAGATTCTTGTTCCAAGAAGCTTTTGCTCCAGCTCAGTTCCATTCTGTTTAACAGTGGTAATCCTCATGTGGCCCTTTGTGAATGCTAGAATCAGGCCATTTATTTAAAAGCATTGCTTTGTAATTAGGTAGTCACACACATGTAGCTAAAAACAAGACCATGATACCCTATGCTAAAACATATAATTGAATCTAGGACTGGGTCATGTATTCAAAAGCTACCTTTTGTCTTTTTTTAGGCTTTTTTGGTATGCAAATATACAGATGTGCCTATACTCTTGTACTTTGCTGAATGTGTAATGCCAGATTAAACAAGTGCTGAACCTTTTTAATTACAATGCTTAGAAGAAAATTGTAAAGCATGTTGCCACACAGTTAATATGTGGGTTTAAAGGTTATATTTGCACTGATGGGAGGGGCTGGTTAGGTTATCAAGATCCATGTTTTATTTTGAGGCAAGAGGGCTGATGCCAATCCTGAACTGACCTGACAGTTTGCTGGCAAGTTTGTGAGTGACAGGAGCACCACAGTGCTCAGCACCTGAATTCCTGCACTCACCCAGGCTTCAGCGTTCTCCTAAGGCTGCAAACCTAAAGGTAATTGAAAGACAAACTTGGGATGAGTTTGCTTACAGACACTGGGATTTCTACTCAATGTTATTTTCATATAGAAATGCTTCCAAAAAACATCTGAATTGACAGATAATGGAACAAACATAATACAATGAAAGAAATTAATTAAAAGAGATTTCTTTACTTTTGCCATTTGTACTAGTTTCTTTTAGAATAGCAATGAAGTTTTCAGATGTTTTCTTTCCTTTTCCTTGACAAACCAGTGAACAGATAATTACAGTCTCAGTTTTATAAATCAAAAATATTTCTAGTGGCTTTCTAGTGGCTTCAGATCAATTTTCAATATTTTGTAAGCATAGAATTCTATGAATTTCAGTGGAAATTACACATGAGAAGAAATGAAAATTAGATCAGGATGTGGCCTTGGCCTGTTTAAAGAAGGGGCTTCTTAAGAGAGGGTCTTTTAAAAGAAATACTTAACCCCACTCAGTTCTAACCTTTTGTTTCCAAAATCCTCTGAGGTGATTCTCCTGTTTCTCCCAGGGTCTTCCTCTGTCTGTATCCTCTCTTTTATTCTGTATTTTATGCATAATTTTATCTGCTTTGCCACATAAGACCTCTTACTTCTGTTAATTCATTCCTTCTTGACAATGTACTAGCTGAAAGTAGGCTCCCTCTTTCTTTCCACCTCATTGACTCTCTAACCCATTCCTAAACATATCCTTGCCTTCTCCCCTGTCTACAGTTCTTATTTCTCTTAGCTCCACTAATATTATTTTTTTAACTCTATCAATTTACTCTTTATAGCCACTCTGTGGAGCATTCCAGGACACAACTATATAAAAATAAATAATGTAATAAATATAGGCATGCCTTCCACTGCCTGGATGTGAAACACTTTGAAACCAGCTGGAGCTGTCCCTAAATGATGATTTTGGGCCCACACACACAAACAAATCCTCCTGCTTTTACTCAGTCTCCATGGGACAGGTTTATTTTGCATTGTAGCTATGGCTCCCTTTTTGTGAGCATTTTGGTTCTTGTAAAATCAGCCACTGAATATGGATGCATACAGGGTCTTGGCTAATTCTAGTAAAATACTTTTCTTATTGGCTATCATTTCATGCTGAGGTTTCTTTAGCATTAATTTCTGAATCCAGCTCTTCTATTTTCAATTTAAATTAGGTATTTGGTCATAATACTGTTTCTGGGAAATGTGCCTCTGTGTTAAAGTTTAATGACTTTAGGCTGGGGAAGAGTGGGATGAATTGACTGGAGTTCTAATGAGCATTTCCTCAGTAATGCAAGTGCCAAAAAGCAAATCCAAGGTCATAAAGAATGCTGGTTCCCCTCTGCTTGAGGTAATATGAAAATGTGTTAGTTATCAAATTGTATTTGCAGATGGAATTGTTTTGGAGTAAGAGGAATGAGAGGGAAAATATTATGAAACCATGCGCACCCTATTCTCTTTTATAACATGATTCCTTTAAATCAAAGACGTTGGGAGCTTATGTGGGTGTGGGGGTTTCAAAAGATCTCTTTATGTCACTGAAAGGTTGCCAACTGTTCTGTTAGGCTGGGAAAGGAGAGGCACTGTGACACCTCTGCCAAATAAAACGTGTTTAATCGATCTGGGCCACTGGCTGTGTTCTGATCTTCCCGGGGTGCGAGACTGAGCTCAAAACATATACACATTAAAGAGCTGCTAGTTTATGGTTCTTGCTATCTGCTGCCACAAAAATTAAGTGTTTGGTTTAGATTACTTGCAGTCAAATCATGCAGCAGTCTGGCTGACTGGGAAATGTTTTTCCACACCCGTTACACACCTACAGCAAGAGAAATAGTGAAGGTGCCAAGGCAAGTAGTGAAGATCTTTTCAAGTGACACCGAAGTTACACGTTCACAGTTATTATCAGCTCCTTTTCCTCAAGGAGAAGGCTGAGTCTTTCACTTAGGGATTAAACAAGGCTTTATTTAAAACCAGTGAAAAGTAAATATCCAACCCCTGCTCTACTGTTTCCAGGAGATTTGAGCAGCAGACTGTAAATGACACTAAATGACATCTTAAGGGGGCAGAACAGTTATTAAATACAAGCCATAGAAGGGAAGTTTCTTCTGTTTCAATGAAAAATTTGAAGGAGTTTATTTACTCAATCAAATGGCATTATTAGAAAAACAGCCAAGGGAAATTAAATACCAGTCCTTTTAAAAAATTACTTTTCATGGAAACATACATTGGAAATGGGCTTACTTTGTGTTCAGTGAAGGAATATTTTTTGTCAGCTGAGGAGCACTTGTTTATGGCAGCAATAAACTGCCATCCCAGACTGCTTACCAAAAGGGACAAAAAATCAGCTCCAGGAAGGACAATAAGAGGAACTAATTTACACTCTTCCCCTAAGCTAAAAGTAGCAAGGAAGGAGCTAGGGCTGAGTCACAGCTCCCTTTCTGTGTTTCTGTGGAGGTAGCACAGCCCTGAGCACGGTGCAGGGCTGTGTTCCACTGGCTGCCTGCAGCCAGCAGCATCCTGCCTGCTCCCCAAGAGCTGCTGCCTTGCAGGACCCTTTACATGGAACGAAATATTGTCAAAACAGTATAATAACCAAGCTTGTCAGCTTAATCGGTGTAATTTGAAAGTTCCCTTTCGTGTTTTTTAAAGTGCTGGTCATTTAAAGTAGAAGTGTAAGATAAGATTTTATAAGAAAGAGTGTGCAAACAATGATGTCTTGATTGGGTGTGCTGCAGAATGCACATAAGGGCACATGAAGCTCTTATTCTGCTCTTCCCAGACATACAAGATGTGGTAATTTATAAATAAAGCCTTATTATGGTTTGAAAGCCAAGGAAAGAGATTAGCCATCAAGAAATTAAGCAATTTTACTTTCTGAAGCCTGTAATTTGGGGGTGAACAGAAGATTCTTTTTAGCAGGATTAAAAGAGTAACAAAAAAGATGTCTCTAAGCATCTCCTAGATATTGCTCTCTGCGGTAGCTTTAGCTGTCAATGCTGGTATTTGCTTGGAAGCAAATTATAGTCATATTAATTAAGTCAAACTTCAAAGTACCACAACCATTTTAGTGCTGTGGTGCATATAAGAATTTTAATAGAGGGACTGAGAATTTCTTAAATAAAATAAAATATAAAGGAACCTGAAGGTTTCACACATAGACACAGTCCTTACCTACATTTCCTGCTATTTCCTCCTAGTCCTCATCCCCACCACTCTTTTGTCACTTCACTAAAGGTTATATTAACCAAGTGCACACAGGTTTTATGAGCTAAGGTGAAGAAACACAAGATGTTATCTATAGAAATGCTTTTTTCAGGAAGAAAGAGCACAATATAACTCGACAAGGTGGGTGTCTTCATTTTTTAGCTCCTGTTTATGTGATCAACACAGTAAGGACACAATAAAAAGGGAGCATTAAGATATGTGGAAAGAGGAGGATAACAATTAAAAATACAATTTGGATAAATTTGGATGCTTATCTTTAAGTTACAACTGTTCATTGAATATATTAGAAAAATACAAGGTGAAGAGTGTCTATTTTGTCAGGAAATTTTACTCAGCCTCCTTCCTAATGAATTCATGTGGGCTTTTTACTGGTATTCTGAGTCTCAGTTCAGATGGAGAGACAAGGTTCATTTTTATTTAATACTAGAATTTCCTTATCTGTTACAAAAAAGGCCAAAAACAGATTTAAATGTAGCTGTTCAAATTCACTGCTGTTTTCCTGGGTTTTGGGAGGCAACTAATGCTTACACAATGTCCATAGTGCTTACAGCAATCTTAATAATTTTATTTTCTTCCATTTTTCATACACACAGTACTCACTAAAGTATTTTCCTACAGCCTTCTAAGTATCACAATAGAAAGCTGAATTTCCATTGCTAATTTTGTAGGATTGATGTAATAGAGGAGGATGTGGATATATTCTCTGATGTTGATACATCTGTCAATCACTTCAGCTATCTCTGCAGCTCATTAAGCTCTTAAAACAACAGGGAAAATGGGATTTAAAATGGTTACCTCCCAAATATCTCATCTGTTCAGGTTCAGAATTTAGTTTCTATCATGTAATTCCGTTTTAAATTTCTGTTGCATTTTTTTTCTGTGTGTTAACAACTTCAAGTGCAAAACTGTCAAAGTAATAAAGCAACTTTCTGCTTTTAATAATTTGCACTGAACAATAAATTTCTGTAGCACCTGTATAGCATATTTGTCTGGAAAGGGTTTTCCACAGACAGAATTTACAGCCCCTTTTCAAGTGTATTTAATAGCTGGCACTTGAAGTAAAAAAAATGGCAGTGATGTTGAAGAGGTATCAAACAACTGAAATGATAGAAATATAATTTTCCTAATACTTTTCTTTAATGTCAGAAGATAGCATGTGGCAGGAAAAAAATAAAAAATAAAGAAAAAACCCCAAAACCAAGCCACCTCTCAACCAACAAATAACCTATGACCTTAAATTCAAACACTGGTAACACAATTAGAAATATGAGAACAATATGTAATTCTCATCCTGAAGAACACCCAGTGAAAGGATTCTACCATTAACAGCTGATTAGTTGTCCTTGTGCATTCAACTCTTTGCAGAGAGACCATGAAGTCAGGGTTGGCATAGGAAAAAAATGGAGAAAAATAACTGGAAAAAAATCCTAGACCACCATATGAAGAGTCTTTTTCTTTAATATTGTAATAATTAAATGGCCACAATTTTTGGGAGATTGACAGCTTTGCACACAATTTGGGTAGGAAGTGATCTCTGGTGGTCATTGGCCTGACCACTCAAAACAAAGGAACCTGAAGTCTGATTCATGCTGAAATGAAGTGAGGCTGTTAATGATGCTGAAAGTGGCATTTGATGAACACCTGGGGTGGGAGTGCACAGCCTCTCTAAGAGATGGATTTCACTCTTGCAGCTTCCCATGCTGGGGCTGCTCTCTCCTGTCTCCCTGTGTCTCTCTCTGGCTCCAGCTCCTCTGCCCCACTCCTCAGGCACATGGAGTCAGATGAGTTTGAAGAGAACATGCCCAGCTATCCCAGGCTGTCCTTGCTCAGTGCCTGCTGCCTTCCCCAGGACATGCAGTGGCCCTTGCTGGCCTCACCCCATGTGCTCAGCAATTCCCTGGGCTGGGGAGATCCAACCCATACCAGAGGCAGTCTCCCAAATGCTGAATAGCAGAGAACAAGCCCTTGCTTCACTCACCTCATTGCATTCTTATAAATGGAGCCAGAATGCAGAATGAAACCTTCATGCCACAGAGGCATGCTGCTGATAATGTCAGGATTATATTGGAGGATATGCAGTAAAATAAAAATTTAATTTTATCATTATCCACAGTATTGTTATCCACAGGATCTGGAATTTAGGCCAGCTCACTACCCAAGGACAAATTTTCAAGCTGGTGATGTACATGGAAGGAAAATATTAGTATTGTCCGTTCACTGTAGGAATAGCAACAAAGAAAATTTGAATTTTGTAATTCCAGACCATCTTCCTACAATAGAAACTACAATCACTCTTCTAGACCCAGAGGGCTAATCCTGACCGATTTGGAACATCCTGTGGGATAGTGAGCTCCCTCTCTTCCCACAGACTGAAAATATTACAGAATAAAAATATTGGAAGACCTGCCTTTGATCACCAAATTTGAGCTTTTAGTCTCAGAAGGAATAATTTCCCTTTCTCATTATGTCTTCTTCAAGCTTCTCACAGGGTGCTTTCCTTCAAATTCCTTGTTTGGAAAGACATGATATTTAGAAATACTCCTGATTACTTCTAGAATTCAAGATAAAAGATCTGGTTTGGAGAGGAGTTTGTAGGGCTATTTTTTTTGCAAGCAAGAAAAGTAATTCAAACCAACCTTAATAGCTGCTTTCTTTCTATCTGCTTACAATACATTCATCTGTTCCACAGGCTTTAATCACAAATGTGCCAGGTGTATAGTGGAATAGTTAGATGAAGTACACACTGGGGGAATGGCAGAATCAGTGTGCTTAATCTGTTCTTAATCCTCTCTTGAGCATAGGAGACCTGAAAGTGCTGCTATTCTGTACACAGACACAGGGCCTGATGTGATTTATGCAGGTCTGGTTCTACAGCCAAGCCTTCATTCAAAGAGACTCAGAAGCCATCAGAAGGGAAGGGGGAGAGGCAAAAGAGAAATTGTGGTAATTATTTTTACTGTCTGAAATTCGAGAGAGGCATCTATTAGCAATATAATATATGGAGCAGTCAAAAAAGAAAAAAAGATGTCAGCATTTTTATTTTTCTGCTAAAAATGTGCCTGAGACTTTCTCATCTGCAACAGCCATAGACTTAAATCAATGCCTGCAATGTTTGGGATCCTTTTGGAGCGGCAGCCAGAGGCAGGTGACCAAATGTACCTAACCTTAAACCCTTTGTAGGTGCTGCTCCATCTCTCTGAAGCAGCCACCCCTCTTTTTCCAGGCACACCAAACAGTGTCCTACTGCTCCCCTGCTTCGATGGCATCCCTGTGAGCCTTTCCCCTGCTGTCAGAGTGCAGGTGCAAGGCAGGATGGACAGTGCACATCTCAGGCCATCATGGCACTGAGAACTCAGGGACTCCCTTTCAACAAGGCAGGTATTTTATTTTGATTCACAGTTTCCCTGTGACTCCTTTTTCTTCCCTGTGCTAACTAAAAAAAAATGCTTTTAAGCAATTCTTAAGCCATAAATGCTCAAAAAAAAGACTTGTAAAAAAGCTCCACATATTCAGGAAAATGTGTGGCAAATGTTGAACACATGCATACCTACTTCTCAAAACTGGGTGACCCAGACACATCCTCAAGTGCTCGGCTGAATTAACAGCATAAAGTTCTATTCTAAATATGATTCTCCTTAACTGTACTTCTTTGTCTGGTGTATCTGCCCTTGCAACTCCATGCTATTCAGCAAAGCAGATTATGTCAGGAGCAGGCAATGCAGCGAGGACATCCAAATGGACATGGATTTCCTCCACTCAAAGGCAGGTGGGACTAGAGAGCAGGACAGGTTCCCTTCCTCTTATTTCTCCCTCCTTATCCTCACATTTCTCACTGTTTCCTCTCTGTTAGCTTCACAGAAAACAGTTATGGCCACAGTGATCATTTGTGATCCACTGTGGTGCAGATTTCAGGAAAACTTCTAATTTGAGAGTGGAGGACAGTAAAGCAACTGGATGGATTTAAAAGAGGTGTAAAGCTGAACTGACCCATCAATCTCTCTGAAGAATAGGAATACTGTTATCTCAGATCCAACTCAATTCCCATTGGAAAAGGGATGACTTGGAGCTGTGATTTAAAATAATGGCACCACTTAGTGTTATTGAAACATGGGAGGGTAAACAGAGTAACAGAAAACCAGAAGCATTTTAAAATGTCATGGTCTACAAAAGAATGGACATTTTATAGCTTTGTCATAATCATGAGAGACAGTGGATTGTGTCCTTTACATAATAGTTTCAGACTTCATTGCCTAAGAGAATTGTAAAAAACAGGCCTACAAGGACCAGTAACAGTTCTATCAAATCATTATAAGGCTTTGCAAAACACCATTACAAAATCAGTAGTTGTGCAAGAAACAACCTTAAAATAGCCAGACTGAATCTCTGTAACATTTCTACCTGTTTGTGTCAGTATTCATTTAAGAAATATTTAATCAGTATATTTATATATGCAGAAGAAATATGAAATACTAGTGTTTCACCTTTAAATTATTATTAATCACAACGATTTTGATATATATATGTATTTTTCCCTCTGACATGGTGCTTGATTTTAAATACAGAAAGACAAGAAGCCAATGATGGCAAATTCTGCTTAGAAAGAGGAGGGTCCTTTCTGTCAGAATATTGCAGTGAGCTGACACCAAATACTGTAGTTCTGCTGATGCCTGAGTTTCAAAAAAAGGAACAAATTTACTCTGTTCATTAGACAAGAACAACAATTTTAAAATGGGTGCCCAGTGAAGCTTGTTTTGCAGAAAAGACAGATTCTTCTGCTCACCCTTAGAGATTCATAACCCTTCTATCAGTTTAAACCAGAAGGGTGCAATTGATTAATCACTTCTGAAAATCTTAGCATTTATTTTTAGGCAGTGCAAGAAGAACCCCTGATTGTGACAAAATCCCATACCACAGCCTCCCTTTCAGAGTAAATTATGGACAAGGTTATAAACCAGCAAAATTAGAGGTCCATAATGGAGATGATGACAGAATTTTAATTATATAGAGCATGAAGAACAATGCTGTAATAAAATTAGTGGTGGAAAAAAAGTGTCATTTGGTCTATCATGTGCCTGAAGATTTCACTGTAGATAAACCAATGTGCTTTGTTATAGTTGCTCAGAAATTAGTTGTCTTAGAGCCTTTAATGCTGAGAGTGCTTTGTGCCTTAAATTCACCCATGAATTTGGATTAATCATGATTTGGGGTGCCTCTGTTGGAGGGGTAATGGTAGTTAATATTGCCAATTCACAGCTATGCAGTTTGTTTTGGTAAGTCTGATGAAGTCAAGGCTTAGAATGGACTCTGAATTTGGATACTGCAGTTAAATTAATTAATTCTCTGTAAACCATACCCTTAAGTTAACTTGGTCAAAGCAATATTAAGATATTCACTTGGGACATATATTATGTTAAGGAAGTTCTGAGGTAGTATTAGAAGAGGAATTCTTTCTACATAAGTGAGGTCTTACATTTTTCCCCTGTGAAAAGAAGCAGAAGGACCCATCAGAAATTTTTAAGGTTGTACACAAAACTTGCAGATCACTTGAAATACCTGGGAATTTTTATGTCTCTAATATTAGCTTTTAAAGACAACACTTTAAAGTTCCAGCTTGTCTGCATTGGCTGCTTGGCTCTGCTACTCTACAGGCTCCGAGGTGTTCAATTCCCTCTGTTATGAAATTGAAAAATCCTGTAAATAACGTTTACCATTAGTCAGATGTGTGTATTTTCTGTGGACACCTGCATTTCCTCTGTATGTGTATGACTGCAGGATAATGAAGAGCCATATTTTAGCATTTAGTCATAGACAATGATAAAACTCCTCTCAAGTTTAATCACTGTATTTTAAACAAAATTTGAGTGCAGAATAAAATTTTGCTCACTGTAAATTTAGTGGGGTGAAAGGGGTACCAAAGCCTCAGCTGTATCGTTTCTGTCTGCCTTCTCAAGAAGCTGTTTTCCTGACAGCAGAGAATGACAGATACAAGGTAGTGCCACAAATTCATTGCTTCTATTAATCCAGAGACTAAACCTGCATTTGAACCAGGTGGAGGCCATATGGTCAGAGCCTCAGGCTTCCAAAGTGAAAAAATCCACAAGTTCTTTATTAGGCACTCACAGGGAGAACAGAGAGAAGTGACCTACTGCTAGGGAAGGTTTTAACCCTACCAGTAATTTTATTGCTTGGTAAGACTGCAAGGGTCTTAGTGTGTCTGCAAGAGAAGGTTTTAGTAAAGGGTCCTTGCAGGCATTTGAGGAGGAAGCATTTTCTGGAGATATTGTTTACCAACAGCTCCTTCTTCAGATACTTATGAGTCTTTTTTCTCTTTCCTTTGAACCAAATAATTTGTTTTTGCATGCAAGTAAAGAGCCATTTCACTAAAAGCAAATAATTTCTATATGCTTTTTCAAATGATCTTCAAAACATCAACCACAGTCATGGATGCCTGAAGACAGAATATTATCTTCATAAAAATGCAAATTATTCCAATCATAATAGCAATCAGAGTCGCAGAGAGCAAGGGATTTCTCAGTTATAGCTCCTGTGTGGCACTCAACATTCCCACTGAGACACAGCAGAGGAAAATACAACAGTTTAAATAATACTAATGTCCATTACCTTTATAATTCCTAATGACACAAATATTATTTAAAGACTTTGAATAAATACACCTCATAAAAAGTAGCAAAAATTATAAATTTTGATTAGAGCTCATATAAATATACTTTAACATATTTTACACCAAAATTTTACAAGACAAACACAGATGTTGAAAATTATCACAATCAAGGTATGACAACTAGGTTGCAACCTTGATTGCTCATGCAATAAGGTAAATAAAGTAATGACCACAATTGTTCAAGGCATACAAAAGAGCAGGTCAAATATCACTCAGTTCTTGCCGTTTGGACAAGCAATCTAGAACTGTTATAATTAAAGATAATAAAAATTAAAATAAAGATAATAAAATCAATTGCCTCATATATAAATACCTTGTATCAAGTTTGAATCTTGTTTGTTCATACCCTAGTCCCACATTCTGCTCCTGGCAGTTTTACTCCATCCATCACTGCATTTTCCTAGGCAAACCCAAAATGCACTAGTTGAGAAAATAATACATTGCAAGGCTCTTGGGATGTTGTTTACAAAGACTAAACTCTTCAGAATCTGTCTGTAAACAAGTCTTTTGTTCACTTACAGACTTTGGGAAATTTTTAATATTGGAAAACAAATAAAGTGTTAGCATGGTCTCCTCATACTTTGAGGTTCACAAGAGCAGTTATTAAGGTCAAGGGGTTTATAGAACCAACATAGCAACTAGAAAGGTTGAGCTGTAACTACAGGGAGCAGAGATTAGTTTTATAAAGTGCTGCATGTCTCAGAGAGGTTTCTCTCTGTATTTTGAAGATTGGTCTTTATATCCAAAGGACAGCCTTGCTGCTTTGGCATAGTTCAGAATCAGTGGTTGTGCAGCAGCAGGAGGAAATACTGACTGCACAGTAAACAGATGATGATGATGATGATGATGATGAATAATTACAACAACAACAACAACAACAACAACAACAACAACAACAATAATAATAATAATAATAATAATAATAATAATAATAATAATAATAATAGTAATAGTTGCCCTGAGAATCAGGCCTTTCAATATTGTTTTCATAATTTCTGGCCACTTTCCCAGGAAAGTAACTATAAACATAGGTATTTATACATTCCATTAAAGATATGCCTTTTGATGGATGTCTCTCACTGCCAGTGTGGTTGGGAAGGTGGTGACCTGACTATCCAATCCCTGGTAGTGGTCAAAAACCTATAAATACTGAAAGAACAAATAAACTTCTCTTCTTTCACCACATCTCGAGCTGGGTCCATGTGAATCATTTTGTGTCCAACAGTGACAAATAGTAATAGTAATAGTAATAGAAATAGTAATAGTAATAGTAATAGTAATAGCAATAGTAGTAATAATAATAATAATAATAATAATAATAATAATAATAATAATAATAATATCAAACCTGCTTACATTTTAGTACACCATCATGCAAAATTCTTTCCTTCACATAACCTGGGGACTTCCCTGCAGTCAGCTTCCCCCCAGTATGCCTCGCTCTGGTCTCTTTAACACTGGATGTGCCAAGAAAATCCTGAGGTGCCAAGAAAGCATCAAGGTGCCTGTGCCCCTGTGCCCGGGGGGCTGGCTGCCAGAAGCCCTAGGGCAAGCCCCAGGAGAACAGGTATTTCCTGGAAAACCACCAGTTAGGAAAGTTGCTGCAGCAGCAGCTTCCTTTTGCCCTTTCTCCCCACCTGCATCACCTCCCTTCCCAGTGCTGGGACCTTGTTTGTGATCAGACACATCAGCAGTGACTGAGCCCAGGAATTTGGTGTTGCTGCCAGGTCTCTGTGAGTAGCTGAGATCTGTCACCCACCTCAGCCCATGGCAACTTCCATGCCTGCTCTGTTTGCTTGGACAGGAATATATTAGAATACTGTCTGCACTTGGTGTCTTAAACACTGTGGTGGTTTTCAAAGAAATAAAATCCATCTATTGGAAGGAAAAGTGCATTCCTAGAAAATGTAGTTACAATTCAGTCTGCCACAAGAACAGCTAATATTCAGCATCTAAATGTTAATATTAATTGTTTTTAAAGTTGCAGGAAGTAAATTGCAGGAATTTGATCCACATTTCACAGAAGCTGTGGGAATTGCTGTAAGGGCTTCTTTGCTAATTTCAGAATATTATGTTTCTCACAGCTGCCCCATACCTCCCATCTGCAGGGCAGAGAAAAGGGAAAAGGAGAAAATATGTTCTTATTAAAAAGGGATAACTTTACCTATCCTTACCTTTCAGAGAAAACAGAAAAATATTGGCTGTATTGTGGAAGACATAATGTAGAACAGGGAAAATAAATTAATTCTGTATAGTGTCCCTAAACACCTACTCCACTTTTTAAATTTTTTTTTGGCCTGTTTCTTTATTATTTAATATTTTCTGTAAATCAGAGGGTCATAAATCAGGAGATTTTTTTGCTGCATCTTTTTCAGACTTACCTGTCCATTTCCCGTTAACTCTTTCACTCTATTCCACAGACCTCTGCAACAAATATTTCCCTTGGTCCTCTTATTTGGTCTCTTCCAGTCCACTAGAACTGTCTTTTTTACTGAAAAAGAAAAATTTTTAACAATTTTTAAAGACTGAGACTGAGAAAAACAATTCATACAGGTTTCTTTATAACCTCAATAACTCCAAGGTCTCTTTACCAACTCCCATGAAATTTTTCCTTTACTTTTTTGTTCTGTGGAACATCACACACATTGTCAATGTATATGAATTACTGAAGGTTTAGAGGTGTAGGAGTTGACATTGTTGCTATATGTCCTTGTGCCCCCCCACTGGACTAGAATTTCAACTACAAAATGGTCTGGTGTAAGGAAAATATGGAGGAAGCAAGAGGCAGTAAAAAGTGGACTGGAAATGTTAAAGTAAGGGCAGCTTCTTTTCGAAATCTTCAGGAAAATCTTTTAATCTTCAGGAAAATAAGGTAGTAATTTTAAACTGGCTGGTTTTATTAGTTTCTTATTAATAGAATGGTTTATATGGGTTTTTTGTAATCGTATTTTGCCTGGTATAAAAAACAAGTTTCCCTCTCAAAGAGATATTGTAGAGTTGTGACTGAGGAGGGTCATGAAGAGCTTGTGCATGACAGAAATGGAAAGGCATAAGTTGTGCCTGTGTCTAGACACAGCATTAAAAGATCTATTGTATTGTACTTAGATGTGAATTACATGAATCACAATATTTTCATAATTTACAGACATCTATACCAACACACATGCAGTTGGTTTTTTTTTAAATATAGCTAAGAAAAGCTTTTTTTTTCCTTTTCTTCCAGAAGAAATTTCCTCAAAGTACATCTTTTTTTCAAGTGGGTGAGCTTTGTGATTCTTTTAATTTTCTGTGCACGGCTTATAAAAATGAGTAAAGATTCAGAAATTATTTGGCAGAATTTGTCATGCACAATTCCCAGAGCAGTTCTACAGTTGGAAACACAAACCAGTATCCAGAAGCCTGATGATCCTGGCCAGCATGGCCCCAAGCCTAATCTCTGTTTATCAGTCTTTCTTTAGCCTGAAATCTTCATTACAAAAAAGAAAAAAAAATCCCCCAAACCAAAATAAAACCCCCCCAAAACTGAATACAGTCTTTGAAAAGCTATAGCAGCAAAGCAAGATCAGGAATTATCACAAGATTCTCTGGCTGCAGTTTGAGTTTTATGCCCATTTTCCCCTCCTATAGGTATGAGCATCTTATGCCCTGGGGGCTGCATGCATGGGATGAAATTCACAATCTGCTCCAAGAAGAAATGCAGTCTGTTCATCACCATGTGCAAGGCACTAAAATCCTGTCCAGAAGTTTTCCTCAATTGGTAATGCTTGCACTCCCCATTTTATGTCCAGACACCTTTTTCTTCCTGGCATCCATTTTCTTTTGAGCATTCATGAAATGATTTGTTTCACAAAGCCTGAACACAGCATCTGTGCTGTGCTCTATATGGGGTGAACAAGATGATACACAGACCATGAGACCTAGGCACTTCTTTTAGCAGAATTTATTTATCATTATTAGAATTATTTTATTATTTTATTAATTATTTTATATTAGAGTATATGTCAGGCATATGAATATGAATATAGCATCATACAGTCAATAATGAAAGAAAAATTCTTAGGGATAAGGACAGAATAAATGTCAGGTGTTGAATGAAATTGGGAAAAAGAAAGAGGGAATTATTGAAGGGAGAATATATTTGCAGCAATCCTTTGGGATTTAAAAAGGTACCTAAGGGTATAAGAGAGGGTGTGGGCCATGAATATTTATTAGATAGTAATAGTTAAAACCTAATTTGTCAATAATAATCAAAGAAATATGCTACTTTCAGGTGCTCTATAGAGGGATCTCTGCAAAATTTTTATCAGTCTTACCTATGGTTAAACCAATTTCTTACACATGTAATATGGAAAAATAGAGAAAGAGCCTTTTGCTAAACACATCTAATCTGTTTGAACTACTTTAAAACACTATTCCTCACTATACAAAGAGAATTTTTATCATTGAGAGATTCTAGTAAGAGTGTGTATGATCTTTCTTTCCCCAAAATGTTAGCAATATTATTTTTAGCTGAATATTACAAAAATAATCTTTTCTTTTCTTTTAGGATTCCATCAGTAAAGTTCCACTGAAGAATATTTGTGCTTATTATGAACATGTCCACACATGAATCACATGAATCAGACAAGTCAGATGAAGAATAAATATACCAAAGTCATGATGACATGTCCTGGTAGCTGAGGACCTATCAAGCTGTTGGCAAGTGGTGATACAGAGTGAACATTCCCTGCAGGACTGAGTGCTACTCTCATGGATGCTGCAGTTCCACTGGCTCCAGACCACCTGGCACCATCAAAATTATCTGTTTAGGCATTTGATTCAATAGCGGTCTATGGATCCAATTGTCTAGTACAAAGCTTCTGAACAAACTGCAGAAATAATCATCAGCAAGGAGTGAATGGCCCAAACCCCCAAAGAAATTGCAGGAAAAAAACACTGTAAAGAGCCCTCTTACCCTTAAGCCTTCATATGTGGGAATGTCATTATTCATTTACAAAGGCAGCAGTACCACAGGTCTAAAATCCTAAACATTCCCTCCAAATGTTATTGTGTTTTAAACTCTACTAATATTAACACAGACTTATTTTTATTAGGAAAAATTTGCCCTGAGAAACGTAGTGGCAGTCTCAAGCACTTGGTACATTTTAGAGCATTAAGGAAGTTGCAAATTTTCAGACACACTGTTGTGTTTTTCTCCTCAGGGTTATTATGCTGGAATAATGGAACAGCCTCTTGCCTAAAAACTTGCAAAGTCCTACATGACAAAAGGTTTACATTTCAATTACTAGCTTCATTTACCCATGGGAAGCAAACATTTGAATATCAAATTTTGCCGTGTGCTTCCAAGCGCGGGTGGAAACTTTTTGAAAAACATCATGTTGGAAATATTTACTGTCTGAAATAAGTGTGTCATGACTCAAATGCCTTTTATTTTCTTTTTTCCTTTTCCTTAGGTTTTGAGGAAAAACACATGGTGCTCTGTGGCATTTTCCAGAGAGGTGTGATTATCAGATGCTTTCACTGCTTGATTATTGGCCTCTCAATGCCTATCATCATGGTAGTTTGCTGCAGACCATGATAGTTGCTGTCAGTCCAGCCCAAAAGATGACAAAAATTTTATTTTCATAGTAAACTGCAGCCCTCTAAATGATCAGACAAGATAGAATCTTCCTATTGTCATTTCCAATTAAAAGTAAGAAAATAGACTATATATGTAAATAAAGCATCAGTACTTTCAGGTGCTCATAGTTATTGTCAAAAGTACATTTTAGAAGGTGGTTTGGGTTTGGGAAAGAGGTAATTCAAAAGCAAACTACCAAATTTTATTCTATACTGAAAGGAATTATACTTCCCTATATAACATCATTGTGTGAGTAGAGATTACAGCAGACAAAACTGCTGAATTTCCAGCTGCTATGAATTCTGCAGGATTGCCTTAGTCCCTGGAAAGATGAAAACATGGGATCTTTAAGGGTTAAGGTAGTTATCCAAGTAATTTTGGAGGGCCAGAGTTAAAAACATCAGTGTTTGCAGCAATGCCTCAGGATTATGTTATATTTGATAATGCTGAGTTGCAGCATATTGCATGGTATACTTTGTACAAATGGGTACAAATTACATTTTCTAGCCCTCAGTGGCTAGAATTGCACAATTTTTTTTGGTAGTTTTGGCTACAGTATCCTGAGAGGCACATGGAAAGATCTGTTAAACCAAATGGAAAAATTTCAGTCATTGTTCTGCCCTGGAAAAGCAAAATTCTTATTGTTTCCATGGTGCACAGAATTTCACAATATTCTTGGAGTTGTTATCCCTTTATGATTTCACAGGCCCTTCAAGAATCAAGTGGATGTTTGACTTATTCTTTCAGCAGTTCATGCCATAGAGAGGCTTTAGACAGCATAGATTCTTAATATCAGTAGTCCCAAGATATAGTTTCTATGATCTGAGGAAAAAAAATAAATCTCCATTTCACTACTGAAATAGCCTTTACAGAATCCTGTCAAATGGAAAGAAGTCATGACGTAACTAGAACCTTCTAAAAGCAAATCCAGGTCAGGTAGGAAATTAAATTTTAGACAAAAGAAATTGTGATTCAAATTTTAGATTAAAAAATCCAAAATTATGAAGGTTTTTTTTAATGATTTTTGGTTTAGAATTAATTTTAAAGGCAGCTCGGTTTGCTTGTGTGCTGGAAATTAACTTGGAATCTGAAGATGTGGGAATAGTATTTTAAGTCTCTGAAGTTAGATGCCAGAGACTCAGACAACAAATTTCCCAAACTGGATGCAAACTAACGCACTCACATTATTTCACCATGTGAGCATCTTGCCCTGTAACTTCATGGAATGTTTAACTTCTAAGGTTTTTCTGGCTATAAATATAGAAATTATCATAACTTGATCTGTAGCAAACTACTAGCTCTGATCAGCAAAATTTAATAACAATATCTTCTTCAGGGAAAAATGACCATAAAATCTAACTCCTGTGTAGTTTTTTCCAGGGCTACAACTTGCACTAATTCTTACCTGGCTTAAAGAAAAATTTTCATCTCACACGGCCGTGTCATTTACTACTCCAACATGGCTATTTGTATCCATATTTATATGTGTGCATTGCAAATTCACAGAAACTTGCCAAGTTCAGTAAGCTGAATTCAAATTAAAATAAATTGCTACAGAAGTGCAGCATTCAGGTTAGATATAAATAGTCCTGCAGCATTATTAATAGATGTTGAGTTGTCTGGTTTTCAGTTTCCCAATCTGTATTTCTCTCAAATGTTGGTAAAATGCAGATGAAGTGCCCTTTTTGAAAGAATGAGGTCTTTGTTCTGTAAAACAGGGCATTTTTAGGGCTAAATGACTGGGGAATAATGCACACTAACCTATCTGCAAGACTGATTCCAAACCTATTGAAATTAAGGTTTATGTGCAGCTCTGTATTCTGTTAGGAATTTGTTTACCAATTTAGTCCCTTTATCGTTCAAGACTGTGAAGTGCAGAGTGGTGATGTTTCCATACCACTCTCACTCCAATAAAAGCAAAACTATGAAGATTCCTGTGAAAAGTCAAGAGCTGAGAAGACATTCCACAGGCTGAAGCAATAATGTCTGAAACAGGAGGATGACACAGGAATGGCACATTTTCACATCCCAAACAGCTTCTCTAGGCTGCTGGCCACTCTGAGAACATAAGTCTAAATCTTTTGCAAGTTGTATTCACAAGACTTTTGAGGCCACTATATTTAAGAGAAAGGTCAGGGAGAGAAGTCCAGCTGAAGAAGCAGCTCAAATCAACCCACCACAAATCACCTGGCAAGATTAGCTTTTGTGAAAGGCCTTTGCCACACCCAAGAATGCTTTTACCTAAGGATAGGAAAATGGGTATTTGTTAGAAGATAAGACCTGTCAAAAATTACTTCTGGCCCCCATAAGAGAGGTGTCTGGGACACACAAACATTTGTTTTGAGTAAGAAAATCATCTAAAGTTTATATCAAGAGCTTCATACCTTGTGATACTTATGATAAAACTCCTTGCAACCCAATTTGCAATTTGAAGCAATCTCTTTTTATTATTGGATAATGCAAAAGTTTGTGATGACAACTGAACTGTATCTGCAGTATGAAAAAGGAATAAAACAATTTCTAACCAGCACTGACACACTGAGCATGCATTTGAATGGCCAAGACAGAACTTCACAGGTCCCATTTTGCAAAAAATTTAATTTTGTCCCACTTCAAAGCAGTGCAGCAAACCAAACTTCTATGATTATAAAATGTTTAGACCAAGCTTCTTAGAACAGAAGACTTTAAAAGAGAAGGTAATATAAAAAGGTGACAAACAATAAGCTTTACTTAGTTTCTAACATGCCTCCAGAGCATAATTAGCTATTTAATTTCTTGGTCAAGTATGTTCCAGTGTTATTTTTCCCAGAAAATCCTTATGTGAGAAACAATGCTCACTTTAAAATTTCAAAGGTTTATTAAACCTTTGCAAAATACAACGACATGACTGAATAAGGAAAAATTACAGCTCGTGGAGCATGAGACTGAACCGCCACGTGCTCGACCACAAAACGGCTGCTCCACCTTTTCACACACCTGGTGCTGCATCAGGTAAGTTTAACCCCTGCTAAAGTCTGTCAGTCAGCTCTTCTTCGCTGTCCACTGGTGGACACGACTTTCCTGCACTTTCCTGGGGCTGCTGTGCCATGCATCCGCAGGAACTCACCCTTCCCATTCCCAGCTCCCCAGGGACAGCAGCACGAGGGGTGTTGGAGTCAGAGGCACAGAGTGTGTGCCCTTATCTCTGATATCTGGCTCTAACATCCAAGAAAACACTGAATTTCATGTAACACCGTAAAAACAACTGTTAAATAGAAAAACTAGGAGTGCAAGTGTGTAAATTAGAGAGCTTTCCTAAGTCACTGGGTGAAAAAGTTAAATTTTGGAGTTTAAACTAGTTTAGAGAACAGAAGACAAGATGGAGGAATTAGGGTGCTGTCTCTTTTCCTTTTTCTTCTTCTTCTTCTAAAGATTTTTGGGTAGCAGTAGGTGACTGAATAGAGAATGCCACAGTGCAGCACACTGGGTCATTGGGTCACTAAGAAAAAATATTTACTTGGCATTTGTTAATTGGGTAAATGAACCCAAAAAATCTTGAAGAAGATATTTGTTAGCCATTTTGCATCTTTCTATCATAGTGCACGTAGCTCCTTGTACCCTGTATACATGTAATATAGATAAAAGAAGATTAACAACCAAGTCTGAACAAGAGAAAACTGCCTCTCTCTCATCAATCTTCAGTCCAAGGGGGAAAAAGAACCCAACCACAATGTCTTATCAAGACAGAGGGGGAGAAGGTAAGAGGACTGTGGAGAGAACTGTGGAGAGAACACATCACAATAACATAATTACACCTCTTTAATTTTCTCTTAACCTACCCATAGCATTCATCCCTTAATTGTGAGAGCCAACTCAATCATTACTCATCTATAACATTTACATACCCTCTTCACATTTAAATAAAGTATTGGAAGTAAAAGGTCTCTATTTCAAAGTGTGGAATCCTCTGTTTGTAGACTGACCTCCACCCAAAAGCACTCTGGGGCAGAGGACCTGGTGTACTCTGAGAGGGGCTTGGAGAGACGGTCCTAGGGAGACCCCAACAACTGATAAAATAAAAAGAGGTCTTTTCTTGTTTGCTTCCTGAATTCAAAAATTATACTGTAGTCTGACAACATTCTGTAAGCTTATGCAGTTAATGATTGGGAGTTTCTTTTTTTCAGACTGATGTTTCAGTGTTCTGACATGACTCCCAGAGTGATATTCTGGGCTTTAACACCATGGAATAGATTCAGGGTGGGCAGTGATGTTCTGTACAGGTTAAAAATGCTTATTGCCACATAGGGAGATGAATGTACATGTGGTAGACTGTAAGTTTTCTCTTGGTCTTTATTTTCAGTGACCTATAAAGCTGCTGATGTGTGGGAATCCCTATTGTAGTACACTGGTAACATCTTCATACCTTAACAGGAATATTCTGCTATAATAAATATGCTAAAGGGAACTATTGTGTATAAATAGTGAACATCAAGTCTTCATTAGCACACAAGCATGATGTAAACAGTTCATACCTGACACAACGTCACAACTCCAGAAAACATTAGGGAAGAAGAAGGTGAAATAATAAGGTTAGTTTTTCATTACAGTTTGAAATTAGACCCCTAAAATGTAAGCTTGCAATAAATGGCATGAATAACTTCACTATTAAGTATAGTCCCAAGGAAATCAGTGAAATCACTGTACATATTTCTACCCATAAAGTATGCAAGCTTTTCTAGGCCCAAAGCTATATTAGTCACAGCGCTGAAATGAAAAGTAGGTCACAAGAAGTGGAAGCATTTCTGCCAGCACTGGCATCATGGGGATTCCCCCACAAAATGAATGATTATTTTACCTGTGGGATCAGCTCTATTCCCCAACAAGAGACCAGACATAACTCTGCTGAAGATACAGAACGTAGAAACGATTGAGTAGCTCAAAGATGATTGTTTTCCATTCTACTTCATTGATTAAGCTGGAGAAGCACTAAACCCCCTTACTACCTGTCCCCATTGAGCTGCACAACTGCAGGAGCCCCAGGGACAGACAGATAACAAGTGACACTAGATTTGTGTGTTCACAACTACCTAAAGTCTATTTATTTGCCTGCAGTATTTTTGTTATAAACAGGGCTTTTTCCCAAGAAAATGTCTCCAATACGTGTGCATTTCTGCATGGTCTCTAACCCAAAAACTTATGCTGAAGAGGTTTTGACCTGTGAGCTGTCAGCAGCCTCTTCTAGTGTCTCACCACTTTGCAGGATGCTGAGCATTATGGAATCTTTCAAAAATCTTTTATGCAAGGTGTTTGGCAAGACCATGTGGGATACTTTTACCTTGCTGAGGCACTTTCATTGCAGCCTTTACTGTGAATTGGCATCATGAGGGGCACACTGGAATAGATGATAGATAGATAGATCAGACCTCATGGTAACTGTGGAAGTATTGCAGGTTTTTGTTTGCTAGGTTTTTTTTCCCCAACAATTTTCAGATTTTGAGCATATGTTGACAAAGCAACAAAACCAGGTGAGCAAAAGAAATTAATATATTTAGTGAGTTTTGAAAATAGCAAAATCTTTGTTCATTTTAAAATTTGGATACAGGCTGTTGGTTGACATGATGCTTTAAAGTGAACGTTTCATTTTTTGTACATTAATCTGTAAATTTATAAGCAAATATACATTGAAGAAACTATTTTATTTATTTGAGTTCAAGGTTTTATCTGAAACTCTATAAAGACATCTACTAAAAACATTAAAACTGAAAACATAAATGTCAGCATGAATTGTCATAGCTAAAGGTGCTGACACACTGACCATGTCAAAGAACATACAGGTAAAACAATGCAAGTCAGGTAAGGAACAAAGAATGATGGGTTGCCAAGTTAAAAAATACTGTGATGCAGTTTTGGGCCCTGAAAGTTATTTTTAGAATACAAATGGAAGTGTTGATCAGTTGAGAAAAGAGTAAACATCTAAGAGCTGTATTAAATGTTTTGAAGAAATGTTATTTTCCTTTATGCCTCAGGGAGTTTTGGAGTTGTTTTCTTATGAAAGAAGGTCCCCAAGTGTGATCAAGATGTTAGGAAATTATGATAGTACTTTCTGTCAGCTCACATAAAGGCACCAAATTAAATATGAAGTCTAAATGAAAAGGTCATAACTCTCAGCTTAATTTCATAAAAAAATGAAAAGAAATTGTCCAATGACTGTAGCCTCTGAGATGGCACTAGGCAAAGGGAGGCAAGTCAAATAGAGGGATATTTAATTTTAGAGTATAATAGGGACTCATAATCAGTGAGAACCTTCAAAAGATTAGAGGAATTAGCTATTTGTGTATTAATCACAGCCCTAGATGGTTTATTTCACCTGTGTCACTTTCCCATTTGATTCTGGAGACCCTCTTATGCCCTCCCCTTTTTGTATCATCCTTTCCCATTTTGGAAGCCCTCTTTCAACAGAAAGGAGGAGATGGCTTCAAAATAAGCACCATAACTGACAAGAAATACGAGATGAACTTTGATATGTAGATATGGACACAAAAGACACATCCAATATGGGTTTCCCCCTCTTCCTCCCTACCCTTCTCTGCTGTCTTTTAGGTCTGCAATGCTGGTCTTTGATGGGTGTATTTCTACAGAAGCACATCAGTGCTTGACAAGAAAGATCCACAAAAATCAAGAACTGTACTACATACTGTTGAAAACAAGCCAAGTTTCTATTTAATAAAATTATGAGAATAAAAACTATCTATTTTGACCTTTGCCAACTACACTATGTGTTCTTGGAGTACCTAAAATACTGGTTTTTCATACTTGAAATTGGTGCTGCTGAACTACCACAGCAGAGCTTTATCTATGGGGTAATTAACCTCATCTCCCATTTTGTACTCCAGACAGAAAAAATCAAATAGGGATTACTTACAAATGGATATTTGGGTCTCTGTGCACAAAACCTTCCTGAAGTACTGTGAGAAGTATAATATTTATTTCTAACTATGCTGCTTTGAATAACAATCACACATTTTTTCCCACTTTTCCTTTGAAATTGTAGACATGAGCCACAGATCAATGACAAAGGAAGAAGCTGTGTGCATAGCAGCTGGATATCAAATATCACAGCCGGAGGAAGAGGAATAAAAATAAGACAACAAATGCTCAGAATATTTCTTTCTAATTCTATCTGTTCTGCTGGACAGAGCACTTCACAATTATAACTACTTGAGACCTAAAATAATTACAAATTCATATTTTACTTTGTGCCTCAGGCATCTGTGTCTACTATTTACAGAAATTAATATAAATGGGGTATCTGTGATTTGCCCAACTGGAATAAAAAAGCTTGAGTGCAGATATCTGTGCGGAATATGCAGAGAAATTTGATAAAGAAGCAGATGGCTTGCAATTTTCTCCTTTTTATTTCTTGCTCTATAAGCACTAACAAGGCTCAAAACATTGTTCCCAAGCCTATAGGTTTGTAAGCTGGGCTGCTATTTGTAACTTTCTAATAGGACTTTTCAAGAAGGGAACACTAAATTGATGCCACTTCAGCACCACTACTGATCACTGAAAAAAAGGATATTTAAGACAAAGAGCAGGAAATTAATTTGCTAAGGTTTAATTTACAAATCTACCAACCATGACATTCAATCATCAACTTGTTTTGCACAGGTGATGCAGGTACAGAAGAACAGCCACCCCTCCACCCTCCTGTTAGAACAGAGGGTCCTGTGAACAGCACACCCCATGAGCCCACTGCTGCAGAGCAATTTCCTTTCTGTTCTATTTTACTGGCAACTTTCTCTAGTAGGAAGCTGAAGGTTTCTCTGTTTCCACCTATGAAATTAGAGAGAACAAATATTATTCACTGTGTCCTGGTGGAAATGTGATGATTTTTTTATAATATGTATCTCAGCTAAAGAACCGTGTTACATGAATTAATGTCTCCTTTTTATATTTTTATATAAAATTCTCAGCTCAGGATTAATGAAGAGGCTCCCCATTCAACACAACATGCACTGTGAAAACAACACACTCCATGTACACCTGGGATAATTGGTCTTTACGGTGTTGTTCCCAGACATTTCATTTCCCTAAATGTCTTTATGATACTCCCTACCCACGTCAGTTCAAGACCTGCCACTTATGGAGCTTGTCCTGATTTTTTAGGTTTCCAGTTTTGGCCAGTGTAGGAGCCAAACTGTCTGTACATACAGCCAGAGCTCAAATGTGGTGGGGTCTTGCCATTAAATTCCATGCTTTTGGGAAGAAACATTCCCAATGGAAATTCTCACAAGCAGTTTTTTGCATTTGGGAAGTTGGACTCTGTAGTGAAAATTCTAGGAAGTTTTAACGTTGCCGATTTTTCTGTTTTTTATCTTTTTTTTTTACCTTCTTCCCCAAACATTATATTTTTTGCTATAGGAGTTTTTATTATTCCACATTGTTAAGCTATAGTCAAATGGGATTGAAGCCATTTGGCTTAAATTCCTACTCAAAATAATACAGGTCCCCAGATAGAATAATACTCTTTTAGCTACTCCTGCAATGCAATTAATAGCCTGTTTACCAATAATTTCACATGTGGACAAGAGACATACTTAATAAAGCACATGTGGATCTCTTGTAGGAATTCAAAGTCCAGTGACTACAAGACAAAAAAGAATAAAATTAAGAGGAGAAAAATACACAAAAATGGAGAAGGGGTGAGATATGCTTCAAGATAGAGAAGTGTACAGGTTCTTCCTGACCTTTGATTTCCAAAAAGATGAATTCAAGAAGTGAAGTGACCTTCTGTGAATAGGTCTAACACCCTGGACATATAGAGGCCAAGGGAAAAAAGTTATAGGCTCCTTCCTATAAATAATTGATTCAGCTGATGATCAAGTAATGTACAAGAAGTTTAGTGGAGAGAAAGGAGAGGGTTTAATATGCAGCAGGTAGAAGAGGCCACTATTAAATTTCCTTCTATAGTGCAGAAATTGGGAGGGGCAGATACGAACACAGGGTTTAGTTTGTGAACTTTGTGAACTCTGTAAGTCCATGTATTCAGAAGTTGCTGCATCCTTTGGCAAGCAGATGTTCTTATTGCACAGCAGAATCTGGGTGTATGGAAAGGGCCTCAGTTTCTAAAAGCATTAAAAGAATAAACTACTGTTGGCAATATGGAGATCAGGTGGCCACAGGCAAAGCCAAATGAATGTACTGGCCAGATCATAACCCAGAAAACCTGATCCTGCTCATTCCATAATCAAATGTGTGATGAAGAGTGGAATCCTCCCTTCCCTTCCAGCAAACAGCTTACTATACATGTAGCAGCTGTCCCATTTTTTGCTCTTCCTCCGTTTTTTAGAGATATATATACATATTTTAATAATTAGAGGAAAACTTGCCATAATGATTAATTGCAGAGGAAGTAATGTATTAAATTTGTCAATATAAAAGGTCTCAGACATATCAAAGTTCTCTCAAAATCAATTTGTCTCAGACACAATACAGTGGTGTATTAATCACAGAGATTGGAATAAAGTTCCTTTATGGATTCATTATGGACATTAATTAAAACCATCTTTGATTTGTCTACACTAAAGCTACGCAGAGCTTCAAGTGTTTCTAGAACTTGAATTATTGCCACAACTGGTCTCATGGAAAAGTCTCAGAATAGATTTTTTAGAGCTGTAAGAGATACTGTTTTTCATCTTATTTGTGTATAAAATGTAAATGCCACTGCATTTAATTTAGTAAGGTTACATCAATATGGAGTAAATAGACTAAAAGAATCTTAGAACCCAGTATTTATTTCTATACTTTACTAAATTGCATTATTCCTTGAGACCAGAATTCCTGTCCAATTTTCTCATCAAATCAGCAACACATTAAATGTCACAAATTTCAAACCTGCTGGGTACTGCTTTTCTTATTCAGTTTCTGCTGCTGGATCAATCACCCTCACTAAAAATCCATGAAACAACTAAATAGTTCAAGTGTGAATCCCCCAAAGAGCAGGGCAGTGTTTACTTGTAACTCATTTACTGTTTCTCAGCCCAGTGTGTGCTGCAAATCAAAGCCAGCAGCAGATACAAAGGAGTCTCTTCCTTACCTAAACTGATTGTTCTAACAAGAGGGCTGATGTAAAGTAGAATTAGTTTGATCATACAGAAGATGGGAACATTTTCTTGATGTTTTTCCAAATGTTTGTGAGTTAAATGTATTGTTCCACTTAGTTTAGTAACACCCATCTGTAATTACACCTCTAATATTTCAAATTAGTGTGACCACACATAAATAGGTCTGTAGCATCTTCCATAAATCAATGTTAATTGAATGTTGTTGGTGTCTTATTAAATACCATTTGTACTAAGATTAGGAAAGAGGCCACACATTACTTATCTAAATTCCTTTGCACAACTGAATCTTAATTTTTCCCTTCTCCCCCATCTTGATTTCTTTTTCAAAAGGAATGAAAGATTTTGCTTTCCAGTGAAGATGGAAGAGGCTGCAAGCTGAAGAAGGATGCTTGAAGGAAGACTTAATTGTAAAGTGTTTCATTTATAATCTACTCAAGTTTTCAGCTGTGAAATTGCAAGATCCTTGTATGCCAGTATTCACAACAATATCTTAAGTTTACTAGGACTTCTGAAAAATTGCTACTGTTACAAAATTTGTTAGGCCAGAACTCAAGAAGTCATGATATTTGCTTTAACTGGACTTTTCATCAGTCTTTTATTTTAAACATTTAAAGTGCTGTGTGCACATTTAGAGCTTCCCTCTGCCATCAAGAAGGCTGTGGAGTTTTGTTTTTGTTTTAATGAACATTGAGATTGTCTCATAATAAAAAGAGCCTGAGAGAAGAGCTTCTAGAAAAGCCATCAAAAATGAGAGATGAAAAAGTTATTTCAATATAGCAGCAACAGAGCAGACATGGTTTTCCTGCACTGTGAAGCAAGGAAGGAACACAGATGATCCTAGAGAAAATTTTAAAAACACAGATTACTTGATGTGTCCCCCCATGAATATAAGCAATTCCAAGAGCTTTCCTCACTGACACAGCTTAACATGAATATATTGGGATAAAATACCAACATTGAGCAGAATGCTAAAAGCACCATTAAGCTGCCACATCTGTAATTTTAATGCATATTTGAACGATTTTACATCTAGAACTTGCATGTTTCATTCTTGAAGACAAGTAACTGTCATCCCAATGCACATTGCCATTTTTTAGAACTAATGTAATTTGATTTTATTCCATGCTGGTAAGGGCACTGTGTTTATCCACCAGATACCCACCACAGCCTCTGATGTAACTGCACCTACACAATGAAAGCTCCTTGGTCTGCAAAGAGATGTCTGCAGGGGATGTGACAGAAGGGGACGTGGGACTGGTCCTTCACTCCTTCTCCCAGAGCCATAGGGTATGAGAGAAGCCAGCAAATATTGAAGCACACAATAAATAGCACCTGTTCCCCTTCTTAGTAGGTGGTCAACTAATAAATGAATGAATAAATAATGAATAAACAGAAACCACACCAGGCTCCGGAATTCTGTTAGCACCCAATTTCTGAAAGTGGCAAGTATTAGGAGATGGCATATGCCAGCTCTGTTCTGACACTCTTCCTGGGGCATCTCCTCAAAGCTTTTCTCAGAGATGAGATGCTGAGCCACAAAGTTCTTTGTTCTGACACCTTGTGGGATCAAAACAAGATGTTTTCTTAATTAGACCCTAATCTCTAAACTGCTCTGTAAAAAAAAAGAAGCTCTGCATAGACACAGGTCCAGGAACATTTCACCGAGAAGGGTTTGCACCTCCTGCCTCTTCCTGCAGCACCTTTGGCTGCAAAATTGAGCTGCAGCTTTGTCTCCAAGTGTGGAGAAAGGGAACATTTGTTTTCCATAGCTGTAAGCAGTGGTGATACACCCCAGGCACTGCTGCCAGACTGGGGCAGAGCCAGCTCTTCCTGGAGGTCAGCTCAGCCCTGCTCTGCCTGGGCTGAGCTTGGTCCTGTCTCCACGAGGTTCAAGATGCTAAAAGTCAACCAGAAAAAATCTTAAGCAAGCAGGTTTAAGTGTTCCTGCTAGAAAAAGCTAAGCAGCAAGGTATGGCAGCCAGGGGTACAAGGGGCCCATCTCAAACAGAATTTGCCAAAAGGTAGTGCACCTCTGTGAATGAGCAGTGCCAACTGGAAAGAAATGAAATCCTGTGTAACAACTGATCTTAAAATCCCCAATAGAGAAAAAGATTTGAAATGTTTCCAGATAAATAAAAATATTTTGAGCTTTTGACATATTTAATTTGATATTTATAAATTAAAACCATTTGGTTTTCCAATTAAAACAGAAAAATTACTTTGTTCTACAATGTTGTACCAGAACACTTAATGCATTTTCTTTTTGTTGCTGTTGTCAAAGTGAGTTTCTCAAGCACTAAGGTAGCAAAGCCTAATTTGTCTGTATTCACAAAAGGTTGGGTCAGAAAGTTTTTTACCAGTTTTATGGGTTCCATTATTCTAGTTTTCACATTATTCCAACTGGAATGTGATGGCTGAAATTGTATCAAACTACAATTCATGGACCTATTAATGGAGAAAGCTGCAGAGCTCAGCTCACTGTGATTTACAGCCATCCAGCTGATGGCTAAAATGTACAATTGCCAAATAACTTGTTTTCATTTTCTGCTCTAGAAGAGAGAAATTTAAAATCTTGTCTTTAAAGTGTCCAGATAACAAAAATGCATGTGTGTGTCAGTGTACAGTAACCTATTAAAAAAAAAATCCATGCTTGCTAATAAGATTTTTTTGCTATCGGGAAAAGGGAATATATTTTTGACTGGTAATCATGCCATGTGAATTTTAGTCCTCTATAGAAAGATTTATGTGCAATTCTGAATATTATTAACCTGTTGCAAAGGCAAGCTGTCAGACACTAGAGAGCACCAGATTAAAGTTACCTGCACAGCAGCCTCATTACGTATGCCATGTAATTTCTTTTCATAGAAATACATATTTTCTCCCTCTGTCTTAGGAAAGGTAATGGCTGGAACATGTTCAGAGGAAATCACATCTGTGTAGGGGAATGTAACTGGTGCTGTGTCTCTTGATGTGGACATTGAAATTTGCAAAGCAACACAGTCAGAGCACCGAGGTTTCTAAAACTGGCAGATATTTCTGTATGAAAACAGGAGAAATAGTGAAACTGCCTTCTTGTACCTCTGCAGTGGGTCTCTGTTCTAGCAAATGCCTGCAGAGGTGGAGATGAGCTGAGGTTTAATCACGTCAAAGAATGCAGGCAGTGTGGCCTGGTAGGTCAAGAAAAGCAGTAAAATTTCCTCCATCTTTTCTCTTCCTTTCTTAGATACCTCCAGGAGCCCAAAACAAGTGTCTCATGCTCCTCAGGCTCCCCAGAGTTGTTTACTAGAGGATAATTACTATTCACAAATGCAGGTATACCTTCAATAATTTTTTCTTAAAATCTTTGCCAAAAAATTTTAGGCATGGAATATATATTTCTATGAATCTTTACTTACACATTCAACAACCAAAAAAGCCCCCAAAATAAACAAACCAAACCACCCACAAAACAACAAAAACAACAAAACAACAACAGAACAACACACACACACAAAACCAAAACCAAATTTACTGAAGTATTTGTCCAAACTTTGGAATAAGAACAAGAAGATGAAGACCATGACAAACTACCACAAAATAAATTAAAATAATTTTCCTAATTCTTAAATTCATATGTCTAAATATTAAAAACAAGTGAGGAAAGTATTTTTCAGAGCATACTTCCCACTATTTCTCAGGCCTAAATTTTATCTGGAGAAGCACGTACGGAGGGCTCTGGAAGAGCATCAGACAAAGAGGGGATCAGGAAATCAGGGGATGCAGAATATGTGGCAGAGCTTGTATTCAGAGTGAAGATAAATAAGCCCTGCAAGCAGTCTGCAAATCAAAGCAATTTAGCATTTTGTTCTAGAATCCAAATGCTACAGGTGTTCTGAGTAAAGAAAAATGATAAAAGGTGTTTCAAGGGATACTGTAGAACTGAACAGGTATTGATGACAGACTGTGGATTGTGTTGGTTTGTTGTTGTTTTGATTTATTATTTCTAATATTTACATATTTTCTTTCATACTGGGGACACCTATCTTGAGCCACAGGTTGCACCCCCCACTCTTTTCCCCTTTTTACCCAAATCCACATACTGCCTGTATACTTCAAGTCCAAACTTTCCAGTGGAATTCTCTGGACTGTTAGCACAGCACTGAGCCCAGTGACTGCCAGTGGCTGAGATCAGACCTCACTGGCACTGGAGCAGCACAGGAAACAAAAGGACCTGTCTCCGTGTCCTGCTTGTTTACTCTTCTGTCTACTCTGGCTTTTCCAAATGAATGAGATTTCCAGTCCACATTATGGACTCAGAAACCAAAATTAAATAAGAAAGTGTGATATGTCACTTTCAAGCAATGTATCATAACTCTTTTCTAAGCTGTATCTTTAATATTCAGTGCTGAATAGAAATCCTTTGGAAGAATAAAATATCAGCAGGAGAAGCAGAATTATATAGAATAGCCAATATGCTTCCAAACTTGCTAAGAGAACTCTTGAATGCAAGCTTCCAAAATAGCTCTTAAATAAAATATTTGTAATTCAAAGAAAATAAGGTAAAAAAAAGATATAACACAGTTCTGCTTCAGCTGATTCAGAAAGAAATGTAAAGAACAGCTAGTAGGAAGAGATAGAACTGCCTTAGGAATTTAGAGCTAATTTTTTACCATCCTGGAATTAGTGTGTATAAATATAGGCAAAAGCATTTAGAACTGAATACTGGCATGTTAAGCTACAGTGCCAACAGCTGTTCTCAAAGTACTGCAAAAAAAAAAAAAAGGTGCTCCTGGTAAGTGTTCCATTTTCTGACCTTTAAGATGAGCTTTGCAACAGACTGTTTTTATTACTTTTTTATTTATTTATTTTTTATATTTTTTAAACTTCTTGCTCTTCTAGGGGCACATATCCTTGAAAGAGAAAAGCAGGAGCACTGTCCATGCACCAGCAAGCTCAGAAAGCCCCTTGTGTGCATTCCCATGTCCTGCTGCTGGGGCTGTGGATAACACATGGCACGATGTTAGGGAAGAAACTGTATTTCTCCTAGGCCCTCATTGTAAAAGCAAACCAGAACCACTCAGGGGACACAGGGGTAATGAAAATTAGAAACTCTGTCTATTAGTCATAATGCTGTTTAGGCTGCTTTTATTTAGAAAGTTCAGGTCCATGAATTGTTAACAATTATTCCAGTGTAAATAATTTAATTTATTTTCTTTTTCCTGCACAAGACATTCCTCTTCCTCTTCTCAACAACACCATCAGCAGGAAGGCTGACACTGTCTTTAGTACCTAAAATCATCTGAATGATTAAATATTTAACAACACTGAAATAAATGCATTGAGCAACAGAAGATCACTAACTCTTATTTGCAATAAATTTTTATTCCTGGCTATGAAAAACATACATTGTCCTCTGTGACTCCATTTCCATAGGTATAAAATGGAGATAATTTTCCTTATATCATAGACCTGTTGTGATAAACAATAAATAATATAAATATATCAGTATATAAATTTCATAAACAGACATAAAAGAAGAGAATAATTTCTCTAGAGTACTAATTTCTGCAAGAAACAGCTCTGTGGGTGACTGAGATGAGCTAAGATCCTATCTTTCCTCTGTTCTCTATTCTTTTCAGAGCCAAGGCTGGCATCTGTCTGGCTCTAACTGAAAGAAAAACAAATTCCGAGCAGATTCAAAGGGAGAAGACAACATGAGGCCAATGAACCCCTAGACCTTTCTGTCAGGTTGAGACAGTGGGTAAAAACATAAACCTGGGATCTTCAGCAAATTGTTGGGGACTCAGCAAAAAAAAATATTATCAGAGACTTTTAAAAAGGTTTTTTTCAAGTACTAGTGTTAGAGCAACAAATTAATATCATTTAAATAGAAATAACTTTAATTGCATTACAGTAGTGGAAGCTGATGGTTCAGACTGCTACTGTACAGTGCAGATACTCTTCCATTCCATTTGATATCATTCAAACAAAATCCAATTTTCAAGTGCTGAAAAGCTAACTTAATATATTTGAGACTAATTGCTTTTTTTTTTTAATGAGAAAAATGAAGGGGGTAACATAGTCCTGCCATTTAAATATATTAAGTGAAACAATGCTACTAGCTACAAAAGTAAAAATAAAACCAATTCTTCAAACTACCTCATCACATGGTTTCTCAATGACCAGTAAAAAAGGTTTGCAATGCCCCAGTGTCTGCAGACATTAAGATCTTCATGATGCATATTTTTGTTTGCAGATTTCAGCATTCTGCTCTCAAGTATTCGTGCCTTTCAGCTGTTCCTATACTGAGGGTTTTCTTTGCAATGTTACAGCACTAAGAACATATCCATTTCCTAATACTGCAATGGACATTTTCAGTATGGACATTTTTAATCTGGTTAGGAGGCTCCCTACATATTTTGCCCTCTGTTTCCTTTCATTAAAGAGCATCTTCAGAGGCACTTGCAGTGTTTTATTCCCCAAAACTCACAGTAACCTCTTCTGGAGAAACAAATTCTGCTTAAATTAAACATGGGCCAGAAATCAGTTTTCTCTCATCTTTACATTCACATACAAATTAATCCTTCATTTCAGAAGCTACAAAGGCAAAAAAAGCTATTTAAAAGGCAAATTGAGTATTTTCATGGTTTACCCACAACCAGCAAACAAGTACCACTCAGCTTCTTGCTCATTCCCTCACCAGCAGGACTGGGGAGAAAATTGGAAGGGTAAAAGCTGGAAAACTTGTGGGCTGAGATAAAGACAATTTAATTGAGAAAACAAAAGCCTACACATGCAAGCACAGCAAAACAAGGAATTCCCCATTTCCCATGGCAGGCAGGTGCTCAGCCACCTCCAGGACAGCAGGGCTCCATCACATGGAACTTGGGAATACAAATGTCATCCTTCCAAGTATCCCCTTTTCACCTGTCCTGGCTGGGTCTCCTCCCCCCTTCCCTGCACCCCCAGCGCCCCTCGCCACTGTGGCAGCACAAAAAGCAGAAAAGGCCTTGTAAGCCCTGCTCAGCATTGACATAAACATCACTGTATTATCATTACTGTGTTCAGCAAAAACCCAAAACCAGCCCCATAGAAGCCACTGTGACAAAAATTAGCTCCATCCTAGCCAAAACCAGCACAGGAATTAAATCAGTCCAGTGTGCATCTTGCAATGTAAATTTTCATTTATTAATTTTTTTTTTTTTTTATCTTTTTTTTAACTTCAGGCATCTCAAATTCTACCAAGGACAAAAAAAGAAGTTAAAACATTCTGGCATTGTATTTTACTAATGACCTTGAATCTTGAGGTTTTTTCCGCTACTATATCTCCAATTTTAAATAACCAGACTACCACAAGGGTAACTTCCTTTATAAATATCATATGACTTAATCACTGGAGGATATTTTTCTGTGTCAACCAACATTCTCCTTACACAGTGGAACTCTGATTTACTGCATTTTTTCTAAAAATGACACAAACTGTGTGGTTTGCAGTGAGTATACTTCATGGCTTTCCTGTTTTCCCTAGCCTCATGATAATTTTTCTTTGATTTCACAGCACTTATCTCAGTTTGACAGTATATATTACATTTTTGTCACCCTTCTCCTTGTTAGTTCTCCAAGGACCCCATTGCCTTCTCATCTTTCTCCGTAGCAGAACTCATATTGACTGCAATGAAGGAAGTCAACACTTCAGACTAATGTTGGTTCTTAAGATATACAAAACCTAATCATGACTGTGTTGAAGGATCTAAACATTCAATTATATCCTCAGTAATTCTCTGGGAAATATCTGGGTATCCAACAGAAGACTTGTTTGTATCAGAGCAGTGTGAAACTTGGATGTTGGCCAGATATTTCAGGCTAAGGACCAGACCCATTACGATTCAAGGCCTTAAATAATAGGGAAATTTTCAGTGTGTAATCCTGGTGTGCAGCCCAGAGCACGGGTTTCATCATCTATGGGCTGTTTATCTGGGCTGGGGATTGATCAGGCCAAGCAAATACTCATTGAGTCACACTCCCTCTGGTGCTTATCAGATCCCATCACCTCTACAGCAGGGTGTCTCCCTCAGCAAATGAAGTCAGATTAGGGATAAACAAAGCACATGAAAAGAAAAAGCACCAAGAACAGTCTGGATTAATTTTATAATATATCACTGATAAGTAATTGATCCTAATATGAAAGCTGCTCTGAAGGAGCTGGGACTCTGGGCACTGTCCCTAGGTGTGTGCAATATCAGTAGAGAGGAGGGCAAATTCCAAGAAATTAATTACTTGGAAACAAGATCCTACTGAGATCAGTGGAAATTTCATGTCCAAATGCATTTAAGAATCTTGAACTACAGTTTTAACATTCTGAATCACAAGAAATAACAAGATATTTCACATTGACAATTAATTTGTCAGTATCTTTAATAAGTAGGACACTCAAATGCCTTTTAGCATCCATAAACAAGTAACATTTTCCTAATTAGCCACAGCTACTTCTCCAAATCTTGTATTTAATGAACACTAGTCTCTTTCAAACATTGATAAAAGATAAATGCTTTGACAAGCATAAGCCATAGACATGTCAAAATGAAAAATGTGCTGTAATTCTGCATTTTTGCTTTATTTTTTCCTAAGAACTTCAGACTTTATGAATAAATACAATGAAAAATTGACTAACTTGCTCTAGTGCACTTTTGAGATACACCTATGAATAATCTGTTTCTATTAAATGCACTATTTTCAATAGAACAATTGCCATGCTCTATTTCATAGCCAGGTATGAAAAAGATCTGTAACAACTTGACTGTATATCTGAGTGCAAACAAAAAAATAACCTCAAATAAAATATTAAAAATACAGACCTCTCACAAAATCAGCTTTGTAGCTTGGAACAATGTAAGTGACATATCAATGTGATAAAAATGGGCCAGCATTTAAATGACTTCCATTCTCAGAGTAGCTACATTTCTTACAGCCTTTAAGATATTCCCCTCCCCACCACAGGGAAGTTGATACAAGTCTTGAAGCTGAAGCACTCACAGAAGATAAGGGATGATGTGCTAAAAATCCACAAAAGTAATCTTCTGGTGTATTTTATATACTATGGGGTGCTCAGATTTTCCACCAGCAAAAAAAAAAAAACAACAAAAAAACCCCCAAAACCAAACCAAAAAACAAAACAAAACAAAAAAATCTCAAATGGGAGCACTTTTCATCTTCCTCTAACAATTTTCCTGCTGTTGGGTAGGGGTGAGAGGAATTCAGTTTCAAGTAAATCAGAATTAGAGAATAAAGAATCATTGAATCATCAAGGCTGGAAAAAGCATCTAAGGCCATTGAATCCAACCATCAACCCAACACTGCCAAGTCCACCACTAAACCATGTTCCTAAGTGTGATATTTACAGATTTTTGAACCCTTTCAAACATGGTGACATCACTGGGCAGCCTGTTCCAATCCTTGGCCATCCTTTCAATGAGGAATTTTTTCCTAATACCACATCTAAACCTCTCCTGAAATACAGGATTTATTAGCCCTGAACTTATGGTCCCATCTGGAAGAAAGAGAAGTGGGCACCTGATTTATTGTGTTACCCAAAGGCTCTTTAAATGTAAAATACACAACACACATTACATTCTACTTAAGTAATATCTAAAATTTCTCAGAGTTGCTCTTATAACTCTGAAGCCCAATTTAGTGTCCAATGCCTCTCAGTAACTCTCCAGCAACTGAGTGCTTGTATACCACTTCTGTCAGACCAAAGTCCAATGCACTAACTTCCACATTTATATATTTAAAGAATATCGAGAATATATAAAAGAAAAAAAACAAAGATAATTTGGCATCAGGTCTGTCATAAGCACACCAACCTCTCCCATCTGAAGCAAAGCCTTATCCAACACCAGTTAACACATTATTGTTTGTATATTGAAAAAGAAATTTTCTCCATAATCAAGTTTACTCTCTGCTAAGCCTCACTTGACAGGCTCAATAATGGAGGAGGCACCTAAAGGTCATGCTGTGGTTTTCTTAGGCATTAATTTTACTTTCAGAATCAAAGGGACGCTCACCTTGAGAGCTTTGAGCAAACATTGAATATAACTTCAATCTGTACTTCGTTTTCCTAGTGAGTAAGTCAGGTCAGAGACTCTGAGCTGATTTTTTTTTTTACATTTCCTAGATGCCAGTTAACAAATCATGATAAACTAAACTACCTGGAATAACTTCTGTATCTCAAAATGCTCAGTTTCTAGAACAAGCCATCAGGTCTGGTTGGGAGGGACAGGTTTCTTGAGGTATCTTGCAAATCGTCACTGACTGATCTAGAAAGTCCACACTACCAGTCTCCTCTTGAGCCTCCTGGTAAGTATAACTCAAATTAGGGCACCAGCCTTTGGTGCTTTTGTACCACTTCAAGCATATAACAACCTCACTCTTTGAGACTCAGATTTCAGTAGAGCCAGGACATTATCTTAGTTGGGGGTGGGGAGGGTGGAATATATAATTTGGAACAGAGCCATGCAAGAGAGTGAATTTTGAAAGCCTCTGATAAATATCTTAGCGATGTGGTATTCCTGCCAATCAGAGGGGTTTTTTTCTTTGATGTTTTTATTAATATGAAGAGGCCCTTTGCACCTTATACAGCCCCAAAGGATTAATCACTTTGTAAGGTTATGATTAGAAACAGATTTTCATATCATACAGGCACTGAAATAATGTTAAAATTTCAGATATCTTTCCTTAATGCAGACTATATATCTTGGATTTCTTAAAATTTATTTTCTAGTTAAATGCTTAAATTAATAGCCATGAAAAAAGTACTTTTCATTATTTCATGGCTGCTGATAAGTTTCTTGTATGGGCAAGAGTCAGGCTGAGGAACTAAATCTCTTGATAATTCCCAGCAAAAAGTAAAAGCAATATAGGTATCTGTGGTCCAGTTCACTTCAAAGTGTTCTTTATAAAAAGAACTTCTTAAAAATAGACCTAAAAAACTTGCAGACACCAAATTTTAGTGTGGGATTCATATCACCTAACTTTAGACTTCTGTGATGTAACCATCTATGTCTGATCTAATTATAGGCTGCCTTTTGAGTTAATGGAAAGAAAAAGCACTTCTAAAATGTATTTTTTCTGAACTACTTTAGTAATCCATCTTTAGATGAGACAAACCATCCCTGGAAGTGCCCAATTCTACTTTACCCCTCTGACAGGAGCTGTGATGACTGCCTTAGGTGTAGGCAGATGAACATGGATATCTAAAACTCAGCATAAATCCAGGAAACACGGTAAAATTTTTTGGCTATGGCCCAACAGTAGTTATTCACTGAAATAACAGCAGCAGCTAGAACAGATCCTGGCAGTGTCTGCACAATTACAGCCATGATTGCAGTTACCCTGGCCTTTTCCATTTCAGAGCACTCACAAACCTGCAAACTAGCAATAGATCATCCATCCACACACACCTGTATATTTGTATAAATGCCTATACAGGTATGTCTGTGTGTATGTATAGGCAGAGATGGGGAGGGAGTGCACGTTTAAAACTCTCTTAGCAGCATTTTATGCAAGTTACACAAGTCATAAACCCCTGCATCTGCCATTATCACAGAAATAGATGTCAGATGGTCCTTCTAACAGTGGAAGAAATGTGATGTTTTAGGAAAGCATATGGAACAACAATAAAGGAGCATTTTAAATTTCCTTATAATAGTAGTATAATATAATTACACTTAAAACAACTGTGATGTGAAGGGAAAAGTGAAGGCTTTTCAGCCTATTTTGGCTGAAAGGGAACTGGATCTAAAACCACATTTAAATATCAGCTTAGGTGCTGAGCATTACAGCACCCAAGTCTTTTCATAGCCTGAACCTAAACAACGGATTTAGAAATTATTCAATTAATTAATTTCCAACAGTGCTTCTCAGTACACTGTGTTCTGCAATGGAAGCACAGGCTATTTCATTTAAAAAGAACTCAAAAAGAAGAGAAAGAGTATTTAGAGCTAAAGAAGCCTACCACACAAGAAAAGTGTCCTCTTTTCAAATTATTAGTGAACAAGAAACAGAAAATTAAACCTCTTTAGAACAAACACTACTATTTCAGGGCATTTCATTCAGCTGGGAACCATCAACAAGTCAGTACAACTATGTGATAAACACAAATAAGCCAGAACTGACATTTTTCTTCCTCTAATTTGCAATCCCTTCAAATACAAATTAAACAATGGGACAGTGATTTAGAAAGGGCTTCCTTTTAATCTTTGACTGTTACAAAGACAAAATTCAGATCCTTTCTTTTAAAAAGACAGATAAAAATCTGAGGAATAAGCAAAATTTTTAGGAGCATGACTAAATTTTCAAAATGTAATTTGTTTAGAGGACTCAGGCTTATATCCCAGAGAAAATCTATTCTGTCACAGGTTTGGTACAACTGTAATTCTTATCCTGAAAAATCACTGAAATACAGATATTTTTTACCAGAAATTTTCCCTCCTCTCAGAATAAGCTATGGAATGGGATTTACAGACAAGCTAGTCCTAATCCTTGTTTTTATCTATACAAGGAGCCATTTGCAACTATTAAATGACTAAAGTATCAGCAAGACAGAGACAAGAGGAAGAAACAAATTTCTCAGTTCATGCTTACCTTTCTGAGAGGGAAACACATAAATCAGAATTCAAAGAATTGGAGATTGAGTCAAGAGAAGAGGCTCTGGGTACCAGGATCCCTCCAGACAATTTGGGCAGATGCTGTAGGATTCAGAGGAGTTCAAGGCTGCATTGGCTCCATCACTTATTCCTGCACACTGTTGACGTCTTAGAACCCAATTCTAAGCCTTAGGAATTGTGCATTTGTCCCAGAGAAATACATTTCCTCAGGAAATCATTGCCTGTCACTTTTATGCTGGTCAGACACCATATTAACTGCACAAACTGATTTCTAACCTACCAGGCACTTATTTATTTTTTTGTATATCAATACATGTATTACTAACATATAATTACTGTTGCTAGAAGACTTTATTATATAAGCTTTAGAGGGTGTGAGATATCTAAACTGTGTCTTTTAATTAAAAGAATCCTACATGATAATCACTTAATCTATTCTGAATTTCTTGAGATTGCAGTCAGGTTTACCTAATCTATATAACTGTCATGTGTTTAATTAAGTAATGGTTAATAGGGATTTTTAAAACAGATTATTTCAATAGCATTAGGCAAAAAGACAGATTTCTAATGAGATTCATTGATTTGGTGGTTGATTTTTAATGATTCCAGAATGAGCAAGCAATGTCTTATAGAAGAGAATTACATCTCAACAGAGCTTTATTACCTTGTTTGAGGAGTGCTGTATGCTGCTTTCAGGAAGGAATAATTCATTTGCAGAAGTGCCTCACTGTTTTAATGTGTGACAGTTAAGGGTATCATTAAAATAGAAATGGTATAAAAACTCAGAAAATACCCCAGTAAGGCTGCTCTTCTTGTTAAGGCATCAAACAGGATGTTACAGTCCCACAATCCTGAGCACATGAATATCCAAGATGAAGGGACCTGCTGAAGTGACCAGGGAACAGCAAAACTGAGTTCCCAACCCTGTAAATGCCAGGGACCACACCAATCCAACCTGCTCCGCTGGACACAGCAGTTTCTGCATTTTTGTATCAATTTACAGATCGACTTGAAACAAGTACCTCTGCCCCTTTGTGACTCCATTCTTCACCTAACACTCATTCTTATAGTCAAATACCTAAGATATCTCATGTCACTCTATTGGGAACAGAGAAAAGAAATACACAGACTCTCTCGTGGAGTCGAACTGGAGAAGTTTCTCCTTGGTTTATTACCTCAGGTCTTTTTTATAGACCGATACATGAAAAGTACAGAAAAGAAATTCTTATTTGTTAGTAAACTAACACATCACCATCATTGGTCAGTGGGCTACACCACCCCTCGACCTTCTCTTGCAAGAAAACAAGGAACAGACAGCACCTGCAAGGCTGTTTTCTGTCTCTGAGGATTGTTTTAATTCCTCCTTATGAATTCCTAGGCTACTTTCCCAGGCAAGACTGAGAAAGCTATGTAGCCTGCAATGTCCGCGGGCACTGTGCTCCCTGCTTCACAGGTAGCATCTATAATCTCAGGCTCAGTTCCCCACTTAATATTAATTGTTAAATTTATACTCTTCTTTCACAACCAAATAAAAAAATTCATTCTGTGGTGGCCTCCCCTTTTCCTGTACAGTTCATAAAGGAGCTGTATACAGACTTTCTTGTCTCTACTGTATTCAGCCTTCTATTTACTAAAGAAGCCAAAGACTCACTCATAGCATTTTAAATCAGAAAAATCCACTTCCAATCTTGTAATTTATTGATTACTTCTCCTAACTCTTGCCTTGATTATCCTTAAAAGATCACATTATTTAGTTTCAAAACATTTTTTAAAATTCCTTCTCAGGATGCCATCCCCAAATCCATCTTTTTATACAAGCAAACTTGTCAGAATTATTTTGCTTTGCAATGATGCAGAACTTAATATAATGTATCCCTTATAAATTAAATAAAAATGTTGAAATCAGTGTAATAACTTTTATATCTATATATATTTGAGCTATGATTTAAGCATTTTCCAAACAAATTCTTTAAGCAGAATTCAAGATACATTTGCCGGATAAGAATTAGACAGACAAGTTGTTCTGGGGTTTTTTTGAGAACTCATATCTAGCTTTAGAACCATTGTTACAAAGTGATGAGTAGTTCAAAAACCAAACACAGCCTGGTCCAGCTTCTCATGACCTTATGAGTACATCTGCCACTTTCCCTCTTATTATGTAGGGAAGGAAGGGAGGAAAAATAATTTCAAAGTGCTGACATTTGAAAAGTGGTGAGCAAATTCAACTTGAAAATTCTTGACCTCCGAGCTGTAACAGCCACCAGCATAAAAAGCAGGGAAATGCTGCATTTGATAAGTTGCTCTTAAGACTTGGGGTAAAGCACAAAAGATCTACAGAGATTATCAGATACACAGGATAAAGGCATGGTTAAACTTCCTGACAAATTCCAGTGCCAGCAGTTGCACTCTGAGTTTTTAAATGTCCCACTGCTACTTCAAGCAGCCATTGCACCTTTCAGTCACCTTTTGGGAGAACTATTGAACACTAGCACAGAATTACCACTTTGGCAATAGTGCACAAGGTATCTCTACACCTTGCATGAAAACCACTGCCCTGGACTTCTGCAAATGGGCTCCAAACACAAGCTGACCTATGGCAAGTCTAAACAGTGGCTATCCAGGAATATCCTCTTAGGAACATAATAAAATACTTTAAAAGCCCTTTAAGGTCAAACCATGAGTTGTTACTGCAGAAACATTTTTCATCTACAAAGAACTCCTCTATCAGAAAGGAACAAAAGTACTGACAAAATAGAAGCAGCAAAAATTGAGAAACATAAATACATCCATGGCAAATGGATCAGCTTTTGCTGTCTAATCGAAGCCCTGTCAGCTTCAGCATGAGTGTGGTCAATGACAAGCCTATTTGGCCAGGACACTCAAAATCTCTCAAAAGACAGTCCCACCCTGTTTGCACTCACTTGCCCTTCATCAAACCTTCCATTTCTCTGGTTTAAGGATTTTGTATAATGCAGTTTTCCTGGAGTGAGTAGATGGGATATGATTATTTTTTTAAATCCAAGAGTCTAATATTAGCCAGTCATGAGTTCAAACATTTGTTAAGATAATATATGTTCTCTTCTGTCCTCAATTCTCTCATTTCTCTACTATGTCTTGTTATAACAAACAACAATTACCATGTTTTACTTTTATCTGATTTCATGATAAAAGAAGATATATTGTACCATTTTTCATGGAGTATATCTTCAGTAGGAAAAGATCTTACTTTGGGACATAGACTTTTACTGAGATTAATTCACACAATTAATCTCAATGAATTATATGTTTAATTAGATGCCTATTAATGTTTTATGCCTACAATGAATCATAGACCTAACTTGAGGAAACCAGAAATGCACCAAATTAAAATAAATGGTTGTTTAATTCGGTATTGTGCATAAATATCAGTAATGAACCAGAAATATGTTTTCATGCAGGCAATAATGTTCCCTGAGAAACACATTAGGAAATGTCCTTCTAGATGTATTTGTCACTCCAAACCCTTGTAAAATAGGTATTTACTGTTGTCACTGCTGGTCCTCCACACAACTGAATAATCAAAGGAATGTGTTTAATTTTTGTGCAGTTCTATTCCACTGTCTCAGAGACACAGGGATTAGCAGAAACACACAAACTGTGGATATATTTTAAAGAGTTTTGGAAGACGTGCCTGTAGTGGGATTTGAAGGGTAAAGGGTGAGACACTAAACACAGAACTTGTACCAGTTCTCTTTGCTCAGAAAGCTTAAAACTGCAGCATTTTATGGATTTTGGTGGGGGTGGGGGGGTGAGAGGGGAGAGGAAGAATGAGGAACCACTTGGGAGGTTAACCTATAAATTCACTCATTTCCAAAAAGCATTTGGGAACACAGAGCTCACAACACATTGAGGACATAAATGTGTTGGTTCCCTCCAAAAATCCCTTTTCCTGCAGACAGGTCCCTGTTGTGCCCAGCTCACAGCCCCACCTTCACTTCACTGCATGCTCCAGGCCTCTCAGGGGGCAGCCAGCATATTCTTTTTCTCTAAATATTGGAAGTTTCCAGCCATTTCATCAGTCCCAGACATCCTTTCTCACTTTCCATGTATTGTTTAGTCCTCCATTCACCACCTCCAGTAATTACCCAGGGTACTTTTGAGCAGAGAATAAAGTCCACTTTCTAGTGGTGATTACTGATACCACTTCAAGGTATGAAATTTCTGCATAAATTAATAAATAACAAACTTCCAAGACATTAAGCTAAATTTCCTCTATCATGTAAACTAATTTTGTGTGTTGATTTTCAGGAATCAGTGTATTAATTAGCTGTAATTTGGAAGCATATAGGACAAATGTTGCTCTATCCCTGACTCCCCAAGAGGTCAAAGGTTGTGTGCACCTCAGTCACAATACTCAGAAAATAGGGAATAGCATTCACATTTCAAAAAGTAACATGATTTTAAATGTTAACCATATTTTCTTCTTTTTTTTCATTGACACATACTTAATCACCTATATAACTGATGTTTAGGGGCTACAAACCAAAACTGCTATTTCCCTAGGAATATTTGCAACCACTCATAATAATTGGTTTTTAAATGAGCTTACTGTTTAATTAATTTCAAAAAGGTGGCTCAGCCATCATAGGAGATGAATCATTAGTTTCCAAACATAAAAATAGATTTTGGAATGTGTTTGCCTTTTATTTTTTTTATTTTTCTATTTTTTTTTATGGTAGCAATGTTTTGCAGCAGTGCAGGGTTTTTTGACTGTAATCTGCAGTGGAAAATACATATTGATTTGTGTTAGTATTTTGTTTTCTTAAATTTCTTCCTGGTCTTTGTAATTTTGTGGAAGTGAGGCAACAAAGCTTTCTGCTGTTTAAACTACCCTTGATGCTGCATTGAATTACCTCTATTGTTGCACACAAGTTTCAAGCAGAAGATTTGGCTACATGATTTCAACATCAGAATTGCAAAATTTATCTTCTGCAGACTTCAGGGATCTGTTTAAAGGAAACAGGTTCTGACATCTTCAGTTTGGATCTTTTAGGTTCAGTTTGGTTATTATGCATTCTTTATTTATTTATTATTAATTTTACTTAAGCAAGAATGGCAAAATCCCCAGAAAGTCTTTCTTGGATGAGTGTGCCAGTGGCTAAGTAAATGAATGCTTAAAAAAAAAAGCTCCTTTTCAGAAGTCTGATCAATAACAGCTTCATGTGTCAGTGTGAGCCAAATCAAAGAGTACACAGTAAAAAGCTGGATGAGAAAGTTTTTATTGAAGCTGATTTTAATGGAAAATATGAGTTTCCACTATTTTTTTCTCATAACTGGTGAATGCTTTTCATCAAATAAGTGTGCATTATAAAAAGAGTAGTTTTTACTGCAGACAAACCATTTTAACCTCCTAACCTTTCATTTTTCTCCCCTTTGAATTCTTCACTTGTGCCAAACAAACAATTTAAGCATCTCTAGAAGTGCTATATGGGAATACAGTTAAAATGCCTGCTGTCCTCTCTCCTGTGTTCCACACCTGCTCTGCATCTCCACTGGGCATCACAGCAGGGCAAAACCACAAGACAGGTCAGCAAGAGAAGCCAGAACAATTCTTGGAGACCCTGACTAGCCCACCATTGATTACACAGAAGGAACCAGTCTGATAAAACTTGGAGACACCTGAACCAATGCTCTGCAGTTTGGACTCATGCATTTCAGGAGACAGCTATCTTTTTTACAATGTTATCCTCCCAAAACGGACATTTTCTACAGAATTATCACTTTTATCAGGATGGCTTTAATAGCAAAGCACTCATATTTCAGGCCAGGAAAGCAAAGCTCTTGATACCATACATTAAAAAATAATGCCACACGTCTGATTGTTTTGGCAATGGTCTTAGCACGCCAGCTGCTTGCCTCTCCCACTGCAGACAGAGCTAAACTCATTTTCTTCTACTAGAAGGAAAAGAATTAAGTTTAGCTCTACTAATTGCATTTTAGTCTCAAGAATACAGCTATACACCCCACTTGGAAGGCTTCAAAATCTTTATCATAGCACAAATCTTTCCCTTGGAGAAAGAGAAAAAAATTAAAATACTGTCTCCAATTTCTGCTCACTCCAAGAATAAAGAAATATAGACTAATACTACCACTTTGAATTGGTGATTTAGATTTAATTCCTCTTGCAGAAAACATAGTCTATAAACCATGATTTAAGGAATGGAAGTCTTCCCTTTACTTTCTCCATTATAACCCATAGATCTTAATTAATTGCAAAAAGGTATATTTTTGCTATGTTTCTCATTACTTTTCATCAGACTGGGACCTACAGCTGGTTTTCACACTTCCATAGGTTAATACAATTTTTATTTGATTTTAATTCTTCTTGTGCATTAAAAATATGCACTGATAGCATTTTTAGTTAAATTCAATTAAATTAGGTTTATACAGAATATCTCTAATTTTCTGTCCTCCAGTGTCCAGAAGATGAGCTCATAATACATTTATAAATGTTCTTAATTCTTACATTGTATATTTTCTGCTAAATTTGAAGCCAAAGAAGCTGTGGTAAATAATTTAATATTAGAGCCTCAATACAGGCAAAATTATTTTTTTTTCACATTTTTTAAAAGGGTACAAATCCTGTACAAATTCCATGAAAATCTACTCTGACTACTACATTATTGGAACTGGACCAACTCTGATTTATGTCTGATTTATGTCTGATTATGTATGTCTCAAGAGTGCTGTCTGGTTCTGTCATATGGGTGACATGTTTTAGAAACATGCGTAGTAAAACTTTGGGGTGAAATTAACCCCCTTTGCCTCCTCCTCAAAAGTGGAAGTAACAAAATAGAAGAAATTCAGTGAAAAAAATGAAACAAAAAAACAAAGTCTGACCAGACTGCAAGCTTTGCTCTAATATTATTTACAGGATCTAAGAAGTGTGCTGATTAGGACAATATTTTTCCTCCTACGTGGAAGACAGAATGCCAGAAATACAACAAGAATAAAAAACAGCTTGGCAGAAGGTTGGCATTTCAAGAGTACTTGTGGGGGAGAGGAATTTGATAGCTAGATTAGAAAAAATAAAGTGACTTTCCAGCTAATTAATGTGCCATTGTCAGGGCTTAATCCCAGGCACTGCCTCTGCTGCCCTGTGGGGAGGGAGCCACAAAGGAAAGGTAAAGATCTCGTGGGCTGAGGTAAGAACAATTTAATAATTGAAACAAAACAAAATATACTAATACTACTGTTACTAATAGTAATAGAAAGGAGGGAGAGGAATAAACCCCAAGATAAATAAGTGAGGCATGACACAACTGCTCAGCACCCAGTGCAGGAGGCCCAGCCCGTCCCCCCACCAGCAGTCACTGCCCCAGCCAGCTCCCCCAGTGTACAGACTGGGCATGATGGTCCAGGGTCTGCAATATCCCTTTGGCCTGTCTGTCTGTCTGTCTGTCAGCTGTCCTGGCCCTGCTCTCCCCTGGCGTCCCTGACAGAGCTTGGGAACTCAAAAGTCCTTGACTGAGAGCAAGCCCTGCTCTGCAACAACTAAACATCAGTGGGTTATCAACATTATCCTCATGCTCAACCCAAATCACAGCGCTGCACAAGACATGAAGAAAATTAACTCTGTCCCAGCTAGAACCAGACCAACTGCCAACTGGTAATAAAATCCAACCAGCATAGGTACTTTTGTGTATGATAGGTTACAAGCATGCAGTAGATTCATACTGATGAAGTCAATGGAACTCTTGATCTTCTAATAAGTGCTTATAATTTGGAAATCAAATTTATTTTTAAAATCAACAGGAATGCTTATTTTGGAAACTCATGGGGTAGGAAATACGTCAGATCTCAGTCTTAACATCTAGCCAATTAAAATAGCTTAATTTTTCAAACCTTCATCTACTGAATATACAGACAACATGAATTTCAGAATTTTCTCAAAATGATCATATTAAGACCTTCCTCTTGTCCTCCTACTCTGGGATACTCTATTAACTATGAGAAGAGCTCTTACTCTTCAAAAGCCGAGTGATAACATGTTTTTTTCTTCTATTAGCTAATTCCCTCACAGTCAGAGCCAAGTTTTTTCTTTGCATCTCAGTCATCATATCCAAATTCAGATCCCATCAACAGTAGCTTTGCTGTTGACTTCATCATAGCCAAGACTGTGGTGTCAAGGAACATTAAGAATCTGAATGCTGAGTGCTGGCATTTATGCCTTTTCCCAGTACTGTAATAGACTGACTTTGATTCTATGCAGAAGAATGCAAAAATCTCACCATTGTAGTGACTAGTTCACACAGAGCTGCTGCATTAATAGCTTTATTCATATGAAGAGGATGGCAAAAGAAAGAAAATTGTCTATAAACTTATCCCCAGTATCTGAATGTATGGAATTACATTTTCATAAGACAACTTCATTAGATCTTAGATCTGGCATATTTCATAGCAAAGCAGCAGGACTCTGCAATATAGATACATTATAATAGCAAAGGTTGAGCTAAAGAATAGAAACTTTAACCCAAGCAGGACCAAAAAGACATGTTAAATTTAAATTAAGATTAAGTGGAGGATTGGGATCAGCCAGTATTTGTTTTAGCTGGAAGGAATCAAGGTTTTTTTAAGATCATTTAATAAAAAGCCAATAAAAATCAGACTTCTGAGGTGTGGAGAGAAAAATGGATTATAGTGACATGGATACAGAGGGCTGGTTTACTCTCAAAGTGCATAAGCAATAAACCTATCCATTTAAAATGTAATGAAATTTTTCTTTTGATGCCTTTATAGACAATATTCTTCAGTTCTTGCTTTGGAGATACTTCAAGATAAGAACAACATTTTCTCATTTCATAGGCATCATTCATTTAAATGATGTAATTTAAAGCAACATGTGATGTTTTACATACAGTATCACAAAGGGAGCTTCAAATGACAACACTCTCCAGACCTGCACCACTGACTTTGAGACACATAAAGAAACTTGCAGAGTACAGATCCTAATTATGTTTTTAATTTGTTCATTCTTACTTATTAGAGGATTGGTTCTTTTAAACACAGGTGAAAATGAGGGAAAGAAGACTTATGACAGAGTGCTAGAGACAACCAACATTGTTTTGCAGACAGTAGCTGTCTGGAGATTTTTATATCCTGTTTGTTCTAACCTGAGAGGAATCAAAATTTCTTTGTACTCTGGACACTAAACTTAACTAAGATAAGTAAAATTCAAAGTAATTGTGACAGAGTTGTGGTGTCTGATTAAAACCTTTGGTATCTAGAAATAAAACAGTGTGTTGCTCACCTTGTTTTCAGCTGAGTACACTGAATAATCAATACTCAAGGTTCTTGAACTTGTATTTTGCATAATGCAGATGTTGCTGTACTTGAACCTGTTGTCAGTTTTGTTAGTGGATTTGTTTTCTCTCCAAAATCATATAGATTTCACTCTGAAATGCAAAAAAACTGTTTGGTAAACATTCCAAATTCCTTGTCATATCCGTGTTTCTCTTCAGGGATGCATATGTCTGGAATCTGATTTAATTAACATAGCGTATATCTGATTATATTAAATCATGAATGATTAAAATCCAAACATCAGACATAAATTTTTGTTAACTTTATGTATTTACATTACATCAGAAGCTCTGCTCTGCTGTAGTCTCAGTGGACTCTCAAAGGCAGGAGCTGGCTGGCTGCCCATCTCCCCACACAGATCCAGGACACTCTGGGCCCTGTAGCTAAAGAGAGTTTCATCAAAGGGAAGGGAAGGGCTTGCTTCTGTACAAAGAATAAAAGAATTACTTCAGCTGGAACAAAGTTTCATTGCAAAGCCCCTATCCTGCATAGATTAAATTTGTTACTTATGCATATATAAGTACTTGCTCATATGCATTTCCCCCAGAAGTCAATTTGCTTAAAATACTGACGATCAGATTGAGGTTTAATGCAATTCCTGCCTGAAAGTCCAAGTTTATAATCAACAAAAGAAAAAGAAATCAGCCCATCCCAGTATCCAACAGGTGATTTACACTAAAGCCAGACCAACTTGTGCCACTCAGGTGTAGTGACACTCATATTTTACAATATATTGCCTCCACTCACTGCTTGCTCTCAATATAGCTTAGCACAGATGCCTTACACCATAAATAATTTCAGCCTTCCTGGATGCAGATAAGACATAGCACAGATAGATGGTGACATTTCATTTTAGGATGTATTTAAGTAGTTTGGAAACCTACAACATAAAACAGGAAACATGAAAGCAATTTTCTCTTTCTATAAATGTATGTATCCTAGTAGGTGGCAAAGGAAAGCAAAACACTTTGCTGGACAGAACAATATTATAAGATCTTCATACTAATATTAAAAAATTGATTATATTGAGAGTAGGAAAAAGAAAATTTTGTGAAAAGCAACTGATTATAATAAAAAAGTGTGTATGCTAGCTAACCATCTGCCACCGAGGGAACAAATTTACCTGCTATTAATTTTGGAGATAAACAGCTGAAATACCAGATTGCACCACTTTGAGAACAAAATCACCGGCAAAAAGGAGGTGTACGGCCTACAGCATTTAATTTAACATCTTTCACACAGCTCCAGGGTCTGGAAATGAAAAATGTTCTGTAGTTTCCTAGGAGTAAGTGTGCCATACACACATATACAGGTACCTAATACTTTGACCACCAGCTCCTTGTGATGTAAGACTTTGGCCTGATGTTGACCAGCACCTTTGACCACAGATGTTGGGTGCTGGTTACAAGGTTTCAAATGGAGCAGCAGACATACAAGATGATCAACAGATAAAGACTTTTATTTATACTGATCTCAGCTCTCAGTCTGTAAGGAAATTAAATCATTCCAGACTAACTGGAAGTCAGTAAGTAGCAAGTAAGTTCTTCTGATGTACTTTCAATCACATTCAAAAATCAGGCTGACAATATGTTAGCAATACCTTAAAATCGTAACATCAGGTCTACTGAGGAAAGCACACTGACATTTTATAGCTTAGAACAAAAGCCATCTTATGCCCTTCTGCTGCTGTATCCTCCCTTGTACGTGCCACTTATAACAGAGCTATCTACATATTCCATCTGCATGTAGGATAATATTCAAAGCAAAGATTTGGAGGGAGGAGAAAATAAAAAACCAAAACCATCAGGGGATTAGCTGAGAAGAGAGCAGGTAAAGCTGTTTCTGCCAAGAGCTGGCATGTAATTTACTACCCATGAACATGCAGAGAAGCCATACAGAAAAATGTATATGAATAACTGTAATTCTGATTGCATTTTTGTCCATTTATTTGGATTAAGAAAATTGCCTAGTTATCAGTGACATTTAAATTCAAAGAAACATTCAGTAAGGGCAAATGTCTTAGATGAGATTAGTGAGTTTAACCCATGAATTCACAGCCAGTTGCCTTATTTATGTTGGTTCATGTTCTGGGTTTTTCTTTTCATAATTCTTTGGATTAGATTACCGAAAGCAACATTTTAATACTCACCTCACACAGCAAAGTGCACTACAAATAACATCAGAGGCCATTTTATACTCTAGATTTTTATATATACAAGTTTATATTCCTGAAGACTGTCAAATCTATTTTTCTTTAGTCATAAAAATTCAGCTGTTGTATATCTGCTTGGTTCCAGATGGACAGGAAGAAACTGAATTGCTGGATATTGATTTCTAAGCATTTGGAGTATCACAATGAATAAAATTCTTTTTCTTTACAGGAGTCAGTGTTACAAAGCCAAAACCAAAAGTTTCTTTACTCAATCTGCAAAATGTTCTATTAAATAGAGTGATTTTTTTCAGGTGCAATAAAAACATTAGAAGGGTTTTTTTTTTAGTTTAAATTAAGTGTATTTTGAGTAACAGAAGTTATCTTATTTCACATTCCCTTTTTTCCACCACCACTCTGTTTCCCACCATGTTCATTTTTCTTTCACCCTTGTAGGAAAATACCTGAAATTTTCACAGTGAGATGACAGACTGGATGCTATGAAAGAGGAGACATCACTTTCAGCCCTATCCAGCACTGCCACAAGACCTGTATCCTCAGTTCTCCAACAGTTATCTAAGTAGCTTACAGCTCTGTTAGTGCAGAAATAGAAATCAGGAGGATACCCAGGAAAATCACTTGCACAGCTAAGATAAAAATCCAGCTTAGTCTCATGAAAATTCCACTGAGGGTAGGAAATGCTACAACAGCAATCTATGCAAGGAGAAAAATGAGAACACGGGAGAAAGATAATTTCTGTAAAAGAGGTAAAAATTGTAATGCTGTGTTGCTTCTTCTGACTGCCAGAGTGAGCCAGCTGAAAGTAGTGGTTGTGATCCTGTGCATCACTGAAGAGTAGCATAATTACACACACACAAAAGAACAGCATCCTTTGGGAGATCTGTGTATTCCACTCGCACACAGCAAAGTCAAGAAAATTTAGATAGAATTTTTCAGTTTAAAATATAGTTTAGAAAACATTAAAAATTTCAGCTCTAATATTTTATGCATAAGGCTTTGCATAGGGAGAGCAAACCATTTTACAAGGGGCCTGAATCAGCAAAAATATTCTGACAATTTCTCAGCACTTCAGTGGCACAGATTCCTTGTGTCCAAGTCTGTTCTCATTTATGAGGATATAAATATAGAGCAACTCTTCTTTGGAGAAGGTGGTGGCAGTTCATAAGCTTCACTTCAAAAGTTTCCTTGCAAATTAGTCTAAAACCATTGTATAAATAATGTGTTTCTCATTTCTCTGTTTAGTGTATTAATACAGGAGGATTTCCTGAATGGTAAAAAAATTACTGTCTGTAGGACTCACACAACTATACCAAACATCAATAGAACTGTCACAGTGTGACATTTTCATGCATTACAAATGTGGTTTATTTCTGACTTCAGAAGATAACACTCTGTTGGCCCTGGATATAAATGGGAAAAACATGTTTTTTTTAATTCCTATATGCTGACCCATGTTTCAGTCACACAATCACTGGACTTACAACTTATCAATGAGTTGGGCAGCCAACAGTTAGCAGACTGTAATTACTGTGTGAATGGCCTTCTGCTGTTTTAGGTTCCAGCAGTGGCTACAGGCCATGGACTGAGTAACATTTTTGTGGAAATTATATGAACTTCGGAGCATCTGAATGATCAATCCCTCACACATGCAAACACCCACACACTGTCTGTCTCTATTTTTTATCTTAAAAATAAAATGTCAATAAGACATTGCTTTTAGTTTTTTGGTTTTTTTTTTCATTAATGTCAGAGTGGTACTAACAGATGATCTCAACTTTTCTTATGACATACCCATGGCTTCAATAAACAGGTACCATGCAGTACCAGCCACAGTCTGACAACCATTTTCATTCCTTGAATACCTTGAAATTTCATTGCACAACCACTCCACTGAACAAATTCAGGTTTTTTGGCTTGAAATACTGAAATCTAATCCTTTTGAGCCAGGAAAGACTTGGGTTTGTGTTGGAAAGATTTTATGTTCCAACCTTACTTTTGAGAAACTGCTGTTGTTTCCAGTGAATTGGAGACTGCAGAACTGAGCCACATTTGTATGGGTGACTTGTTAGAACATACCAATATCTATCCAAACTTTAAAGTGTTTATGTAAAGGTCATCAATTGAAAAATATTGGCCCTCTACTATCCTCACCTCATTAGTCCAATCTTGCTATGAAAACACCAAGAAGAAGTGCATTTTGTAAAGTTCTTTCTCAGGGAGCTTGTATTTTTAACAAAAAAATTGCTGTTATTAGATATTTGGACTTTTTTTTTAAAAAAAAAAAGCACTCTAGGTTTTGAAATACAGAGTTATTTTAAAATGTCATCAGCTTACCTGCCCAACTGAATCCAGAGGCTCTTCTCCTCTGTAAGAAGTCAAGAAAGGTCAACTGTCTTTGAAGATGCTGGAGGCAAGATCAAACTCATCTAGAATTAAGTCAGTTCTCAAGTGCTGCGCTATTTAACAAAATTGTGAATTGCTTGTTCTCAATGTTTGTCTCTTTACAACTGCAGGACTCTGAGCCCTGCTTTGGAATCCATTGGAATATGACAATTATTCCTAACCCTGGAGAAACCCAAACATCTTTAAATCATGCCAGCTCCCAGTGTTACAACAATATTCCATCATTCTGTCCAACACAAATTCCATCATGCAAGAATCAGGACTTCGAGGCCCAAGTATCTGAAGAGGTCATTTATATTTTACTTCTGGTTTTTAAGACAGAGGAGAGAACAGTCCTCAGCTTCATCACCTGGGAGGATTCCAGTGCTCCAAAGCTCCTCCATGCTCCTCATGTTTACCTTCATATCTTTAAATCTTTTTCATTCAACTCAAAGAGCATTCATTTGCTCCAGAGGAAGCACCAGAGAACTCAGTTTTCTGTGTGTGATAGAGACTGATATGTGATATTGAGAACAGAACTCAGGGTGTGCCCATATCAGCCAGGTGGAGGTCTGGGCGCAGCATTCTAGGAAGGAGCAGTAAATGAGGACTAGATTACCCCTTTAGGGCTTCTAGGATGAGTGATGCAGCCACAGAGTGAATATTCCAGTGTTTCTGTCACCTGTCTGGAGCCTAACCTTGATGGCTGAGCTGGGATCCATCACCTCAGCCATACACAGGCTCTGTGAAGCAAAGACAACTCCCAAAAGGGTTTAATCAATGTATGCCTCCTGTCTAACCCACACTGGCATGGACAGTGCTCTAAAGCTTATCTCCACCCAGAAGACTAATTTTCTTCCTCAAAATAATAGACTTCAAAGCTCATATTAGACAAAAGCAAGTAATTCTGTAATAATTCCATTTGAAAATATGACAGATCAGCAAAGCATCACGGGCTGCCTAATTACATCTTCCTCCTTCTTTCATGATATTTTCTGTATAACATCTAATTGAAAATAAGTGGTCTGATAATTTCTGAGCCATTTCTCAAAGTTGTATTGATTAGCAATAATATTAAGGTTCATTTATTACATTATTTCTAGCACAGGTGGCCAGATTGGAAGGTTACTCTTCTGTAAGCACCTCAGCTGTTTGAAATTAGATGAGCTTGTTACTTTCATGAATGAAAAAAAGGTTTTCCAATTTTACTATTTCAATATTTCTTTTTACCTTACTTTCTTAAATATTTATTTGTTTCATAATGATCATCTCTCTTTTTTTTAATCTAAAAAGATATTAATTTCATAAAAGCATGCAGAAAAAGAGTTCAGTGTTATGCTAAACAACTCAAGGTAGCTTAATAAAACTACTAATGTGACTATTTTAGAATGCAAGATGGTTTGTTTCAAGCACAAGGGATAAAAATCCATACTGGTGTGCTCTGCACACTGGACTAGAAAGAAGTTTGATGATAGAAATGGATAATCTTAGACTGTAAGGCCTTACAAGTAACTCACACTTTTCAGGTGACATTTTTTCTTTTTCTTTTTTTTTATGTGAACTTTTCTTACAGTATATGTATTTTTTCTTTGTAATAATAGGTATCTTGAATTGGATGCAGCCTATAAAAATCACCAAAACTATTACATTTGATTTTTTGGTTGTTTCCTAAGCAAAAGTAAAGTAAGGAACAAGAAAGTTTCATTTAATGTCATATATTGTCTATATTGTATATTTAACTTTACAAGAGAACAAGCTGTGCACATGCATCAGTGTGGCCATGTGCAGTATTAGGGAAATACACAGTCATTGATAAGGAATGCTCATAGCACTGGGGGTAAGATAAACATGGGACTTCTTCTAGGCTGTCATTTCCCGAAAATCAGAGCTTTCCTTCTGACAATCACTCCCCCACAAGACAATTATGTCCTTATTGCTGCCATTTTTAATTTTCTTTGCACCTCTAGTGTGTTCAAACTGCAGAGCTACCACTGCCTCTCATTTTCAAGGCCATGGATGCTGGTCAGGGACTGACCCTTAGCAACTTTCCCCTCTCTGAACAGGCAGCAGAGCAGAGCCTTCATCCCAGATACCATCACCAGTCACCTTGAGAGCTTTGGAAAAGACCACAAACTCAACATTTCTTTATTCTAGGCAGTCTGTGGTATGCACTTTAAAATTATGCAGGTGAGCTGAAATACAGAGTCGCACAGTTTGATATTTCTCAAGTGTTGATTTTTTAGGAACAGCAATTTTAGAAAGAGGGCTTTAATAACTTTGATATTTATTTAACATTTGGCTAATAAATAACAATCTTTTTTCCCAGAGATTAAAAATATTTAAAAATAACTCATTGTACTTTTCATGCAGAATTAAACTCAGAGTGCCAGATTCCATAATTTCTAATCTTTCCGAAATATGTATTAAGGTTATTCACCTAATTCTACTGCACAAGACTAATATTAAGGGAAAAGTCTAATTTGAAAAGACTTTCAAAAATTTTTAATTTTATCAGAATAGCCAAAACACATGTTCTAAGTTTCTGTACATCTTTGCCTCAAGCAACAAAGTGAGAAGATAATTCAAGAAATTACTTTTATACTTGCCTAACTTTAAGATTTCATATTGGATTGAAACTTCTAACACAGTAGCTGATGTAAGATTGGATAGGCACATATTCTGAATAAGATCTCAGGTAGAAAATAGGTATTTATGGGAATTACAGCAATTGTTAAGTCTCTTGAAGGAGTAGCTCAGCAGAGACATTTCCTTTCCCCTTCACATGAGCATCTCATATTCCTTGCTTATCCCTTAAATGAGTTCTGCTCTGACACATCAGAGTAGTTTGTGACAGTAACATAATTTAATTTTTCACATGTAAATGGTTAATCTGAAATCACTGGAGGACAATTGCATGCTCACATGGCTGAAAAACTAGAACTGGTCACTCATTCTTGTCACCCTCAGGGCATTCCCAAGAAACTCTCAGTTGAGTTAGGGAGTATTTCTTTGGTGATTTTAATATTCCTTTGGCATCACTTTGACTGACAATTATGATAAAAAATGGGACACCAATATATATCAGTATATGTCAAAAATGTATTGCAAATGTACTGTACTGGCTAAGGGAAGGGAGGCAGTGATAAAATGAGCTGTTTAGATGAATTGAACTGTTCCAGGAAGATGGAAGATAGAACATGGTGACAGCAGATGAAGTTATGAATGGTCATAAAAAGAAGAATCATGCAGGAAGAGGTGGGAAATTTCAGAACTAACAACTGTATTTTTTTCCCACCTGATTTCTTACTATTTTTTTTCCACAGGAACATAAAGAATGAAGACCTTAGTATGACTAAAAAGTAGATCTTTGCTATAAATGTTTGATCAACATGCTATGAAATACACAGTTTTTTGGAAGAAGAATAAAGTCTCAAATCAAAAATTATATGGGTTAACTACAAGACAACAGGATAAGACAGAAGATAAGGGAAGTGGGAAGTCTGACATTCATGAGAACAATGAACTGCTCCTGATTTCCCAGTCTTTGGTGAGTCAGTGCCAGAGCCATGATTTACTTCACCTGCATTTCAGATTGGTAGAAGTTTCACATGGCTGGTAAAGCTTCCCAGGTCTAGGAATTAAATGTATTTAAGCATCTATTTTCTGGGATTTCCCAAATTTCTGCCACATCAACCCATCTCCTACTAATCTCTCCATCAGCATCAATTTCCACATGATAAAAGTCTGGTGTAAGTTTTACATTTTTCTTTGTCTGAGATGAAGGTAATATACTTTCTTCTGTGCCAAAATGGCACAGAATCTAAAATATTTCTCTCAGAGTGATTTACAAAGCATTGTTATGGATGCTATTGATGACAATGATTTGTAGTACTGCTGGTGAGGTGCCCAAAAACCAGGGCTCAGTTATGCTATAACATGCACAAACAGCAAGAGGGGATCCCTGCTGAAAGAGAAAACTTTAGTTTTAAGGCAGTGTTGAGACTTCATTAATGCAGACAAATGCCCTGAGATTCAGTGATAGGACGTATCTTACAAATGAAAAGTTTAATTTAAATAGTAATATAACCAAAAGAAAACTTTTAATAAATTAATTTAGGCTAAAGTAAGAGCCATACAAGACTTTTCTCTTGTGCAGCACAAGAAAGCTTCTCCCTGTGCCATTTCCATAAGTCTTACTGCAGCATTTTGGAGATTATTTTTCATCTTGAGCTTAATTCAAGGTGTTTTGTGAAAGCATGTTCCTCTAGAAAGACTATTACATTTTATGCCTTTTATTTTTCCAGGAGAGCTGATCAGTGTTTGTTAAGAACCTTTGGACTATGCAAATAAACACAGAGTTAGACCTCCATTTCATTGCCTCTCCTCTGAAATACACATTTCTATACTACCTAAAGACAGGCTGTAAGGATTTTTCTTTTTTACATCCTCAATGAGGCTTGTCAGTGTTCCCTTTTGATCAGTTAGCTCTGCAGTAGTGTTAAGTCACCCTCCCTTTCCAGGAGCTGAGCTACAAGGACAGAACCCTCACTCCCACAGTAGTGACATTCTGTAGGGTTGTCTTAAAATATAACATATGCACCCGTGGGGGGAATATGGAATTTAGGAGCCAAGCAAACTTCCAGATGAGCCAAAGGGGATCTATCAGTGTACAAGGAGCAGCAATGCAGCACTGAGTGCCAAGAGCAGGGTGATCCTATCTGGGGGAGGAAGGTGAGAGCAGCACTCTGTGCCATGTCCCCTGTGTGAGCTCAGGAGGCAGCTGCTGGCCTACATTGGTGCAATCTCACCACTAAATCCAATGTTAGTTTATTTATACAGCTGCTATGCCTCTTTCCCTCCTCCTTGTCTTGTTCTTTTTTCCTTCTTTTAATAGAGAAGAAATCTTGTTACTGAATTGTCAGGAGCATATCAGCTTGGGAGAATGTCTGCCTCCAAGTTCTTAATCTTTTCTCCTCTAACAGAATCAGTCTTACTGGGGAGGAATTAAGTTTCTCTGGCAGCTAGTGCTGTTTTTAAACATCATCAAATTTTAATTAATAATACACCATTGCTTTGTAGACAGACATAGTTTTGAGATGAAGATACAGAGAGTTGCTAACTCCTACATAGTTGATTGGTTTCTTAGAACCCTGCTTGTCTCCAGAGTAGTACAAACTGTAAAGCCAGAAATATAAATAATAATAAAAGCCCTCCAAAACCTTAATAAAAAACCCCTCTACAATAGCAAATCTAAGTGTATGTCAGTGGTTTCTAACATTCTACAGGGAAAATTAAAATACATTATGGTTATGATATGCCAATCTTTGGTTCATTCACATTTGAATTCACACAAATTTATAATTAATTGCTTATTTTTTTACCATAATATCCTGCTTGTAGATAAAATACAAAAATTCATTTAAAAAATATTTATAGTATGGGAATTATAAGTTTTCATCACTATGTAGTAAGTTCATACTAAGTATGTACCCAAGATAATCATATACTTGGTGCAACTTTTTGTTCAGTCAGCAGTGTCTTCTTGTAAGTAGCATATGTACTATAAAAACAGGCCCCGAGAGGACTTCTACAAACTCAGTTCCCTGTTTTTATGGAGATTTATCAATATGAGCCCACTTTAGCTCTAGGCAGAGAACAGGGAAAAACCCTCTATGCTGCAAGGGCTGTGGGGTTATAAAGTCAAGCACACATGAGTTAGGAAATGCCATTCCCAAAGTGGCCAGCATAAGCTCATTTTGACTTTTGCTTGGAAGCAAAAGCAATGCTAAGGGCCACAGGAAAGCCCATGAGGAAATGAAGGATCCTGGACTCATTCTGAGGTTTGACCAAGGCACAGGCCTAAAGAGACCTGGCTCGGGGTGGCTGGGGACATTGCAATCAGCCTGCTGGAGGCTGCTGCCAAGCCTTTTCCCCAGAGCAGATGAGGCTGCTCAATTAAGCACAAAGGCTTCTCCCCGCTCCTGCCCCGGCTTAGCCCGGGCCGGTGCCCCTGGGGCCGGGCAGTGAAGCTGGGCACAGGCTGCAGCTGCGGGGCCTCCATCCTCCCCACTGTCCTCACTGTCCTCTCCACTGCCCTCACTGCCCTCCCCACTGTCCTCACTGTCCTCCCTGCCCTCCCTGCCCTCCCCACCGTCCTCACTGTCCTCACTGTCCTCTCCACTGCCCTCCCTGCCCTCCCCACTGTCCTCACTGTCCTCCCTGCCCTCCCCACCGTCCTCACTGTCCTGTCCTCTCCACTGCCCTCACTGCCCTCCCCACTGTCCTCACTGTCCTCTCCACTGCCCTCCCTGCCCTCCCCACTGTCCTCACTGTCCTCACTGTCCTCTCCACTGCCCTCACTGCCCTTCCCATTGCCCTCCTCACTGTCCTCACTGTCCTCACTGCCCTCCCCACTGCCCTCACTGTCCTCACTGTCCTCCTCACTGCCCTCACTGTCCTCTCCACTGCCCTCACTGCCCTCCCTGCCCTCCCCACCGTCCTCACTGTCCTCACTGTGCTCTCCACTGCCCTCACTGCCCTCCCCACTGTCCTCACTGCACTGCCCTCCCCATTGCCCTCCTCACTGTCCTCACTGCCTTCCTGCCCTCCCCACTGCCCTCACTGCCCTCACTGTCCTCACTGCCCCCACGGCCGTCCCCACTGCCCCCCCCTACCCTCCCCACTGCCCCCTCACTGCCCCCACTGTCCCCCGCCTGCCCCCCCAGCCCCAGCGCAGGGACAGCGGCGCTGCCCGGCTGCTCAGGACTCAGCTGGCACAGCTCAGCTCCCTGCCAGAGCACCGAGGCCACAAGAGAACGCGTCTGGCAGGAGCTGCTGCCGAGGAAAGGTGGCCAAGGAGTAGCCAAGCATGGAGGTTGCTACACTGGGGATGGGAAGTGTGACACAAGACATAGCTGAGTGCCAGGATCTTGATTCTGCATCAAAACAGCTCAATGTGAATTATCCTGAAGTTTGTGATCATGAGTTCCACATAATGCATGCTTCAACTGTTTTCTATTCCCTCTTCTCCATTCTCAGCCTCCTGCCTCATTCCATTCTAGTTTCTCTATCCAGGTATTGCCTGTCTGATCTCTGATCTGTGGTTTCTAGGTACAACTATTCCGTCTCACCAGCTTTCAGTTTTACTATCTTCCACTTAACCAAGTCTCTTTCCATTATTTTTTCCCACTGACACCTCATTTCACATTACATAAAGCAGGGGAACCATGTCCCCTTCTCCTAGTGCCTTGGGCTGGAACAAGGTCTGTGTAGTCTGCTTGAACACTAGTATGTACCAATTTTATTTTCCCCACTAGAGTCATAATTCAACAAAATGAAACAATTCTTTTCTCTAATGAAGACAGAAGAAGGTACTTCTCGGCCATCAGAGGAACACGTTAGCTAAGTTTCTAGTGCCTACTTAAATATACAGGTCCTAGCCAGTCTCAATCTATATATCCAAGGAGGAGAAAACATATTTTCTACTAAATTCATTTCCTGAAATAGCTGAATCATTCTGGTTGACACAGAAAAAGTACAGCCTTGGGCAGATACCTGACAATGCAATTTTCATATTGAGTGACAAGTTTAAAAAAGGTAAGAAATGCTGATAGCAAGTTCTTATGATGGGATGTGTTGGACAGAGACACATATGAGCTTTGCTAACAATATTAACGGATTATACCAACAGAATTATTTATTGCAGAGCAGAAGCTTTTTCAAATATCAGCAGCTTACAAAGACTGGCTTCTACCTAAGCATCCATCAGCCCTAAGACCACAGAGTCAACATAACTTGAGCCCTAGGTCTGTTCCAGCAATTCTCTCCATGAGGGCAGCAATAAAACCACAAAATACTTCCATTTCCCAAGTAACTTACCTTCTGATATTCTCCTTATAACATCTCTTATAATTATCAACTCCTCATTTCAAAATACTACCTAAGGGCAAGTACAAATGGAAAAACAAATAAAGAAATACATGCTGACTTTGATGTTGTTGTCCCTCTGGTTCCCACTAATATTTTGTAGGAAAACATCTTTGAAAACTAAGCAGAGAGAAAGACTGAGAGAGGCACACAGAGAGGAAAGCTCGTATTCTAAAGGAGCCAGAAGGCACCAGATAAAAGCTGATAAAAAGTAGGTCAGCTAATGATTCACAGCATCCAATGCTCACAGAACCCTGCTAACAACACAGGGAAGATGCAAATGCAGAAGATAATGTCAAGTTCTTCTATACAGAAGAAATTGATATAATGGAAACAATTGGCTCTGCCCACATCTGTATATGGAAACTGCAGATGTTGAGAACAGAGCTCCACTAAAGATAATCTTTATTTAGGGTCTACTGGAAACTCAAAAGTGTATGTTTGAACACCTATCTTTTCTGGATACTGAGACTGGTGATGCAAGGACCACAAATAATTATATTTTCTATTAAAGTTTTTATTTTGTTCCTACAAAAAAAAGTTTTTATTTTGTTCCTTTTTTTTTTTTCCTGGCATCACTCAGGGCAGTCAAATTGGGGAAAAACTCTCAAAAGTAAAAAAAAAAAAAAATATTTGTAACATCAGCTTTAGCAATAACAAATCTCAGGTAACTGTTGGATGTCTTATCAATCTGATAAGACAAATATTCCACCAGTGGTAGAAACAGCTTCTTTAAAAATTAGATAGTGCAGAAACAAAAGACAAGGAGGAAGGTAACTCATTAAAGATCCACTTTGTGTTTATAGGCACCCTTAAAACTGCTGACAAAGTCTTCCACAGGGGAAAAAAATGTTCGTTTGTAAATGAAGCCTCTTGCAGCCTTATTCTGCAATGAGGCACAGTGAAATCAGTGGATTTAATGGATCTTAATTTTTATTAAGGATCTTGAGTTACCTAACAGCAATACCCAGCAACTTCAGTGTGGGATTTCAGTGCTAGAAAGTGAAATCTCATCAGCATAAACAAAGGTGGCCTGAAAGTAAAGAATTCCCAGATTTTCCAGCCAGCGCTGCTGATACACAAGCTCACGGATGTTCTTTCCCTTTGCTCTTTGTGACTGCAAAATAAGCCTGTGACAACTGCAGCAATTACTTAGAAGCAAAAGGGGAGTAATTTATTTATGTTTTAATGTCTTTTGCCAGCCTGAGAGCAGGAAAACCAGCTCCCTGTGCCCTGCTGGCTGTCCCCAGACCAGGCAAGGGCTCCATGGACTAGGGCGGGATCTCCTGCAGCAGCACTGATTTCACCCCTCCTTTTGTGCAGAGAGTGAAGCCTGTGACATTTATTACTGTAATAGACCTTCTGTGCAAAATCAGTCACTTTATTTTTTTGACAACAGTGTATATTTTTATGAATTACAACCAGCTCTCAAGGAATAAAGAGGTTTCATCAGAAAACCCGCTAACATTTATTTGAAATTCCAGGATACAAAGCCCTGAACAACTCTGGGTCAGAGGCTTTGTCTTTTGTGAAGTGACATCAGTTGACATGAGCTGAAAACTTGGCCCATTATCTCTGAGGTCAACATTCCAAAAATAATTGCCATGTTTCAAAAAATGTGAATTTATGGACAGGTTTTTTTGACAGATTTTATAAATAAAAATAAAAGTCCTAAAATAGAGCTCAGATCTGGCTGGTTTCTATAATAAAATACAGGCATAAAACCTCTAAAAGCTTAAAAAAAAATCTGATCAAAAAGGTTGTTATTTTAACAAAATATATATTAAAAATTTAATGTTAATCCTGTTAAAATTGTATTCAGAAGATAAAAGGAGTACTTTTAAACCTACACTTTTATTTTTTCTTTTGAATTATTTACACACAAACAAGCAACTTACTTTTTAAATGAATAAAAGTCTTGAAAGGAAAACCATAATTAAATATTTTGTTCTTATCATGCAAAAATATCTTAATTGATCCCCCTCAATAGTTTAAATGTATTTGGTAATTTTTTTTTTCAATTGTTCATTTCAATTCAGGACCAAGAATATAATAAAATTTATAATGATATTAAAATTTAATTTTATGCCAAGATCTCTTTAAGGTTATTGGGATATTCTTTTTGAATACTTATTCCCTGAGGATTCACTGGGCCAGATTGATCCTTATTAATTAATCTCCACTAGTTTCACTGTGCAATTTTTAAAGGAGGATTTGATTTTTATTTCTTTAAAATGTCTGCACATGCCATTAAAATTTCTCACCACTTAGAATAAGTCAATTTGCATAAAAATGTCTACCCCAAAAGAGGAGGCCAAAACCCATAAACCTCTGGCAAAACATATTTTTATTCCTACGTAGAGAAAAGACACCTTAGTTCAGAATTCTGTATTTAAAGCAAATTACATTCTAACCTTTGCTTAGTATGTGATTAAAATGAAGTATATTGATGCATATTTTTTTCTGTGCAACTTTATTTTGATTAGTAGCAATTTTGGCTGGAAGATCACGTTTTATTTTCTTCTCGTGATCAGAGATTCTCTTTTCTTAAAATCCTTTTCAAGCAGCTGAGTGTGACATCCCTGCAACATGAGCAATAATGCTTTCCTAAATATCAGAACAACAGCAGGGCATCACGATTCACTGAGAAATCTGTCAGACACACCCGTGGGCCCTCAGCCTCAGCGAGTGAGGCTTCACATCATTCCTGGGAGCCCTTCCTGAGTGCGGATCTGCTCGGCCACGCTCACACGGGCGCTGTTGGCAGCTGGAGAGCGGTGGCAGGCCCTGCTCCCCTCTGGCCGCGGGTGTCAAAGCCAGCAGGGAGCTGACAGCCCCCCCAGCACTCAGAGGATGCTGAGATGTTTAAACTCCAACCTGGCCCTGTGAAGAGGGCATTGCTTTCACCAGGGTGGAAGTGTTGACAGACACGTTACACGGGACAGGTATCAGTGTCTGGCAAGATCTCATAGCTGTGGCCCAGGAACATTCCAAAAGCTGGGATCTTTTAGCAATTAACCTGCTGGAAAAGCCTCAGCAATTGCTGTGGCCATTACATATCGAGTTTGTCATCCTGTGACAGTTCATTAGCTGGGCTAATTGTGCTGTGTCAGCTAAGGCAGGTGGCCAAGTCACCTTTCCTCCCTCACCTCAGAGAGAGCAGCCTCTGCTCTGAGGGGTGGATGCTGCAGATGGAGAGAAAGCAAATACTCAGCAAAGCGCCATAGCTCCCTCCCTGCCTCCTTCTCAGACACTTCACAAGGCTACAGCATTGTTTCATGTACACTTCATGAGTTCATTCCCTTACAGTGAGTGGGGCTATACTTTTTAAAGCTGCAAAGGTAATAGGGCTGTTTTCTGCAGGCTCAAGAAACATTAGCAGCTTTGTAATGATCCTTCTTAAAGATAAAGAAATAAAACCCACATTCTTGCTAGCCCAAGTACACAAAAAGAAATCTGAATTTAAATTTGTTTAACAAGTGAGCAAACAAGGTAGATACTGCATAAGCATGCACAGATCCCCATTATTATTCAGGTGTTTCATCTAGACTACAGTGAATTACTTTGATCTGGATATTTCTGTTGCATTAACTCCCTGATATGAACTATTAATTGTGTTAATTTAAGAGCTGTTTATAGATGTACAGAAATCTCATGAAAAATTTCTCTTTGTTTGATGGTTTAATTTTTCAGGATTACAACCTCAGAAAATCAGACTGATAGTTATATCCATCTGCTGGTTTTACTGTGTTTGCTGCTGTAGCACTATCAAACAGAAATATAATGCTATGAAGTCCCTTTGATTCATACCTACTTTACAGTTCCTTTACAAAAATATGCATTCTTTCATGCCTTTGTAGGGCAGATGATACTTCAATTTCAATCCAGTGTAAACATTTGACACATTGTTGATTAGTCAGACTGAAATTCAGATAATCATGCCACATCAGCTTCATTTGTACTTCATACTTGGAAAAAAAAACCAAAAATACATATTTTTACATGTGTGTTTTTTTACTGATACTATGTGTTCATCACAAGCCTTTGTTTTATAAAAGATGACAGAAGCAGAACTGAGAAGAATGACAGATGCTCTAAGTCACACATGTTCAACACCATCTTTCCATGCTTCTGCTTCTACAACCTGAAAATCCATTCAGTGCAAGAAACAAGAGAGTAGCAAGGAAGATAAGACTCCTGAGCAGGACTGAGTCTCGGGATCAAAGTAAGAACAGAGGCTGAATGCACAAAATGTGCCAGTCTGCATCTATTTGGTAAGCAAACAAAAATTAGCATCCAATAGTACTGCTCTAGAAAAAGTACTGATACTTATGATCCCACTAGTTTCATCTTTAAAATAAAACAGTAGTTATTGCATCAGACTGCAAAAAGATGTAAAAGCCCTGCAGAAAGAGATATATAAATAGGAAATAATAAGACAGCATTCAAATACTTGTAAATGTATTCCTTTGCAGTTTAAAACATGGTGCATCCACAAGAAGGCAAATGCTAAATACTGTTTGTGCTTTAAAAAATTAAATTTGCGCTGTTTTAACTAAACTTTTTCAGCATGTAGCAGGAAAAAAGCTCTGGTCTTCTATGGATGTACCTTGGATCTGCTGCACAATGATTAATAGATAATATTAGAACAGTTATTGGCCTAGATCTACAAAACACTATGTAATTCCTAGTATGTGGTAAGTGTAACCAATTTATGCTACATTCAAACAAACTCAGAGAATCAGGGAGTTCTCAGCATCCTATTGGAAAAATCATGCAAGTCTTACAGAAGCTGTCCAAGAAAACTGGACAGTAATGCAAGTGATTCTGGTTGAACTATATTTTTTGTATCAAAAATTGTCTGCAAAATAAGATCCAGAACCCACTTTTGTATGTGACCTGTAGCTGCAGAAGACTTTGAAAGTATCTACTATACATTTAATTTAGCATACCAATAAGGGAACTTAGAGATTTCAGGTATAAAGTATAAACACTAGGAATTATGCACTCTGTGCTGTTGGAGAAGAGAGGGCTTATTGGCTTTGTTTTTACCAGTGCCAACAGAAAGCATGGCACTATTACATTAACAATCCATAGGGATGCAGGTTTCCTTTCTCTTTATTCAAGGTCAATGCTCTAGCCTTCAATTTTCTGTACACTTTTAACCTTTGAACTTTTCAATGAAACTGCAAGCAATCAGAAAATACAATGTCCTTATTAGAAGAAATAGGTGAAGATCACATTTCCTTCATCAAAAATGTCAATAACATAGTCTCTCTTCCCCCATCCCCAAACCACTGGCAGGCAGAAACTGGAAGCAGAGAAGAATCACTCTATACACAATATATTTATGGTATTCCTTGTTATACTGTCCCTGCTTGGAGCTGTAGGAAAAGTTTTGGACAAGATGGACCTCAGTTCTGGACTAATAGAGAAGTTCTTGTAAAGGCTTTCTTAAGGGTCATACTTCTGCATTTATAGCATCAGATGAGTCACTCTCCTGCCTGCTTTTCTTAGCCACACACAAAAGAGGGGGTGATTAAGTCAAATGAACAAATATCTAACTCTACAATCCTAATGCTCAGGCACATCCAGCAAAATTATCTGAAGAATTGTTGCCATTTACTGCATGCTACTCCTACTGGAACATCTATCCAGGATGCAGAGGACAGTTTTCAGCAGGAAGTTTGCTTGTGACTAGCATCAGCTGGAAGCTGTGAACGCTTTTGTCCTGGCACAGAGGCCAAGCTCTGCTGGGAGTGTGGTGACTGAGCTGGGCTTGATGCCATGTTAGGGGAAGTCACAAGAACTCTCAGAATTTCTAATCTACCTCCAAAAATACTGTGTAGATATACTGTGATTCTCCTGATTCATGTACCTACTCAGGAGTTAAATCATGAAATAATTACTCCTCAAGAGATTAAACAAATGGGACTTGCAGAGCCAAGTACTGAGGTATACATTTTCCCATGCATTACACCATTAAACAATCATCACATATGTTGACTTCTCAGGTATAAATGGAAACAAAACATCCCAACAAATGCATACATGAATTGACTTATGGAACTTGATTAGGCTCCACCATAATTGCAGAACAAAAGGAATTGATTTAGCCCTGAAGCTTCTCCCAGTCATTCCAGAAGGGGGAAAAAATAATTCCACAGTTCTTTTCTCTTGCTGCATGGAACTTTGAATATGGCGTATTCTGAAGAGCTATAAAGTAGTATGAGCAGGAGTAGCATACCCTAGGCTTTCAGGGCCTCATCAGTGGACAACAGATATATTATACCATCATGTGTTCATCACAGAGGAACTGGTCTGGATGACCTTTAAAGAAAGGTCAACCAAAACTAGTCTTTTATTACATGATTCCTGTTATTATCAAAGCTTTTCCAGCCAACATAATAGACTAAAGTGGTCTGTACAGTCCTTGGAGAAAGCAGAAGGTTCCTCATTTTGTCCAGGTCTAATATTTGCATCTCAATAGGGATGTACTTGACATTTAGATATAATTTTGTATATTTAAGTCTAAAGCTATTTTTATTCTTGTTCTTTCCATTTTTTATTTTTTAATTGTGAGACCAGCCAGAATTCACAAACTGTTTTTATAAGAATAGTGGCACTGGTTTTGACCAGCTCTGTTGGTGCTGTTGCATCAAAGAACCACAGACTTCCATCCAAAACTTGAGTTCTGGATTCCTGAGTGCTGGGGAAAAGCACAATGCTCGAGATCAGGCAGCTATTGCTTCCAGCTGAATACTTTGGTAAGAGGCTAGCCCTGAAATCAGCACACTGATGACCTAAAATTGCCTGGCTTCATCTTCCTGGCCCCTCATGCAGTCCATCCTTTTCATTCTTTGCAGTGTGAGTTCCTTAAACTATCTGGAGACATATGGCTTCAACTCCTATTAATATTTTCACAGTCAGTCACTTTTCATTCTGGTAACCTTGCCAAAAGCGGATTTTGTCAGGTGAAGTAATTTCCATCACATTAGAGAGATTATCTTAGCTGATGTGAGCTGTACACAAGAGGCTCAAACAAGCACTGGTAGGCTTGTCTGACAAATGCAGGCTTAAATTCTTTCCTTCAGCTGGGTACAGGAGCAAGAGACTGTCAACTACGCACAGAACACGCAATGAGGCAATCAATTAAATCAAACACTGCTTGGGGCAGAATAAAGACACTGAAAGGTTAATATTTTTTTTGCTATCTGATGTACAAATCAAATTCTCAGTTAAATTTCCAAGAGAGATTTTTTTTTTCTTTAAGGGCTTATAAAAAGGTGTTGTATAACTGACTTGCTTTCAGTGGCAATGATGTCACAGCAAACACAGCCTCTGTCATTTGAAAATACGAATAGTCTCTTGAACAACACCTCTGAAGTCAATGTCACTAAACAGCAAGAAAGCAAGGCTAAAACACTCACCACTGCTCCACTTCTTCTCTTCCAGCCTCTTCCTAGTCTTCAAAATATCAAAGAATAAAAGGATACAATATCTGACTTTAGTGCCACTCCATCTTTCAGCTAAAACAATATGAATCAGGACATTTATTTTGAAAGCACCATTCCTAGACTATGCCAGTATGTTCTGTCTATTGATCTCATTTGAAAACATGAAGTGTCCTAAAGTATTCTGACATCAGTAATAAAAATCCACCATGGGGCCAATAATATATGAAAACACATAAAGACACCTCCCTTTCAGTCTTGATTTTACAGGACTTTCAACCTAATATCCAGTTACAATTAAATCTTGCTCATTTTACAACCCTGGCTGTCAAAACATGCTAAATTTGCCATTTCATAAATTTCTGAAAGTGAGACTCAGTAGTCAAATTGGTTTTGCATGTAATTTTATGTTCATGCAATCTCCAAACTTGTCAGAACTCAGCGTCCTTGAAATTCATTGTGCTGAAATGGAAGTTAGGGGGAATTCAGAATCACCTTAGAGTTTTGCACAGCTCTCTCCTTTGCATATATATTTTTATAGACCCAAATAAACTACAAGTTTCAATGTTGTACACAAAATTCCTTTAGCCAATATTACAAAAAGAAAACAAAAGTAGGAGTGGATAATTTTTTGCTTTTGTTTGCTCATGTTCATCTGTGATTCCTTCACCTTGGGCAAGTGATATACAAGGAAGCCAGTCAAACATCTCCCTGTTCCTAGCCAGTGCTACAGGAGGTTTATGGGTTTAAGAACTGGATTTAACAAAATACATGTGGCAATCTTCTGTGGGTAACTGACTCCTATAAGTTTGTTCTGCCAGTTCCATGTGGTGCCCAGGTGGAAAAACTGGCTGGCCCCACAGGGAGACAGCCAAAGGTGTCTTGGTGTGTGTCTGTCTTGCTTTCTGGGAAATGGCCATTACTGGCATTGTCCAGCCAGCACAGGAGACTTCACTGACTGGACACTCACCTGGGATCAGTATTTTGCTCTGGACAGGAGTCTGATGTTTCTTCCATTCCTATCATTGCAATCAGACCTCCCTACTCAAGCACTGTATAAAGCTGATGCCTGGAAATTAAGCTCTTCATCCTAAATGTTACCATATCTAAGGCCTATTTTGCCTTGATCTAGAGTCATCTGTTCGCCATTGGCCACAATCCCAAGGAAAAAGCTGTCTGACCAGGTACATGGAATGATAAAGGGAAGAGGCTACTTCTACTTTCTTAACTTTCTCAACCTGAGGCAGAAGTGACAAATAGGGCACTTTGCTTTGGGAGTTTTGGTAATTAATGTAACTGGAAAAAAAAAAAAAAATAATAAACCCACATCTGGAAAACCTTGTTGTGTCCCACTGAAAAACTATTCATAAAAGTCTTTCTTTGGTACAAAAAAAGAGATGTTATTTTATTTCTTTAAATGTCATAATTTTTTTTTTAAGAAATCACTTTCATATCCTAACACAGCTATTCCATAGTTACTTTGCTTTGCTAAATCCACCAGCACCCTAAGGGGGTAGCTATGCCACAATCAAGTCAACAAAACAATATCCTGTGGACGTAATTTTTTGTGGTTTCAGGGCACTTCAGTTTTTATCTTCTATTTAATTTTCAGTTTTCATTTTTATTTTCTGAATTCAGATCAGCTGATGCAACTACTTAATTCTTTCCTATGCATCTATTCCACAGGGACTGGTAGGGCATATAAGCAATTAGCTGCGCTACTTATGAGTGGTTATTTCTTATTTGGAAGAGGTTTCTACCCACAATTTATTTCAAGCCATTTGTCGTACACTTGCATTCATGATTATGTAATTGCAGTATGATAATGCATTCTTGTTCTATAGAATAACAATGTTTCCCAGCATTTTCTCCTAAATTATGTTTATGACCATCACTAAAAGAGAACCGGTATTTTAAATGAGAAAACCTACTATTCTTTAATTGCTGCAACTATGATAATTATATTAAATGTGTCTAAATGAAGAAAGAAATATTTGGGAGGTAAATATGCTGTCATATTTCCAGCAGTTTTACTCCAGAAATGGGTTAACACTCTGATTCATATCTTATACATTTTGGAATCCAGATCTCTGGCCTGATTTGCATTTCTGTAAAATAGATCCAAACACAAACAGGATGAACATGCTCCAAATGGAAGGAGAAGCCATTTTAAGTAGCTCTGAATCTCTTTGTTTTTCTTCTCTTGCTGGCATGCCACATTCTCAGTCTTAATCTTTGACTACTGCACAGTTGTATCCTCTGGCAGTGATTGCAGCTGTTGGGAATTAAGGCTTTGATGCCTCAAAGAATTACGTGTATTTAAATGGCCACTCTGTGCTATGGCAACATAAGGTGGTCTACAAAGTTAAACTGTGGCAGGGGTTTTCAGACTTGGGGTGTGAACCCTGCTACAAATGCTCAACCTGTCCAGCAGTGTTGGCTTTAGTGATTTATTCTCTTGGCACAGATCATCCTGCCAGGTTCCACCAACCCTCCACCTTCTGCCTTCCCTCCACAGCCTCAATCACCACTGCAGCTCCAAGCACTGTTTTTGCATCAGAGTCCTGTTAGGGCTGATATAGGAAGGAGGAGACTGAGTGAGGAAATCAGTCCTCACTTTCCATAAGTCAAGGAAGAGGGCTCAAGAACAGCCAGATTTCTATTCATCACAGAAATTCACATCACACATCTGCAGCACTGAAAACCAGAAAAAGAACTAGTTTTTATAATACCCATGGGTAGGGGAGAGGTTTTCATTTCCCAATATCCTCTTCCCCTTCCATAACGTAGCACGCTGCTGAGATGGAACAACTGATCCTTACAGGGAAAACTGAACCTTTGCTTTTGTGTTTCTGCTAAAACATGGTAAGAAACCATCCACAACTGAAGTGTGTCCCTGGTCAGGTACTGAAAACTCAGAAACCCCTTTGACTCTGTTGTGGTTTTAAAACAGTAACTAAAAAATCACTAGAAAACTTACTTATTTCTTGCTGTGAGATATGGATTAGAACAAGAGCAAAACAGGCTTAAAACTTAAAAGGAACAAAGAAAGTTTATTAACAAAACTACAAGAATAAGAAAACCAGAAAATCCAATCCAGAAAACCCTTTTCTCCCCCACTACCCAACCATTCTCTTGTTCACATGACAACATAGAGACAAAAAACTTTGGTGTTTACAACAGTCCCAATTCTTGCTATAGTCTTTCCATCAGCCTTTGTAGAGAAACAGAAGTCTTCTCCTGCTAATCTATGGAGTTTCTCACAAGAAAACGATTTCTTAAATAGCTTTCTATTTCTCTGATGCCAGCTGCCTGGAAATCTGCCATCAGTTGTCTCCTCCCATTTCACATCACTCTGAGGTGTGTTATGGGTCAAATGAGTCTAGGGATGTCATTTTTAAGGATGAGTTATTCAAAGGCAAAAGTTCTCTTCATTTGTCTCTGTGAGCTTCTCTGGAAACAGAAGTTTTCTCTTTGCCTTGACAAAGCTACAAATCTTCAACTATAACTTCTCCCCCCTCTGTTCCAGCACCTCACTGTATCACAACTACTCCACTTTTTGCTCAAAATCCACACTTTGAAACACTCTATTCGTTCCAATATACTCTGTCATGAATTAAAGGAGGTTTTTTTTCAGAACACTATTGTCCATCTCCATAGCTTTAACAGAAAAATATTTCAGCATATTAAAGCATCTCCTTATTCTCTACCTCTTCTGAAGCTTAATTCTTTTCTTTACTGTCTCTGATAGTTTATAAAGTCTCTTTACATGTTGATTACTCTCTTTTTCTTTCTCTGGAAAAAAAGGATTAATCTGCAAGTCTCATCTGGGTAATGAAAAGGTTAAAATCTTGCCCAGGCTTTTGTAGATGGTTCTGTGATCTCTGCCGGAGCAGCAGCTGGAGTTGTCTGCAATGGAAGAGTCTTCATGGCTGCTCTGGAGAGTGTGGTCACTGTCTCAGCTCACCGCAAGTCAAGAGCTTTTTTCTTTCCTTATTTGACAGTCTCTGGTGAATTCAGTCACGGCAAAAACTGCAGCCGAGCCAGGGATCGGCCTGGCCCGGCCAGAACCCAGGAGAAGCCCCGCAGGCCCCATCTCCCGGCCGGGAGCCGCAGCAGGCCCAGCCCAGCCCCTGCCTGGGCCGCATGGTCTGGGCAGGGGAATGGGAGGCCAGCTAAAGCTCTGTTACCTTTCACAGCCAGGAAAAAAAGAGACAAAGAAATTCCCAGGCTTAAGTCTTAAGGTGGTGTTCACAGGTTGATCTCACTTTTCAATGGTCAAAACTGCTGCCAATTCTTAATTGCCAATTCTTAGAAATGGCCAGTAGTTGGCTGGGAGAAAAACTCCCACCAGCCTCCAGCAGTTTTAACTTCTTTAGGTGTTTCTCTTTGTTTTCTTAAATGACAATCTATCACAGACTCCTACAAGCAGGGCCTGAATCAGGTCAGAGACTGGTGTTGATTAGAAAATCTAGGGATTGCCACCAATGCTGGGACACAGTCCAGGAATTACATTGATCCTTCACCACAGAGAGGCATCTCTCATGGGGGTTGCTCAGAACACCCTTTCCACAAGGCTCACTCACCCATGGGCCCTATACATTCTTGCTGGTTTTATATGTTCAGTCTTGCTTTATTATAGTGGAACATAAAGGTCTCCAGGAATATGTATTCATACATGAAGGACATTTGCTGTAGAATATTAATTAGCCCATATGCTGGGCACTGATTACTGCATCAAAACAGCACATGAGAGCATGACCTTGTGAGGACAGCAGTCAGTTCTGAATGGAAGGGTTTTTTTTACTGAAAGTTTACTGAAGTTTTGTTTTTTCTCTTCCCCACCAAAGTACTCAACCAAGTCTTAGATATTACAATATATTCTCCGATTTTACTCTAAAGAATTTTTTCTAACCTTAGCTGGAACTATTCCTCCTTCCCCCAACTTTTATTCCTAATTTAATTTTCACACTTGGGTGATCTCCCTGTGCCTTTGTATATTACCAAGTATTTCTCAACTATTCTCATATGAACTGGTTTTATTACATTTTTGCATCTTTTAATGTTTTTTTTTAAAGCAGATACACCTGCAGCATAGGAAAGGGACTATAATATCTGTAAACTGCAATTTAAATTTGTAATGAAAGGTTTTCAGCTCTTTTCAGATGCATACTGTGAGGTTTTACCTTATAGCAAGTCCATCAATTAACTTTTTCATTTAGATGCTGCTCCCTGCTCCTGGGCACTTCCCACACAAACAGCTCAGAGATGATAACCCCTAGCAATGCCCACCAGGCTGTATAACAAATCTTGACTCATGACTGAGGTTTACCAACTGTACTTTTCTTCCCACACTTGTTCTTCCTGTGTTTTTATTGAGAAATTATTTTTTAGTTATTCCTCCTAAACTTGAACAGGCATGTAGGACATGCTTGAAATGTCTATATGGCATTGTGGGAAAGGATGCAGAAATGCAATCTCTGCTTCTGGGACTCCCCTTGGACCCCAAGTCCTCTCCTGCCCCTCACCCATTCCTTGAGATAACAAGTTCTGTTGATATATGTTCCCCAGTCCCAGTTAAAAAAAGCATATATTGCATTTCTAAAGATCCATCTCTTTCTTTTCTTTTCCTCAACAAAACTGCAAAGAGTCAGGCTGAATCTTATTTAAATCTTATCTTTCACAACAGCCTGAGTGATTACTTAATTGTTTACACCTGTTATTTAAGAGTCCCTGTCTCATTCTGTTAATTAGATATATTTAAAGCTCCATGAAGTTAGTGTTATGGGTTTTTTTCTAAGGGATTTAAAGCATTTGTCCAATAAACAGTTCACACAATTTTGCTCCCTGTTTCCAAATGTGATGACAAATGTTTGATTTCACCTTCTTAGTCTTATGTGTTCTTAACATTTTGTGGTGGGGGGCATGAAAACCCCTAATTTTACTCAGGTGTTGTCAGAATCATTATTTTTCTCTGTTTACACAAATTTTTTAAAGGTTAATAATTATATATATTGTGTTGACCTTCAGATTTATATCAGACCCTGAGTTCCTAACAGATTAAATAGCAGTTGTTGACCTTTAGTTTGATGCACCAATTTGAAGACTTGAGAAATCCTGGTACAACTTATTTTTGTTTGAGATGAGAGAGTCTGCTTCAGTATGCAAACTCCATTTTGAGCTTACATCTTCACTGTCTTCTACCTTTCTACTGCTACCTTATGCTAAACAATAGAATATCTCTCCATTTTTATTACAGTTTATTTCAGGGCTAAGACTGGTAAGAAAGAGCCAAGGGTAAAGCATATTTAAATTCTGATCTTTTAGAAGAGGGACTTTAACACAACTGGCTTGAGGGGAAATGTAACTACAGTGAGGCTGGTCTCTGAATCTCTCTATAAAACAAGGTTTACAATAGGCAGGTTTCACAGCCTTTTTATGGCAGAAGACCAGACAGGAGAGCAGAAATTTGACTGTAAAAGAAATCATATCAGAAAGAGGGAAAGGAAGCTCAGCTCTTATTAAAAAGATGCTACAGGCAAAAAAAAAAAAAAAAAAAAAAAAAAAAGAGAGAGAAAAGTACTTTGTTTTGCCTGACTTTTTCTAGCTAAAGCAAAGAGTAAATTGGCTTTTGAAACCTTTACAAAGCCAATATGCCTATGATTTCCCATGTTGCATCCTCAATGAAAAGCAGTACCTAGAACAGATTGCTCAAACAATCGGAGCTTTAGCAAAAGCTTTATGATTCCTGATTTCATCACTGCTCAGAAAAACAGTTAAGCACATACATAAGCCCCAGAGTACCTTTTAATTGGGCTCTAATTCAACTCCTTGATTAAGTGCTATTCTGAGAGAAGGATTCTATGGGAAGAACTAAGGTTCTGGAAATAACAATGGTCTAAAAATTAGTATTCTGCCCACTGAGCACATTGAGCAAACCTTTTTTCTAGCATTGATGTGAGCAGCATTTTTTATTTTGTTAGGAAATATATCACATTTAAATCCTTTTAATAATCTCTAAATAGATACTGTCATGACAGGTTACCTCTGGTCTCCTAATCCTCACAGAACGTTCTCTGAACCCTGCATATATGTAAATAATTCACAAGAAGAGGTGTCAACAGACAGTAGAAGACACATGACATTTTTATGGCATACTACAAATAGCATCTTATGGCAACATGTAAGTGCAGAACTATTCAAAACCTTTGCTCTCTTCAGGAGCGAATGACATCTTTGAAAATTGTACGTTTTTCTCTGCTCTTTAGTCCCAAGCCTGTGGCTATGTGAGAGAAATTTGAGATGGGATTATTAAGTAAAGCATTGGTGTAGTGCAGTGGTTGAGGACACCTCAGCTGCTGTGGCATTCAATCTCTTTCTGGAAAATATTTAACAAATGGAGCAGATTGCTTTCCTGTGAATGGAAAACAAAGATTTATTTCTTCAATGGAACTGGTAGATTAGACTTGTCAAAGCTGAATAACATTGAAAACCTTCCTGTGAAATGGGCCTGCAAACCCTGTACATGCATAGACACTGCACAGACTTTGAGATGCCATCACAATAATTCCTTTCATATTTAATAAACTTATCTAATTATGCCTATTAATAAGCCTGTTCGAATTATGGGAAACTGTTTTTAGTTGTTTCCAAAATCCATTTTAAAGAATGCAAAACTACACATTTTTGAAGTTGTTGCTCTTCTACCTTCTATTAACGCGTGCAATTTCCTTGCTGTGTCTTAAAAGATGCAATAAAAAAAACTTTAAACCCTTTAAGGGTAGTTCTTCACAACATAAAATGCAGAAATTGAGACACAAGACTGGAGTCCAAAACTCATGACTTTCCTCTTGTTCAGGACAAGTGGCATCACTAACCAGTAATAAAAAGAAAGAAAATATAAAGACCGAAGAAAATGGAAATATGACCCATTCTAGATAGCAAATGGTATACCTCCCAAATTTTAAAGCACTCTTAAAACAGTTTCCATGGGAACAAAAATTTTCCATAGTTATGAAAACTGTTGGGAGGCAGCTACTACCAGGCCAGATGGATAATATGTAGCAAGGGAACAAAAGAAGGGAAGTAGGCTGTTCAATCCTTAAACCTTGAGAATGGGTCCAAATGGGCCTGATCACAGGGCACACCTCCAAAAATATGACACCACTACTGCTAATGGTGACAATACTATCACAATCAGGTGGAAACACTCCTGATTGGGTAGAATATGAAAGGCTGAATGCACCTTTCAGCAGTGCTCTTTTAGGTATTAGGAAAAAAAAGGAAGGGAGTGGCTGTGGCCATCAAATATAGCAATTAATGCTAAGTTGTTTAAGGGGGAGAAAATATTTGAAATGTTTGGCTCCAAAACAGCTCCAAAGTCATTCCAAAGAGACTCCTGGGTGGCTCCAGCCTGAAAAACTGAATTTTCTATTAAGATTTTTTAGGCTAGTACACAGGTAGGAAAAATTTCCAGGAGAACACCACTTCTATAAAGTACTACTGTGATCCCAGAGTACAAATCAAAAACCTACTCCCTAAAACCCATTGCACTGGATAGCTGAAACCAAAACATCTTTTGTCATTTATCAGCTTATTAATTTCATTTCTCCACCCTGAATAGCTCTCAACTTCTACAGTCCTTGAGCACCTTATGATGACTAACACCCAGATGAAGACCTTGTCTGGAGGTCACTTCCAGCCCACACCAGAGAGCTCGTACTTAGTGCCTCAACCTACTGCATGTTAAAGCTGGAGTCCTTTCTCTAGCAGCAATTTCAATTCTAGCAACAACAGAAAACATTATGACTATGGAATGAGCTATGGAATGACTATAGAAGATTTCTTCCTCATTACAATAGTAGTCAGCTCTGGAAGTGTGACTTTATCTTAAAGGTAAAGTCACCTTTAAGATAGCTTTGGGAGCTAAGGAAGTTGAAGCTGCTGGAGGCTGATGGGTCATTTCTCCTGACCAATTAACAGTCATTTCTGAGAATTGGCAGCGGTTTTAACCATTGAGAAGTGAGATCAACCTGTGAACACCACCTTAAGATATAAGGCCAGGGCTCTCTTGTGCTCTTTGGTTTCTGGCTTCTGATGGGGTAACCAGGCTCTGTCTCGGCCTCCTCCCCACCTCCAGGCCGGACAAGGCCGCAGAGGGCAATGGGGGAGAAAAGCGGAGCCGGCCGGCCTGGCTTGGTTTGCAGTTTCTGCCACTGAACTGAAACCTGACACCATGAACACCTGCAGCGTTTCCAAGACTTTAACTCTTTTACTACCTGGATGGGATTTACAGATTATTCCTTTTTCCCAGAGAGAGGGGAAGAGAGGGAGAGGGATAATCAATTTGAAGAAGATACCATAAAACCATCAAAGACTGTGAAGAAAAGAGTTAAGTTTTAGATGGGGAAGAGAGAATAAGGAGATGCTTTATAAGCTGAAATATTTTTCTGTTAAAGCTATGGAGATGGACAATAGTGTTCTGAAAAAAAACCTCCTTTAATTCATGACAGAGTATATTGGAACGAATAGAGTGTTTCAAAGTGTGGATTTTGAGCAAAAAGTGGAGTAGTTGTGATACAGTGAGGTGCTGGAACAGAGGGGGGAGAAGTAATAGTTGAAGATTTGTAGCTTTGTCAAAGCAAAGAGAAAACTTCTGGTTCCAGAGAAGCTCACAGAGACAAATGAAGAGAACTTTTGCCTTTGAATAACTCATCCTTAAAAATGACATCCCTAGACTCATTTGACCCATAACACACCTCAGAGTGATGTGAAATGGGAGGAGACAACTGATGGCAGATTTCCGGGCAGCTGGCATCAGAGAAATAGAAAGCTATTTAAGAAATCGTTTTCTTGTGAGAAACTCCATAGATTAGCAGGAGAAGACTTCTGTTTCTCTACAAAGGCTGATGGAAAGACTATAGCAAGAATTGGGACTGTTGTAAACACCAAAGTTTTTTGTCTCTATGTTGTCATGTGAACAAGAGAATGGTTGGGTAGTGGGGGAGAAAAGGGTTTTCTGGATTGGATTTTCTGGTTTTCTTATTCTTGTAGTTTTGTTAATAAACTTCCTTTGTTCCTTTTAAGTTTTAAGCGTGTTTTGTTCTTGTTCTAATCCATATCTCACAGCAAGAAATAAGTAAGTTTTCTAGTGATTTTGTAGTTACCGCTTTAAAACCACAACAAAGTGATATGAAGATTTATTACATGCTTAGTTTGTAGACAGTAATTATAAGACACAGAGACTTGGGGTTTCCTAGCCTGATGGAAAAAGCAATCCATCCTATCCTCTGATGCTGTCTCACTTCTATGGATGGGAAGTATGACACAACAAATCTCAATATTTGTTTCAGGTCTCTTCCACATTTGCATAAGAGACAAAAAGTGAGGCAATGATGTTCGATCAGATAATAATAAAAGGTTACTGAAAATGTTGGAAAAAATCTGTAGATTCACGATGCTATATTTAACACTGGAAGGTTGCTGTGATAATGGTAATAATGAAAATATTGCAAGTCTAAGCAGTATAAAAAAATTGCACTAAGTCAAGTATTTCTTTTGAAAGAACCAATACAAAAATCCTTCACAACATTTAAACAAGATTCTAACACATCACATACCTATATAACATTATGTGGCTGCTGAATAAGCATTATATCATATCCAAAAGAATAAGAATTACAAGAATAAGGATTGTACTACATAAAATATTATCTTTGATCTAAACAGAACCAGAAAATTTCATTAAGCCTTTGTGCTTCCTTCATTCATTCCAGGCTGAGGGATTACCCTCACTACCTGCAAGAGGCTGTTGCCCTCATATCTGACTACCAGGTTCCCTTTTAAGTTTTAAAAGTCTTGTATCCATCATCAATATTTCATAATGAAAATTCAGTTCAAACCTTAGTCATAATGAGGGTACTAGCTCTGCATAACATTGTCATTTATTTTGACTGACATTCCATTTAGGATTCAAACTAGCTGCTGCTTGTCATGTCAGATAATTGTATTTTTCTTCAGCCACCTGAGCACAATTATCTCAGGGAAAAAAATCCAAAACAATGCAAAAGTCCAAAAGCCATCAACATTCCATGTGTCCCAGAAAAACAGCACAGGGCATGCAAACACAGGTTGTGTTCTATCACAAATGCTTTTATTTATTATGCATAAAGCAGTCTGGACTCTTGTCAGATTAGATAGAATAAGACCTTGGTGTATCAAATCTACTTGGGGCATGTCAGAAATCAGGCAGTTTTATATCCAGTTGTATTGTTTATGACCCAGAAGAAAAAAAATTAGAAAAAATAGGTGTGGATCAATATGATCCTTAATAATCTATCACAGTCTAATCCAAATTACTCCCAGATGAAGAATAATTTAACTTTTGAGGACTGGACTCTCGGCTAATGACATTTCTACCACTCAAACAAAGGGCAGCTATCCTGAGACCTAAATCAAAAGGTCTTTTCAGCCAACTGGAAAAACTTTCCTTTTCTTTATGTTTCATGGCAGTTTAGGCTGGATGTTTTGCTATATTAACTTAATAAATAACTACTGAAAATTTTGGCATTTTTTCCAATATAAGGAAATAATAGAGGCCAGACACATGAAGAAGGACCATTATCTGTAATCAGGTGGTGCAGTGCCTCATATTTTAGGACATTTCCTGCTAAAATAAAATCCAAATCCATAGTCTGGATCTGGGAACTGTGAATTTTTCAACCAAACTTAAACCAAAAATAGATAGACAAACCCTCTCTCCAAAACATAACAGCCTACCTTGGGCTGCATGCAGGCATTGCTCTGGATCCTGACTCCAAAATCCTCTCCAGAATAAGCATCTTCCTAAAACTGCTCTTTGTTTGCTTGTTTTGTTTAAGAAGCAGAAGGATCAGTCCATTTTTTTCTCAAGCAGAGATAGAATCAGTCACAATGCCTGCGATTATCTCCCACGGTGCATCTTTCTGGATAGAACACTGACTCAGGAGGTGGGAATTGAGGCTTCTTTTCCTCTTCAGCTTATAGGAATTTATATCTTCTTCTCTTCAGTGCTCAAAGGATGCCCTAATCATCCCATTTGTCCATGGATGCAGCAAGACAGCTCCGTTTGAGCAGTGCATGGCTACCATCTGCCGAAAAGAAACACAGTCCCATGTGTGCTTTGCTCCTCCAGCCATGACCTCTTCTTGTCTGGGTTCACTTCCAGAGCTCCCATGGCTCTGTGAAATTCTAAAAAGCAGGGCAGGAAAAGAAACAAACCACGAGATTTTTCACTCTTTCTTTTGGAAAAAAAAATAAAAATAAACAAAGATAATGGGTGATCCAACATACATGGATGGACAAAATGTGTGTCAGGTATAAGCCATAAGTTTGTTGCCAATTTGTGGTCCTTTGGCTGTTTCACAAAATTCCTGCTTAAATCCTAAATCAGAGCTGGAATATGAGTGCAGAGCAAACTTTCAAAATATCATTGTACCATTTTTATGTCAGGTGAAACTAAATGTCTGGCATCAATTTGAAATGGAGATCAGGTTCCTGACTCTCACAGGCAGTTTTAAAATCTTTTCCCAATATGATCTATAGCAGCAGCTCAGAAACCCAAACTGGAGATATAATTAGTTTTGGGTGTCACATACTCCATTACAAACACTTTCAGAAAAATAAAATGTGGTGCAACCTTTCAAGGTAACACAAAGGAAATGTTTTGCTATTACTTTTTGAAGAATGCTGTAAAAAATATGATCTCAGCTGGCTTAAATTGGCAGAAGCAAAGGCAAGGCAGTTATGCTGATTGACAACACCTGAGCACCATGTCTTGGATATTAAAATTTAGTGGTAGTGGTTAGAGAGATAAAAATAAAGGAAAAAAACCAATAAAATATGCATTTTCAAAATATACCAAATTGTTATTAGAATAACATTTATTTTGTGCATGTCCTGCACATTGTGGTTACAAACCAGGTCAATTGCATGCATTATACAGAGCTATATGTGTGGAAAAACATAAAGGCTTTTTAGGTAGTTTAGGAAGGAGTTGGGGGTTTCTTTTTAAGCTATCATTAGGTTTTGAAGAATCTGCATTTTATTTTCATGCATCCTTCTTCAGCAGAATAATTTATAAATGCCATCAAGTTACCAGACCATATTACTTTGTCTTTTTGATAATAAAACTACAGCATCCTAGGAAATACCTTTCCTAAGGTATTTCCTAATAACAGATTAGCTCTTAGAGTTGGTGATTATAGCAATAACAAAAAGCCTCCCTACATATCAATTAAAGATATTGAAAGGCTCTCTACATAATGTGTTACTGGATGCAATATCCTGTGCTGTTTACAGCCTTCAAACATGACCACCCAGGCAGGAATCATATGTTTTCAGATAATCACTGCAGAAGATTCCAAAGAGCCTCTGATGCTTTTTGAGTATACTGGCAGCTACAGACCTGTGAAAAGAATCTGACAACAGTCCTAGTTAAATTCTCAGTTCTTATATTAACCTTCCTACCTCCCTGTTTCACAAAATTCAGCCCCTTGGGTCAAATCCCAGCACAGATGCTTGGGACTGCAGGTAGCCTCTTGCTTGTGTGCTGCTGAGAGCTCCTCAGATACTACAAAACATGGAGAAGAGAGAGAGGAAGGCAGAAGGAAGGAATGAAAGAAAGGAAGGAAGAAAAGAAAGCAAGCACACACTAGTTAAAAGCTCTGTGTTTTCTAAGGTTGAAGTAATTTAAATTGATTACACATCAGGCAGAGATGTAAAATTCAAAATTCCAAACAAAAATTGCTAAAGTAGTTTGAACTAAATCCACCTGGGGAATTAGCAATTAACCACTTTCCAATCTATAAAGTCAGCTTAATATGGACTATAATAAGCAAATACTCTGGAAAACTAAACCTAGATAGGAAAGAGCTCATCTTCAGGCTTTTTAATAATAAAAATATTTATATTTATTATAAATATTAATAAATAATAAAACATTTAATAATAAATAAAAATATTTATATTTGATGATAAGTTTCAGTAATATTCTTTCCTAAGTTGAAACCTCCAGTGGCCTGCAAGATTTCTGTAATACATTTCTGCCTTAACAACAGTACTTGGGATTTAATATGCATTTATTAATAATTTATTTTTCCCAAACTGTACCTGTAAATTTTAAGCTAGAGAAAGGAATGAATGCACAGAATGGTTCATTAATGAAGAAAAACCCTGCTTTCTTCTATGAGCACAGAAAAGACTTCCCTGCTCCTGGTGCCCACCCTGGCAAAGCTGCCAGCACAGCCCAGTGTGACAGCATGCTGTGAGCTGTACCCATCTGAGAGGGTGAGACAGCAGCCTGCCATTCCCTGGAGAATAATGAATACTGTCCTGATAAATATATCCAGGCACAGGCTTTCTAAAAAACAGAGAAGAGGAATGCTGTAAGAAATGCTTTGTTATTGTTGGTTTTAATATTTTTAATATCACAGTCTTCCAAGCAGGCTGCATTATCTCAGCAGGATCACTAAAAGACCTGATATCAATAGTCACTCTCGTATTCTAGCTAAAGAGGATCAGATTCAGCTGCACTCACAGAAAAACAAACCCAGGAAGCCAATCAAAAGGGAAACTCCAGCATGAAATGATACAGTTCCTGTGAGACCACCTGGCAAAGGCAAATGGAGAGCAAGGAATTCACCACTTCATCAAATACTCATTGCATACTCATTCACATGAGGGAAAGTGTCTCTAAAACCAGCAGATCTTCAATGGTACCAAACTATGAGGTATCAGAAATACTCCAGTTCTGGAAAGTGTTTGCCTCATGCCTCTTCATGATTGTACTTTTTTGTTATGTTTGGCTATATTGCTACCAGGTTTAAACCTTGTAGTACTGCTGAAGATGAACCTAAAACAAGCTAAAGTAAGAATTTGTGTCAGAGCTTTGAAGGATCTTGACCACATGTTCACACACTTGGGGCTTGACTGGTCTGTAACCCTCTTTACTAGAGAGCCTTGTCCAAAGTGGGGGAGCAAGGCCTAGGTACACAAATCCAGCTTCTCACTGTTTCCCTATCAGAAGTGATGATAATAGATAATTTGATGATAATAGATCATTAATTAATGTCAATAATACTGGTAGATAATGGTATGATCCAGCCTGTTACATTGTCTTCTTTCAAAGCTTACACCTGCTGGGCTGCTGCAATATTTTCCCAACTTACAGATATAGAAATATCTGATACAGGGGTCTAAAGATATGACAAGGCAAAAGTCAATCAAGAGGAAAGGATGGGAAAAAAGCATCCTGACAGAGTTTTTTTCTGGAGAATCCATCCAACCCCTACCCTCCCTCCTTCTATGGACTTGGGTTTTGTCTCCTAGGCTGAGGTGGAAATCCATTTCAATACTGGCTCTCAGCTCAAAGTCTACAAACTTTCTTCCCACTCTGCACTATATAAATTTAACATTGTAACAAATTTGATGCAAAATCTCCTAGAATAAATCTTTGAAAAACCCTAAAATTTGAAGGACTTGGTTACCAAATTAAAATTGAATCCTTTCAGGGAAAAGGTAAAATTAGTCTTCTCTACTCTTTGTAACTTGATTTTAGGCCCTTTTTCCAGGGCCTAAAATCTGTCTGCTCTCACTAGAAAAATGATTGATTTGCACAACTCCAGTTTGGTATCAGTATGTGCTTTACTTTCTAACAATTAACAATATATTTCTTTGTAGCTTTGTACATTAGCATACATTTCTTCTGTAACTACAACAGCCTTTTTCTTTTGAATGAGAGGCACTGATACATACTGAGCTCTGGACGAAGCTCAGTGTCTAAAAGCTTAAAATATTACATTTCTGCAGAGTGGAAAGGGAAGCTAGCTTTTTTTTTCACTTTGGTAAAAACTTCAGGTACCTATTATAAGGTGTCTGCAGCTATAAATTTGACTTAGGAGCAGCTTGTTAAAAGCAGGGAATAATATTCTTGTACTATTTTTCAGTCTGGAAGTAGTTTAGTGGAAGAGAAAGATACATCAGCTCAGCTGCTGCCTGCTGCCTTCAGAAGCAATTCTGAATGATTCTTCCTAACAAACAAACCACCAACTTTCCCAAGAGCTGCTTCAGCTGAAGGAGTTGAGACTTCCTCTCCTGAACACAAAATCAAACAGGAAAGAATTGCCCATGTCATCCTTTTCTTAATCAGAAAAGCCAGAGCAGAAAAATCCCAATCTGATGTTCTTTCTTGGCTTTCCCTGGAATGACATTTTTCTGCTGCATATTCTGCTGCACTGGTATTAAAGAAAACTGTTTATATTGCAGTCAACTAAAATATGTCAACAATCTAGTTATGTTTCAGCAGACTGTTCTGATAGTAAAAAAATCCCTTTGATGAAGCTTTTTGTTGGAGAAAAAAAACCTTAAATAGGACTTCCTTCCAGTTTCATATCCAGTAAAAGATAACCATTGGAGGATAAAAACTGAATAGCATGGCAATAAAAAATTCAAAGTGTTTCCTAGTTTATTACTGTGTATTTGTAACACAAAAATATGTCTTCAACAGGGATACACTTTATTGTTCTTTTTTATAGCATTATTAATATTAATAATTTCATAATAACAGATATTACTGACCCTATCAGATTGCACCTACCTACCTTCACATGCAGCAGCTTTGACAGAATATGCTGGTCCCATTACAGCAGAACATTTTGAGACTTCAGCTTTTGGAAATTACTTTGTTGAATGAAGTGGGAGTGAAATTCCAGAAAGTCAAGTTCATCAAGAAATTCCTGCAGTTTTGCAGCATTTTATTTCTTTTACAGCATATGGCATCTAGAATAAGTGTAGGAATTTGTTTATGAAGCCATGATAGACTTGGAAGTCAGCAGTGTTATCCCTACAGCACCACACCCACATTACCCATTTTTTCTCTGTCAAACAAAACCATTGGAGATTAAATTAATAGTTCCATACCTGCTTCCAAAAAGCTGTAGGACAGCTTTTACATGCTCTTATAATATTACAAACATATTCTTTTGTTCTTGAAACAGAATTCAATAGGACCAAGGAATATTATTAACTACTGAAGTGATAGTATGAAACCAGAAATAGATAAATTATTTCTTCTAATTAATTAACATGTAGTGCTACAATGAAATGCAGATATGAGATTGGAATCAAAGACAAGTGTGGATTAAAGGTCTGTTGAGATTACCCTGTATTTGGCCCATCCACTCTGCAACTTCTGCACCTCCACAGCTGCAATCTGCACAGGTGCTTAATATGCACATAAACAAATGCATCCTCACTCTCCTTCTGCAGTTTTCATGGAGGGTTTTGGAAAGATGATGGAATAAGTGAAGAACTTTTTTCTCCATGACAGCATAACTGATGTATAGTTAACTGACCTATAGGAAGCCCTGATTACATGGGACAAATGGGACAGCAGCCATAGCAAGCATCTGGAACATTCTGCACATAAACCATTGTTTCTAATGAGAACAGCTTTGGTATCGGTAAACTCCTCTTACAGGATGCCTTTCACATACTTTTGTCCTATACCCACTGCTAGAACATTCTACATCAATATCAAACAATTATGTTATTTCCAAATTATGTTTCCAATTAAAAAAAAAATCTTTAAAATTTTTTTTGTTTTTGTTTAATTTTTTAAGAATTGAATAGGTGTAGAAGAAAGATGTGAGAAGCCAATGCCCCATGTCCCTCATTCCCTTCTGCTTCCCTTGCCTTGAAAACAATATGTGTTAAAAGCACTTTACAATTGAATGTATTTTTTTCATGTCACATGAGACCCCTAAAAGAGAGAGGAAGAAAACCATATAATTTTCCTCCTTCATTTTCTACATAATGCAGATAGATAGTAATTTTTTTAAATGCTGTATCTACTGAGGAGGTATTTTATATCAAGAGAAAAAGGGAAAAAAGCACCTTACCTTTTCAAAGATTAAATCAATTATATTAATGCAAATATCTCTGCCATATATTATAATGGGGCATAAACAAAATAAAGAGGACAGGCACAAGAACCAGTAAAGCAGAACATATATCTTCCCAGAGATATATCTGATAAAATATCTAATATTGGAAGAATACAGCTCTAGACCAGCAGTGAAATTGACTGAGTGATGTTATCGGAAACCAGGATTAGCAAAAGGGGAAAGAAAATGAGGAAATATGGGGGTATGACCCATAGTATCTATCTTGTGGGTCGCCAGTCCCATCAATCATCTCTGATATGATTACACATTGCTGGAGAGAAATTGGGCTGAAATGTTAATGATCTCATGATTTACATTCTGCCAGAATCCTTTCACTTTCCTGTGCAGCCTCAGAAATAGCTCACAAGCTTCAGAGTTCAGAAAAAGCAGGATGAGGGGAAATCACAATCATATTTCATAACTCAGGTCGTTACTGTTTGTTCCTGTGGCAGTAGCAAAAGAGCCTTCCTCTGCTGAATACACCATAATAACTGCTAAAATGTTTCAAGGACTTCAAATGTCTTGGGGTCATCATTTCAGTTCCTTCCAGAATATAAAAACTACCACAGTAATAGTCAAGTTTTGGGGGTTGTTTGTTTGGTTTGGTTTTTTTTTAGGTTCTTTTTTAAGAAGAAAAAATGCTAAACCAAAATAAATGGGCCTACAAGGAAAATTTTAAGTTTAGGCAATCAAATTAATTTTAGGTTGCAAAACAGAATAATGTTATTTTTCATTCTAATTAAACAAGATATTCAATTATTTCTAATAACTAGTTAACTCTGACTCCAAAAGTGAACTACCACCAGAACTGTTTAAATCTACCAAAATTCCCTCTACTAGGACAGCTTCTCTGTGAACACACACTCCTTCACACTGAATTTTTTTGCAATCTGTCAACTGCCAAAATTTTGTTTTAATTTTGAAAAAAAAAAAAAAACCCACAAAAAAACAACCAAACCAAAACATTTAAAATATCAGAATGTTTCTTTTTTCCTCGCAGAAAGACATAAACTATTTATTATCATAACAGTATCTTGGGATATGTCCCACATCCCAACATCCCAATTTATGAGACAATAATTTTGCTGCTGAACAAGGGAAGCTTATTTGGCGTGCTAATTAGAGGAACACTTGTTTCGTGCAGTATATTTTATACCTGGAATAATTTTTCCTGATTATTTGTAAAAGGAACCCGCAGTAGTTTTTTCTTCCAAAAGTGTCATCTTGGGATACAGAGAAGCACCTTAGGAAGGTGAGCACAGTAATGAGAAAGTAAGAAAGATGGATTGGAGAAAGGCATGGGAGAGACAGAACAAAGAAACAGAGGGATGAGGAGCAGCACAGGGAATGTCACAAGAGGAAAAGCAACATGGGGGAAACTGCAGCACAAAGCGCATAAAGGAGAAGGAAAGAACAAACAGCAGAACATCGTGAGGAACTTAAGACTGAATTAAAATACAGAATAATGAGGAAAGAAGAGAACATCACCATCCAGAGAATGGAAGGGGGCAAAAAATAAGCTGGGGTTTAAAGTAGGAAGGAATAATGGAAGACATTTTGTAAGTTCTCTCTTCTACTTTTCCTCACTTGGGATGGGAACATAATTGTCTTAGAACTCCTGAAAGCCCAACAAAATCTGTACACCTCACCATCACTGAAGAATCCCTATTAAATGTGTATTCTAATATATTTTAATACCTTCTGAAACATAGCAAGTTTCTTCTTGTATCTCAGAACCATCTCAGGACAGCAGCTGGCCAAGACTAATCTCCCACAGATGCTGAAAGTGTTTCCCCACTTAACTTCTTTCTCCTACCCTTTTTCTTCTCCAGTGCAAGAAATTGAGCCACTGAACCCAAAAATAAAGTTCCATGTTTGGAGAGCAGAATCCCTCAGAGGCTCTTTACCATGAGGAAAAATATAATGAACAAAGTTTCCATGTGCAGCAGGGAGGAAGTCAAATAGAGAGCATGTGTCTTTGCCACTTCTTGAAAGAAAGGCAGAAAATACACTTGAGGCTTTTTAGCTAGCTCTAATACCACATGTAAAAAAAAATAGGTAAAAACTTGGTTGTTAATTTTGATCAGACATAGATTCTCAGCCCATTCTTTTTTAATGAAGAAAGTCTAAAAAATGCTGGGATGCATTTGATATATTTTAATAAATACCAAAACAAAGAAACTGGTAAAAGTTATTTTGGAAGTCAGATTTCTGTTGAAGCAAGGAAAAAATAAAAAAAACCAAAACAAAAGCAGCCAGTATAAAGGCATATATAAGAATGAATCACCTGCTTTTGATAAAAACAAAATTTGCCCCACTAAAAATACTGAGTCTCCTTCACACTGATTAATCAACATTTTCTAACAGAACTATGCACTAGAAAAATAAATATAAATTATGGCAAGGCATTTATTCATTCCCAGTGTGTCTGTAATTACCTAAGTGTTCATAATTTTCCTTCTTAAAATTTCACACACGTTATCCTGAATATCCCTGTGAAATCTTAATTTAACTTCCACTCCTTGTTCAGTGGATTGGTAAATGCATACAGCTATGTTTACAAAGCAGAGACACCACTTTCCATGTACGTACAAAATGCCTGCAGAGCTGTGAAAGTGTACACAAGAAATAGTAAAAATCAGAGTTACTGTGTATTTGCCTTTATTTAAAATCACTTTTATTAATCAAAAATTAGATATTTTCAAATAACTAGTGCTCAACATAGCTAGCAGTAGCATTTGGACCACGGAAGAAGTGGATGTAAATTGCTTTAAGACCACTTCATAGTTGTTTACATACAAAAAATGACAGCCTGGGACAAGACTGAATTAATCACCGTCTTTTAAATTAGGATTTATTATCCTTTTAACTCACCTGGGAAAGAACACATTTTAAGTGTAACTGACTTGTTATTATACAAATCAAGTCTTTTGTTTCCCCCTCATTTTCCTTTTAACTTGAATACACAAGCACCTGTCAAATACTGAAATACCATAGTGAAACCAGCCCTGGTGGACACAAGTAAAAATGCTGCAGAAGGTCTTAGAAAACTGGCCAATAAATATGTCTTTACTGAGGAAATGCTTTTGGCCAGGCTTTTAGGCAGCTAATTATTTGCATTAGGTGGGTTCCTCTAGTTCACACTGTGAGAGCAGGAGCATTGATTCTGCAGGACTGAGTTGCTTTGTGGAGCAGTAGCAGGAATAACCTGATTTTGATGTCCTTAACTTACCTCCACCTACTGCAAACCACGCCAATCTTCCTAATTAATAAGCTGATCAATGACCACTGAGTAGAAAAAATTCTCTCTCATATTCCCACAAAACTGAACTGTAAGCAAAATTATAATTCTTGTTATAAAGTGAAGGTGTCAATCACATCAACACACAACTTCTGAAAGGAAATGAGTCACTAAACAGGAAAATCTACTGAAATGGGTAAATAATGAAAAGCTCCTGAAGGGTTTGATCACTGCTGGTTGCATCCTGTGCCTTACTGCAATGGCAGTTTCTTCCCAGGAATGTGGAGCAGAAGGGGAAGAAAGAGAGCAAGGGGAAACATGAGGTCAGGAGACCTGATTTAAACTGCATCTTCAGAAGAGACATGGAGATGACCCACTGCTGGATGTCAACACAACATAATACCACAAATCTGTTCTCTCAAGAGAAAACAGCCCTGATGGCTGTGTGGGGAACAGAAACCTTTTCAGCACGGACCCCTGAGCAGACATGGTGAGGCAGGTGCTGTACACAGAAATGTGTGATGGAGAGATTTCCCATATCTGCACATCAGTGTATGATGCTCCCACAACTCTCTGAAAAAAACATTATTTTAACAGAGATTTATCATAAAAGAAATAGATTTAATGCTTATGGTATTAACTGTAGTTGCCAGATAACCCAAGCTGAAAGAAAAAACAAAACAAAACAAAACAAAACAAAAACTAATTTCTGTACACCTAGTGCAGACTTCTAGGATTTTATGCAATGGTGCCTACTCAGCCCAAGGTCATGTTTCAACTAAAATTTAGTAACACATCATTTGCTAAAATGGATAATAAGAAGCAAATGTTCACTGGACTGGAATACATTAGACATCACAAAGTATCTCTTCCAGTTTACCCATAACAAAGATTAAATACTGATTTAATGTTACATTATTTAAAGTTATTCCAGTGTCATACACTCCCCACATGCAGTTAACTTACTACAAACTTGTCACAATGTCACTCCAAGTAGAACTTTGCAGCAAAAGGTAGCCTCTTACATAAGTATTTATGATGAATACAAAATTTGCATTTATGTCAATACAACCCATGAATTCACAACTTGCAAATCACCAACAAGGCAGTGCAAAGACTGTCAGAGCAAAGACAGACTCACTGAGTTAAATAGTCTTTATTTTCTTTTTCCCCTCGAAATGTTTTCTTAGTGATCAGGGAAGTGATCAGGAGGGTGGTGGTAGGGGTCTCTGTCTGTCTTAGGTTGCAATGCAAGATGTAACCAAAAGTATGTATTCTATCACCATCTGTTAAAACCAGGTGGGGCAGTGTTCTTTATCTCTTCCACCACCCATCCTCCCTCCAGAGGAATATCCTCTGTTAATGGGCCACTGAGTCTCACTGCATGACTGATAAAATGACATCATCCCATTGGGAGATGCTCCACCCAGGGGGAGGAGCCAAGCATTCCTACCTGGATATAACCTGGGGTTTGGAACACCACAGGGAGCCTTTCTCCACTGGATTCCCAGAGGAAGACAGGACTCATCTACACTAGCACTGGACCTTCAACGGAAAACTGCACCCTTCCACAAGATCACTGCTTCAACAGAACCACATCTGTCACTCCAGGAGGACTGCAGCCACCACTAAATCAGTCTGCTACCAACACCCTGACCAACAGGGTGTCAGGTTGTATTCTGACTCTGACAGTACTACTACATTTTTATTTTTATTTTCATTTTCCTAGTAAAAACTGTTATTCCTATTCCCATATCTTTACCTGAGAGCCCCTTAATTTCAAAATTATAATAATTTGGAGGGGGGGATTTTATATTTCTCCATTTCAAAGGAGGCTCCTGCCTTCCTTAGCAGACACCTGTCTTTTAACACCAAGACACTTTCCCTGCCTGCATGTGGCAGAAGTCAGCAGGGAGGAGTGACTAAGCTGATCTCACAACAGGCAGCATAGCAGATATTATGAAAATGATTCTGTAAGCAATGAGAAACTGCTGAGCACTTGACTCTTTCGTACTTTGATTTGAATTATGCAATCTGGGCTGAATTCTGTAAACCCTGTATTTACTCCTTGCAATGAGGAATGGATTCAGAGCTTACAGAAATTAGTTCAGTGTCTCTCAGTACCTATTTTACCTGTGCTGCAGTAAGGAATATAAAGAAGTAGTATCATCTTTCTGTAAGGAATAGGAACTCCTCCATCGGAAAAATTTACGCTGCTAAAAACAGCTTGGAGTATTATCCTTTTATAATTGTTGTCACAACTCTGTAAGGGATAAAAATTAGGCAGTACATACATTTTCAGAAACATTTTTAAAACTGCTAAAACAGTTTTTGCAAAATTTTGGATGGACAAACCATCAGGCATTGAAGAAATCACAGCAAACAAATCTGCAAATGAACTGGACTGGCTCAGATTTTCTGTGGAATTAGATGACTGCTAACCATGATTCTTTTTCATTACCCCATATTCAGTGAAATTACTTGTAAGATAATTAATACTACCTTTATCTTTCTTGAAGTGCTTGTGTGACAATTTCCTAACTATGGTTCCAGCTATTACCCTTCAAAGAGCTTTTATTTGATTATGCTGACATAAAGGTAAGCTGGTAGTGATTTCCCCTCTGCCAGGACTTTAATCAGGATGAGCAGCAAGTGGAGCAGATCTGTGTGAGCTCATTCCACCTACCCCTTTAACTCCAGGGATTCTCTCTCCAAAGAGACACAGGAGAATATCCCAACACTCCCAATACTGCCATTTTCACTATGGCCAGGGGAGATCACCCGTGAATGGAAGTGTTTGGTGCAAAAACGAGGCTCAGAAAAAGCTGCTCTCCCACTCAGTGGTTTAAATGAAAACATTGGCCCTCCTTTGGTCTTTTTATACAACTACCAAATAATAAAAACTTTGGTTTAGGCCCGTGACTGAGTAAAAGTGGTTCTGTGTTAATGCAGTGTCTGAAACTAACAACCAGTGGCGATACTGGGCTGTTCCTGGGAAGCATTTCATTGTTATATCTACCAAGTGCTGACTGTCTGCTGTTCAGTCCATCCAGTGCAAGAATGTTAAGCTGGAAATGTGACAACTTAGGCAATTCTGCATAGGCACGGATGTTAATTTGAGTCAAACTTCATTACTGCCCTTGAGGTGAAGGAGCACACAGAAAGCTGTTAAAAAAAAACAAACCAAAAAACCCAAGAAAGCTCTTGATCCTACAGAACACAGCTCAGTAACAGTCCATAAGGACAGATGGAAAGCTCTTCTGTTGCTCAACAAAATTCTGAGGAAGCAGCCTGCCCACATCTTTGTTTCAGAATTTTGGAGTAAGCAGCAGATAGAGATTTCCCATATGTCAGCCTCTCAGATACATCTCCTGAGTTAGATTATTCAATTAAATTCACTGAGAATAATCAATGATCTTTAAGTATTACATTATGGTCGTTGGAGACAAAAACAACAGAAACCCCTGAGGGTCCTCAACAAACAGCCTGTTTTATTGTTTGGAACCCTCTTCTATAGAGCATTCAAAACTCCTGGGTCTAGACAAGTGACTGGTTGAGGTTTTAGCACTGCCCAGCTCTTTGACCAGTGATATGTCTGCTTTCTGGACTGAGCATGACTGGCTGACTTCTCTGCTTGGGTCTGAATCCAGCTCATCCCTACCCCATCTTGTTTTATTTGTTTTACTTCTAGGCTGGTTGAGTTTGGGGGTCCAATATGGCCAAATTTATTTGGCAGCTACAGGCTAGCTGCAAATCTGACATTTAAGTATTCTTTTATATATCTATAAGAATATGGTCTAAGGTTTCTCCTGAAGTAAGATTTAACCATGCCAGCCATCTACTCTTTCTATTAAGTAGCTCTTGCAAACTGATAACAGTTTTATTAAATTTATTGTAGGTAAAAAGTAACTGACAGACTGAACCTGAAGTTTTGTCCTAGAACTCACTTTACGGCACAATGTCAATTAACAAAAGGAATTAAAACCAAATCAAGATCAATTATAGCAATTTTATACTGCAAATACTTGTTTAAGCCCTCTTGCTGCCTTTCTTATCTCCCTCCTCCTCCAACCCTTTCCTAATGTTTTCTTAGTGTATATCATCTGTTGCTAAAAGGAAATTTTGTTACTAAAACCAACAAATTGAAAATAATTAACATTTTATATTTTGTAACCTACATGATTCCCTTCACATTTCAACCCTCTGTTCCTAAGGTGCCCCTGCAAATACTGCCAAAGTTTGTGATAGAAATATTGTAAAAAAATAAAATAGAAAAAAAAAAAAAAAGGAGCATGGTTAGGTGATGCATGGCACCTGTATGATTCCTTTAATTTTACTCCTTGCTATAAAACAACAGTGCTAGTAATATTTCTTGAATCATTTAGCTTCTATTGCAACATAACCTGCAGACTAAAATAATGAAACTGAAAATATTATGAAATTTCTCTTTCTTCTCTATTGCATTCAATGGTACTGCTCCATGCTACAGAATAATTTTAATACTCTTTATATAATAAATAAATAAATAAAATAATTTTTGAGTTAATTGTTAAACAACTTATTTCCACTTCTAAAAAAGGAACATATTGAGGCAGGCCATAAACTGCAGTACAGTCAGCTCTAGGTGAAACCCAAGTAGCACAGGGATGATATGCAGTAGTAGATATTTCAGGGCATAGCAGGATTAAAGTGACAGAAATCCAGAATCAACAGGAAATATCCTAACTGACACAGGATTACTGCCCCAGTCAGAGAAGGTTTGTTTACTGGTTTAACTGCTGGATGTATAATTTCTATAATTAGAGTCTGATCGGCTAAGCAACATTGCAATGCAGCTTCAACACCCTAAAGAAATTTTAGACAGGCTATTAAAGAATGATTTATGAAGCAGGCTTTTGTTCAACCAAGTGATTAGCATTTAATAGTGCTGCCTACTAAGTGTTGAACTGAACATAACTAAGCTAAAGAACAATAAACAAGCTGGAAAAAGAAATTTAAAAAAGAGAAAAGCATTTCAATATTTTCTGTGCCACAGCAGTAAAGAGCAGTAAAAGTTATGTTAAAGTAACCAAAAAATTTTAGCCTTCCATTTTAGGCAATATCTCACCTAAAATGTTGTGCTGACCTAGCAAAAACTCATCTTGGTTTCTGTGGGTTGAGACAGGCAGAAAAAAAAAAAAAGTCGGGAAAGGAAACACTTCAAATGTTATATTTTAGGAGAACTTTTTAAAAATTATTTTTGGAAAAACAAAGATATATAAAAAAATATTTTGAGGCATCTTAGAATTGATGGTAACTTTTTTCCTTCCTGAGCAAACTTTCTTACTAAGCAGCATCCCGTCAATTGTCAGACAAGTCCGAGACCTGATTCCCATTAACTTTAATGAGAGTCAGATCGTGTTTGCAGGTTATTTGACCATTAGTACACATTTCTGTTAGGAAGAGAACTGCCTTATTTATCCAGCCCCTCATAACAATGAATGACAGGAAGCCCATTTAGCGCATTTCTGATGGTGTTTCAAAACAACTTAGCACTTAGCAAAAAAAAAATGATGGGTGTGGAAGGAATATAAACAGAAAGAGGTCCTGCTCACTAAGAGATGGATTTCAAACACAGATCTTAGTTTAAAAACAGTGGGAACAATTGCAAATTGACACCTACTACACCCAATTGCAACATTATGGAATGTTTTCAGAGAGCTGGGTGTGCAGGCAAGTAATCAGCAATATACCGAGAAACAAAGCAACCATTGAGGTTTGTGCAGAAGCTTTGGGAACAATCCTACTGAATCCCACCAAGCAGCTCTTTACAAGTATGGGCAGGTACCTGGATCACTTCAATACTCATAGTACAATGAAGTTCCTGGAGTGCCAGCAAAACAAAACCCCCGAAACCCAAACCACCAACAAAAACAAGCGAGCCAAATACAAAAGAAACATCAAAAACCTCCAAAAGATACACACAGTAAGAGGCAAGGTTGGAAATCCAGGGGATAATTAGGGAAAAGCTGTATCTACGATTTTCTGAGACTACTACACTATGTGGTTCATCCTGCCTTGATTTCCTGCTCTCATAATTCTCTCATTTCTTGTGCAAGACAAAGGAAGGATTGAACGTGAATAGCCAAGCTGGGCTAATAAAATCATTCTGCACTTTATAATTGCTTGAAAATAGGTGTGAGTGGAGGGAAGAGAACCTGGCAATATTTGTGCTGACAGAGATCAATGAAGTATGACATTTGTAATGCAAAGATGCATGATGAACACTGCACAGGAAAATAGAAGCTTGATAAGATGACCTTGATGGATGTGTTGGACAGAATTAGAGTTGTAAAGGGCAGTTTGAGAGAAGCAGAGAGGGATGATTTCAAGAAAGTCAAAGTTGTCAAAAAGGGATCAGAATCCAAACTGAAGATGAAAGAGCATCTGAACCAAAAGTGTTATAGGATAAAGAGTTGTGATGGTCGGACATGCTGGGGACCGAAAGAAGTGGAAAGAGGGATGCTGGTTTGAAACTTTTACGGTAGTTAAGATAATTTGATTGATGAAAAGAAAACAATAGTGTACTGTGGCCCAGTTTCAAGAATGTCTGTGGAAAATACAGCTGACTCATGAGGAGATGAAACTGGAGAAGAGAATGGAAAAGAAAACAGCAAGGAGGGAAACACAAGCCAGATAAAGCAGTATTTGTAGTATCTGTAATACACCAATAAACAAACACCAGATCCATGTTTCTCCATGCCTAAGGCAGGATGCTGTCCCAGAGGGCTGAGCCCAGGCTGTCAGGTACTGTAGGAATCACAGTGGGATATATCTGAAGGCTAATCCTCAGTCAATTGTTTGATGCTTAGACAGTCTTGTATTTTACAAGCAGAACATTTCTAGGAAGAAATGTACAACACAGTGCTCAAAGTATGGCAGGTTCTCTGTAGGAAAGAAGGGATTCTATATTCAGGTAACTAAACTTGACAATAACACAGAAGGAAATTAATAAAGTCATTTTAAGGGTGGTAATGACTTACGTCCTATTAAGATTTCAAGTGTGCAGATGAAAATGTTATTAACAACCTTCAGGGAACCTAAAGCTGGATGAACTTATCCTAGAATCCTTCCATGAACTGTCGTTTAGAATCTGGAATTAACTTTTGACTTCATTGATAGCAATGTAATTTCTAACCCAGCACCACTGCATGTTAAATGTAACCATGTAACTTTTTATTTCCTCTCTTTTTTATTTCATCAGCATCAAATGAAATACAATTACTCCTCTTCTGGGGATATCTACCTTTGAATATCTCTTAATATAAATTAAAATATTCATTTATATGAAACTCAACAATATCAACTAAAATGGGACACTGTGCTTATGCACGCTAATTCTAATCTAGGTACATGAACTCTTTCCTGGCCCAATCATCTGACACACAAATCTTTGCTGTAGTCACAGGAATTAGGAGATGATAGATGCCTCAGATCTGCTTCTGTGACAACCCATTCTACCCTAACAGCTTCCTCTATCAGGTAGGGATGCTGAGGGAACCAGGTTGACAAAGAGCACTTCTTCTGTTAAGCTCCTTTGAAAATATTAACCTGATTGTTTCCCGGTCTAAGTGGGAAACAGAACTTCAGTTGCAGGGTGGCTTTTCATTTTTTTAAAAATTTTAATTTTTCTTTTTTTTTGGTTTTTTTTTTTTTGCTTCTAGTACAAGGAAAGGCTCCATATAAAGCCTCAAATCTATAAGCAAACAAAATGAAATAAAGTATTCACTTCTGTTCAAAAACCATCAAGTAAAACCCCTTTGTGTTGTATTTATAGAGATAAGGATTGAAGGCTTCTCTATAAATCATGTGAAATATAAAGATGCCACACTGCATTAAAACCACTTTGTCTATATTATCTTTTAAAACTATAGGCCATAAAAAACACCCACAGTTTTTATTTTGAAATGTCTTAACTTTCTGAAACAAAAAGATGGAGTAGAATAAAATTACAATAACATAGAAGTAAAGATATTATTTAAAATAATAAACAGAGTAGACTGAATATTTATCTTCTCCATAAGGAGGAGAAAATTTGGAAAGACCAGTACTCCTCTGCAACCCTTTAAGGAGTGGCTGAGATGGGCAGCATCAATTTTGTTTTCTGGTGTTGCTGCAGCAGTCCTTGAACATTCCCAGCAGTGCCATGACAGGGCCAGAGAGAGAATTTTTAATGACTGTACAACCAGAAATGTTTTGCATGATCTACATCCTAATTGCTCCTGTTCCCAAAGAACAGAACATCAAGTTTTACAATACACAGCAGGGGACTAAAGACTCTCTTTAGAAAACTTATTATGTAAATATAGGACAACAAGGACTTTGAAACTCATTCATACAATTGCCTTTCACAGTAACACTTCTGCTTCAGCTGCAAGAATACACATTTACAGAACTAAATTGGTATATTTCCCTTTACACCATCTTTCCCTTAGTTAAAGACTTTGTCTCAAAAATCTTAGAGTATTACATTGCTTCCTGTTGCATGTGATAATCCTGACATAAGGAAATCTCTCTTGTGGATTTCATTGAGTTTCAATAAAGCCTGTTAACATTAATCCAATTTCTCCTTTTCCGGGTTGGAATGTTATTATTTTTAGACTAGTCTGTCAAATCTTTTTTGATAGATAATATAAATTTATGTCTTCATTATATCTATACACAGCCTTATTTGGGCTTCATTAATTCCCTCCAAGTCAAATCTTGCTTTGTTTGTGAGATTATTGGCATTGATTTCAGAAGCTTAAGACAGAAAAATACCTGCACTTAATGGAACAATTGTACCAGTCCTGCTTTGTCCACAGAGGATATATCAATTGTAAAGACATCTTCCCTCATTCCCACACCCTGCCTTTCCCCTCCTCCCCACTTTGGTAACTGAATTAGCTGTGCTGTTCTTCAGATAAGTGCTTGTTTTTCAAATAACTGCTTAGACTCTGACTCTTCCTCCAGGCTGATTTTATCTTTCTTTTTTTCTTAATTTGTCTCAAGGTGAACTTTACCTGACCTCATGTGTATAGTGACTGAAGCCTTTATAAACTGAGAATGATGTCTGATTTGGTCTTATTTTAAAGGGTTTATTCCTGCAAAAGATACTTAAGTGAAAGTTACAAGCCTCTGTGTTATCTTCCAGGCCAGTAGCTTGTTGGATGTGACTCTGCATGCTAGCTGGGATGCAGGAGCAAGCAGCAGCTGAGATGCAATACTCTCAGATACAAACAAATTCCTGCATTTTATCCATAATCCTAGCAGACTGGGAGTCAGCAACATGTAGCCCTCTACACCTTTATGAGATGCAACTACCCAGAAGGTTTGAAAAACCTTTGTCTTCTCACCAAAGTCTAAAACCACCTCTATAACCCTTCAGATGCAGTGGAGCAATGGGAGCCAGAATGCGACACAGACAGGAAACAGGAGGGATTGAAAATATTGATATCCCCAGTCATACCAAGAGTCTAGAAATATCCAGGAAATATTTCTAGCTGACCATACAAAGTGATTCACCAAAACATTATCCTCAACATTTGTTTTTCATTTTAAAGCACTTCTTCGAACTGGAAAACATCTGACATTGATTTAAAAATAATTTATTTGAATTTTACGTAGTATTTCCTATTATTAGCAAGAGGAAAAAACCCTAAAAGATATGAAAAATAAAATTGAAATTCTGTTTTGATGCAGTAAGACTACCTGAGGAAAAGGAGGAGATTTTTCCTGGTAATTCTTGAACACCCCTGAAAGACAGGATGCTACCCATTTAAAGTTTTGGATAATTTTCTTTACAATTTTTTTTTTCTTTGTGTTTTTTTTTCTCTGAGATCTTTTATTAGCTATTTTATGTTAGGTGTCTTTGAAGATACCTCAAATCAAGAACTGAAAAGAAAAATGTGTTTATGATGCCAAAGGACAAACAAAAGACTACATCATTTATCACACTTTCATTAACAGGGGCATGTAATCATCTGGAAGTTTATTTCTCTTGCAGGAACACGGAGAGGTCTATTAAAGGTAATGCACCAATCCTGACTTTTCTGGAATGGAAAAACTTTGGTCCAGAAAAAAAGCACACAGCATCTGCCACTCTAGAAGACAGTGGCAGTCATTCAATTAATAGTGCCAGATTCCACTGGCTCAGCTGAAGAAAACAGTGAAGAAAGGGCAGGGAAAAGCAGGGAGATTTCCTCAGAATGTGCTGAACAACAGACTGTTAAAAAAAATTAGGAGAATGAGGTCACTGAGAGGAACTGGCCAACATTTCAAAAAGCACATTCCTGGGTAAAACCACCTGCATATAGGAGTGTGTACACACAGACACTCTCACAAATGCACCTGCTCTTGCATTCTGTGGGGAGTTGAATATTCCAGAGATGCTTATCTAAATTCTACACCATTCCGCAGAGCAAAGCTGCATGTACAAACTGTAAACACAGACACTTCCTCTTTTGCTAATGATAAAGCCTACGTTACCTAGAAGGGAAATCCAGTTAAGGATGTCAATTTTAAAATTTTTAAAATGGTCTTTCATGGGATAAAATGCAATTCCCATTTCTACTTCCTGATGAAGTCTCTTTCAACAGATGAAAAGGAGAACTGTGCATATTCCTTGGGTGGGTTCTAATTCAGTTACATAATGTAATTATGTTTCCCAGCAATATACTCTGAAATACTGAAACAAGGTTTTAAGCAATATTTCACAAGGATCTAGATTTAATATGCCTTAGCTGTACCAAATTAATTTACTCTTAAGTGTAAAATAACAAACTCCAGTGTAAAATAATTAATCCTGTACTTATCTTAAAATATGGAAATTATTTATCCTGGATTTAACAGTGCAGCAATTCCATGCTAATAAAATATAAAGTAACTCACTTGCTTTAAGCTAATAAAATATAAAGTAACTCACTTGCTTTAACTATAATTTTAAATACTAATTAAAGACTGTATTTAACAACATCAGAACATCCCTCAAAAATAATATGTACTTATAATAAAATGAATCACTGAAAAATAGGAGAAAATAAAAACAAACTACCATATTGAAAACTCCAACAACATACTCCTTAAAGTACTGCTTTTCTGTTTTGTTTAGGAATACTTTTTAGCAGAAGTTACCACTTTTCACAGAATTCACAGAATCACTTGGATTCAGGAATCACTTGGAATCACAGGGTTGGAAGAGATCTTCAAGATCATTGAGTCCAACCCATGACCTAACACCTTAACTAATCAAACAGGATTACAGCAGCTTAATCCAGTACAGGATTACTTAGTTTGAGACTTACCTTAGCTCATAAGCCTTTTGCTGAATCAAATTTTTTGTTTCTATGGAATAGTCCTACTTAAGAATTCTGAGTCTACCACCTTGAAGGTTCTAAGAAAGTTCTTGACTAACATGACATTTAACACAAATAAGAGCTAATTTACAAAATAATTTTCCATTTCATTTTGAAGGGTTTCATTCACTAAATCTAAATCATCTCCTACAAACTCATTTCTTCTTTAAGCCCATAAAAACAGACATGTTCAAGGTAGTTTGACACAGGGAATGTTAAATAAGATATTTTTATAGGAACATTTTTCATCTTATGAGGTCTAAACATATAGTGCAAAACTGGCAAATACTATTTCTTTTTAACTAAAAGAAAAACATACCCAAATCCAATTTCTTCAGTTCCTGGCTCAGCTTTTCAGAATCAGAGGATGACTGGTTTTTCAAGGCTGTGGTATCTTTTCTACGACAAAACCAAGGTGTCACTAAACTTGCCAGTGTGGCTTGGCTTCACAAATCAGGAGCACTTCAAACTGGAGCTCACAACGTCCGCATGGGAAACTTGATTATTTGTGAAGCCAAAGATAAAATTTTTCTACCAGTATCCAGGAGAACGACAGTATTTCTGGAACTTCAAGAGACTAGAAGGGAACTACGCTTTGTGTTGACCGAGTTCCAGAATTTGTTAAATCTGACACAAGCTCCAACTACCAAATGATTGGCATGGTCTAGGTTGGTCAGCAGCACAGCAGCTATGAGATTTAGGCCAGCCTTACTTAAATAAAATATTAGTTTAGATTAAAACATCTTTGTTGTCTAGGCTTTCAGGGCTAGGAAATGGAAAAAGCCAGCAAAAGCTTGAGAGTGAACAAAGCATGGGGGGTGGAAGAGAGAAGGGAGCAAGAAAGAACTGAGATCTCAATGCTGATGTAGAAAAGAAACTGATACAGAAAAGAACTGGACTGAGACAAACCAGAAATGATAAGCTGCAGTTTCCAGGCAATGGGCCAAACCTAAAGTACTCCACAACTCTAGGAAAAAGAAGCCTACTGCAAATCCTCTGGGAGACAGGGAAGAAAAAGGTCATGAAGCCAGCCAAGATCTGATTGTAATATATAAAAATGTACAACTGCCTGTTTAAGGCAAGTAGATTTAAGTCTCTCAGGTAGCAACCCTTATTCCTACCTGCAAAATCTGAATTTGGTCCAGAGACTGGGATGCCAGTCACTGCAAAGAGCCAAGTCACACCCTCCCTCAACAACAGCTTCTGTTTCCCCTTTATAAAAGTAGTTTTATTGAGTCCCCAAGAAAGATCACTGGCCACAACAGCAATAGGAAAACAAAACTGACTTGCACTGCTTGTCCACTTATACTGGTGGCATAAACCCACAGAATCTCACTGGAGATGAACAAGGTCAATATTTACCAGCAGTATAGAAGACATGCTCTTTCTTCATGTCGGTGAGGAAAAGGACTTAAATTCAATCACACTTACAAGCATAACCAGTCTAACAACTGTTTGAGCTCCAGGAAGACTTTGTTGATGAGCCAGTGTTGCGCATGCTGAAAACAGACACAATTCCTGTCTTTCAGTGCTTGTTGCATTAGAGGCTGTTTGGAGTTATCAGGTCTTATCCAGAGTTGTACATAATTGCTACCTAAGAACATATCACTAATTACTCATCTGCAACTCCTGTTCTCCTTTCTCTTGAAGGATTTCTGTTCTTAGCAGAAAAATGTGTTTCTCACCCAGTCAGCAGAGCTGCTGCAATGCTGACTCTCCAGCAGGAACCAAAGGTAGTTTCATAGCTGTCACAAGCAAGCTGTGAGTAAAATACTGGCTCCAACCACCCTGAACAGTGATTAGTTACACTGATTTTGAGTGGATTCCTTCTGTCCAGGTGATGGATCAGCATCATAACAACTCTCCTTACTTATTTCAGTGTGATAAAGCAGACTATGGACATTCACTTCTGCTATAAAAACTGAGTTTAGCATCTCCCCAAGAGCAAACTCAAAGTCTGTTTCAGATCTTGGTGGCCACAAGATATTTGCCAACAAGGTGTACAACTGCTGAAAAGATGTTTGAAACTGGTATCAAAGCACTAATTCCTGCACAACACTTAATGCCATCACAAGGAAAAACCTCAAGTGGTATAAAAAGTCCTCTATCCACATTCTGTATTGATAGAGTCACAGTACAATGGGACAATCTTGCAGACCTCAGCAGTATCTCCACATATTGTGTTTGGTTATTTTGTATAGGAGTACCAGAATTTTCATTTACAGTTTAGTTCCTCACTAATTTGTTTCTGGACCCTTTGGAATATTTGTTTTCTCCTTCAGGCTAAATATTAAGTTTGAATGTTAGAGACTGCAATCTGGAAAACTAATCTAATTACTATTATATCTCAGTACACAGGGTCATTAACCCAAATAAAGTAACCAGGCTAAGAAAATAATTTAGCAGGTTTTTTTAGATATGGCACAATTGGAGGCACCTCAAACAAGATGCTTCTTTTCATTATTTTATTTGTTGTTTGCACTTACAGGTACATAATTACCATCAGAAGGAATGAATTTGTACTTTCCATCTGCCTTCATGAGAGCAAGCTAAACCATTAATACACCCTGATTCTCACATTGTTGACAGCATTTTAAATAAAGATTTTCTATTTACATTCACATCGGCCTTGTACATTCCTATATACTGTCAGAGTCCACTTCACTGTTCTACAGTGATTTTCTTAAACAGAAAAGGAAAATTCAAAAAGAAGGCATCAAAATTATCCTGTTGCAAATTTCAGCTGTTGAGAATTCAGTCACCTTATCTTCTTCAAAGCTGGGTAATCATACTGTCCACATATGCTGTGTGTTTCAGCCTGCCCTGAAATCTACTCTCTTCACTCACCTGCATGTAAATGTTTTGAACCAACAGCAGATGTAAGTTTGCTCTTGGTCATTATGCAAATTGTCCCATCACTGATGTATTTAGGATGCACATAAAGATTTTTTATTAAATATTATTATTATTTGTAAGAAAGAGGATTAATAATGGGCCTTTAAAACACATCAGATTTCTATATCATCATTATGGCCAAGAAATTTTTTGTGCAAGATGCACCGTACATTTATTCTTACCAAGACCTCATTGAAGTGCTATAAATAATCAAAAAATAAAGCTATCCAAATCATAATGTGCCTCAACATAAAAGTCCTAAATCTGGCCAATCAGTTATGCACGATGAATAATGCAAAGAGCTTTATTCATATGCACAATACTGTATAAAATTTAAGAATTTAAGAATTTGCCTCTTGTGTGACTTTTCTACCTCTAATTTAATATAATTTCCTTTCTCAGAGAAATTATCACAATACATTTTGACATCTGCTCTTCAAAGCATTATAGGGATGGTTCTTACAAAATACACTTCAGAGTATTTTATCAAAACCTGCCCATTTCTATCAGACTCTACAATAACAATTTTAAGTTATGAAGTATTGCTTTTCATTCCATTCATATTCATTAGCAGTGGGCAGATATCAGAAGTATGTGGCTGACTGAAGGAAGCTCCAAAATTGAGAATTAATATCTAATATAAATTGCTAGAGGGAACAGAATTGGAAAAAGTAGAAGCACTCTTTAAACCAAATAACTTTTAGGAGAGGAAACAGCTTCTAGACATCTTTGAGCTGACTGTACATTTTAGAAAATTTCCTAATTCAGCCTTCAGTACTAAGCATGGAAAGAAATACTAAAACTGTTTTTCACATACTTTGCTCCTTTTAGTAATTGTTAATTCTAATCACTAATAGTGGTCATCATAAATAGTGTTTCATAAAGCATTTTAGAACCAAAATATGTACTTTGCTTCCATTTGGTCAAAAGATAAAGTGAGTCATAGAAATTAAGACAGATGAAGAGAAAATAGAGCCTATTTCCTTGTGAGCTACCCCTAAGATGTGTGTCTATGTCTCACTAATGGTAGCACTTCAAAGGGTAAAAATCAAAACTCAAGAGCAAGTAGGATACATTAGCCAAAGGAATATCAACACACTCATAAACTGCTGCTGAAAAATGGGGGGAAAATGTCTAACAAATCAATCAGAAACAAAAAAATAATAATTTAGTGCACTGTTCACTACCTGTAATATGAGGTAGTAGATGTGGAAGGAGGCAATTTGAAACATCACCATATTATGAAGTTGGTTTAGGAGTTACAATGTAATATATCAATACACCTGAGAGAAATGTCTTCTGCAAGGCAATTTTGCAGTCAAAACATATTTGCCGTCATTGCTTATTACATTTATGTTTTATTTATTAAATGAATAATTGCTATTTGTGTTTACACAATTACAAACACTGACAACTCTTTTGAAGGCAAACTCCAAAAAGAACATCACTTGCAGTGGAAGTCTCTTCAGTTCACAACCCATCCTCCTCTTGTTTCATTTGACAGTAGCTATACTGAGGATTATATGTCCAGAATAAACATTTTCTAAATGAAATCCTGAAACATGTTTATGAAATTACCTCAGCTCTATAGGGGAGGAAACAGGTCCCAAAAAATTAGCTATATTTTTAAGCACATCATTGTACTTCACTTGCAAAGAGATCATCTTGCAACAATCAAGGGAAAAACTCTCAGCACTGTGAGAAAATTTTTGAACTTTTCTCTCAAGTGTAAAACCATCATGATCTCAGAGAACATAAAGTCTATTCTACATGTAGTCTCATATCATGTCTTCATGTATTTTCTGAATATCCTGTAAAATTCCATGCAATAGAGATTCAGTGACCTCTTCAGTAAAATCCCGATAAAGACTCATTATATATATTTACCAGATACCAAAGCTGCTTTTATTCTAGAGAGCAAATCAATCCTATTCACACAGAAATAGGGATATAGTTGGTAGAAATAAAAAACTTATGACATAATAACAGCAATTAATGAGACAGTAATAGATACTTCAAATGTCATTAAAGCATTACAAATTTAGAGTAACCAGATTATACACTAAGCAACCTCTGAGCAAGTATATTTCTGCTTAAGGATAAATGGGTAATGATCCAAAAATTGCAGAGATACTTTGCAATAATTGACTTTTTAACATACAAGAAACCAGAGAGGCACAAAGATCTTCTACAAAACCAAATGCCTGCAATATGTTAAAGCAGTTCTATTTATATATGACATTTTGGGGAGGAGTATTCAAAATATGCCTCAGTAGGTACACAGTCCAATTCAGCATATTTATCAAACTCCCACTCTGCATTATTTCAGTAAGGCACCACAGGGCCACATGCTGCATTCAAGACCAAGTCCTGCAAAATGCTGAGAACCACAGAAGATTTTCTTCCAGATTCAGAAGGAATCAAGGGAAAGGAGGTAGTGTTTTATTTTTTGTATTACTCCTGTTTAAGGAGATACTCAGTCCTGCAAGACCCAAGTGGAAGCTGCCAGATGGAGAATGTTAAGTGCAAAGTTTTAACACTGTATTTGTAGCTGTGCCCAAGGATCCCTTTCTCTGCTGGGTAACATTCCTGCTTCAGAACTGTTCACCTCAGCAAGGGACTCTGTCCCCTGTATTGCAAACTGAGTGATCTCACACATGAGATTTTGTTGAAACCAAAGGAAAATATTTGCATATCTAGCAATAAAATTAGAAAAGATACCATTTTCTGAGCAAGCACTACACTTGAATGAAAGAAATTCCACCTGATCTGTATCTAGTTGAGGGATACCTTCATAAATGTATGCAGCCATGCCAGACTGCCCTTGAGGAGAAGGCAAAATGGTCCAAGTTTTACTTCAGTTTTGTTAATCAAGATCACCACAAAGTGTTTTAATCAAATGGAAGTGGAAGTGCATAAAAGAATTCCTGGATGAGAGATGTAAACATATTTTTCAATGGTAGTTTGTGAAGCAGAAAAGAAATATTAAAAAAAATTAAAATAAAAAAAATCTGTCTTAAACAGGACACTTCACATGTCTATATATGTCCTCCTGTGAAATTAAATATTGATCTCATATCCTTTTTTTTTAATCTTCCTTCAAGCTCTGCAGCATGAGTTAGCAAATAATAATTGAATATATATTCAAAAATCAGTTTAAATGGGAATGATTTTCCTTTTCATTAATTACAGCCTTATATACTTTTATCAAATGAGTATTTTGGGAATTTGATTTTTTTTTAAGGCTTCCCCTCCCTCTGTTCCTCTTCATGTTGTAGTTTTCCTTCCAAGTATATATCTTCATGCTGCAGAGGATTGCTCTGGAGATGCAGTATCAGGAAACTACCTGACAAAGAAGATTAATGTAAAAGTCTGTTTGAACTGTTATTGCATACCAAACAGAGTTCCCTGCCCTCCTTTCACCACTAATTCCAAGGCAGAAAACTCTTTTACTCATGGGTAATTTTAATCTTCATATAAATGTCTCCTTTTTCTTTCCTTCAAGAGAACTAACTGCCTCAGTAGGTTTTGCTTGGATTCTTATGGTAACTGTCTTTCCACTCTTCATTCATTTCTATACATTTTCCTCCAGTCACCTATTTTAATTTCACTTGATATTGCATTTTTTCTGACCTAATTTTCATGGAACAAAGGGCTCCCAGATAGACAAGAGAGAAATAACAATTAAAAGAATCCTATAACAGAAAGGACTTAGACTCATATCCCATTTACCATAGTATTGTATTTATCAACAGAACGAAGTAAAATCCTGAACATGCTGGAATAGAAAAGAGTTTATGTAAATTCTTTAATAAAATCATGTCAATATTAGAATATCAGCCTTGTGATAAGAACACATACATTGCTTCAATTCTAAGTGTTGGTTCAGGAAATTTCCCTTTTAATCAATTATTTTTACTCTTAGCTTGCCTTGCATGTCTCCAAAACAAATTCTTTCAATTCCCATTTAGTTTCTTCTCATCCAGATATATATTTTTTTCTCATTATTAAATTTATTTTGGTTAGTACTTAACATCAAAGTGCTCTAGACAAAATTAAAATAATTTTAGTGAATGAAGAGCTACAACAGGCTTTTCCTAGTTATTTTATTCTGATCTAGATATATGTATGTCTAAAGAGGAAATTTAATCCCCTTGGTTTGCTCATATCTTGTAGTTTCTCAATGTCATAATAAACTAAGTAATATCTATTCCAAAAAAATAGCAAACATTTTAAAATGAATTACATGACAGATGTTACCTTCAACCAAAGATGCCTCAAATTAAATTTTGAAAAGCATTATGCTTGATACACGGCAAAGGTACTGTTGGTATAGTTTATATTGATATTCTCTATCCACATCAAACAGAAGTGCAATGCTTTATGTATCCCAAGACAATCTCCTACAATTTTTATGTTTGTTTTCTTTTTTACCAAATAACCTTAGAACTAGAGCTGTCTCAGGTGAGGGACTGGCCCCCACACTATTAGAATATCTACGCTCCACTCATGGCAACTGAGCTGCAAAACTTGTCCATAGCCAAGTGTCCCAAAGTGATTACCTGGCCTAGTTACAAACTCATTAGTCTCCTTGTATGATCACCCTTTAATCTCTAATCTAATTAATTTATTTTGTGACCCTAGTTTATCAGTCTCAGATCTTCTCAAATCTCATTTCAGACTGTGTAAATTTAAAAATTCTAGGCTTCCTTAAGCAGACCACTTATGTGTCATAAACGTAGGGTTTTTTTTCCCTATTTTTATACTGTAAATTATATTCCTCAGTATTTTGAGTTATTTTCTTCCTTTGTTGTATTCTCATATGTATTAATTTAAATTAGCCACAGTATCATTAATCTGCTATTGTACATGTATAACTGTGGTTCACACATTTGGCCTTCTAATATTTCAATCAAGAACAAGTTTTATCAATGTTGGAAAAACAGGTATTGCAGAGCAGCAAAATCCTTCCAACAAAGAATCACAAGTATCAGGACAAATACATTCAACAAAAGATTTACAAGTGCAGAAATGATAGCAACAATGCCACATCATGAGAAAGAAAAAAGCTGAATAAAGAACCAGGATCCAGCTAGAAATCTTTATAACATCAGGCTTATAGATATTAAAGAAACCAAAAATAATGCACACACAAAAAAACCCCAAACAAACAACACCCTGCATTCTGTTTAGGATTAAGAAATCTGATCTAAAGAAAGAACACTTAATTTAGTCTGAAAGTGGCTGAAAGTCCTAGTAGCAGGTATTAATGCAGTGAGGGCATTTAACTGTTTTTTTAAATGAATCATATTTTTCCCAGTAAGTTTTTCTCTCTTCTAGAAAATATAGTCTAAACAGCAGGAAAGTAACACCACAGAATCCTTCAAAAACAGGATTTCACTGCTTTATTATTGGGAAAGAGTGAAGGAGGGAAAAAAGAAGAGAAAGCTGGTACATGAAGAATTATACTCTAAAAATGCATTTTGACACAACTGTGAAAACAATTCCAGCAAAAGGATGATATTTGAGCATGTTAAAGACAATTTGCACATAAAGTCCTGGAAAGTTGATAGGCTCACAAAGCACATTTGAAAGAGAAGGTTTTTTTCTTTCATTTTAATATTCTCTTCCCAACAGCAACAACCTCCAGATTGGTGGTGGTGAAGTTATGATATTCTGCTATAGATTTGGACAAATTACTTTGAGTCAGTCTTTACTCACACAGAAGCCTACTCAGAATGTCCAGTTGAAACTGTCCATTTGCATTAGGGGCCCAACTTTGACCTGATTGCAGTTGTAGACACATAATTTTGTTCAATAATACTATGCTTTATGTAATATGTTTTACTTCAGGTATCCGAATGAAGCAACTGTAATCCCTGTGACCCATTGATCAGAGGAAAATTTGATGAGAACTTTGTGTGTTAATCCTCACTGCACTCCTGTCCAACACCTGCAAGCTCTTATTTGGAGGCTGGGGTTGGACCCTGGAGGACTCTACCAGCCGCAGCATGGTTTGGTACCTTCATCAGTGACAAACACTGGGGTCAAGTGCACCCTCAAGAGATTTCCACATGACACCAGGCTGAGTGTTTTGGGTGACAGTCCTGAAGGATGGACAATCCAGAGGCATCTGGGCAAGCTGGAGCAGTGTTCCATGGGAATCTCAATGAGGCCAACTACAAGGTGCTGCACCCAGGGCAGTGTAACCCCAGTGTCAGTCCAGAGAGATGAACAGATGGAGAGCAGCCCTGCTGAGGATTTGGGGGTGCTGGTGGATGAGAGGCTGGACAGGACCTGGTCTCACAGCCCAGAAAGCCTGGGCTGCAGCAAAAGCCCTGTGGGCAGCAGGGGAGAGAAGGGATTTTCCCCCCTCTGCACTGGTGAGACCCCAAACCAAGTTCTCAATCAAGTTCCCAATACAAGACGTGGGCCTGTTAAAGCAAGTCCAGATGAGGCCACAGAAACAAGGGGCAGTCATTTTTAACTAAAAGAGAGTAGATTCAGATTATATATAACAAAAAATATTTTATGCTTAGGGTGGTGAAACACTGGAACAGGTTGCCCAGAGAAGTCTTAGCTGCTCCATCTACTTTTACACAAGTCCCCACGTTTAATGTGTTTTATTAGATATTAATTCATTTACATCGTGGAGTGCTTCAAATTTGTCTCAATATTTTCAGTCTTTGAGATAAAATAGCTTTACTTTTCAGATCAATCACATCCTCCTGATTATTATGAACTTAATTGTTATGCATTACTTAACAGTAATCTTGACTTTTTTTAATTTTTTTGTTTCACTAGTTTTAAAATCTTGGGCAAATTTCAGTTGTGCTTCATTAGACCCAAGACTCAAAAGTATTGCATACTCCAGAAATTTACCCATGTCAAAAAATTCCACATATTCCGTCCTATGAGATTTTATTTTTGTGTGTGTTACCTAGATTTCAAACAACGTAAAAGTAGTGTGTACTCTATTTTGAGTACAAGTCAGTTACACCTAGTTCCAAAATAAACAGTGTTCACTGTTGGAATAAGTAAAGGTACAACATCATCTTTACTATTGCATTTCAAAGCCAAATTCAGACACTTCTCAGAGAGCCTTGAAATTCACCTCTGAGGATGTAATTTCAACTTGATCTTTAAAACTCGGTCCTTCCATGTTAATTCACCAAACTGGACATGGCTTTAATGAAACACAGAACAGCAACAGCCCCACATCTGCTGTTGCACTCAGTTTTACACAAGTTTTCTAGAATCAGAAACCCAGGTTTAAGGTCTAAAGGAGAGTTTAAAATCCTACTTGAAGAGCAAAGCTGCTGGCTGTGAACATGCTCAGCTCTGTCTTGGTCAGCAGTTATAGCAGACATGTCCTTTCCACTGGGATCTGCTCTCTCTGAGATCTCCTACTGCTCTTAGCCGAAGGAGACACTGCAGTTTGCTTCAGAAACGTAGGCCAGACAGGAGAAAATATGGGAAATGAGGGCATGACACACCTACACAAGTCCCACAAGACATTTTGGTTCCTGCTCATTAGGCAGGCACTGTTTAGGTTTCAGACAGATCCATAATAAATTGCTGCTTGATTTGCTTTGATGAATTGTTTTACTTTGTATGATTTGACTTAAAATGCAATATATTGTTTACATCTCACCAAAAGGAAAAACAAGGAATTTCACTTTTACCCTGTAGTGGGTCTAGTGCTGGACAAACACCAGTGCACTCACTAGAATTATTCACTCATTTTTTGTTGCTGGATAAGAATTATGAGACCAAATCAGGCTTAAACTTTAAAGAGTATAAAGAAAACTTTATTCAACAGAACTAAAAGAAAAAATAGAAAGAAATCAGAATAAAGCTTTAGAACACTTCTCCCCCTACACCCTCTTTTCTTCCTTACTGACAACATAAATGTAGGGGGAGAAGTCTCTTTGTAAGACACAAAACCTGGGATTTTCCGTCAGTTTATCACTTCTGGAATAGTATTTCTTCAGTTCTTGTAGGTAGAGGAGTTTCTCTCACCATGCCATGGAGATTTCTCCACAAGAAACAGTTCTCTCATGGCTTCAATGTCACAGTGAATGAGCCGCCCAGGAAAGGAAAATCTGTTTGCAGTGTGGAAGTCCCTCCCATGCCTTGCATTTTTCCCAAAGCTGCTTTCATGGGCCCTGTCAACTTATGGGGTACTATTTTAAGGATGAGCTGTTCTAACATAAAAACAAAAGTTCTTCATCCATCTCTGGGAAACAGGTTTTCTTCTTCTATTCCTGGGGTAAAGTTTCTCATCTCTCTCTTTTCTTTCTGTTCAAACTTCTCATTGGATTACAGTTACTTCAACATCTGCTTGCTTCAGCACTGCTGCCTCTGTTCCTGGCTGTGCTCAGAACGCTACATCCCCCTAGTGCATTCCATGGGTTACAGGGAAAACGATGATGTATCAATCGTATCTTCACCATAGCCTTACAAGAGAATTTCAGCCTAGGACTAAGGGATCTCATTCTCCTCCAGTCTGGGATTTGACTACTTCTTTACTGACCTTGACATCTCTGTTGTTTCTCTATGTGTCTTCACTCTTTTTTCTCATTCAGGAGAGAACTGGTGTTCGTAGGTTGATTTGTTCTCCAGGTTTATCAATTTAAAGAGTTTTTATGGAGTTCTGCAGCGTTGAAAGGCTGATCTCGTCCAGGCTCTGCAATGGCAGAATGGCTCTGTGCCGCTGCTGATCCCACAGTCCGCGCCGGCACCGTACACGTCGTGCTGGCTGCGGCGCCACCCCGCGCCTTTCCCTCATGGAGGGCACCGGACAAAAAGAAAAACTGCTGCCTCTGCTTTAGTCCTTCTGTCCGCAGCATGGCTGCCTAAAAGCGGCTGAGCAAACAAAGTTCATTGCGAGCCATGCCAAGATAGCTGCGGCTGTGCCAATTTCAGCTGCGCAGTCCCAGCCACCGGGCCGCTCCCAGCCCCAGAACCACTTGTGCCGCTGGTCCCAGCCGCCTGGTTGCTCCCGGCACTGGGATGGGCACCCCCAGCGCTGGGATGGACCCTCGGCAGCATGGACTGGCGGGTTCTGCTGGGAAGTGGCTCGATCCCGCTGGGAAGGGACCCGGTCCCGCTGGGAAGGGGCCCGGTCCCGCTGGGAAGGGGCCCGGTCCCGCTGGGAAGGGACCCGGTCTCGCAGGGAAGGGGCCCGGTCTCGCAGGGAAGGGGCCCGGTCTCGCAGGGAAGGGGCCCCAGCCGCCCTGCTGGGACAGGGCCCGGCGGGCTTCCCGGGAAGGGGCCAGCGCCGCAGCAGACCAGTTACCTCTTCAAAGGCCAGAAGCAAGAGAGCTCCCCATGGTCTTGCCCGTCCTTAAATGTGTCTTCACAGAAGCGTATCCAGCTCTTTTAAGTAGTTTAACCAGATGTCAGTCTTCAAAACTAGGCAGCTGATGAGTTTCACCAGGTCCTCACAGAACACCACTTCCACAGGTCGTGGACTCGTCCCCAACAAGGAATCAAACCTGCCTTAAACCACGACAACCTTTGTGCCACACTTTCCATGGGGGAAAGAGGACATTAAAAAAATTCTGGTAATACTTTCAATATCATTGTTGTATAATGCATAACTAAGGTTAAAAGCACATTTAAGACACCAGTGCTTAATTATCAGTGATGAAGATAAAGCTTCATGTGTAAGAGTACTGTATAAGTCTTTGGGTTCTTTTCCCCAGGATCAGAATTAGCGAGCAGAGAGACAGTTTTTGTGCTTGGATTTAGGACATTTATTTTACCTTATCTATATGACATTCTTACAGACGGCAAGTACTTCTACACACTAACCTAACGAGACACAAATGGCGACCTCGGGCTCTGTCCACAAGGCCTTTTAATCATGAACTATCCAATAATCAAATGCCAAATGCCAACTGATTTAGTTTTAGTTTTAACCCAATAACCAAACAACCGTGTTCCGCACTGTGGACTTCTCTATCCAGTCACACAATATTACTAAAATCTATGAAGAAGAAGGTGAAAGAACAAGGCAGGTTAATGCGCTAAACCCTCCATCTTGTTGGATACATGTTACTATATTATGAAACCTTAAAGTCTAAATTTTCCACCAAGTGATATAACACACTTCTGTTTAAACTACACACTCAAAGTTTCAGTTCTATTTATTAATTTTGGAAGCCTTTTCCATGGCCTCAGATCAAACACAGTGTTTTCTTGTGGGTCTCTGCATGTCAGCATGAAAATCATGAAGACATTAAGTTCTCTGCATCCAGAGTTCCAACAGTCTACTCCATCATTCACCCAAACTTGTTGATATTTTTCACACTATTTAATTTAGGCACACAAATCCCAATTTTGCTGGAGAAGAGAGCAATGATCCAACCCAATTTTCAACTCAGATTTTTATCTGTAGCAATGCATCTGAACAACTTTGGGCACAGTGCACTCCAGCCAAAATGTCTGTAGAATTTCTTATCAGACCCTCTGGAATTTGTCAAGGTTGCTGAGACATAAACTGTTCTAAAACAAGAAAGAAGAGGCTGAGAAGCAGGAAAACAAGACCACAAGAATCAACTAACAGAAGGCTGTTGAACACCTGGACTGTGACCAATCACAAAACCTGAGGAGTGCGTGCTGAGCACGTGGACAAGATAGAGGCACCACTCAAGTAATGCATCATCGTGTGAACAATGGTTTTAGAATCTATAAATAAGTGCATAATATAAACAATAAATGGCTTCTGTGAAATCATATTGGTTCATTGATCAGAAGTCCTGAACTCCTGCATTTATCTAAGTTTTTTATTTGATATTCTTTTAGACCCCAGATCTTAAAATCATGTCACTAGAGCAGAATGCCCTATCTTGCTTCTAATTTTAAGAAAGTCTAATAATGAGCAAAAATCTTGGGAATGTGAACCATTCTGTTTAAAACAAAATAATTTTTACAAGTTGGTCTTGCTTTTTAGATCAGTTATCACCTTTATATGAAGAAGTCATCACTGCTAATATTATTGCACAATGATAAAAACCTTTTTTTAAAAAAGTTATGTTCAGCAGTTTTTAGCTTACACTGATGAAGAGATTGAAAAGAACTCCAGTCAAAGAGAAAGCGTATGAAGTACTGACAGTAGAGAAAATCCTCCTTTATTTGATATATACATGTATGGTAGCTATATTTAAATAAAATTCTCCAACCTCCTTTATGCTATGACAGTTATTGATTTGTTTTCTTCCTTCCTTTGAGATGATATGTCTGAAATAAAGCAGGCATTTCCTGGCTTCACTTCCAATTATTTCCAATGCTAAAAAATCCTGCTAATATATTGAGCTATTTAATGAACCATCTTCATTGAAATAAATAATTTTTATTACCATCTTAGAAGAGATTCTTGAGGAAATGTGCCTTTGTTCTTAACTGAATTAGAATATACCTTCCAATACTTGTCTTAATATAGTAAAAAAGTGACCTTCTGTTCTATGCAAAACACATCTGTGCAGAAATGTAAAGATTATTCCATTAGACACCTGAACACACCTGAGAGCTCCATTCTCTTGACCTCTGGGCTAGTAAATCTATACAGTGTGCCTACATGTCTTACACTATTAGTACAAGTCGCTATAGTTGTACATTTTCCTGTTGAAAGAAACACTTTGAGCTATACTGAAGAGTTGGAGCTATATTCTGTGCTTATCAGATTTAAATTCAAAGTGCTTGCAAAGAACTTGACAGGTTGGGAATTTGTAAGATCTGCAGAATTTGAAAATACAATGCTTTGACAGAGAGAATTCATCTTAATACTCTTAGAAGATTACTATTTCTGATCAGAAAAACAAACACAAAAACCTCTTGAACTACAGCTTGCCAAATATGTGACCCCCAGCATGCACACTAACAAAATAAAGAGTGTGAGAGATAGAACAGTCCAACAGCTATAAGCCAAGTGATCATTTACTTCTCACAGGAAGTATTTTGCACATTTTCCAGGCACACCACCCCTTGCCAAATTCACTCAGGGAGTATTTCTTCCTCTTCACCAAAATCAATTTAATACAAAACCAGGACATCAGGTTTTTTCAATACTAAGGTATTAAAATGTGTTTCATCCAAACAGAACTCCCTTTCCTCTGGACATGGTAATAAAAGATCTCTGAAGGAAACCACCAACAATAATTTATTCAAAATCTCTGCCCTGAGATAGGAGATGAGAAATTCAGCTAAGATTTAAAAGGATCAACAAGGGAAACATGTCCTGCACAAGAAAAAAGATTGGATAATGAGTGAAGATTGCACACTTTGCAAAGCAGCTACCTCTGCAAATTATGCTTCCTTTGAAGGTTGTACTGACTCTTTGTGTGCTATCCATCAGAAGCCAAGGTTTCTGGTATTGAAAGGGCTTTCTTTACAAGTACCGTAGAAATCATGCATTAATCTTAATGTTGCTGGATGTTTAGAGAGAAGCAACTGGCCCTTCTAAAGGATGATTGTCTTGTCTCTAAATTCAGACCAGCAGAGCCAGGGATTTATTCTGAGATTAGATCCGAACAGCTGACTCTTTAATGAGGCTTAGGCAAGCACTAAAGAAAGCATTAAAAGGAGTTGTAGCTTTCCTTTTTGACAAAGCACAGAATTTTGACACCAGAAGTAGACATGGGCCTTTAGAAAGTCAAAATACCCTAGATCTGGAAGGTATGAGATTCCCTAATTTTACACTTTCCAAAGTAAGCTGCCCAAAAGCAATGGGTGTTTTCAGTTCTGTTCCCTTCCAGCAGAATTCTAACACACATAGCATGTGGTGATGTTAATGTATGTGCCTTTTTTTTTTCCAGAGCTCACTTCTCTTTAATGAGCTCATGTTATTAAGACCAACAAAAAATTGCTCCTTTTGTTCACTTGGCAATAGCTTAGTTCTAAGTCATTCATTTGTACAGAGCACATCATAATAACCTACCATACTTGATTTCTACACACTTCAAAGGAAAAAAAAAATCAGTAATGACAATACTTTGGGGTCCAGTAAAGTAACTGGCTAACATTATATCTCGTATTAGTGCTGAGCAGAAGAACTGCTGGCAGTATGGTTACTCGTCTTCATATTTTCCCATTAACATCTACCATATGCCTAGAGTATCTATTTAACACAAAACTGTAATTATTTCACTTAATTAACTGGTACATTAAATCAAAGGCCAACTCTGCAAAGTAAGTTAAACCATACCAATTATGGCTTGTGATGTGTATTTTCAGTCTTACAATTGTCAATGGAGTTTCTCTGACTATGATTAATGCAAACTGATTAACTTCCTTTTTATAGCTTTAATCTTCCTAAAATGTGTAAATATATTCTAGTATTACCAGAAGGTCTTGAAATTACAGCTGAGGGAATTAATTTTTTTATTTACTGAATGTAGTCACCATCAACTCAACCCCACTAGTGCTTTGTAAGCCCCCAAATTGCCTTTGTGATGACAAAAAAAACCAAAACAACAGAAACAAAACTCGAAAAACTCAGTCTCCATTGGTCTTCTATTTTTCAGAACAATACTTAGCCACAGAGTCTTTTCATGGCCTACAGTTTTAATGCTTTCCCAGCAGTATAAATAAAATGGTTTTAATTCCACAGAACCCCTTCTGGATTTACAGTCTTATTGGAAATGGTTGGTGTCCCTTTGACCTCTCTAAATACACATTGTGACAACTGGCTACTCCTTAATGAGCGATTTTAATGCAAAATACATGCATGTTCAGGGATTAATCACAAAGGCTAGGGAAAAAACATTATAACTTTATCAGTTACTTCCTTGCTCAATTGCATATCACACTGAGTCAGTGGTTTTATTCCCTCTAACACTATTTCTTCTTCGCTCTCCAAGTTTTAAACAAAGTGACTGTTTTAAAAAAGCAAATTTGGTTAGTGTTCATTCATTTTCAGTATTATCAGCAATATAATTGGTTTCCTTTTGCTCACCTATCATCTTTAGTACTCATTTTCTCCAGCATCCTATCAGTCTGTCTGTTAGAGGATAGAAGGAAGTTTATGAATTCATCCAGAAGAAACTCTCATACAAGAGATAAAAGATTATTTCAGCCTTCCACAAACTCAGTGCGAATTTTCAGCTTTCCTTCCATTGATGAGTTAGCAAAATCTTGGCCATCACTAACTAAAGAGAATAGTGGTGATCTTCCCTGTATTCAACTTCCCTGTATCTGTACCAATTGCTTTGGTAAAATACAATGAGGACTTCATTTTGCTACGACGCCTCTATGTACGTTCTGTAAAAGTAGAGTGTGTAAATGGCAAGCACTCTCCCTGGACCACTTCTGAAGTAGACCTAATCCACAAATCAAAAGCTACTCTGTCCTAACCTGCATCAATGCTGTAATTACTGTATCACTTTCATAGCCAGTTCAGTATGAAACTGAAATGAGAGATGATTAGAAAAAAAAGAAAATATTAGTCTATGGCATTTGCTGGCTTGTTCAAATTGAAATGTCACATGAAATAATTTAATTTTGACAGCATTTAACAGATCCAAAGCAACATTTCCAGATTCACATGCCAAACCATGTTTCTGTAGGAAAGCTTTTTCCTTTCCTCTTGTTTGTTTAGCTCCTGGCAGCTCACCTGGTGGGCTGAAAGCCTGTGGATGACCTGGAAGACTAAGCAGGAGCTCCTCACATCGACAGCTCCCAGGCAGCCTGCCAGGTGAGCAGCTTCAAACCAAAACATCGTTTTCTTTCCCAGAGAGTTTCAAAACACTTGGGGATCTCAAAGAAAATAAGTTTGGAAACACAGTCTTTCACAAAACAGAATTACTTTCCTTCAGGCAATTCTGCCTAGTATTTTTTTTTATTTTAATAAAAATTCATTAAATATTTCAAAACTGAGTTTGCTCTTCCCCATTCAATGCACTTCAAGTTCAAAGAGGTACCACAACAAATTCACATTTTTAGTGTTGTCCTTGTAAAGGAGAGCATGTTTGTCTGGGATTACAAACCAGTAGTTATTTTATTTTGCTGTGGCATGTGCTTAATAAACATGAATAACATATTAACTAAATTGCAGGTTTCTCCAGAGGCATTGTGAGGCATACGAAATATACCAATTCAGAAGGTAGTCACTGTTTCTGCAGGTATAGAGGAGACTGCTACAGCAGTTACTAGCCTCTCAGAACATTATAAATCAGGAGCAAATATGCTGAAATGAGCAGAGCTAACCAACAGAAACATGCATAAAAAAAAAAAAAAAAAGTAGCTGGATGAAAGGTTCCAAAGCAAGTGTTTTAAAGAAAATGGTGTGTACATAAATATTTGACAGCTAAAGGCCCTGGATCAACTTCTCACTTAAAATATGTTTCTCTAATAAATTTTTGTAATTCCTTTTCAGTTTCTGCCAGGTTAAGTTAAAGCCCAATTACCCTAAGAGATATGCAGGTGTGATCAATAAGATATTCACTGCTCAGCAGCACTGAGCAATCTGAACAATTGCTTCAAGGCCAACAGGCAAATAACTCATGTCCCAGTGCTAAGTGTTCTGCAAAGTACAGAGCACAAGTGTATTGTTCCTATAGCACAGAAAATATTCCAAAAGTAGGAAATTCTCAACCATTCACTGAACTGAAGTCCAGGAAAAATCTCTACATTGCACAGATATCATATAAGCCCTGGAGTACCTTACCCATTTTCCTACTTCAAAACTAAGCTAAGCACATCACTCAACAAGGCAAATATCATGGATTCTACAACTTTCCTTCAAAAGAATCTGCAACTATTCTTAGAATTTTAAGACTTTTTAAATACATAAGTAGCTCTCACAGTGATGGTATTAGGGCCAGATTTTCAAAGTAGTTTAGCTCTTATTTTAGCCCTTAAATAAATCTGCAGATTATCCTGTAGTCTCAGGTTATTGTCATTAAGCATTTTCAGAGTTTGAAGGAGACATAGCACGGGTGTCATGAACACAGTTTGACCCTTTAATGTTCTCTCTAAAGAGTGGTGGAATTCTGATTCCAATTCTAGGTGCCATTTAATTAAATCATTAAGCATTAGGCTCCTAAAAAATCTCACCCTTAAGAAAAAGAATGTCAACAACCCCACACTTACAGTAAATGGGACAGAGACTACACTAAGGGGACTTTGTCTGGTCATATTACAATAGCTACCTAGGCCTGTGCATTATGATCTTGCCTACAATGCACCTTTCTCACTTCAGGGCTTGGGCTTTACAGGAATGCCTCTATTTGGGCCTTCCAGTACAGCCATCATTGTACATGTACACTGCCTACATTCAGGCCAAGTTCTGCTGCCTAAGAAATGGATTTTATGCTTTCCCAGTTTTTTCATCCAGTGCAACAGATCTGGTTTGAGGGGATCCCTCCACACATAAACACAGAAAAACCCAACAGAAAATATTAAAAGTGCTAATAGAAATTGTGAACAATAGCAGCTGCAAACAAATTGTGGTAAATCATGTGATTCAGCATTAAAGTTATTCTTAATAAAGAAAAAAAAATTAGGCACAGCAGCGTGATAAAAAGCATTGAACAATGAAAACCTTTGGCTATGCAAAAAAAGCTGTTAAAAGAGGAAAGGTACCAAGATGAGGGAAATAGATAATTATGTCATTCAGGTTGCTGAAGAATGGGACATTAGAATAAGAAACTGAAATGCCATAATTTGGTCAAGCTTCTTCTTTGCCTTCATCTCCCTATACTGTACACTTCTGCTTTACAATAATAGACTGACCTCAAGGCTTTTTATTGCCAAATTCGATTCTTTGGGTTTGGGATTTCTGCCCAAACTTGGCATTTTTCCAGCTGCTGACATGCTCTGCAGTGAGAGGTGGTATAGAGAGGGCATTTGTTTGTCCCCAGTTCAATTCATAAGATATGTGCTAGAGGACTTTTTTTCAGGTCATGATATATCTCCCTGATTCAATGGCAACCGACAGCTTCCACAAGGAGAATTGTAGGAATGCTTTTCTGGCTTTCTGGAGTAAACCATTCCTGAACAGTGCTTTTCATTACCAATTTTATTAACAGATGGCTACCATTTATATAATGGGCCACAGGGCCACACAGGGGAGGAATAAGTTGACTAGCATTACTGATGAAAAGCCACACTTGTTTCCTTTTCAACAATTTGATTCAAATTGTTCTAAATCTTTTCTCTCTAGAAATAGTTATAACTGATAATGAGATATACTTTGATCATACTTAAGTTAAAATATGCATTGTCAAGTAGCCTGGAGATTACACTTGCTCACATTCAAAAATTGTATTAAACTAATGATTGCTCATTACAGAAATAACCATGTAAAGGTATAAACAAACAGAACTATGCAGGCATAACAACACAGTAGTATTTTAATATTTTATTAAATGCAAATTGCATGGATACAAACATAGCAACCCTTATTTCATTACCATTGTTCTGTAATTTTGGTACTAAATATATTCCAAGTAGCATTGCTCAAATGAAGCTCATTTACAAAATGTGGGCCATTTCACCAGCTTGCTGCTGCTTTTAGTTTCTCAACTACTCCTTACTGGAACAATTAAAAATTTGCCTTAATTAAAACTTTCAAATTTGAAACCATGAGTTTGCTTATTTCTAACTGCTTTTAATTAAAAAAAATATTTCTCATTTGATTCTTCACCAGAATCTTTTTATCAGATAAGTACATCAGTGTACAAAATGTATCTGAAGGATGTCTTTGGTTCTCAGATTTTGGTTGGATTAGACAGAAAAATATTGCAAGAGCCCTGTTCTAGAAAGCCTAGAGACCAGCTGTACAGTTTTTAAAGACCTAAAGCAACAGGAACAGGAATACTCTACACCCATGCAGAGCACTGCTGGGAAATGTGCAGAATATTGAGAACTAGTGAGAAAACTCAGTTGCCCAAATCCTCAATTGCCCCTGGCAGTGTTAACCATAAGCCAGCAATGTCTTCAAGACTTCCTGAAATGGTTAGTGCCAAATAATTTGTGGGAAGCCAAATTGCCCCAACTTACTCATGCAGTTAAAATTAGAAATTGTAAAGATTAACCTCTGGACAGTTCATTTGTCCCTCAGCTAAAGGGTTTGTGGGAAGCTGTAGAGCTGTATCATGCCTTCCCCAAGACACAATGGCGATGTCACCACATACTGACTCGATTAGAATTTAATTAACGGCTGATATCCCCTAATACATCAGCCTATGAAAATGGAACTCCAAAACATCCCCTTTAAGATTATAACCTCACAGCTCGATTTTCAAAGGTCACAGATTTTTTAAAAATCAATATACCTTGCAAAGCAGCAGAAGACTAGTATCTCAAGGGAAGAACCCAGAATAGTAACCTTTAGAAATCAGACATGAGTCAAGTATTAGCCCGTGAGTCAGCAAATCAGATACTGAAAGTGATGCATTTTCTAAAGCAGAGCTCTGGAGAAGGTAGTGTGTGATCCTGCACAGGCTTTGAACACACACAGCTTTTACTACCTTAAAGAAGAATCTTTGCTGAAGAAGATTTAAAGTAATACAATCTAATAAACACAATGCTGAGGAACTGAGTCCCTCAGCAGTCCAGAAAGGAATATTGTAACCCCTGAAGATTTTAAATCTCATTTAAATGGTGAAAGAGGTAGGAGGCCCTGAAGCCCTAATCAGATGTATTAAAACTGAAAGAAAATATCAGACATGGGAAATGATTGTAATTAAAATTTGAACACGTACAAACTCCAACATTACTAAATGGAAATCAAACAACAGTATTTGGTGTTAAGGGACTGAATAATAAGCCACCCTTTAATCACCCCCATCTGTTCTTGTAAGTGCATACTTTGCAAAATTTTATATTAATTCCAGGCATTAGAGAGTTAAGTATCCCACAGAGGATGCAAGACTTGCTGTCCTTACACCAGAAATAAAAGACTCTATTTTAATAAACAAATAAATTTATTAAAACAATCAGACATTAAAATCAATCTTTTTGTTTAATTTGCTTTCACTATTCATATTCAGATTGGTGGAGAAAGCATGAAAAAATTTTCCTTTAAAATAATATTTATATTTCTGCTTTCAAAAGCTTATCTTAAAATCTATGTTTTTTGCAAGTTTGACTTGGTTTCATGAGCTCTCAGAAATAAAAATCATTAGTATTAATAAAATAAGGAAGTCAAAGTAGCACTTGAAACAGCTTATCTTCTGTGTTTGCTTTTAAGTGCACAACAGCTGCTACTTATGACTTATTTTCTAGATCATAATGTTTCCCAGTTCCTATGTAATAGGCTGGCAACTTTAGGGTCAAGTTGTTTCTCATTTTCTCTTCTTACTTTCATATTTGTTACAATCTTTAAAGGTCCCCTACATAACAGCTTTTAAGTGTCTTCTCTTGGCATCCCTTTGGAATTACAGGTATAGGAGCAGCAGGTATCAGACAATGGAGTCGTATGATGCAGTTGGAGTATATAAAGGTACGCCCTGTGTCCCTGTTGTACCTTGAGCTTTCTCCATTTATCCCTTCCCCTTGCTATGTATACTGCTCCCACTTGGCTCATGGTGACAGAATATTCTTTTTCCTCAGTCCATTTTCCCATAGAAACACAAGAGTCTCTTGACTTCATGTGAGCAAGTATTTTTTCTTAATTACACTGCAAAATTTATGTGTGGTGTAAGAGCTGAGAAAAAAGTAAGTTCAAATGTAGGGAATTTTCTACACAAACATACTTGTCATAGAAATTTCCTTGGTCTAGTCCAAGTTTCAGCCTCGAATTCTCCTGACAGAGCTATCTCTTTCCCACATCAACACATCTATCAGCTTTGCACAGATCTGATGGATCTTCATCCTATTCTGAACTGCTTTAGGAAACCTTGCTGGGAAGAAAATGTTTGCTTCTTGCAACCTCCCTAGTGCCTTCCTCTTTACATTTGATTCAAAGAGCAGTCAACAAAAACCACCAGCATTGCCTGACTTTAATGACTATTTACTACTGAAGAGTGGAAATAAAAAACTCTCTCACTGTTAGTGGAGCCTCAGATACCACACAGGCTGTTTTACATGATCTGCCAACACCAATAAGGTTATGTGATAATTCTTCAATCTTACAACTTTGCGCATTTCTTTAAGCAATGACTTTCCTGATAGTATCTGTCAGCCAAACTCCTTGATTTCCACAGGACTGCACTTGACAGATTGCCACATACCTACTACTTTAGACCAAGTAAGAAAAATGACTTTTCAGTGCTGGCATCCAGTCTCTTTTTCTGACTGAGAACAGAATGAGCACTTTTAGCTGTAGTTGATATCCCTGGCCAAGTGTCATCAATCCACTGAAACAGAAGTTCCTTTCAAGTTTTCAGGATGTTTAGGGAACAGAAAGAAACTTTCCTATTATGTTCCTCTTTCCCCTCCACAATCTCAGCTTCAAGACAATAAACAGCACTGAAACTTATCTTTGCACCAAGGAGGGAGTAGTTCAGTTGCCTTTTTTTTTAATCACTAGCACAATTCTTAGCAGATCCATTATTAAGTAGCAGAAAATTTTTCAAGTTACCAAAAGGCATTTGAATATTGCTAAAACTTTACATATGCTATTTCCCTTTTTTGACAAAGCCCATGGGGAGGTGGGGGGGCATGGAGAGGAAACACCTTTTAAGCTTAGTTTGCAGTCTATCTAGATTCAAAATCCACTTTTTTTCCCCCCTAAAGAAATACAACAATGATTCAGGAATGTCTTTATATTTTTCTGGAAGCACTGCTTGCAGAGATGGCTAGGATCCTAACACTTCCATTTGGATTTGGTAGATCTCCACAGTTTAGGTGCATAGTATGACTCATTTATAGCTTCACTATGCTTTACATAAACTGTGTGCATAATCTTCAAAGTAATCCACAGATGATGATCTGTACTGCAGCAGTACAGCCCAGGGTTTCCAACAGAAGTTCTATCTTTCATGAAGTTTGCAAGTTTTGCCAAATATCCATGGCTATTTGAGTCTTCCCAGGACCCAAAGAAATACTGTGAGTGAATACCCGCCCATAATTCAGATGCATGTTATTCCTGTCAGATGCAGATTTCTGAAAATTGAATTGTGATCAAAAGACTCAGAAGTCAGTCATGGACTAGAACAGGAAATTCAAATTCAAGTACAGGCTGGGTGGAGAATGGATTTAAACCAGCCCTGAGATGAAACACTTGGCGATTCTTGAGAGGCTGGACATGAGTCAATAATGAGTTCTCAGCCCAGAACAGACAACTGTATCTCCAGGTGCATCAAAAGCAGGTCCAAGGAGGGGATTCTGCCCTTCTACTGTGTTCTCATGAGCCCCCACCTGCAGTGCTGCATGCTGCTCTGGGGTTCTCAGCCCAGAAAGGACATGGATCTGCTGGAACAAACTCCAGAGGAGACCACCAAGATTCTCAGGGAGCTGGAGTACCACTGCTAAGGAGTCAGGCTGAGAGATGTGGTTGTTCAGCCTGGAGAAGAAAATACTCTGGGGAGACCTCAGAGCACCTTCCACTATCTAAAGGGGCTCTAAGAGATCTGGTGAGAGACATTTCACAAGGGCATGGAGCAACTTAGGGGCGTGGCTTTAAATTGAAAAAGGTAAGTTTATATTAGATATGAAGAAGAAATCCTTTACTCTGAGGGTGGAGAGACCATGGCACAGGTTTTCTGGAGAAGCTGTGGATGTTCCATCCCTGGCTTAGTTCAAGATGGGACCCTGAGCACCCCAGTCTAGTGGAAGGTGTCTCTGTCCAGGGCATTGGGGCAGGGGGAGAAGGGGTACTAGGTGATCTTTAGGTCCCTTCCACCCCAAACTATGCTATGGTTCTATTCCAGTAGCAGTTTAATGGCATATTTATTTAATGAGATGAAAACCACTGCTGCCTTAACCCATCCATTTGGATCAACACTGCTCCCAGTCCCGAGTAGGGACTGTAGTAGTCCAGCATCCTGCAGTGCACATCCTTATCCTTGTGATTCACGTGTTTCCTCCAGCCTATTTTCATTATTATGTAAATCTCACACTCTGAAATGCTATCTTTATGCAAATTTCAAGCAAACACTTCATGCTTGTTTTGCTACTTTAAGAATAAACTGCAGTAGGTAGTCAAAGAACATGGGAGATACCTGAAAATAAACAGGCTGTCTGGAAAAGGTTATGGCTACTTGGAAAAAGTTAATTGAGAAACAAAAGGTGACACAGATAGAAATTAAGGCCTATTTTATTATGAGAAACACATTGATGAATAAAAGTTATGAGTTCAGTATTGATACTCCTAATATAAACCTATAATTATGAGTTAAAATGGAGGACTTTACAGAAACTCATAATGCACTCAATGAAATTACCTTGGATTTTCTAAAGTTCCATACTTGAACTCCAAAGCCAAATCTCTGAAATTCTGAGAAAGCCAAGAGTTAAGTAGTTAAATTGAAAATATTCTAGAATAACAGAGCTTTTTCTCCACTAATGTATCAGTGTATGTACTCAGCCATTCTATTGTGATTTCCATGTCCTCATCCTCCTTTCAAGAACACTTGGTCATCAAAAGCTGGTTTGTCTGGCACCACTATTAACTCACTACCTGTGACCAAGAGAAAAAGCTTTGTTTTTGGAAGGAAGGTACAAAAAACAATTTTTATACAAGGTAAGCATTCAAGTAGAGAAAAAGTAAGTTTTCTAGTACTAGTCTGTTGTCAATCTACAGAAATTTAGAACTCATGACAAATTTCAAACTAATTAAGAAAGCACTCTCACTCTTTGGAGCTGCAGAAAATTGTTTCAAATGAAATGGGTGTAAGCTACATAATAGTCACCATTTCTACACTCGACATCCGCTTCAAAGCCTTCATTTCTTCTAATTCATGCAAGAAAACACTGTCTCAACAAATAACATTTGCTGCAAGTTTCTTAGTGCACAAAGCAATTGTGGAAACTTTCAGCAATTCATTCTGATGAATGAATTTCTGAACAGGCAGAAGGAATGGGCTGTTCTACTTCAAAATAAACACTTCCTTAGTACAATATTCTGTAAATCAGAGATTACAGATTTTTATGCTACTTGTGGGAACTAAGGCTGTCATACTGTCAATATCTGCTTTATTTTCTTGACATATGATATTGAAAGTCCATTACGAAACTATGTGTGCAAAACTATACGAAACTATATGAGTGCAAATATGATGCTTTAGGCTGCCATAGCACATCACCTTTTGGTGTCTTATTTACTGTTCAATACCATGTTGTAACTGTATTTCAGACAATAATCCCAAACAACTTCTACTAGAGAGAGTTAGATAATTCATGGCAACAATACATGAAAAGAGTTTTAGTTGTAGATTTGCTAAATATGGCAAGATGAGTTGATTCAGAACAGTTTGGACAGGAAAAATTTATGCACAGCTTGATATGGCTCTTGTCTTTCTAATTGTCAAGAAGAAGAACATTCTTCCTTTCTGTGAAATGCTCTGGACATGAAGTATGGGCATTTGAGACCGCACAAAACATATCAGTTTTATGGCTTATACATCCCCTTTTGCAAGAATCCTGATTTGTATCCCACATATCACTGATGCAATTTCCCCCTCTTGATTTCTGTCTGGCTGAAGTGATGTAACTAGAAGAGATTGCATTAGCTGTGCTGGCATCTCTGAGCAGTAACCAAACATTTCCATAGCAACTTAATACTGCTACTCTGCCTTGGTAACCAATTTAAGATAATTATTTATGATGTTTACCTGCACTAATGTTCCAGGGCTGAATATTTCAGACTATCATTCTTAAATATATTTGCTAGTTTCACAATAAATCAATTTATGAATAGGCATGTTTTTATAGTTTTGTGTAATATCTAATAAAACCCCTTCCCAGATACACATTTCAGTGTCTTCAGTCTGTAAATGCCCTCAAAATGACTAAAATTATCAAGAAACCAAAACCAAGCTGTCAAGAAGAGTAGGTCTGTAAGAAGACAAAAGGAAAGATAAACCATTTTTATTAATGATCAAGATTTAAAGGAATTTTGAAATAATTTTATTTTCACACAATATTTGAGATTATTTTACTTGCTCAAAGCCTGACTCAAAAATCCCAAGACTCTTATTCATCTTATCTGCATATAAGCCATATCTAACTTTTAATCAGAGGTAATAATAAATTAATCAACACAGCAGATTCAGTTTTTTGAACCCCAAACCTATTTTTCTTGTTGCAGTCAAAACAAATTCAACCTGTATGCTACCACCTATTACCATACTACAGATTCAATTGTAAATAGAAATGACTGGCTCTTCCTCCTCATATTCTATGACAGCAGTTGTTTGGATTTTTTTGTCTTAAAAATATTTTACTATTAATAAATTACAGTAATCAGAATTAGGTCTCATTTAACTTAAATTATTCTGCTTCTTTGTGTTTGAATTGTAATTGCACTAAGAAAAAAACACAGTAAGAAAAAAGAAACAATGCACAAAACAAATCCTTGAGATGCTTAAGACCATTTAATACATTATGTGACTATAAGAGCAGGAACCATGCTAATAAGAACTTCCAAGACTATATAGAACAGTTTTAAACCCGATTCTTATCATGGAAATATAGAATTATTAGGATTGGTAATTATATTATCTAGGTCCAACCACCCTGCTATGGCCAGGGATGCCACTCACTATTTCAGGTTGCTCAGGGCCCATATCCAAGCTGGTCTGGAACATGTCCAGGAATGAGGCAATGCCTTTTTGATAAGGTAGAGAGTGTCCTATTGAGTTAGTTTGAAGGTTACAAAAAAATAAGTATGAAATCTTACTGCTATAAACCAGTGGTTGTGCAGATCTCATTTTTCTTATGGTTCAGTGTTATCTGTCTGCACTAAAGTGCTTGAGAGACAGCAAGCACATATGTTCATAACTGCAGACATTGTGTCTTGAAAAGTGCCAGAAAAGCACTGCTGTGCCAAGATAGCAATCACTTAATGACATCGATTTCTTGTAAAACATTCCACACTAGGGAAACAGCAGTTATTTTTTTCACTGTCTGTTGAAAGCTGGGAACAGAAGTCTTAGAAAGAATAGTGAAAGCAAGGGAATTTGATACCTAAAGTTCTAGACTAAAGATACATTGTAGACATTGTAATTGTGTGGTTCCTTTTTGTGTGATCAAAGCCTGAGCCACCAGTTCAGTACAAGGATACCCAGCAACATGAAAAGCAGCATGGCAGCTTTTCAGCTTCTGAAAGATCAGATCCAAAGTTTGATGGCAAGCTTTCTGGAAGTTAGCTGCCTGGCAGAGCTCTCCAAAATAAGAGAGGGATTCTGGAAAGAGGAGTCTTTAAGCTGGTCCCTGGAAGTGCCTGCAGTGGCAGGAGGCTGGCAGGATAGACAGAAACATGTGAGGAACAGGCAGACATGGAGTGAAAGATAAAGAAGCAGGAACATAACTGTGCAAAGTCTCAAAGGCAGGAATCAGGAATATGATTTAAGGATGAATGAAGAATTTCTGATAAATGGTTTAATCCAAAACTCATTGAGGACAATGCAAAGACTTTGAAAATAGTTTGATATGAGGCTTGTAATCTTAAATGACTGCATTTAGAATCACTGCTTGACCAGCATATCAAAACCCAGAGCACTCTTAAGAGCACTCGTTAAAAAGTGACTTCATAAAACCTCTTCTAAGACAAAGATGCCACTGCTGCTTTGAAGATACAGTCATTAAAGGATGAAGCATGTGAACAGTCAGCATGACTTCTCTGAAGTTTAACTGTAATCTCCTTATTATTTCTTACTGAGTTTTTGAAATCTTCTCTGTTGCAAACAGAAAGCAAAACTGAGGCAAACAACTTAATCTAGAAATTACCTGTAGACCAACTTTAGTCTCAGATATTTTTTTCTGTGTGCATGGGCATGATCATGCCCAATTGTAACAGCATTTAAGCTTTTTACTGGTGCATTTACCTGAAAAAACACTGAAATGCAGTGTAATTTTCCTACCTTACATTAGCTATTTGTTACAGCTGCTTGTCACACTGAAAAATGCACGTTCACTTTTGAAATTTCACTGTTCAGTTAAGAACAGTTAGGAGATGTTACTGTAAATGAAAAATGTCTCTATCACAGGCTAAATTTTATTTGAAATAATATCTTCATTGAAGCAAAATGATGTTTTGGTGGTTAAGAAAAAAGTCAGTGACACTAACATAAAACAAGGTCAGTATGAGTCAATTCTGAAGCAAACTCAAGTATGCACATAAGTCTATGAAGATACGCTCATGCATAATGACTTGATATAGATATTATACACTGAATGAGGCATTCTTGTCCCAGTGCAGAAAATTCATCCTCATTTCTAGGGGAGGGTTCTGAACAGAAGCAAGGATGAGAAGCAATGTTTTGTATTAACAACTGACATTCAAGTTTAGAGAGCTCTGTTCTTTTTATAACATCATGCAGGCTATGTACTCTAAAGTACAGCCAATGTTCTGCAGCATTTTTGGAGAGTTTTTTGGTGGTTTTTTGTTGTTTGTTGGGTATTTTTGTTTGTTTTGGTTTTGGCATTTTTTACTTTGATTTTGGATAATTGCATAAAACAAGACTCCAGCATTTGGGGAATGACAAATAAAAGAAACAGTTTAAGAGTATGAGGCACCAGTAGAGAAAGGGTATTTGTAGAAGTGTTTTCCACCTTGGATATATGGAAGACAAGAAAATATAGTACAGCTCTCTGAGATGTTTTGCCTGGCTATGCACTGAACAGCCCAGACCAAGATCATTTCCAAGAGGACACTTTTTATATCGTCTCATTGTGCTTGACTCTACAAATGAATACATTCCCATCACTGAGCAGTTCCAGGAATGGTGCCAACCTTTTATGGAGGAGTGTATCAGTCAATCGTTCAGTCCCACAGGATGGGCACTCATTTCATATATTTAATGACCTAATAGGAGCCAGATTGTTCATGCATTTACCAGTCCAAAAAGAAGTCAATGCCTGGGAGTAAAAGGAATAAAAAGCTTCAAATAGATTTCAGTGAAAGATTTTTAAGCAGGCCAGGAAATTCAAGGCATGATAAGCTAAAACTAAGCTTTAGCCTTCCAATCATTTCTTTGTACAAATAACTGTGGTGAAGATTGGGGGTCTTTTGGGTGTTTTTATTAGTTAACTTTATGGTTTTCTTTGGTTTCATCTTTTCTGTGGGTTTATTTTTAAAGAAGGAATTATGGAGTACAGTTTGTTCCTTCTTCATATACATCAGGCTACAAAGATCTACAGTATTTCTCCTGATGCTTGAAAGATTTCTCTGCTTGGATATCACTTCCAAAATTATGCCTTGGTAGTCAAAGAATTACCTGTGAAAGTACTAAAACATGTTAAATGCTTTGGTAAATGGCTTGATGGAACCTCAGCCTTGATCACGTGGATCAAAATTTGTGAGCTCTAAAGGCAGCAAAGCTCCACCTCCATTTGTGATACATCAAGACAAACAGAATTATCAGCATGGAATCTATGCAATGAGAAGAAGGATTGAAACTACTCGAGCTCAAGTTTTGGAAGAGATGAAGGGAAAATACCTAAAAGCCTTGTTCAGATCTTTCTGTGGGAAAATGTTCAGCACACTGAAATAATGAGTCTAAAACAAGTCACGCACATTAGTCCAGCTTCAGCTGGAATCATCAGGTGTCAAATCAGTACTTCAGATTTTCCCCTGACAGTCAAAGACTGCAATGGTCACCTATAGCAAAGGCTGTCTTTCAACTTTCTGCCAGAAATCATTACTGAAGTGAAGAAAGGGGGACACCTAGGGTTGTGTTTAATGAAGGACAGCAGCCAGAAAAGGTTGTTCTGTTGAATACTGAAAATTCCCATAAAACCACAAAACTCGTGAAGGGATTGCTTATAGCCAATTCATGTATGCTGTCTGGATATTAATTACTGCTTTCATCTAATCATGGAAGCAAAAATAACTAATCTAAGGATTAGTTAATCTGGTGATAAGTGGACAAGAGCAGCCAAAGTGAACAGAGAACACAAGAGTTTTCTATGTAAAAATGACAATCAACTTCCTACAAATGAAACAAAAATATTCCAACTCATAACAAGCTTTAAAACCTTGTACTCTTACATGTCAAATGGCTGCATCTCTTGCTTCAGTAAATCCATTGTGCAAAGGACCAAAGCACTGCTAAGATAATAAAAACAAAGAGTGAAAATTCCCACAAGGGGAAGCTGTATATTGGTATCATCACCCATGTTCAAAGATAAACATTACAATCTGCACTGATTTGCAAAAATCTGAGTACAGTGCCACACTCTATAAACAGATGTTTTTCCAGATGACAGATACAATGGCTTCATCTGAACAACTGATTTCAGGCACATACAAGCAGAAAACTGAATAATGACATTTGTCCAATTCTTTATGGCAAGAGTGAAAAGTACATTGCTTTTTGCTTTTTGCATTCATATTTGACTAGTCAAAACTACACATTACTCCATGGACCAAAGAAACCCTCAAACAAACTCCTAAAACAAAGACCCTGAATACATAAATAGCCTTAGACTATCTGCTCATAATCACAGAATTCAGATCCTGAAGAAAAATAACAGGGAAAGAGATCTACCCTGCTGAAGCTCCAAATCTCTAAAAAAAACCACCTATATTAGAATCTATTTCTTACAACAGTCCCCACGGAAAAAAAAATAGGGCTACAATTGTGCATAAAACTAACCACTTCCCTAAATATTTTCAGAACTGAGAAAGTCACATTGTTCAGTGCTCATAATTTCATTGTTTCATTGAGTACGGAATACAATTTGGAAATGGAATAACAGACCCAAATTTAGAGCAAACACAATCAAAAGTTCTGATTCCATCACTTAAATACTTGATCATCTTACTAGAACAAGGCAATATTGGCATTATTCATGGTAAGCCATCCAAGGACACAAAGAATCCATTGAGTCTCCATCAAGGCAATGCCTAACACAGTGAATTATATTATTTAATATACTGCAGAAGTGCTCCTTTACCATCTTTATTTATAATTAGCAAGAAAATAAATTTTGCAAATACTGATTCCTTAACTTGTATGAGGGTTTTTTTCCTGTAACCCTTTAAATAAGGACCCTATTTCTTTTATGGCTGCTAAAACCAGAAGGGCCTGAAATTCTTCTTTCAGCTAAAATCTAATTGTAAAATAAGTTATTTGGAAAAGAAAAAGAGAAATTTCGATTTCTAATTGTCTTGCAGAAATTTCTAAAATGTTGATCAAGGGGTTCACATCTGTTAAGGAAACTTTCCTGTCTTCCAGCAAGGTGCCACTCTGGGGATGGCACTTGCACCACCCCAGGCTGTCAGTGCGGGACCAAAGTCCCCTCACAGCAGTGGCTCCAGTGACCCAAGGGGTCCCCGTGGGTCCCCTCCACACCCCACAGCCAGACCAGGCTTCCTCACCAGATCCACCCCAGGTTCCCCACAGCAGTCTCAGACCTTTGGATCCTTTCAGTAATTTTACTTTGGAGAGCCACGTTCAGGTCCCAGCCCAGGTTAACTTGAACTCCAGGCAGGTTTCACCTCATGAGCCATTGGTTGCTGTGGGAGCAGTTCCTCTCCAACTCTTCCACTGGGAAACTTGGATTCATATAAATAAATATTAATTGCAGCAAAGACAAACAATTTTTCCATAGCCTGAATGAACACTGTAACCACTGAGCTGTAAAATCAGTGTTTCTCTGCTGCTCTCTGGCACAATAGATATTTAACCACTCAAACAGTGAATGAAAGAAACCAAGACAGAAAAGAGGAGCCATCTCAGTATCCCAGTAATTAGGTCTTTGACTGAGAACAATCAGCACCTGACAATGATGGAGATCAACAGCTTTCTCTCTTAGAGCAGCAGAACAAAGCAACTCCCAAACTCTGGTCACACACCAAATACCTCTGTGTACTAAAGAAGGTGCCATTCCTCAGCTCCCTGCTAACCTGCACTGAATTGGAACTTTAGCTCATGCAACAAACCACAAAGGAGACAGGACAATAATTTCTAAAAAACGGCTTCTAGACAATCTATTTTAATTTCTCTGCATTGAATTTCATAAAAGCAATTGGAAAACAGCTTTCAGAAAAAACTCTTGCCTTTTGCATCCTCGCAATGATGTGGAACATATTTATATTTGTGGAATTTTTCCTTCAATCTGATAAAAATTTCATAGTGCAATTAAAAACAACCAAGTTTTAAACTCAGAATTACATGGCATTTAGATGCAAAAGAATGCATCTAAAGAATCAAAGAATATATGGAATGACACACTCATTTATGCCTGCTTTGTTATAGCAGAGGGTTCCTCAATTAGATATGCTGCATGAAAAATAGATCTTCTGCTCCTAGTAAAATTAAATGTTACTGATGCATGCATTTTTCCTGAAGTCTATTTTTGACAGACATCTATTACATTGAATCATTCTGGTTTTTATCAAGCTTTGCACAACTAAATGTTGACAATAGAAAGAACATTTTTGATAATTATTTTTAGCCAAGACTAGACTGTGGGGGCAGAAATCATTCAGTCATTAAATGAATCCAGTTAACCTTGTACAGCTGCTCTACTTCTTTAAAAATTATTAGTATAAGAGATCAGTAAGGCTGTGTAAGTGAATAAGTCTATGTAGCAAGCCTGGTTTATTATTTCATGATAATTACCACATTACAATATGTACTGGCTGCACAGAATTTATGAAATATAAAATCCACATTTAACTTTGGAAAAAAAATTAAGTTCACTGACCTGTCTCTTCAGGCAACCACCAAGTGGCTGCTTTTCCTGCTTTCAACAGCTGGTCAAGCCTGATCTAAATTAAAGAGGAATTTGAAATGCAGAATTATTTATTTACAGTAAGGGATGTGAATGCTGTACCAATGCTTTCAGCTAAAGAGCAACATCGACCCAGAAGAGGCAGCTACAGATTTAAATTAGTGCATTTAATGGAAAAAGTGTTATTTCTCTGAACCACATGTATCTTGAGTTAACCAGCACCTGTCTTCACATATACATTACCACTAACCATCCACACATGAACCAAAACCTGGAACTATATTTACACATTAATGCAATAAGAGAAGGGATGAGACAAAGGTGAAATAACATCACTGCAGCTGCCAGAAATCCAGGTAAATCTTGTTTGTACAAAAAAACTGAACAAAAAAAGGAATATATCTTCTGGTTTTCCTTTACTTTCCAACCTGAATTTACCAAGCTTTTAAATCACCAGGAGTTTTAAATTTCAGAAATCTTGAATGGTGCAAAATGTAAAATTCTGCAGTCACCAAAATGCTTTAAAAGGATTTCTTCCCAATTCTAATATTAAAATATGTATTCACTGTATAAATGCCATATATGCAAAGATGACAGACTGTTTAATGAAAATGGCAACAGCCCATGGAGATGGGGAAATAAAAGTCTTTACAGAAAAGTTACAAATCAAGACATATCCAGAAAACCCATTTATTTCCTGGAACAAACAAAATTCTTATGACTGCCCAGCAATGTATTTTCAGGTGTATGCCAAAATCAGACTCCACCTAACTGGCATATTTTACATTCTGAAAGATGATCTTTAGAACTGCAACCAAAACCAATAAGATTGTCAAGCGTACTCATTGCTTGTTCTGCCCCCTGAGCCATAAAATTCCTGAGTCTTTTTGTGTTATCACAGAACTCATACATTGTTCCACTCCAGCGAGACACTAACTGGAATCCAGCCCATCACCACCAGCAAAAGCGATGGGCCACAAAAGTATTCCAATATTTAGAAATTCATTTATCTCATTACTATTCACAAATCCGATAAAGCAGTTAAAAAATGAAATTAAAACGTAAAGCGCCAGAGAACAGTAGCCCAAACAACTTTAGCTTTCTGTGACTGGCAATTATAATGCAGACAATCCATGCAAGCACTGCCTTTGGCAGCATTACAGAGGAACTCTTTAAAAACATTAAATGGCTTAAGAGACAAGAGACAACAGAGAGGCAAGGAGGCACTGGAAAGCAAGATCGTGTTCTTATAAAATAGTGTCAGTTCCATCTGAAAAACAACTCTGCATCAGCTCACCCACATGACAATTTGCACCTCAGCAAAAGGCAGCTTACATAAATAAGAGTGACTACAGCTTATTTGGGTAGAGGTAATGTATATTTAGCTATGAGCATTTAAAGGTAACTTAAATTTTATTTTGCTTAGATCAATACTTATTATGTGAAGAACTTTGTTCAAAGCAGTATTTGCAGAATGAAAAAAAAAATAGAGATTCTCTTTCTTTGCTGCTTTCCACCAGCAAAGAGCTATGTCCTGTTCATGGTTTTCCCACTCATTGGGTGTAGAGTTCATGGGCACAGGATCTGCCAGAAAATAAATCCAGAACAAGTGCTCACACAAGAGTAATGATGTAGAAAAACTTCTTGAAACTGGTGTCTCTCTTCCTACACAAGATTGCTTTAGGTGTTGTGGCAGTGAGGTTTTTAATAGGTGTAATTCTTCTTCTACCTCAGAAACCATTTCTTCCCTCTTTCATTGGTGCACAAATATGCTATATTCTTTTTATTTCTTTCTTTTCTAATGTGAATATGATATTTCTTCATAAAGAACATTTATTTTCAAGGAAAAGTAGAAAAAATTGCAAGTCCTCTAAATTCTTAGTTGACTGGTGGTGAGAGATCAAAACCCATTCCACACTGGTTTACAAGAGATGGATATATGGCTATTTTTGCTCAAAGACAGCAACATGTAAAGTAACAAGAAATAGAAGAAAAACTACATTTTCTTCTATACCCTCAGTATTTCAAGTCAGAATAAGAATGGACCTCTTTGATCATTCCCTGTCGTGAAAGAAAGCATTTAAATTGAATTAAATGCCTGGTAAAGAGCATATCTTCATTGGTTTTTTCATTCATGCTTAGGTACCAGATCACCTTCTCACCCCCTCAACTACTTAAACCTATTATTTGGAGTGAAGCCACAAGACTCAGTGGTCCAAAAGGCCTTCAAAGAGATTTTACTAAGGAAGGAAAGAACCACAAGTCAAGTACCAACATATTGTATATAGAAAAGTAGAGAGGTGCTGAGATCAACACTGCTGTCTAAATTCTATTATTATTATTATTGATTCCTAATCATTCTTTCCCTCACAACAACTCAAGAATACTATTTAAGAAGTATTGCTAGGAAGTTTTAAGAGATACTGTGCTGTTAATTGTTATTAATTACTGATATCTTTCTCTTTTTTTTGGTTCAAAAATATGAAGAATCACCATGTTTGGATATGTATTTCAAAAGACAAATTCAACTGGCTTTATCCGAAAGCATGACTGTCCTGGGGTGGCTTTATGGTGTTTGTATCCCCAGTTGTCTGTTCTGTTTATGCTGGATATTAAGTTCTGCACCTTTCAGACTGGTTTTTGAGAGCGAAGTGGGGGAAGCAGAAGTTGCAGTTTGTTTTCAGAAACTGCACTTGCTCCCCTGCATTCTCTTTCACAGTCTGTGTTATCTGCAGCATGGACAGTGGGAGAGAGCTCTCCTTTGCTTTTTGTTTTTTTTAGCTAGCTGAACCAGAGAAGTTCCCCAGATGGTGGCTTTTCTTTTTCTTGGACTGCTCGGCCCTGCTCTGGACTGAAACCCAGAAAACCCTGGGAGCTCACGCCTGTGGCCCACAGGGGCCTGGGCCTCAGCACTTTCCAGCACCAGTCCAGGAACGACTGATAAGGGACTGGATGAGCTGACCTACACCCCATGACAAGGACTTACTGAATAAGCCATAGCTTCAGAACGACAAGAGGTTTTATTATTTAATATTATTCATTTTTTATGCTTGATAAAGAAACAGGGTTTTTTCCACTTTTCTCCAAGGAAACCTTTTCCCAAACCAGATGGTGGAGAGGCCACTTGAATTTGCTTTCTGGAGGGACCTCATTCAGAGGTTCTCTCCCAGATTTGCCCTAAACCAGGATAATAAAGAAGACTAACACTTGCAAAACTACATTAAATGGATATCACCTTCCCAGAAAAGATTCTTATTTTGCAGCCTCAGGACAACTTTTTTTATAAAAGGAAATTGGGCCTTGAAGGCAAATTTTGCTGCATGTTTTTATAAACATAACAGATCCTAGGTGGAATTAATGTCTTGCATTTCGCCAAGATGAAGTTTGCATAATCTTCTTCTGAGATGTCAGGAATTGGGCATATCATTTATCCTCTACATATGAAAACTTAATTGATTTCTATTAGCTTGATATCATTATTCCTAAAACTTTATCATGCCATCCCAGGCTATACCAAAGTCAGAATTAAGAAACTCCTCAAACTTTCTTGTAGGTAGTTAAGTTTATGTTGAGGGTTAGGTGTCCTTTTTTTTTTTTTGTTTTGTCGTTCTGGCCTGCCCGGGGAATTTTTACCCATTATGTGCTGGGACAACCTAACTACCGGTACTTAGGGGTGATTGACAACGGACAAAGAGTAGCCGGGCCCGGGGGGGGGGGGGGGAAGGGGGCAGAAAAGGAGGGTGGGGACAGTTTTTAGCTGGCTTTCTTCGGCTTCGGGGAAAGACGTTCGTGTGCTGGGGCGCGGAGCTGCTGCGGTGGAGAGAAGGGATTTTTCGCCATCACCCAGACGGAGCAGTTGCTTCTTCTCCTTCTCCCCTCTTGGCTGGTGGCCTCGCACCCCCTGCCCTGCCGGGACGTGTGGCAGTGCCAGGCACCGCCGCGGAGCTGCTGATCCACCTCAGCCACCGACCCAGGATCTCAGCTCATCCCTGCTGTTTCCAGCCGACTGTTCCTCGGAGCCCTGCAGGAGCACCGGGACTGCCCGCCCGAGGGGTTTGTGAAAAACAAAACCTCTCCTCCATCCCATCTCAGCTGAGAGAGCTGTCCCGGGGTCCCTGGTTCTGTGTTCTTGTTATTGCTGTAGTTATTGTTGTTTGTTTGCCTGGTTATACTAGTAAAGAACTGTTATTCCTATCCCCAGATCTCTGCCTGAAAGCCCCTTGATTTCAAATTTATAATAATTCGGAGGGAGGGGGTCTACATTCTTTCATCCCAAGGGAGGCTCCTACTCTCCCTAGCAGACACCTGTCTTCTAGAACCAAGACAGATTTTGGCGCCCAACGTGGGGCTCGAGAGGAAAAGGGCAAAAAAGGAATAACAGTTCTTAAATAACCTAACTTTTGTGTGCTGGATTTAGAAACCTTGTTAGGTAGAACCATGTTGTTGAGCTTACCCAGGTTCGCGGGGCATGTGATCACAGCTATATTTCTCCCATTTGCTGTACCTTACTTAAATATGGGTCCTATAACTAAGGCTACTGTGGCTATTATCCAGCTTGTTTTGTGGGTTGATAAGGTGAGGAATTCATGGATGTTTAACGTCCTCTGGACGGCGGGCTCATGGATTCAGAGCTGTCACACACTAACTGGATGGTTTTTGGTGTTACTATAATAATGGTACCTACTGGGAGAAAAAAGACAGCTGCGGAAATTTTCCCCCCAACCTTTCACCCAGTTCCTTGGGCCTACCCCGCCAGTTTTCGAAGGGTTAAAATCTTCTCTGAATGCTAATGACATCTTACAGTGGCTGGTGGTACTGATAGGCCTGTTCTACTTAGCCTTCAGAGACAAAGGGAAAGAGACAGGGAGTGGTGCCCCAGAGCCTGGCACAGCCCCAGAGACAGGGAGTGCTGCTCTAGAGCCTGGCACAGCCCAGGAGACAGGGGGTGCTGCTCTAGAGCCTGCCCCTGCCCCACAGCCCACCTCAGAAATGAACCACCCAGAGTGGGTGGGGGTTCTGGTGAAGGAGATGCGTGAGATGCTAAGGGAGTGCATTTCCTCAGCTGCTGAGAAACCCTCCCCCTGCCTCGAAGAGGGAGAGTCTGATGGTGCTGCAGTGGAACCCACAGACGTTACAACCGTCCAGGTTCCAGCTGAACCACAAGAGCAGTCACAGCCAGCAGCTGTTGCCCCTGTGGAAACCAGGAAGTCTAAGATGAAATCACAGCACCCTGTTGATAAGGATAAGAAAGGAGGGCCCTCACAACCCACAGGGGAGACAGAAGTTGAAATCATCACTGAGTCTCTGACATATGACTGTCTCCGTAAGTTACAAAAAGACATTGTGAGGCGGGGGCGTGAGCCTTATACAACCTGGTTACTTCGGGTCTGGGACCTTATGGGTACAGGTGTGCAGCTGGATGGTGGTGAGGCAAGGAATGTGGGACCCTTGACCCAGGACTCAGGTGTGAATCAGGTATTCGTCAGGGAGCAAGGGCCCCTTTCCCTCTGGGAGCGGCTTTTGACGAGTGTAAGAGAGAGGTTTGTCCACAGAGAGAGAATGGAAGAGCACTATCATAGAAGGGAATGGAAAACCATTGAGGAAGGGATCCAACAACTGAGAGAAGTGGCAATATTAGAGGTCCTTTTTGGGAGGGGTGGACAGCATGATAATGACCCCGACAAAGTCAGGTGCACTGGGCAGATGTTGTGGAGTCTGGCAAATCTAGGGCCACGTGAATACACCACCTATATTGCAATGATTAATGCCGATAACAGCCGAGAGACGGTGGGTTCTGTTGCCACCAGGCTTAGAAATTACGACAGTATGGTCCATGGCCCGCAGCAGGCTAAGAATTCCGCTGTGATTAAGGAACTCAAAGAGGAGATGAGGGAAATGAGGGAAGAGATGAGGAAGAGCAGTTCCCATATGGCACCAGTGCGGGTCACAAGCCCAAAACTCCAAGCCCAGCGTCCCCCAGCTAGAGAGAGAGGGTACACCTCACGAACTGAGCTGTGGTTCTTTCTACGTGACCATGGGGAAGACATAGGAAAGTGGGATGGGAAACCCACTTCTGCCCTGGCAGCACGAGTGCGTCAACTCAGGCAGGGAACCAGTAACCAGAAAGGTTCCACTAAAGTGAAGGTAGCCTCAACCTCCCGTGACCAAACTGCCAGATATTACAGAAAAGAGGATAATCCCCTTGAAGGAACCTCTAGCATGTATGCCCAGGGAGGAGAGGATGACCAGTGCTAGAGGGGCCCTGCCTCTAGCCAGGAAGAGGCACGGGAAAACCGGGTCTTTTGGACGGTGTGGATCCGATGGCCTGGCACATCAGAGCCACAAAAATACGAAGCTTTAGTTGATACTGGTGCACAGTGTACCCTAATGCCATCAGGACATGTGGGGGCAGAACCTGTTTCCATTGCTGGGGTGATGGGGGGATCACAGTAATTGACTCTGTTGGAAGCCGAGGTGAGCCTGACTGGGAAGGAGTGGCAGAAACATCCCATTGTGACTGGCCCAGAGGCCCCGTGTATTCTGGGCATGGACTTCCTTCGAAATGGCTATTACAAAGACCCAAAGGGACTCAGGTGGGCTTTTGGAATAGCTGCTGTGGAGGCAGAGGACATTAAGCAATTGAACACCTTGCCTGGACTATCAGAGAACCCATCTGCAGTAGAACTCCTGAAAGTGGAAGAACAGCGAGTACCAATTGCCACCTCGACAGTGCACCGCCGGCAGTATAGGACAAATCGAGATGCTGTGATCCCCATCCACAAGATGATCTGAGAACTGGAGAGCCAAGGGGTGGTCAGCAAAACCCACTCGCCCTTCAACAGCCCCATCTGGCCTGTGCGCAAGTCTGACAGAGAATGGAGATTGACTGTGGACTATCGTGCATTGAATGAAGTGACTCCACCTCTGAGCGCTGCCGTGCCAGACATGCTGGAGCTCCAGTACGAGCTGGAGTCCAAGGCAGCAAAGTGGTACGCCAATATTGACATTGCCAATGCCTTTTTCTCCATTCTCCTGGCAGCAGAATGCAGGCCTCAATTTGCCTTCACGTGGAGGGGAGTGCAGTACACCTGGAACCGACTGCCCCAGGGGTGGAAGCACAGCCCCACCATCTGCCATGGACTGATCCAGGCTGCCCTGGAAAAGGGTGAGGCTCCAGAACATCTGCAGTACATTGATGACATCATTGTGTGGGGGAACACAGCAGTGGAAGTATTTGAGAAAGAGGAAAAGATCATCCAGATTCTGCTAGAAGCCGGCTTTGCCATCAAGAAGAACAAAGTCAAAGGACCTGCTCGAGAGATCCAGTTCCTGGGAGTAAAGTGGCAAGATGGACGGCGTCAGATTCCCGCTGAGGTCGTCAATAAGATCACTGCAATGTCTCCACCCACCAGCAAGAAGGAAACGCAAGCTTTTCCTAGGGGCCATAGGTTTTTGGGGGATGCACATTCCTGAGTACAGCCAGATCGTGAGCCCTCTCTACCTGGTTACCCGAAAAAAGAATGATTTCCACTGGGGCCCTGAACAACAACAAGCCTTTGCTCAGATCAAACAGGAGATCGCTCATGCAGTAGCTCTTGGCCCAGTCAGAACAGGACCAGACGTGGAGAACGTGCTCTACTCTGCAGCTGGGAACAATGGCTTGTCCTGGAGCCTTTGGCAGAAAGTGCCTGGGGAGACTCGAGGCCGACCGCTGGGATTCTGGAGCCGAAGCTACAGAGGGTCCGAAGCCAACTACACTCCCACAGAGAAGGAAATCTTAGCTGCCTATGAAGGAGTTCAAGCTGCCTCAGAAGTGATTGGCACTGAAGCACAACTCCTCCTGGCACCCCGACTACCAGTGCTGGGGTGGATGTTCAAAGCAAAGGTTCCTGCTACCCACCATGCCACCGACGCTACATGGAGCAAGTGGATCGCCCTCATCACGCAGCGCGCCCGTATTGGAAACCCAAATCGCCCTGGGATTTTGGAGATAATTACAAACTGGCCAGAAGGTGAAAACTTTGGTCTTACTGATGAAGAGGAGCAGGAACAAGTGACACGAGCTGAAGAAGCTCCACCGTACAACCAACTGCCAGCAGGAGAAACACGCTACGCTCTGTTCACTGATGGTTCCTGTCGCATCGTAGGGATGAACCGGAAGTGGAAAGCAGCCGTATGGAGCCCCACACAACAGGTCGCAGAGGCCACTGAAGGAGAAGGTGGATCAAGCCAACTTGCTGAACTCAAAGCTGTTCAACTGGCCCTGGACATTGCTGAAAGAGAGAAGTGGCCAAAGCTCTACCTCTACACTGATTCATGGATGGTGGCCAATGCTCTGTGGGGATGGCTGGAAAGGTGGAAAAGGGCCAACTGGCAACGCAGAGGAAAGCCAATCTGGGCTGCTGATGAGTGGAAGGACATCGCCACCAGGGTAGAGAAACTGTCTGTGAGGGTCCGTCATGTAGATGCCCATGTCCCCAAGAGTAGGGCCAATGAAGAGCACCGAAACAATGAGCAGGTGGATCAGGCTGCAAAGATAGAGGTGTCAAAGACAGACTTAGATTGGCAACACAAGGGAGAGTTGTTCCTAGCTCGATGGGCTCATGATGCCTCAGGCCATCAGGGTAGAGATGCCACCTATAAGTGGGCACGAGACCGAGGGGTGGATCTAACCATGGACAGTATTTCCCAGGTTATCCATGACTGTGAGACATGTGCCACGATCAAGCAGGCCAAGCGGTTGAAGCCGCTATGGTACAGTGGGCGGTGGTCCAAATATAGGTATGGGGAAGCCTGGCAGATTGACTACATCACACTGCCCCAAACCCGCCAAGGCAAGCGGTACGTGCTCACAATGGTAGAAGCCACCACTGGATGGTTGGAAACCTACCCTGTGCCTCATGCCACTGCCCGGAACACCATCCTGGGACTTGAAAAGCAGGTCCTTTGGAGGCATGGCACCCCTGAGAGGATTGAGTCAGACAATGGGACTCATTTCAAGAACAGCCTTATAAACATCTGGGCTAGGGAACATGGCATTGAGTGGGTGTACCATATCCCCTACCATGCACCTGCTGCAGGGAAAGATGAACGGTGCAATGGCTTGCTTAAAACCAGCTTGAAGGCACTGGGTGGGGGAACTTTCAAGAACTGGGAGATTAATTTAGCAAAAGCCACATGGTTGGTGAATACCCGAGGTTCCACTAACCGAGCAGGCCCTGCCCAATCTGAGCCCTTTAGAACGACAGATGGAGATAAGGTTCCAGTGGTACATATGAGGGGTATGCTGGGAAAAACTGTTTGGGTTAATTCTGCCTCCAGCAGAGACAATCCAATCCGTGGGGTTGTCTTTGCTCAGGGACCGGGTTGCACTTGGTGGGTGATGCAAAAAGATGAAGAGACCCGGTGCATACCCCAAGGGGACCTGGTTTTAGGGTGAACTACCCATGACACTGTGCTTGTATCTCTATCTGCATGTACATATGTATATAGTTAAAGTAGTGTGTGTTTGTGTATAATTTAAAGGTTTAATATTTAATGTAACATTTTGGTATGGGAAAAAATTCGGGGTGGATAGTGTTGAGGGTTAGGTGTCCTTTTTTTTTTTTTTTGTTTTGTCATTCTGGCCTGCCCGGGGAATTTTTACCCATTATGTGCTGGGGCAACCTAACTACCGGTACTTAGGGGTGATTGACAACGGACAAAGAGTAGCCGGGCCCGGGGGGGGGGGGGGAAGGGGGCAGGAAAGGAGGGTGGGGACAGTTTTTAGCTGGCTTTCTTCGGCTTCGGGGAAAGACGTTCGTGTGCTGGGGCGCGGAGCTGCTGCGGTGGAGAGAAGGGATTTTTCGCCATCACCCAGACGGAGCAGTTGCTTCTTCTCCTTCTCCCCTCTTGGCTGGTGGCCTCGCACCCCCTGTCCTGCCGGGACGTGTGGCAGTGCCAGGCACCGCCACGGAGCTGCTGATCCACCTCAGCCACCGACCCAGGATCTCAGCTCATCCCTGCTGATACACCTCATCCACCGGCCCAGGATCTCAGCTCATCCCTGCTGTTTCCAGCCGACTGTTCCTCGGAGCCCTGCAGGAGCACCGGGACTGACTGCCCGAGGGGTTTGTGAAAAACAAAACCTCTCCTCCATCCCATCTCAGCTGAGAGAGCTGTCCCGGGGTCCCTGGTTCTGTGTTCTTGTTATTGCTGTAGTTATTGTTTGTTTGTTTGCCTGGTTATACTAGTAAAGAACTGTTATTCCTATCCCCAGATCTCTGCCTGAAAGCCCCTTGATTTCAAATTTATAATAATTCGGAGGGAGGGGGTCTACATTCTTTCATCCCAAGGGAGGCTCCTACTCTCCCTAGCAGACACCTGTCTTCTAGAACCAAGACAGTTTAAAACAACTAAAAAATTAATTTTAAATGTGAATGTAACATCTGAAGCAGGTACTAGTCTTTCCCTGGATACCTGTTTACTTACATGGCTATAAATAGACACAAATAATAATAAACCAAGTAAACCAAACTCCAGAATTTAATAAAGATGGGAGATTTTACTTATCTCAGATTCTTCCTGCTCCCCACAGAACTCATTTACTTCATCACATTTCTGTTGCATTCAATGCAACCATTAGGGAGGCAGCAGAATGGGAGGAGGGACCCTGATAGGACAGCCTTGAATCTTTTAGTTTTCATCCCAAACTGGTTTTATCTACTGTGACCTTAATAAATGTCCACTCCCAAAAAAAGCTGTTCTGTCCCATGTCTACTACATTTCTTTCAGATCCTTGAACTAATCATCATCAAGGACAAATCATCATCAATGGATCATTCTGCATCTGCAAGAAGTTAGGAAGGTATTACTACTCAGAAGCAACTGAATCCCAAATAACTTTGATCAGCTATGCCTATTTCAGTAAATGTTTGCAGATGGGGAAAGAGGAAAATTGCTGGACCAAAAGAACAAAAGGAATAATGTATGAGTCTCACTTGGGATATGCATTAGAAAAAAAAATTCAATAAGGTTGCCACCTTTTCTAGAATATTTCAGAAGGGCACTGGATCAGCAGAGGTATTTTTAAAATATTCATGTTGGCTGCTCACTCCACACTGCAGAGACAAAACCCTCTCTTGCAAGGTATTATGCAAACTATTCAGAAAGTGGGTAAGAAAAGCCCTAAAATAAGGAATTAGGCCTCTTTAAAAGGGATTACTACCCTGCCACTGCTGAGGTTTTCATTTCAGACACACCTGTTCCATTCAGCTGCTGAAGGACAGGAAGCTTTCAGCAGCTGTGGGCAGGTGCTTCTCCAGTGACAGCAGCACCCCAAACCTCCAGATAACCCCAGCACTGATCACACACCCACACAAACCTGGACCCTCTTCTAGCACACAATGAGAAATGCTGTCACAAAGTTTTTGTGTTAGACCTACAGAGACTCCACATCCAGTTAAATATGGTCCCTAGTTTCAAATAAAACATACATAAATATTCATCTTCTGCTGTAGAATAACATTTTTAAATCAAACTTCATGGGACTACATGTTCAGTCTATCAGGACAAAAACTTATTAAATTGTCATTTTAAACTAATTTATGTACTGCATTATATTCAGTATACTTCAGAAAAGTATATTCATATTTACTTACAGTTAAACTAAGTTCTCTTTAGGAATAAATTTACTCTTACAGTAGCACATTAGGATCAAAGCTAAGTTACAGTAGTCAGACTTTAGATGAAATATCATCTCTAGGTATTCCATTTGTAAAATAATGCTTTACTCTTTCTCTTGTAAGTTCTCTCAAGGGATAAGTTACTAGCAGAGGAATTGGTGTTAGAAACAAGGAAAAATAATGTAAAGAATATTTATTCACACACAAAAAAATTGAATATGTTTAGAAATACAGATATTTCCCCAAAAACCAAAAGAGGTGCAAGCACACTTATTCTTTGAAAGAAAAAAGGTGTTTTCAGAAAAGGTTTAGAAAATAATTAGAATTACTTCTCAGTTGAAATATCATTAATTTCTTCAGCACAGTCTTATGGAAGATAACTCTTGTTCAACACGTCCATTTTCTTTCCTGGACCTGTTTACAGATATAATCAATATTGTTTCAAATTTAGGTTAAAGCAATTGCATCAAGTGGCGTAAATACAGGTAGATACCTGGCCAAGTAGCACACATCAGTCTGCAAAGGTTTATTTCTATTTGAAGATATTGCTCTGAATAATTTAACAATATCTGACTGCAAAAAAAACCAAATCTAAATTCCTTCTACAATCATGAAAACAGTATTTGCTAACAAGAGTTTTCTGTAAGCATATTAAACAGTAATTTCTAGAGAAAAGTATCTTCCAAACTGGAACAAAAATCTTGCAGTCCCAAAAAGGAAACCAGAATTAATTTTAAATACTACAAGTCCTAGGTGCATAATTTAAGGTCAGACTATATTTTTCAGCCAAAGATGGTTTATAAGATTGATAATTGCCAGACTTGGCAGCCTGCCAGTGGCCGTCACCAAGGAGAAAGCAAATTAAACCAAATCCACAGTTTTGAAGAAATGGAATGTTTTGGTACAATGGAAAGGTTTTCCTAACTTTTATGTTTATAGTCTGTAAGTCACAGCTATCCTTAAATTATTTTCTATATACTAAATTTTTATTATGCAATGTTTTTCTTCAGAAATACTTAGCATAGAATGATTAAACTGTAATAGACCCCAGCTATGAGAAAACTCCAAAGAGAGACAGCAGGACTTTTAGCAACACCCAGTTCAGTTACTTATGTTTCTTACACTGCTGACTATCCCCCCTCTACTTCCTTTGTGACCATAAGCAGATACCAGAGATTAAATGGAGAAATCTTCTGCACATAAAATCCTACAGGCCTGATTATACACAACTAAAACAAGAGAGTTTTAATTTAAATGGGAATAATGCAGAACCTATAGTCTACAGGAAGCAAGTTTTCCCAAATGAGCCTAAAGTCAGGTTTTTTTCACTTTTAGTCCAGAATTCCTTTAGGAATCTGGCACTTCACATTCCTGTGATTCTGTAGTGATGCATCACACACAATACGATGAGTATCACAGATGATGACTACTAGAAAGCAAATAAAATGGGCATGGGAAAAGAGAAAGGCCAAACAATTCTGATGAAAAGAGATGAAAAAGTAGCAATTGCACTCTACAACATCAAATTTACATTACATAAATGTGACACTAGAAAGAAGTGTTGGAAATCTTCATAATGAAACAGCACACAAATTCACATGAGTAAAGTGTCAGTTCTGTATTGAATGTTTGAAATGAGAAATTACTTATAAAAAATGCACTAACTGTTCTGGATATAATGGTAACAAAAGCCAAACCTGAGGTAGATTTAATTTTGTAACATTTGGTGCACTCAATTTCATTTTAGAGAGAGCTGGAAAAGACAGCTCAGAGCTCCCCACCACCCTTTACTTGTCTTGGCACACAACAGTAGGTACAAGTCAGATTTCACAGGGCTAAAGAGACAAATTTTACTTCTACATTAGTGAAATGAGATTGGCTTCCTCCACTTTCTTTCACCCTTTTAAATAGCATCATGCCTAGAGAATAAATAGGGCTGCAATAACATTCAAACATTGAACAACCACAGAGGCTCACGATTTCAGATAGCAGAGAGTTGTTTAGTTCAAGGAAATTTCACTAAAAATAATAACAGACCAAATTCTGCCAGCTCCTCTATCTTTCAATAATATTGGCAACTGAAGGCATGATTTAACAGAAAGTTAAAGGTAAGCAAAGTCTATCAACTTAAGCTTCCTTTTTAAAATTAAATGTGAAGTGAAAAATATACATCATGTCTCATTTGCATTTAATAATTATAGTCAGTATCATTATTATTTTTAACATTTTATGGCCAAAACACTAATTTTAGTCATGGTTGCATCCATTTCCACTGCTTTGGAATTATTTCATATTGCAGAGTTGTTTATTCTTCTGAATCATGGCAAACACACTAGAAGCTCAATAAATTATTTACATTTTTAAAGACCAAAACCTTATTAACATTTGCCTGGAAGAGTACATCCATGCTTTGCTCTGAAGCTGAAAATGTAAATTAGCATCTTCTGGCCTGATTCTTTTCTCACTCTGTCAGTGTTGTTCTCAGTTAGAATGGTCCAAATGAGATAAATGAAGCCCAGGGCATATAAACACCTCCAAGAATAATTCCCTAACACCTTCAGAGCTCTGCACTGAACTTGAATTTGTCAGTTGCTGCAAAAGCAGAACACTGCAGACATTCACAACATCAATATTGAGAAAAAAAGTCTCAATAACAGAAATTTCTACTTCAAGATTTCAAAGTGTAGCATACATATAGTGGACCTCTTTGGCTTTATTGGCAACACAGAGGGGCACATGAGTCAGACAGAACATCAAGATGTACTGCTTGATCCTGAAATTCCTCCTACTCTGAAGAAACCAACATATACACTGCTGAAATTTTTTGAGGCTTTATCAATATTAAATGAATGTAACTTGTCTAGTGTCCAAAATACAAGCCGAAATACCCAGCAGCAAAATAAAAATATCTACACTTACTGTAAGAGGTTAGTCATACCTTTTTCTGCCAATTTTTTAATAAAATACAAGCAAGAGTCTGTGTGGACAGTATGGATGAGGCAGTGAATCTGGGTAGGTGAAAGCTATTGACTGGAGCAAGTAAGGAGGGAAAGAAGTTGGTAATGAGGAATAGTGTAAAGAAGAGCAAAAAAGGGGAAATTACAAATTAAAATATTTATAAAAAATTACAAATAAAATATTTGGGGAAAATGAAGGAGTTTTTTGTTTCCAACTCAGTTCCTGTTCAGTACCTGCAATCCATCACCCCATAGTTGAAGAGCTCTTCCTGGATGGAATAGGATACAATAGGAGGAAGGCAGGAATCCTCTTCATTGTTTTTTGTTTCTAATCCTCATTCCAGCAACATCGTGTATGATGCAGGAATTTCCCCTCTCCCTTCTTATTGCTATCTTAGACTAATAGCTTGAAGCTGATTTATTTTCTTTGTATCAAATATTATTGTGCTGCACAAAGTTCAATGAGCTATAGAATGCCCCAGAAGAATACAGTGTTACATGAATATGACAAAGTAATCTCATCTTCTCTCTATACAAAAGGGGAAATAATTTCCTGTTGACAGGAAAATATTTTACTGAACCAGAGGTATCAGGCAGCAGCCTTTCATGGAGAATGAGACTGGGGAAAACAGTTTAATAATCAGCAGTTTATACATCCTGACAAGTGCTGTGTACAGCAAGCATTGAAGATGATTTATAGTCAGGAGTTACAAAGAGAATAAAGGCTTGAGATGACAGTGAAAACCAGCAGAGCTGCTGGTCATTGTCATCATGACAAAGTGGGATGTTTTTTGTTCGGTTTTTCTTTTTATTACAAGAGAGAGTTCGTGATTTCAACCTAAAAGCACTTGCTGCCCTGTCATATTGTACAGCCTGACCAAGTTTCCTCAAAGGAGTGCACACAATGCAGATCAGATCATCTCAATAAAGAAAAACTATTGCATGACCTTTCTGGAAAGAGGAGATAAGTAATTAATTCTACTACAGCAGCGTTAGCAAAAGGCTGACAGAGGAGCACATGGCTTTCTCTTCCCACATACCTGGGGACTGCCTAAGCAGCAGGTAGCCAGCCCAGGGTAAGCCTTTCTGTCTGTTAACATTTAACCTGAGCAAAAAAAGGCAGTTCAGCACTCTTAGACAGAAACAAGAGATACATTCCCTGATGTGTTTCCTGGGACGGGGAATCTTTGGGAGGATTGTCTTTGCAACACCAAAATGCATGATGAGATATGTTTTCTCTGTTTGAGGGAGTGACTCACTCCTTCAGCACTCTTCAAAGGCTCAGAGTCCTTAATTTCCAAAGATGAACATCTGCACAAAGTAGTAAAGTGACTTTTTTATTAATATCTCAAGAAAACAGTTGGTCTGGCAAAGGAACCTGAGCTATTCCTAGCAGAGCTTCACTATGAGCAGGTTTCTCCTGCTCTCCAGAGATTAGGGCAACATAATTTGGATTGCCTAAACCTCCTCCCCATCCCAAATCTTTCAGCAGGGAAATACAAAAAGCCTTTAAATCTCTCATCACTCACTGGCTAAATGTCTGAACATAGGCACACAGATATTATATCACAGCACTTTGCCCTAAGGCCACTCTTCAGCTCACTGTTTATGCAGGGTCTGCTGGGAACATCATTCAAAAAAGGCTGTTCAGAAATGAGTATATCGTTTTAGAGTGTGCACAAATCCAGTGATGTGCATACATTATACTCTAAAAAAGACAGGACATTGAAATATCATTCATGCATATGGTACATTATATACTAATGAGATTATTTTAGGATGCAGATGATAGCAATATGCCAGCAGAGGAATTCCGTAAATGCTCAGAACAGAGCTCTTAGACTTAATACCTTGCACTTGAGGCAATCTCTAAGAAGCATCGTCAAAAACAGACTAGGACCTCAGCTGAGAGTCCTTAGGCAGAAAGCTGCTTTCCTCAGTTCAGTCTTTAAATAACTGAGCACTGAAGTCAATGCTTTAATCTCAAATGCTAAAAGTGGTTGGGACTTCTCCTTGCTGACTTGGAATCATCCCTTTAACCAGCCACACCACGACCTCTGAACTCAGGCTAGAGAATCACTCCAGGGCAGAAACAGGATCTGCTTCATTAGCTCTGTTCTGCACTGGGGATAGGATAATGCTGCATCATTGTGAACATGGCTAACATTGTTGTACAGTCACTCAAAAACAGGGCTCTGGTTAGTATGAATTTATGAATATTGGCAGATTTTGGGGTTAGGATTTAAATGTACAACAGTACTCAGCAATGATAAAGAGATGGAATTTTTTCATCAGTTGAGTGAAAACAAGGCCCAGAATGTCATATGGCAGTTTTACAAATTACAACAAAATGCTTTCCTTTTATTTTCTGTGCATATTCTGTTCTGTGATTATTAAGATTTAATATATCACACCACCTAAGGTATCAGTAACAACAATTCAGAAACTTCTTTTCTCCAGGCTGAGCTCCATTAACTGCTTCTCAGACTTTAGCTCCAGACCCTTCTCACCTCTGTTCCCTTTGCTGGACATGCTCCAGCCCCTCAGTGTCTTTCTTGTCCTGAGGGGCCCAGAGCTGGACACAGGATTTGAGGAGTGGCCTCACCAGTGCCCAGTCAGGGGGGCAGTCACTGTCCTGGTCCTGCTGGCCACACCATGGCTGGGACAGGCCAGGTTCCAGTGGCCTTTTGCCCACCTGGGCACACCTGGCTGATGTTCAGCTGCTGTTGACCAGCCCAGGGCCTTTCCCACCAGACACTTTTCAGCCTCTCTGCCCAGCCTGGAGCTGCAGGGGGTTGTTGTGACCCAGGATGGGACATGGCACTTGGCCTGGTTCACAAAAACATTCTTGAAGTCCATTTTGAGTATTAACAATAAAAGCTTGTATTCCATCTATTTTCAGTCAAAATATTTTCCTTGGGTAAAAAACCCCAAATATCCTCCTAAAAGGCATTTCAATTCTAAAATACATTCCAAAGGCAATAAGAACAACAGCAACAAAAAAAAAACAACAAACAAACAAAAAAAAACAAAAAAAAAACCAAAAAGAAAGTAACAGCAGAGTGATCTCAGTCATTATATTCCCAGGCCTGCAATAGGCTGAGTCAAATCATGCAATATTTCTCTACATATTTCAGCAAGAGGTGTTACAAAAAATGAGGAAATCATAATGGTATAATGAAAAAAACATTGAAGGAAGATTTATCAGGCTTCTTTTGGATTAAATGTTCATTTATAAGTGGTTAAATGATTAACAGATATTTTAAGTATTCTTGTTTCTTTTATGAATAGGACACTGCATATATGTTTAGAAGAAAGGCTGCAGGAGTTTGTGATTGATGAGAATAAGCTACAGCCACAGTTAATGTAATTAATGACCTGTGTACTCTATTGGTAGACACTATTTATTACTAATATCTCCTAATCACAGATTAAACACTTCAAATAGCAGCTTATTATAAGGTATGGCAGATATATATGCATGGTTAAGAGTCTAATGTTGGAACTGCAGTATCATTAACACTCACAATTATTTACTGAGATTTGTCAACCCACAGTTTAGCAACAGAGAAGACAGAAATAATACACTGAAATATCCCCAGTGTCTTACAGAGTAACTGCAGAAATCCAAACCTACAAAGAGACTTACTTCATGGAAGTATGTGCAGTCATACTTTGTGACCAGAGACCTCAGTATGGCACAAAGCTTTGCAGGAGGGCCTAAGTGTCAAAAATAAACAAGTGAGGTGAGTTTTTAGGTGACATTGTCCAGGATTATATACTATCAATAAAACCTCACTGGTTAAGTGCTTACTTTCTTTCAAACAAGTGCTAGTTCCACAAACAAATCAAATACATCTTCAAATAGACAAAAGTCTGAGTACTTTCAAAGACGCTGTTACTATAGCTGTGATACTCTAATAAAATATGAGTTCTAGCTTCTAATCTTGTCTGTCTTATTTGCTTAGACTAACTGCTTATTTTGAAAAACATCACTGAATCTCACCTGGCTCCTCCTTCACATATAATATAAACTTGGAAGTTTAAGCTCAAAATATGAATGCTGAGTTTAAACCACAATTTAATCCATTAGAGCATCTCTTTTTCACAGTAAGTTTTTCCATGTTCTACAAACAAGAAATTATTTTCCTTCTATTTCCCACTAGAGAAGGAGCACACCTTGAAATACCTTTCCACACCAAAGGGGCCCTTCTGCTCCATAACTTGTACACTCAGCTACTTTAACTAGATGCGTGAACAAGCCAAACCAAAACCAGTTCTCATTCAGCTTTGAAGTTTTGCTCCCATACTCTCCAGTCTGGTGTTTAATTTGGTGCTGAAGTTATTTATCTAAATTCTAACAGCTCAAGAAATTATTCAGACTGTCCACAATGTAAGAAAAAAAAAAAAAAGGCCAAACACAACAACAACAAAAAAGCCCTCAACAACAAGGGAAAAAAACACAGCAAATACAAGGATTAATATTTTCAGACACGAGGGAAAATAAATACAGAGAACTGTCTGAAAACCTTAGAAACTCTGAAGGACAAAAATGTAGACAAAAAAACTCTGTCAATCACTTAAAAGATAAAAAGTTGGGTTTTAAAAAAAATAAATTAGTTAATTCTGCCCCAAACTACTTCTACACTTTACAGAATATGCCATCTGTCACACCCAAGCAATCCTGCACACGGGTGGATTTTATGCTAAGTAAACATTTGGAATGTAATAACTCCAAATGAAAGTTGGCTCTTCCATATGAGGAGGCCTGGAAACATTAATATGTGGCAGTAATAACAAGCTTCACCACAGCTGTTTAACTGCATTTTATATGAGCATAATTAAACTCATCTCCAGGAGATATTTTACCCTATACAGTGGATCAAAGGCCTTATCTTTATTAAAGAAAACCACTATGACAATATAGATTTGAGAGTTAAATCATAGCAGGATTGTCATAATATTAAAGGGACTTCCATTTCTGAACATCCAGGAGCCACTGGCAGTCACACTCACTTTTTTTTAGCATTCAGATCATGACTGACACTGTTAGAATTTCCCAAATCAATAGATGAGACCTGAAAAACAAATTCCATAGTATATTTTCTCCCAAAAGAAAAATGTCAGCTAGCAGACAAGCACCCAGTTGTTTTAAATCATATTTATTACATGGCTCATAATAGGCCACGTTCACCACAGCTTCCAAATATTCAGTGGGATATCTGGCATACAAATAACCAATTTCATTTAGTTCAATTTAATTTTAATTTGAATTTGGATTCTTCCTGTATCATTTAACATTATTTTGGACAGCAAACACCATTCTACCCTATCCTTTACATGTCCTTCAAGCTGTTAATCCCAAAGGCCTTATTCCTTCAAAGAGCTCATTAAAAAAATCCAGTGGCTATCCTGTCTCAGGAAGGGTGGAAGGTCAGGTGGAGCATTAAAATTATAGCATTTTCTAATATTTTCAACTACTATGATTAATTTAAATAAGCGGAAGGGAAAAATTACATTATTATCAGGTGTATATATTGCCACAGGTAGATTGATTTGTTTCTGTCCAAGAGTATCATGTTACACCTGCAAATTTCATCTCAGAATCCATTCTTCTCCAGTCAAAACTGCAAATGTCCTACAATTATATTGCAGAGATATGCACTAAAACTCCTGGTTCCTCATACAATACAAAAAATTTTTGTTTGCTACTTAAAATGATTATTTTAAGTAAATTTTTAAATAATACAATTATTTTTAAATTATTTTAAAGAAGCATGCCATGATATTTAATATTTCAAATGAAGTTTTCAGAAATTAAACAATTTCTGTCAGCAAGACCAGATTCACATCACATGCAGATACCAGTGTCCTGTCATTAGCCAGTCTAATCTATTTGATATCCTGTAAAATGGAACAATAATCCAAAACAAATCTTTCCACATAACACTTTAACTTGAAGTTACTCCCTTGAACAAAGTCTGCTTTAAAATACAAGTGTACTTAGAAGAAAATTGCTTATTAACAAGCCACAATTTTCCTTTGTCCTATAAGCAGTCAGTTTATAAAGTCAGTACAGCAATAGCACAATACTAACAAATCACAAATCAGAATGGAAAGGTTTGTTTGGGACATTACTGATATAATGGATCTTTAGGTATAAACAAATATATTATGACTATCATAACTATTAAATCTATCAGAGATTGCATAATGATGAATGAGAGTACATCTCCTAACAAAATAGGCATATGACACTATTTCAATTTCAAAGTCTTGTTTCCTTCTAAATACAATAGGACTAAGCAGATGAGAGCCACAGGGCAAAAAGGTCACTGTAACTGATCTCTCTAATCCTCCAGAACATTTGTAGGAGAACAAAATTGTGGAGACATTATTGGTTATAAAAAAAGACATTTTTCTAGTCAAAATGGGCTAAAAATCTTAGCTGAGGTCGTCCAGTCATTAATAGACAGCATACTACCATCAAATGTCTGGATCAATGTAATTGCACTGAAATGAAAGGAAATTTTCCCATTAAGACTCACTATGAATTATACAGGCCCCCTTCTCTTACTCCCCCTGGAGTCAACAGCAAATATTCATCAGCTTCAGTGAGATTGCTGATGGCCCTAAATGATCCTTGAACTTACTTTGAAGGTCACCTAATTTGTCTTTTATTCTGATGAGGCCTCACAGACACATAATTTGAGCTAGCCTACCCTCCTTTAAATAAGGAACCCAGAATGAAGACATATCCCTTTATTGTGAACCTTTTCTAAAGAAAATTAACATCACCTCAGCTCACCTTACTATTGGTGAGCTGCTCAGCTTTTGCTGGAGCTTGACAGATGGTAGAGCTAAATAATCTATCTCCACAACTTCTCCAGGCAATCCATTCCACTGCTTCCCCACCCTTACAATAAAGAATTTCTCCCCAGTATCCAATCTGAACCTGTCTTCCCTCAGTCTGAAGCTGTTCCCCCTTTTTTATCACTCCCTGCCCTTGTACAATGTCCCTTTCCAGCTCTCTTGGTGCCCCTTTAGGTACTGGAAGATGCAATAGTCTCCCTGAAGCCTTCTCCAGGCTGAAGAAATCCAACTCTCAGTCTGTCATCATAGGAGATATTCCCTGGCCCATGGATCATCTTCATGGCTTCCTCTGGAATTGCTCCAATGAGGCCATATCCATCCAACATAAAGATGTTGGAGGCCCCAGGTGGGGTGTCTCAAGAGCAGAGTTAAGGGGTACAATTGCCTCCCTTAACCTTCCGCTCACGCTTCTTGAGGCAGCCTGGGATATATTTGGTTTTCTGAGCTGCCAGGGCACATGTCTGGGCCATGTCCAGCCTTTTATCCAGCAACACCCCAAATTTCTGTTCCTTAGGGCTGCTCTCCATGCATTCAGTGCCTCTGGCCTTGGAGGTCAGTTCCACTGAGTTTCATTTCTTAATATTTGTGCTTAAGGAAAATCCTTTCTGATAAGGCGTGTAGGAAAGATCAAAACAGATTTCTAATAAAGATCAATTCTGCTTGTGAAACCTTAATCTGTGCACAGTTCAGCACTCCAAATCACACATCAGCATAAAAGAAGGAAAAAAACCCCCTCAAAACAGTTAGAGGCAACACATCCCCTTATCTCATTTCCACTCTTTTTTGTATACAAACACTGAATAATCCATTACACCCATTATCAGATCATCAACAATAGGATAGTACAACAGCAATTTGGATTTATGGTACAGTTTAAATCCATACTGCTTGGAGCAGAATCTAACAGGATGATATGGCCAGAGCTAGCAAAAAAAAATTGCTTTAAAAACACACACCCAGCAGTTTCCTGTCCAAAGTTTTCCACCCAAGTCCAAATACGCTGAAGGTGAGATTCAAAATAAATAGGGGCAAAAAAATGTTCCCAAAACCATTTAAATGTTTTCAGTCTTCTACACTTGAGGGTGGGTGGGGGACAATATTATAAATATTGAAAAGACATTTCTTTAAGTTTTCCAGCAGCAATCATTTAAGCTGCTATTGCAAGAGAGAGCAAACAGGCAATGTATGTATTCTTTGATTTCTCATTTCACTTTCAAAGAAGCATTTAGTGGAGACGTGAATATGGATCCAACCTGTAATGCTGAATACCTGGTTATGCTTAACCTTTTGAATACTCAGGCTTTATATAATCTTTATCATCCTGTGCCAGTATCCTTGCATTTATGTCCTTGGAATAGAGAAGTTTAGAGTGAAGTTTATTCAAAACCTGTAACTATCTGAATGGAGGACAAAATGAATTTATACTTTTTTTTTTTTTTTCAAATGTAGTCAACCAACCCCCCCCCCCCCCCCGCCCCCCACCAATATTCTTTCATTTCTAAGATAAAGACAAAATTACAGTTGGATTTTGTTGTGACTTCTTTTTCCTACCAGTAAATTTGTTCACAGTCTGGGGAGAAATCATAGTAAAATACCATATATACCAAATATCTCTGAGACTATTCTCCAAATAGATTTTATTTTTGCAATGTTAACGCTCCTAATACAAAAGTACACAAAATGTGTTCAAAGTAGTTTCCCCCCTTCACCCACTGCCCACTGGTGTCGATGACAGGGGTGCCTCGACTACCCTGAAGAAGCTGTCCTGAAAAGGACTGCCCAGGGGCACAGGCACATCCTCTGCCCGGTGAGTGATTTCAGCTCAGCGACAGCGTGCAGGCGATGCGGAGAGAGAGACTAGAGAGCTGTATGGCATTCCACTGAGAAATAGCCTTTATTATAGCAGGGCCCTCAGTGAAGGGAGCCAGTGACAGCAGCTCCCTCAACTGGGGAAAAACCCGGGTATTTATAGAGAAGGAGAGGGGCGGGGAAAACTTGGATACATGTATTGGGGTGGATTGATAGGGAGGGAAACCAATGGGGTGTAACAAATTAACATGTTCAACTCTAGGGCCTCTGGGAGTGACACTTTTTCTCCTCACGAGATAAAAGTATCTTGCCTAGGGAGAAGCTCTCCAGGGGAGAGCCAGCATTTTGGGGTTGGCTGGTTCTTTGGCCTCCACAACCCACTTGCATGTTTAGATAGTTGACTGATAAGTACAAAGGAGAAATGTAATTTCATTGGCTGTTTTTGTGTTTTTTGTGAGCAGATGGTTCTTCAGATTTACCTTTAAAACAAATATAAATTCAATCTTCAAGCAGCATAATTTAGAAGTATAACTACAATGCAAAACCACATTTTCAAAATACTACGTGCACAGAACAATAGTTTTTACCTACAGGAGTGTTGAGACCAGCTGTCTGAATAACAGCTAACACAAAGCACAGGGAAAACACAGGGGAACATTAGATTCATGGCACACTCGGCATCAAAGCCTTGTTACAGTATTTCCCTTTGAATCAAGCTGGCAGCTGTGCAGGATAAGCTGCCTTCCCTGTCTCAGCTCTGCCTTGCAAAGGCTGGGAAATCTGAGGAGCACTGGTTTGCAGCTCATCCACGGCCAGCCAGAGGTGGAGGACTGGTCCAGCACAGCCTGGCAAGGAGAGGTGTTCACCTGGTGGAGGACAGAGGCACTCCTTGTCACACAGTTCTGTAGCACTTCCAGCACCTTTGGACACAAGCTGGAGCACAGCCCATGATAAACATCTTTTGCAAGGGAAGTGCTGAAGTTTGTAAAGGACTCTAATTTGCTATACCCAGTGCAAATGAGAAAAAGAATTTACTGGGAAACAAAGTTAGGTTTGGTAACTCAGACCAGGCAAAAGTCATTTAAAAATAGTTGTTAAACACGACCACAATTTGGAAAGCTTGATGGTCCACAGCTAAGAGCCATAAAATTTAAACAAATTTCTACCATATGGAAGCAGACCTATCCATCATAGAACTCCAGCATCACGGTTAGCACACCCACAACAATCCTGCTAAAATTCACTGGGCAGATTCTGACCAGCCCTGGGTCATAGTACACAATCAAATCCCCACTTGTTCACTCCTCCCTCCATTCAGTTTATATCTTTAAGTGTGTATGCCAGCTCCCATTAACTTAAGCAGAGGAATGCAACTGGCATTGATTCCTAACTTCTGTCCAGCATGTTCAACTAATTCCAAGACAAGTTATCCTTAATCTCTTCAAAACCTAAGACAGGAACTACAAATTAAAGTTGCAGGAGGTAAAATGAGGCAACTTTTCCCTATTTCAGAAAGTTTTCAACATACCTTTTAAAATAAATCAGAAGCACTTCAAAATGTAGATGATTATTGGTGTAAGGACTATCGATAGAAAAACAAAATAATAAAGTTGCAAACACAGCTGGCTTCTTATACATCACCTTCTATTGGAAATTTACTACATAGCTACAATTCCGGGAGAGAATAGGGTCACTTGTTCAAAAGCATATCTTGCAGAAATTTACCTGTTCCATTCACACTAATTTCTCTACAGCAGAAAGAATAAAAATATATTAATTTCAGTAAACACTCTCTACAGAACAATTCATTCTTTCACACAATCTCCATTTTAATGAGTTCAGTACAGTTATTTGCTCATATAAAACTTCAGTTACAGAAGTAACACAATGAAATTATTTGGTCTAAGTTACATCCTTTAGCATTTTAGTCTATAAACCATCTATTTCACTACTTTTGGTCACAATTTTCCAGCCTCTGCTTCCAACCTCACTATTTTAACAGAAGTCTCTCAGTGATGTAAATTTTTTATGTATTCCTGAGAATCTTGATACATTAATGTACAAATGAAAAAAAACTAAGTAGCCCAAGTACACGTTCCACAGAAATTTATTTCTGGAGTAATGTACAATAAATATAGCAAAAATGCAAAACATAACCCTGTGCCACTGTATATTAGATTAGAGAAAGGTACTTGAACAAGATTTTTAAGACACTGTGGCTACAAAATAGGAACAATGTCTCTTTTACAGATATCTTTCAGTTACAATACATATAGTATGTATTATATGAAGAAAGAAAGCTAAATTATAACGCAGTAATTAAATTTATTTCTTTCAAATTACTATTTAATTGCTCCAAATCAAAAGTCTGTGGAAAAGCACCAAGAATAAAGATCAGACCATACCAAAAACATTAATTAGAAATGATACTCAGGCATAAACGTAGTTGTAGCTTCAAAAATGAAAGAAGGATGATTCAAGTACTGAAGTTTAAAAAAGCCCTGACACAATAATTTGCATCAGCAACAGCCTTGGGATGTGTTGTGAAATCATCAAGTACTTTGCCAACACACACGGTAACTGCACGTTGCAAAGATGAACATTCATCACTGAGCTCTTTTCTGGTTTTGCAGCTACATCATAAACATGTTTAAACTATCCAAGTTCATCTCTGAAGAACTAAGGCTCAGTATTCAGCTTCAGGGAAAATTATACAGATAAACTATGTGTACCAGTCAGCAATTGCACACTCATCTGGGTGCATGCAGCAGCAATTCTAGTTATGGACATTTCATTACTTCTTAAAACGTCTTATCAGCATATTTAGGAAAAAGAATTCCTCTGTGAAGCTCTCACAGAGTACAAACCCCAAAGCATTTCAATAAAGTAATACTTTTACTTTAAAAAACTGTCAAGGGTTATTGTCCTGCACAACACATATGTTAATGGCAATGGGCTGTAATGTTTAATCAGGTATATGGCATCTTAAAAGAGCTCCAGCAAAACTACTTTGTTTCAGGATTTTTGTTGCTGTTGTCATTTTTGAAGTCATTCAAAGGCAGGCCCCAGCAACTAAACACGTAGACCCATGCCCCTTCTCTTCATGGTACAGTATCAGGGAACCACTACATGAACAAGCCCTAGAGATCATATACTAACCTTAACTGCTCTGGGAGCCTCTGGAAGGATGAAGAGAAAACGTCAGTGCATTAGCTCTGAGGCTGGTAAAGCTGCCTTATACACCCTGGGAGCAGCCAGATTGGAGCCCGGTGGGGAATGAAGGATTTTCAGACGGAGCAATTGATGCAACAAAGGATGTCCAGGAGTTCCAATTGCTCAGCCCTGTGCTTGCCTATCACAGCCTGTGACTGGACAATCTCACTCTTCCTGCTGGACTGTGTCTATCTTGCTCATTCGTGACACACCGACAGGAGGAATTAGTGTTGTCCTTGGGGTTGGTGAGGGACTCTGGGAATGTTCTTCCTCATGCTGGGGAGTGCTGCTGACCACTCACATCACTAACTGCCTTTAACAAAGGAGCACAAAAGGATATCAGTTTAATTGATAGAATCTGGTAACCTTTCCCAGGTGAATTTTCCACAGCAAACCTAACTTTCAACCAGACAAACTACTCCATCATATCAGACATACTGACTTTAGTACAGAAGCTTGTTTTTTATAAGTCAACGTGTCTACTTTTTAAGAATGTCCACAGTCATGTCAAGCATCTGAAAAGCAAACTCCGTTTAGTATTTCAAATTACGTATTTTAACTAGAATAATGTGTTCATAAAAAAACCCCACAGAATTGCATCTGTACTGCTGAGAAACAAAATCATTTTGCCTCACAAGATATAACACCTTAAATAACTTATAATACAATCATATATATACAACCATATTAATAGTGATTTTGTAATTAAACAAATCAAACCTCAAGCTGTGAGAAGCTGAGTTTTCCACACATTTTGGAATGAGGACAAAGAAAAGCAAGGAAGACTTTATTTTAACTGAACATTTCACTAAGATGACAAGGGGCAATCCCTCACCTCCTGGATGTGTTTCTCCAGGTTGTCATACTCTATACAAAGAAATCTTTCATGCTCCAAAGTCTTGACCGCATCCACTAGTTTTCATCTTCATACAAATTTTATCATGTCAAAAGATTAAGTTACTGTCATGCTTCTATTTTCTTTTAAGGAAAAATATATCATGCACATCACAGTGACTACCATGAGCACTCAAAATGAATACTCAAAATGTGCATTGAAAAGGACAGAGACCAGGTAGAAAAAATATCAGCTCAAAATGGAATTTATGAGTATGTGGATGAGAGAAGATAAACCAGGAAGTTTTACAACCCCAGCTGTAATGGTTATTGCCACGGAGAGCTATAACAAACCCAAGGCTAACAGGTGACATCCCAGCTCTGTTTGATAGGGCTCCTCCCTTCTAGGGAGATGAACTGACCCATGAAATAAAGCTGGAAGATCTGTTGAAAAAATAACTGAATAAACATTTTAAAAGACCTTTGCAGTCTTCACTCTGTCATTTTCATTTACCTTGCCTGCAGCTGCTAATTCTGAAACCTGCTTATTTCATGGAGAACTGTCCATCACTGACAGCTTCCAGAACAGCTGAGGTTCACAGCTGTAAAGATCCATGGTGTAAGATGAGCTTTATGGAACTTTTGGATGTGTGGTGAAAAATATGCCAGAAATAGTTCTGTCTTCTTGTGCCAAGAATAAAGTTGCTGATCATGCTAAACTGATTAGATTAGTGGTCAGAGTGCACACTGTAATTAAGCACAAGCTCAGAGTAAGAAAAAGTCAATTCTATTTAGATATCAGAGAGAAGTTCCTGACTATTAAAACTTAGTCTGGGAACTGTTTTCACAGACATTATTATTGACTATTCCAGTCAATACTAAAAAAATCCTTCTTACCAGTTGCTTTACCCACCTGATCTCCTCACAGAATTACAGACTACATCACTGTAATTATCCACTAAGCTGCATGCTTTAAGCATATCAACTAAAACCTGCAAATATACAGGTGCACAGATTTAATTTGTTCTGATTACTGCCTATATTTTTTCCTGACAAATTAATCCTCCACCATTAAGCCTTAACCCATATTTCTGACAAGTTTTATTTCCTATATGCCTGCCCTTCCCAGGGCCTAGATGCCAGGTTTGATACAGCTCTTTCTGTCACACATCACCTTTGCAAAATTACTAATCAAATTTTTACTCTCATTACTCCCCCAATGACCCATATCTTCCACCAAGCCACAGGGAAATAAAAGGAAAATGATAGGCAGCTTAAAATAAAAGGACACTCTTAAAAAATGTTTATTTATTCCTTTACCGTACTAAAGAAATGCTTTACAAGACTGTCTGGCTTAGATTTTCAGTTGTAGTATCAGTCAGAAGTTAAATGTTCCATGGGATAAAGACCATGCCTTCATTCATTAAGCAAGTACAGACCTTGAGTTCATTCAACCATTAAGAGAGTCAATGAAGTAATTTACTAATCAATTAGACGTCAGTGAGCTCTAATGCAGGTCTGTGCTAAACTATAGTTCAGATGTACCTCAGACTTGGTTGTTAAACAATTATCTGAAAATTCCTCCTTCTCTGAGTTAGCATTAGGGCAAGTGACTGACAAAGTATTAATTACAGCTTCTAAGCTGTACAGCTTCTAATTTTATTCTTCACAAAAAAATAAAAAAAATAAAAAAAAACTAGAATAAACTGAACCAATCAGGATAGCAGAAGGAAGGAAGAGTAGACAGGACACAAAGAGTAAAACACAGCTAAGTAAATGTACTATGAAAAGTACTGTTATTCCACATATTTGTTTCAATTTATTGCTATTCTCTGCTATTCACAGATTCACTGTAATCACATACTATCTGGGATATGTTATTTACTACTTTCTAAGATCTTTTTCTGCTCCCCTCTTGTTTAAAGGGGGTTTTTATTTTCATACAAACCCTTCAAAGTAGTCAAGAGTAAAATCCTTTATCTGTGAGAAATTATTGCCATGTACAACCAGTTTAAAGTGATGCAAATAAGACACAATTATGAACAAAAGAGTAATTGTATATTGCCACTGAACACTCTGCATTTAGCCTTACAACCACTCAGTATTAAAATCACATAGCTGAAAACCCAGACCCATGTGGTTCATGTCCCAAAAACATGAAGTGAAATATAATCACTGTGTACTGAGAAATTACCCCATCTTCCCTCATTTTAAAACCTGAAGTGTATCTTCTACCACTGTTGAAGTCAACAGCACATGCAGAGAGCTTATGTCTATCTCCAAAACAGGGAGGGTGCAGAACAAACCATCTTCTTGACATACTCTTATGATTCCACTTCCTCTAGATGACATAATTCCTTTATTCTTTCTGCTGCATTTCTCCTGTCTATTTTTAATGATCATTGCTTTTCCTGTGGAGAGAGAGAAATTGATAAGAGAAAAAAAAACAACTAAAAAACTCCAAACAACTAAACAAACAAACCGAGACAGGAAACCATAATTCTGAGAAATTTAATCTGCCCTCAATAGAAAATAGGTGTAAATCTGTATGGATGTTCCCTTTTACCTATCAACCAGAGGCCAAGAATCCAAAGCACCTCTGCAAGCACAGGTAATAAATGTGTTGTCTGGAAGAGCACAGCTGGCACTGAGGCCCTGGATCCTCTCCAACAAGCAGTAGAGAACCTCCAGACTGACACATTTACATCCCATTTGCTGCTATTGCTCTGAGTTTTACTTAAAAGTTCAAAGTTCAGGGAGGGAGCAGTGGCTGGTAATAGCAAAATACTTCTGTATGTGACCAAAGTAAAAGATGAAAACTGGCAAAGCATCTTACATTGCATTTTGGGTCCTGCACGGTTCTGACAACTACAAGAAAATTTAATTTAGAATCTCCAATATTCTCAAGACAGACATAAAAATGCTTCTACAGTTTCTATCAGGAAATAATTGTATTAAAGCAAGAAACAAAATCATGCAAGAAAATGCCACATGTGAAGGAAGAATATTATGTTCTAAATCAGCTTATATATTTACAGGAGGGAATTTATGAAGAAAAACAGACAATGCTGTTACTAGTGATTAAATCTTACCTCTCCTGGCTAAGTAATACATTTTAAGTTGAGCAGATTCTAGCTACATCCAAGCTTGATAGAGAGGCCTCACATATATTGTATCAGTGGTGTCTTTATTTCACATTATCAGTCCTGAATGAAAGGAATTCTCAACATAACATAGAAGCTAGGACATGGTAAAGATGGCATGTTTTCCTGCACTCCTCTCAGAAACCTCTTGGGCAAATCACATATTTTTAAACACAGATATGAAAATAGTGTATGTGTGTTTAATTTTGTAGGTATTTCTGTCTCTAATATATGACCATCAGTGGCAGGGCCTAAATAGGAAAGATAGCCAGAATCATCCCAAACTGTGTATGTCACACCTCTGAGGGACTGACAGGACCCCTTCTGGGATGAATGGAACATATGGCAAAGTCCTAAAAACATGTCAATTTGTTTAAATGTTATGAATTACACCTTGACAAAAGCGGTTTTTAATTCCTTCACGGCAGCTGTCAACAGACCACACACATTTCAGCAGTTTCTTGACATTAAAATTAAACATTTCAAAACAGAACTGAATTCAAAATGGAATGGAATTGTTCTGTGGCCTGTCTATCCAACCCACTGGGCAATTAATAAACAGCTGCAAAAAACACCATGAAACTTTCTGTAGTGAGGAAAGGAGCAGCTTTCCACTCTGTATTAGGTAAGGATTTGGAAGATTTTACACTTAATGGGGACTCTGTGGCTCCAGCAAGTGAAATTATACATGAACAGAGCTGTTTTGCATAAGTTTGTTGTGCATGATGTGTGATGAATCCTGACACTGTGTATGATTTACTGCCTGTGACTGCTGGGCATTCCATGGACACCTGACAGTCTAGACTTCCAAGTACCAGGCAAAGCCACCAGAAGCTATAAAAATGCAGCATAAATGACATCTTGCATGCATTTTCTATGGGACACAGTATTTAGTGGTAAAATATGTGAGATCTAATTTTACAGCAGACTGCCTGGATGCATTAACTATCACTGCTGGATCCAGCTGAGCTTGGAGGACCCTCTCCCCTCATGGCTGGGGACAGCAATGTTTCCACCCACTGGACAGGATGCTCCCATCTCTTCCAGAAGCTCACAATAAAGGCATGTTATTGAAGCAGTTTAAAAATGCTTTTATTGCTGTGTGACTTGTTCCTCAGAGACACAGGATTTTAGCCAATGTGGCATCTTTTACAAAATGTACTGTACTGATTCTCTCTGCAACCTGCCCTTGAAGAGTAGCTACAGTTTGCTGGAAACTCTTCCTAGAATCCGCTAAAGGGGTAGCATTTGTCTTTGTTAAATTAACATGAAATCAAATCCAGCCAAATTCCAACCAGCTCTTCTGCCAAGAAATTTCAGAGGACTGGCACATCCAGGAGAATCCAAATGGGCTGCAGCAATGGCACAGCTCTGACTGGAACCCATGCAAATCCCAAGAAAGTTTTATAGCAATGAGGATTTGTGGTTGAGAAAGTCAGAACTGAAGAAGAAATACAGAATGTCACTCTTAGGTCACAGTCCTATAGAATGACACAAACTAAAATTACATACTTTCCATAGGGAATCCTCACAGATTTCAGGAAACGGATTGCACAAAGATCAATGGAGAAATGCAGCTCTTCCTAATTGCCAGCATTAAGATAAAAATTGACTTGTCTGAAGCCTCACTTATCTCTCCTTGGTTGCATCCCTTCCTTTTGCTGTATTATTTTTCCTTTATTATTCCATTTTTCTTTGTTTGTTTTATTTTGCCTTTCTGTTGACTCCCTGAATTCTCAGCCCAACTGACTGACCTCATTAAAAATATCAATATATAAACAGTTAACATGTTAACTGTTAACATGGAGACAGGTTCACCATTACTGTGAGTTCACTCATTGTCAGCGTGGGACATGATCACTTCCAGTGAGGTTATTCTTTATGTGATTGCATACAAAATAAAGATATAATGGCTTGATTTTATAGTATTTTCTATCCATGTCATTCTCATGTTTGTTTTTTTTTAATGTTAAAGGAAATTTTAAATTTTGCCTTATTAACTAAATATGCAAAACACATGTACTTTGCAGTGGTTTTGTATTTGACACTCCTAAAATATTAAAACTATTAAAATAAAAATTTTGATTATTATGGTTATAGATTTCAATATTGGCTACTACAGTTATTTCTTTAATGCCACCCTAAGGTCCCATACTCAAAGTAGTTTATAGCATTTAATTTCTCTAGTAACTATCACATCAGCCATATAACTTATGAAAACAGTATTCCTAGAGATGATGAAGCAGAGATTTGTCCAACTCCAGGAGTTTCATTTGTCCCTGCAGGATGAGGTACAGTGATTGCATGCAACAAGCAGAAAGCAGGATTAACTTTTCAGCTTTGCCCAACGTAAGCCATAGCAAACAGCAGCGAACAACGCTGGCTACCCATCACACCTTACAGTTGGAACTGGTGATGGATGTTGGTGTCTTGAAAAATAACAGGGCCAGAAAACTGGATCCCCAGAGCTCCTACAGAGGTAGTTTATTACCTGACTCTGACATAAAGAAAAGGAATTACAGAATAAACAAAACATATTTTAAAACCTGCTGTAGAATATATGTGTTTAATCCAGCCCACATTAGTCTGGAATAGGGTCATTAGATTTCTTCCAGTTTCCAGTGGCCAATAAAGGATACATTAACTGGTTCCATCAAATATACTTATGGATTCAGTCATATTCTCACTGCTTTGTCATTCTGCTCACAGTCTGACAGTGATTTTGTCATTGGCTGCTCAAAGGTAAAGTAAAACAAAACTCCATAAAATGTATGGGTCTCTGACTGCTACAAATAATCTGTTCAGTTTATTCTTCAAAATTCATTGTCACAATTTATCATAACATTTGATTTGATCCACAGGTTTCTTTTTTGTTTGTTTGTTTATTCTATTTAACTGCTGAGTTACTGGTAATTTGGATATTCTGTATGAATTTTACTTTACAAGTATCAGATTTGCATAGTAACACATGCATTGAAAATACCTCAGAACATCACACACCACGCTGATGGAAAACAAAAAATCTGTTTCTTCCATATGCAGTGCTCTTATGCAGCTGTATCACTTTGCATTTTGGCAGGGACAAGAAAATTCTCATTCATCATCTTCATTGTGACAGTGGACAGCTTAAACTTTGAAATACAAGTCTGAAATTCTGCATTTTAGAATACCAGCATCATTAATTTGCCCTTTCAACTACTGCAAACCCAAAGTCCATTTGAAGGTGTTCAACAGAGTGTTATGTGGATTTTTTTCTTACTTTCTTCCTAAAGAATAAAATTCTTTCCAAAATTACCTGTGGCTGAATACTTTTATTTAAAAATAAAATACCTGTAAATATTAATTATATTTCACAGGAAATTGGCTGTTCTGTTGAGAGGGTTTGCTTTGAGTCATCTTATAAATTTGTGTTCTTTTATTAGGTTTTTTTATTAATACAATGGTCTGTGTCTACTCACATTCCTTTAGCTGAGGTGTTTCCTGAGGTATTTAAAATGACTCCTTCAAGTTTTTTTTGTTCTGCGTTTATATGCTCCCACATTCTATTTTTAAACACTTTAAAACTGCAAGTTTCCTTATTTGTTCTCTCAATTTCTTATGCTTCAGCTAAAAATAGAATATTTTTTTTGTATCTAAAAATCCTGACAATAATTAAGGATTCTCCCTCCTCCTGAATTATTCCGCATGTGTACAGCTACTTGGTCTTACATTTTTAGGAGCAGCTCCAGTTTATGGATCTATTCAATGTGGGCTACAGAGCAGGAAGTTATGTTTCTGTATTTCCCTGAAATGAACTTTATCTCATCATAAAGGCAAAGGCCTTGAGTGGAACCCATGCCCTGATGTTCAGGGAATTCAAAGAGGTAAATCTTGCTGATTCACACAAACTCTGCAGCGCCTTATTTATGCCATTTTATGATTAAGGCCTTGAACTAGCAAAGTTCTTAAGGACATGCCTAATTTTTAATTCAATGGAAGCATTCATCTATTTGAAATGCTTAAACACTTTGTTGAATTATGACCCAAACAAAGTGAAAAAGCAATGAAAAAAAGAAGCATAAAATGTCCTTATGCAGTAAATATTCCGAAGCCCATTTCAAGAAGCTGCAGCCGCCACTGGCTGCAGGAGCACTCATATTTGTTCATGCTGATAGCAAAGCTGGGCACACAAATCAGATTTCCCTTCCCTCTCTTCCCCAAGGTCATGCATCTCTGTCTCTCACACTGAATATCTGTGACACCTGTGCTTCGTTGTCCTGCTCCCCCCTAAAACTCCTGAGAGAACTGTGCTGAAGGGCCCAAGATGACAAACTGGCCCCTTGCCATACTTCAGAGAAGATAATCACAATACAGGAAAATGTTGCTGTAAAGCTCTAATTAGAACATCTGGCCAGGTAAAGAAAAGTTCCCAGGTAGCTTTCCGAAACAAAACTGTTCTCTAGACTCCCTGGATATTGTGCCCTTCTCCCATGAAAAATCTCAACAAACTCCAGCTTTATCTGTGATCATCTCTCTTTTCTATAGTTTTCTATGGCTATTTGAAGCTCCTCCATTTATCAAAATATTTTACTAGTGTTTAATAGTGTTTAATATAAATACACATGATCTTACCTCCTTAATCTTGATTTTGGCTTTCATTTTGAGTTACCTACTTTATTCTGATGTGTCACTTTAGATTAATTTGTTATGCTAAGTACTTGCCAAATAAATAATGAATTTTCAAATGAGTCCATATGTAATAAGGTAAGGATTTAATTATTCCTAACACCGTTAACATTTTACTATTGTATCAGGGTCATGGCTGAGAATATGATAGACACTTTTAGGATTGCCATGAACTCAGTCTCTCACTTGTGAGCCATTGTTGCTGCTAAGACATTGGCATCTACTGGTTTGTAAAAATGACAAAGAAGGGGCAATTCTTTGCAGCAATCCCTGGAACCAGACATTCTCTATTTCAGTACCAAGCTTAAATCATTTTGAAGTTCCTATTGCTGAAAACTATTACTTTGGGGAGGGAAAAGAGAATCCAGAATGTGGGATTATATAATGAGAGGGTTTTCTTCCTTTTTTTTTTTAGCAATAAATGTCTTGGAGTTAATTTTGTTTCCCATCTGATTGTCCTTGAAACCAATGACAGCCACAGAGGCTTTTGGGGCTCCACTAAGCTGAAGATTCTTTGTGAATTAAAGGTGGTACAACAGGTGGTTCGTGTACAATCTGCAGATATGACAGACCATGAGGGAAAGAGGAACAAATGTACAAGAGGATGAGGTGACACCATGCCACTGCCAGAGGTGTGTGGGAAAGGCATCCAGGCATCCTGTTCTCCAGCCCCTAAAGCTGCCTTTGCAGCTGTGAATATCAACATCTGGGACAAGGCAGTTTGATGTAAATCCTTATGCACTTTTCAAAATGTAGACTGTCTCCTGTGATTGTGTCAGATCCTAAAATATAACATTGCTCACAAATTCCTTTGAGAATTCTTTCAACACTACTGTTAAAAGGTGAATCATAATTTTCTTGAGCAAAAAATATGCTGTTCCAAAGATTTTTTTCCTCAGTTTTTCTATAGTCTTTTTTGCTGACAAAAATGAATTGGAAGTTTTGAGGGTACAAGATTGAAAAAAACCCAAACCTGTCACTCGCAGACATTTCAGAATTTTCATCCATAATTATACAGTCAGCTCTTCTCATTTTAGCACCTCACTCTATTCTAGCACCATTAGGAATGGACAGCTGGAAGCAGCCAATTGGAGCCCAGTCCTTTTTCAGTCCTTGAAAGTAAACAACAATCTAGTAGGATCAATATCTACATGTCCTTGCATAATGCCAGGCAGAAAGTATTTTCAACAACTTGGAAGAAACTGAAAAATGAATGTCCAAAACACACAGGTGCCATGAGAGAGCAGGAAGCTTGAGGGAATCACCAGCATTCCAGGTCCTACCAGCAGGAAGGAATTTATTAATGATTTTGAGATCACACTGCCAAGATTACCCACATTCAAGTGCCCATCTGCTTCTAGAAATTTGAAATCTGGAAACTCCAAACACATGTCCTGCAGAGTGGCACAGCTCCAGTCCTAATATGTGAGTGAATTCCTGCACCTGCAGACACCCTGGGCCTAAAGGAGGTGACAAATCTCTCGCAGAAGCCTGTGTGTAAATGCTGGAGCTGAACACCAACACGTGGCCAAGGCAGCAGCGAGGCACAGCACTGCTCCAGGACATGTGCTCTATTCCCAGCTGGAATAAAGACATAAAGAGCATTTCCCAGTAGTCCAATATCACTGCTTGCCCATGGAACATGGTGATAATGATTGTAGCAAAGAATTCTCCTCAAATATTTCTGAGGGGCTGTGTTTTTTGGATCTTTTATAAGCTATTTTTAACCATGCCAAATAAACCAACAAAAAGCCAGATCCAATTACAGGATTTTCACTATCTACCTTGGTTCTGTGTAATTGTGTTGTAAACCAAATTGTTGAAAAAACCTGGGGAGGAGGGTTGACCCTGGCTGGATGTCAAGTGCCCACCAAAACTTCTCTATCACTGCCCTCCTCAGCTGGACATGGGAGAGAAAATATAAGGAAAGGAATGCTCAGATGAGGGCAGGGAGCTGTCACTTATCAATTACTGTCACAGGCAAAACAGACTCAGTTTGGGGAAATTAGTATAATTTATTAGCAGTCAAATGAGGATAGGGAATGAAAAATAGAACCAAATCCTAAAAGGCCTTACAGCCACCCCTCCCTTCTCCAGGGGCTTAAACTAATTCCCAGTTCTTGCCTTCTCCTGTGAGGTGCAGGGGAACAGGAAATTCGGGGTTGCAATCTGTTCCCTACAGGTCGTCTGTGCTGCTGCTTCCTCCTCAGGGGAAGGACTCCTCACAGAATTCCATAGATGTTTTTCCCTTCTTCTCTCTTTTCCAAGAGTTCTGCTTGCTTAGATGGATTGTGTTCAGTGATTTGAGTGGTGACAAAACAGAATTATACTTGCAAATTTCCCCTCACCGGTAGCTGCCTACATGCAGCCCTAGCCAGGATGCAGCCCTTGGCAATAGCAGCCTGACAGCAAAGGAATGATATTTCCATTTGCAGTAAAAGAGTTAATGGGAAAAATCCATGTTCAGGGCAGTCATTTGAGGTCAAAGACCATGAAATTATTTGGGGGCCAAAATTGATTTCTGCATAGGGAAAAAAAATACCATTTCTCATATAATTTCAGAAGACCATACTTGATATTTTCCTGAAAACCCTAAGAAGGTGGAGTATAAGTGAATTTCAATGCATTCATTAATAAGAAAACTAAATCTTTGTGTTAGTTTGTTAAGTATAATTATGCTTCATTCAGTCATTTCTTTCTATTAGCCATTTTATACTGCTCTAGTAATTATAGCCAAGTACATTTACATGTGAACTGGCAATGGAAGTTGTTCTTTGCAGAAGGTTTGTCACATTGCAAGTGGACTTTAGAGAAACAGATGTTATTGTTACTGACTGCACTTAACCTGAAAAAGTTACAAGGAATAAACTAATTACTTCAATATTTATAGATGTGTTCAAGCAAGAAATAATTACACTACTACATGGGTGAGCAAATAAAATATAAAATGTAGGAGAAGCCTTGGTAAATACAAATAGGAGATTTTGAGTTCTCAGAAGTAGACTGGAGTATATTAAAGAAGAAGTATATTAAAGTAATGTGGGTTTGGTATGAGATTGCTTTGGAGCTACACAGGTTATGTGTAAGTGCCCAGCATTAATACCAGAGTATTATTGTCATATCTGGGAAGCAGTGCAAAAAGTAGGAACTATACAAATGTAGTGAAAAGCTAAAGAACAGTTATTTCAGTACAGGTCAATCTCTCAGGCTCTTGCCTAATTTTAGTTAGTCCTTACTCATGCAAATCTCCCACTACTAACTTCAAGAAATTTCACCTGAACTGGAACAAAACCAGTAACAAGTGCTGGTCAGAGATTTTTTTATTCCATCTGGCAAAATGTGTGACACGTTGCTGTGTGGGAAGTAGCCATAGAACTGAAGGATTTAAAAATCCACAGTACACAAAACACCTTTCAATCAAATCAGCTGTTCTTTCACACTGTTTAAGATGGTGGGGTAAGACAAAAAAAGGAGGCAGGAACTTCCTTTCCACAGTAGACTCTCAAGCAGATATTACCAGTTGAAACATAAAAGGTCTAGAAAGATCATACTTTATTTATTACCATTAGCAACACATCTATAATGTAAAAATAATCATTCTGAAAGGAATTCTCAGAAGAGAACCCATGAATGTCATGTCATCAGAGACACTTGGCATGGGATGGAAAAACTACATTAAGGAATATGATGGAATGAACTAAAATTAACATGGCAAAAACCTAAAAAAGCAAAAAGGAAACAAATCCAAAACCAACGAACCAAACAGAAAGGAGATGAAATTGCACTTCATAGTTTTACTCTCGTGTGATAAAATCAGCACATAAACCACCAGGGGTGAAAATCTCAGTGACAGCCCCCCTGTGGGGCAGCAGCTTCACTCAGACTCAGCACCTGAGAAACCAACAGCTCAACAGTGCTGGAAAGGAGGGTGAGGGACTGGAAGTACAGCCCAGAAAGAGGAGAGGGGTGGTGTTGCAGTCTGCAGATGCAGGATCATGTCCAGAGAAGATACAGTTACCAGGAACCAGCATGGGACACCAATGAGACGGGTTTCTGCCCAGGAAACCATTTATTCAGCATGGGAACAAACTCAGATCCAGAGACAGAGAGCTCCAAACAGAGGCAGGGTGATGGGTTTTGAGGGACAGAACCAGGGTGGAGTTCAGGGTCAGGAACACAGCAAGGGAGAAACCCCAGGGGCTCAAACCCTATCAGAACTCCTGGGCTGACACCCCACGAGGGGTCTGGGGTGGGGCAATTCTTCCTGGGCTCACACTGCCCTTCCCCCAGATCAGGAGGTCAGAATTCACACTAGCCAGGCTTACAACCATGCCTCTCACTCTAACAATGCTCATCTGAAACTAAATCTTTGCCTTCCTGAGGCACCTCACAGCAGGGTGGGAGTGAGGTGCTTTAATATTTTTGGCTTTAATTTCTTATTATCATATGCTGATTTAGCTAGTAATAAAAATTAAATTGCTATCACTGAGTGAACTCCATGTTTTTTCTGTGATAATTGAGATGTGATCTCCCTGTCCTTGGCTCAGACCTCGAGTTCTCATGGCATTTTCCTCCTCCTGTCCAGTTGAGGAAGGGGAGTGATAGAGTGGCTTTGGTGGGAACCTGACATCCAGCCAAGGTCAACCCATCACACTCACTCTGAGATCTGTGACAGCACAAAACTAACCCTCAACAGATAAGAGAATAATTTCTCTGTTTCAAGATTAAATAACTTTTGGAATGACTACTCTCTACTTTGACTTAGTAAGGAATTTAGAACAGTATTTCTGGTGTCTTCATTGCTAGAAGGCAAAAGTTTAAATAGTTTTTCTAAGATAATCAATTTCTTTTTTAATATTAGAAAAAAGATATCACATGAGGTGTATATCATAGTTAGAAGGTATTAGTCCAAGAGAGATATATTCTGACTTCAGGAGGTCAGAAATTTTTTCATCAGTTTGACAGTAAACAAACTGGTTAATAGTTGAGGCCAAATTTTATAGAAGTTGGGATGTTACTTTTAATTAACATACCAGATTTATTTGCCCAAATAAGTATCCTGCATGATATAATGCACTAGTTATTTATTTCTCAATGTCTGGGAATCAAAACAAGTCTTGGAGGTCACTTACACTTGGAGGTTTTGCTCTGTCATTATACACTCATAAAAGTTAATAGTCCTTGCTGCTTGCCTGAGTTCAACATTAAATTCTAAGATGAGTTAAGAGAATGTGTTAATTACTGTTCATTACTGTAGGAGTTCATGTGAAGCTACTTGGAAATTACAGTCAACAGAGATGATGGAGAATATGCTGTGTTGGTTTTCTTTTGTGGGGGATGGCATTAAGAGAGAAGATCAGAGGGACAGTAAAAGCTGAGCTGTCAAAAGTGAAACTTTTTGGCAGTATCTGTCTTATTTGATGAAAATTTAATGGGAAAAGATTTCTTAGTCTCAAATGGGGACTGATTTCTCTCATTTTGCCAGGACAATAAAGTCACTTTTTGAGGTAAAAAAATCAATGAGGACTCATTGAAGAATAAGAGATTTTTGGTTGAATATTTCTGCTTGATTTGTGCTAGGTGTGGAATCTCTGCCAATTTTCTTCTGTGCTGAAAGTACATGCAATCAGCAGCAGGTTTGGGGCCATTTTGTCAAGTATTACTTTCTGTCTGAAGTTTTCATTAAAATACTTCAGAAGGATCTGTGTTCCTACAAACAAAGATCTTTAAGAGATTGCAAGGATTTAAAGTCTTTTTAAGGGCTCATTTTAAACTTGAGCAGGAGATGGATTTCCTACCTGCATTTTTTCTAAAAAAAAACCCAATATTAATTTCCTATTTTAGCACAGTTCTAGTCACCCTCTCTCCATCTTTCTATGTATGAAAAAGATCTAAGTTGGAGTTCTGGAAGATTTTGTGACTAGATTTTTAGACATAAAAAAATGTGTAGAGAGAGAAAATATGGAACTGGAGCCTGAATGCTTTAAACAAAACATTCCTTCAGATTATTTCTGCATTTTGCATCAAATAGCTCCTGGCTTCCTTATGCAGTCATTTTTTGTACATGAATAATTCTGTTGGTTTTCAGCTTCACAGGTCAACTGAAAATGATCTCTCAAAATGGGAAACAAATCTGATGAAGGTACATGGGCTCCTTATTCAGGCCTTTGTTGCAGCAGACCTCACATTAGAGATAGAAATGAACTGAGAAACACACTCTAGTTCATGAAAAGGCCCTGGTTTATTCTTCATCACAGCTCAGCCAAGAGACTCCCGCAGAGTCCCCACTGCGGGCTTCCCTTGCAGACTCTGACTGACCTCACAGCAGCAAGGTAAGCTTAGGTTAGGTTAGGTTAGGTTGGGCTGTGTTGGGTTGGGTTAGGTTAGGTTAGTTTGGGTTGGGTTAGGTTAGTTTGGGTTGGGTTGGGTGAGGTGAGGTGAGGTGAGGTTAGGTTAGGTTAGGTTAGGTTGGGCTGTGTTGGGTTGGGTTAGGTTAGGTTAGTTTGGGTTGGGTTAGGTTAGTTTGGGTTGGGTTGGGTTGGGTGAGGTTAGGTTAGGTTAGGTTAGGTTAGGTTAGGTTAGGTTAGGTTAGGTTAGGTTAGGTTAGGTTAGGTTAGGTTAGAATAACCCCATCGCTTTGCCTCAACTAGCTAAGCCACTTGTTTATAGCACCCATTCTCATTGGACACAGCTGTGACCCATTCAGGGCAAGGCTGTTCCTCCTCTTTGGTAATTAATTCAGCTCTAACATGACAGGGGAGAGGTTGTTTGAAATACATTCCGCTACAGGTCTTTTTTAGGATACGTTTTAAACTATTTCTTTCATAATTTGCATGAGAGACAGGAGGGCAGGATGTGTATGTCAACTCCGTCTGACAAACAGTGGACAAAAATTGCCTCTTCTGTCCTTATCCCAAGCACCATCCCTGAAACTATCCCTGTGTTCCTAAGCCTTGTACACACACTGAAGCAATGCTGTATTTTTTTCTGTTTAATCCAGGTTTTCCCTATAATAGAGATCTTTCCACTAGCTCAGTTCACAGTGTAAATATAGGTCTGAATAAGCAGTGGTTCTGGTTTAATTTTCAAAATAATTTACTAGCAGGTTCATGTGCTAAAAGGGGCAGATCTGTTGGGCTGATTTGAGTTCTGGTAAAGAAACTTTAATTATCCCATCTGAAGGATGTTAGGTTCTCTACATTCAATACTTTTTTTCAGTTTTGATAATGTCTGTTCCCAAGGTAACCAGGGATATTTTATTTGTATATAATTATGCTCTTCTTGAGCAGTGGTGAATACTCTAGAGAAAAATGTAATATTTGAAGAAAGCAAAATTAAATTATCAGCCTGCTTGAATACATGATCATTGGGAGTGATGGGAACATCCCAAACTCTTGAAATCTACAGCCTGTTGAAATCCTGATATCAATAGTGCTAGGGGTGAGGCTTTCATTGACTTTATGGCCTTTGAGACAGGCCTGCCAGTAAATGAACCTGACCTCAGCTGTACCTACTGGTTTCTAGAAGTCAGACAGAGTAAGTCAGACAATATCAAGTTATTGTAATATCTGTTATTGTTACTGTTTTTGAGTTGGTGCAAATTAAATAAGATAGTATAAAATCAGTTAGATAATACACATTGAAAGATACTTCAAGGGAGAGGACAGTGTTTAGAAGGAGAAAGACTCTCCAGAAAGATGTAATTTCCTTTTTTTTCCTAAATTAATTTTCCCACATGAAAGTCCTCATAGACAACCTGGGGAATTAAAAGATCTGAAATAACGTTATCTTTTTACTAAGAATAAGGGGAAAACAAAGAAGAAGCATAATTCTAAGCTAACCATTAGAAAGTTCTTAGTGCTAATATGCAGCAGAGGTCAGAATACTCATGATTTAAAATCAACATCAAGAGAATAGAAGGCTGCTAAGAAGGGCTCCTCTTCACAGAAGTGAGAGAATGCTGCACAGATAATAGCATTTCCTTCATGGTGATGACTTTGTCAGTGAATACAATAAGCTGATTCATTAGACAGACCTATTCAATATAAATCCTCTTAGTATTAATACCTAAAATGTTTAAAGAATTTAGTGATCATCTTACACAGAGCTATTGTTAAAAGAGAGAACTGTTTGCCCTGTCTCACATTCAGATAGAGCTCAAGAACATGAAAATGATGGACAGACAGGCTTTAACTCTTATGAAAGAGTGTGATGGGACAATAGAGGAGTCTGAGTATTCGACATTGTCACAAACCCTGCTGTACCACTCCAAGTGATCAGGGGTGCTGTCAAAGCCCCAGCCAACCCTGCTCTGAAGGTTTGATGGCAGGATAGAGTCAGATGTCTCAGTGTTGGCTTGTAAGAGAGTTCTGGGACAGCAAATTATCAGAGAGCCCTCACTCTCTGGTTCTTGTATGTGATGCCAGGTGTTTGATGACAAAAGTGGAGGGGAAATCCACAAGGCTGCTCAGCCATTATTTAACACCCTTTAGAGATTCCCAGTCATGGCCTGCTCAGCTTGTGCATTGATGGGGGGCAGGAGGAGGGAGATAGAACCCTCTACAGACAGATAACCTCCCCATGTTCCATTTGTACAAACCCTTGCAGCTGTATGAGTAAACAGAGTGAACCTTCTTACCAAACAGGGCACACAGAGATATGACATTGCTAGAGTCTATAGAGGTTATAAAGATGCAAAAATATGTAAGATTTCAATACATTGTGTTGCAGTGTAATGGAGAAATTACAGTAGATAACCTCTCTGAATTAAATTCTCTGTTAGTGCTAAAGGGAATTGACTGTTAGATCCTTAACAGAAAATAGGATCATTTTGACTTTGCAGTGGGTTGACCTTGGCTGGACACCAGGTGCCCACCAAAGCTGCTCTTTCTCCCCTCTTCAACTGGACAAGGGAGAGAAAATACTAGGAAAAACATTCAACAGTTACTGTCATGGGAGAAGTAGATTTGACTTGGGTAAATTAATTGAATTTATTACTAATCAAATTAGAGTACTGTAATGAGAAATAAACTCAAACATTAGAAACACCTTCCCCACACCTCTCCCTTCTTCTAAGCCCTGAGTTTACTTTGGATTTCTCTACCTCTTCCCCCCAGGGTGCACAGGGGAAGAAGACCACACTGCCTGTGGTCAGTCCAACACACATTTTCACATTTTCTGTTTCTCTTCTTTGCTAATGGCCAGGTTTCTGATTATCTACACACAAGATCTTCAGTGGTGAAAGCTGCAAGGGACTGTACAGTAATGATCTATGGAATTGCTGGCTGTGTAATTTTTGTCTCTGAAATGCTGAAATTTTGTAGGAAACAGCAGGACACTTTCAATGAAATAATACTGGGACAGGTAAAAACTGTATGCAAAGACTCCATTTGTATAATAACTTGATTGCTACCAAAATCCCTAATGAATGAGTAAATTGAGTTAGTCAAATGTCCAAGGTTTTATAGTTAAACAACTACAGACACACAAAAGATTATGGATGATGGATTGTTTGTTAACAAATAAAATGGGATTTGGGAAATGGAGAAGAAATATAAATATTCTGAGCAGAAACCAGCTATGGCTGCAGTATAAGAACATCTTTGTATCCAGCAGGTTTCATTCCTTGAAGTCTGAGTACTTCAGGGTTCAAAAGCCTGATTCAAAGATGAACAGAATATTTATTAAATGCTTCTGTGAAAGTGGAAAAGACAGAAATATTCTCCAAGTACCAAAAGATGGAAGTGTGAGAATATCTGACAGCATGCTCAGAAAACTTAGGGTGGCTCAAATTAGGTGTCACAGAGAGGGTTTCCCCCAGTGGTACCCAGCGAGAGGACAGGACTCAGGAATCCACTTAAATATAAGAGAAAAAAATTGTCTGCCAGTAGATGTGCCCAAAGATAAGAAGAACAAGTTTTGGCATGGCAAAACAGAAGGATGACCTTTGAACCTGGAACAGCACCTTGCCATTTTTCGCAGAATCACAGAATTAATGAGGCTTTTAGAAGTCTTAAGAATGACCTTTGGTTACATTAAAGTGTTCAAGCAAGAAATATTTGCAAGTTATAAAAGTCAAATAGTGCCATTGGGAAGAGGAAGGAGAAAGGACAGTATGTGGCTCTGGCAAGGGAAAATAAAGGGTTTTTTCTATATTGGCAAGATAACACATTTGGTTGATGGATGTAAAATTAATATCATTAAATGTGTCACAAAAAAACACAACTAATGTGCAATTGTAACTGATTCAGTAAATGATCTCTTTAGTGACAAGTATATATGTTTTGGAAAGTTTAGACCCTGGTTGCAGGGTCCAAACATTCTGAAGAAATATTATATTCCTCTGTTTTACATATTTTCATTTAATTGATTTGCAGTGATTAATTTTACAGAAGTATCATTCTTTCGTCTTGCATTATAGTTAACATTCTTGAAAGGTTAATTCCTTTTTCAAATGTATCATGACATGTTGAACCAATGTAAAATTTCACAGAAATAGAATGCATTTAGCAAAATGTGGAGAAAAGAATTGAAAAGGTCACAGACACTTATTGTAGTTGTGCAGATTGCCTGCTAAACATTGCCTGGCAAAGTCCCTTTAGGAGCAGACTTGTCGATCTTGTTAATTTTGTTGACATTAATATATATATATATATATTCTTGTGTGTAATATTTTTAAATTATTTCTGAAGGGGAACATCTACATATTACAAAATGGACTATATTTTTTTTTCTTTGAATGGGTATTTTTAACTTAAATTTATAGCTTTTATTTAGGAATATTTCTAAAGTAGTATTTATATTATTCTCTATGTTAAAACTAGAGAGTTTTTAGGAGTCATACATTGATTCCTCAATAGTACCTTTGCAGTACTTTGCTGGTATAACACACTATTAACATCTTCAGGATCACTGACATAAAGTTCAAGCTGTAAGGAGTAAAATCTCATTTTTTCCCCAAAGATTTCAGGGATAAGTGCTGCAATGCAGTGGTCTCCTTGACTTTGTGGTATAGATTATGCTTAACTACTGTAATTTTTTTCCTCAGTTTGAAATTGAGCAACTCTCAAATCCACTTAAGAATGTATTATATGGGGAAAAGAAGGCATGTAAAGCTGTGACATTGAGATTCATACACTACCTTCTGTTTTCTTCTCTTTCATGTATAAATATATTAAGGTCGTTACTTAATTGGAAGGCACAGAGTTATTAAGTCATTAGCACAAACATCAAACACTCATGAGTGCTAAAACCCTTTTGTGTCTCCAAAAACAAAAGCATCTTTTATTTTTCCCTCTAAATTGAAAATGAGGTGTCAGACTGTTAGTAAAAATACATAAGTTAATAGGTAGTAAGATTAGGTTGCATACAGATTCTCTGCCAGAAGAAAACTTGTGCATTCTTGCAAAATTGTGCTAAATCCTTGTGCAATTGCTAAATGCCAAACAGAGGTACAGGGCAGTAAATCATAGATTGTTCCATTAAAGAAATTATTACACTGGCCAAGAATGCTCAAATCAAATCCTTTACTGCCAGCACCAGGTACTTCACAATTTCCCTGGGCTGTATGGGAGACATGAATGATGGGTTTGGGATAGAGTGTGATAGTTGATGATTCTGAAGACTTCTCTGTTTTCTTCCCAGAGAAGATTTTACATCTCTCAACTCACAATTGCAAGGAACCTGCCAGATCTAGGGATTCACTACTACTTCTTTGAACCTTCTCCTAAAATGTGTTTTTATTATCCTCAGAAAAGTTTCTACTGCTCACCCTCACGAGAAAGAAATGCAATTAGACCTGGCTCGAGGCTTGGCACTGTCTAGAAGGTAGCACAGGTCAGATGCTGACTCCCAGTTTTGCAGTGCACTAGGAGTAGATTACATACTTCATTTTTAAGGCTGTTCAAAAACCTGCTCTATTCTGCCTCTCAAAGCTTACAGCTGCAGCATTGTTCTGACAGTGGAACCATTATTCCCTGCTATTTTATTTTTCTTTAGAGTATTTAATTTTGTCTCCCATGCTTAGGGGCTCTCCATCAAACTCCAGAGGTCACCTAAAGCAGATTGTACATAACCAATTGTACTTGCTATGCTGGACAAGATCTTTGTTCAGTCAGTCATGCCCTTCATTTCCTGCAGAGTAGTTAAATATAAGGGACCAGATGACAAAAGGTGTTCCTCTGATACTGAGCTCAGTTCACATTGATGTTCCTTCCTGCAGTGATACCCTTCTCAGTTTAAGCATCTGGGCCTTACAATTTCCCATGATAAACTCATCATCCCTAAGTGGATTTTAATCTCTTCAGTAGACAGATTTCTTGAAGATTCTTTTCACTCTGAAAATATTTCAGTTTTTATAAAACAATAATTGCACAACATTCTTCATTTTTTTGTCTTATGGCTACTATTTTTCTGCAGAAATTTTAAAACCAAGTTACTTCAGGGCAGAATTCTTTAACTTCTCCTGACTTTCCACTCGTGTTTGGGTCAGCAAATACCAAGCATATATGTGGTGCTAAATCCAAAACAACTTGAGGCATGAAAAAGTTTAGCTAAATATAATCAGAAAGTCTTTAGAAATGCTGCTTCAAACCAAGTTACTTGTTGTCTGTGCAGTATTGCAGACAGACTCTGTTATTACTGCTACCAAATTGGTTTGAACATCTTTCAGTTGACTCAATGCATATGCCCAAGCAGGAGGCCTGCCTTTTTTGCACCAAATGAAGTCCTAACTACTTTAATAGAATTTTTGAATCCACATTAGCAACAAAAACTCGGTGCAATTACAGCATTAAAATACTGTAGATCTCAGTCAGGTTTTTCAAGAAAGACCATAATAAGTTTTAGGGCAGGGAAGGACAACTGAGAAAGAAAATTTGATCCAAATGTGGTAGATTAAGGGCAAAATGATTTTACAAGTTCATCCCAAAGACGCTTCTATTGGATCATTCAAATGCTTAAGAGGCTTCTTTTTTATTATTTTATAATTAAAAAATATTTGGATATTTTTTTCTGCAGCTGCTACCATGGCTCCTCATGGCTAAGAAAAATGATGATGATGCTCTTAGAACTTCATTTACTATCAGTATGTGTAGGTGTATAAAAAAGGTGTTTCTTTAGGCATTGAAAACTGGATTTCTTGTAATATTTCTGTGCTACTCTATGTTTTTATTGAATATAGTTAGCAGCACAGTAATAAGAATCACCATAAAATAGTAGAATTGATTCTGAAATCTGGTAGTATATAATGAAGCTTTCAGCTTCAGCTTCAAGACTGTATATATTGCTTATTAGCAATAAAGAATAGGAAAATCTCTCAGTAAGGAGAGAGAAGATATGATTAGGGAAATGGCACCGCATATTGATTATCCTTCTAGTAGCTGTTATTGATGTATTTAGATGCCTTAACTTTTAGAAAGATATCTCTTGCAATTTCACAGTGGTAAGTTTCTACTGCACATAAACTTTATCCTAAAAATGTTCCACAAAAGTGCTCCATAAATAATTGGATTTGTAAATTCTCTGAACTACCAGCTGAAAATAATATGCATGAACCTGATGGCTTCCTTCTGACCGCTTAAAACGCTGTTGGAGAACATAAATTTCCAGTGAGTCTCAGAGTTCCCTGTGTGGAGCCAACAGAATGATAAGGAATCACATCATCTTGAAAATGGATTGGCTTCTTCTAACTGCAGGTGAAAAGGTCACTACTACAGGAAACATTTTCAGACACCAATTTGGTCTATGAAGGTCACCCTCTGAGTTCTATCCTAGCTGAACATAAAGCTGAGCTGACTATAAACTTAGCCCTGGTCTGAGTACCTTCAGGAGCAAGTGTTTTTCTCTAATTTTATATGTATGTGTTGTATTCAACTTCTCTTTTATATTTTTTTTTTTTTTATTTTACTTTTCAAATATATTGGTCTCTGTACAGTTTGGTAATTGTACATCTATTTCCTGGTCAGATTTTCTCACAAATGGCACCTCTTTCTTCTGAAGACCCTTTTTGCAGCACCAATTCAACAATTACTCTAATCAAGGCTGCACCTATACATGCTTTTTTGTATCTTCCCAGGTCCAGAAACAAAGTTCCACTAATTTCTGAAGAACAAAGTTGAATTACATATTTCTGCCTTCATTTTTGTTCCTCACAATTAATTTTTGACAATGGCTAAAGCATGAAGGAGTCAGTCTGTCCATCCTGGGTATTCAGCAGACATTTGCTTCCATGTGGGCTGAATGAGATTTTTTATTAAATTGGAGGTTTGATGAGCCTAAATCCTTATGGCTTGAGTTAGGGAACCAGATTCTCTGGCTCAGCTTTGGATATATTAATATCAGATTAAAAGCCCCCAAAAATACAAAAAGCTCAAACATAGTAAGTACATTCAATACATGAGTAATACCATTAATTCACATTAAATTTATTTGTCCGCAAGGGTTTGTGAGCTTGAGTGCTTTGTTTTAATTGCAATTGTCAATAGAGTTTATTTATTTTTTGTTAAAGCATCAAAAAATGTAATTTTGGCCCGTACTAAATGGTCAAAAGAAATGCTTGTGTAGAAATGTAACTATCCCAGAGGATTTAGAAACCTGGAGCAAATACCTCTTTTAATGCATATTAACCAGAAATCTTCTTACACTGACTGCACATCCTAGTAAAAGCTGACTATTTTTTATAACCCCTCAGCAAAAATTTAAACAATGGCACTGAGTTTCACAAAATTCAGCACCTTTGCAAGGATTAAATTTGCTATTTAAAATTTAAAGCAAATAGTTTAAAGCCTGATATATTGAAACATTTAAAAATAAATAATTCCATTTTAATAAAGTTTCAGTAGAAAGCAGCTCAGAGTAAAAGTATATTTTTAATAGATTTGTCAGTAGACATGGATATAAACCAAGTTCCTGTCCAAGGAATAGAAAGAGCAAGTTATTAATAAATCTGTTTAGTTAAACTCTAAGTGATCAGGTAGAATAGAATAGGTTTCATTCCCATGGGTGTTCAGATGAAGGAGGAAGCATTAACAGTTATCTGTGTCAAAATGAAGAATGCAGCTGTATCAATTCAGGGGATGACAACATTGTATTTTATGTAACAATATATTTTTCTCCCAAATGAGTCATCAGAGATGAAATTGGTTAATCTAAGTATTTTAAGAGTCAGAGGGGACTCAAAGATAAAAGCAATTGTCTCTGCTACTTTGCCTGGGGTGTAGTCAAATATATTTATCAAAGCGAACATTATTGGCACAGCTGTTTCCTTTTTTTCATTTATGTCAGCAGTACTAGGAATATTAGTATTTTTTATTTTCCTCCCCACCAGTAAAACTGCATTCAAACAACTTTTAGCAGGATACTTTTTGAAAACAATCTTTTAGCCTGTATCATCATCAGTTACAGTCATCAGCAGCAATCCCATAATGTTCCAGCACACTAAAATATCAAAAGTCTGGTTTTTTTTCTGATGGTGCTGCTAATTTACACTGCTTTGTGAGATGGTATGATTTGGGCTGAGAAATAAATGGAAACAAAGAAAATAGTTTCTGTTTTGGTTACAAAACCCAAAGGGTGAAACATAAGTAAAATCAGGGAAAGCCAAGGAGAAGATAAGGGACAAAATGTGTACAAGAAGGAGAAGTCTGCTTGGATAAAGTATTCTGTGTAGAGGCCAGCAGAAACATAATGAGCTTTGGAGGCAAATCAGATAAATTTCGTCCTTATTTGGAATACTTGTCTTCCAGGAGGGGGGTAAATAAAGACAAAATGCCCCTCTTTTGAAACATTTCCATGGCAGAATATATTTGAAGGTAAAATAACAGGTGAGGTATTTTTCTTTGCTTTGGGTTTTGACTTTTAGGTTGCCATTTGTTGGTGGGTTTTTTTCATCATTTTTATTTTTTTTGTTGGTTTGATTTTTTAAAAAAATATTGACATATGAATTACTGTCTGCACTGAGTTTTCAAGGTTGTTTTAAATATAATTTTAAAAATAATTTTATTTGCTATTCAAGTAATTTTTATATTTAACTAGTATTTAACTGAAATATATTTTTTGCATGCTCTCACAGGCTAGACAGAGCTTCAAATGTGTTTTTGCAAAGAATTATTGTACAACATACATTGAGTTTGAGCTGAATAAACTATTTCCTAAATATTAAAATTTATGAAATTGAGAGTTTATTCCTTCTTTACTAGATTCATTTTCCCAATTCCTTCTTATTTGACTTCTCATTCATATATTCCATTCTTGGAAGCCTGATCTAAACCCCATGAAATCTATTGGAGTATCAGTTGTGAGAAATATATGCAAGAAACTGTTTTTCTACTCTGTTCCAGCTGCGTATTTCTCATGCTTATTTCCTCTTCAAGTCTGAGTATTTAATAGGATTTCGGTCTATTTGCTATGCTGCTTTTCCTAGCATTTCTTATTTTTTTTCCTGGCTTCTGTTCAGACTCCAAACACCCAGCCATGCAACACCATCTCCCCAAATAATTACAGGGGTCCAGAACTCCTGCATGCTAAATTACTTTTCACTCAGGCTGTCTTTCTGGAAGCAGGAGAGAAGGAAGAAAAAAGCTTTAGTGTCTCTCCTGAAATTCAATTTGAAAAATAAAACATATGCTGCCAATAGCTGTTCTGCACCCCCAGAACTGTGTGCATAGTCAGGGAACTATTTGATATGAACATCAGAGTCATTCTCCCCTGCGTTTATTATCATTCCCCTGTTCCTAAAAATATTCCTACATTTTTCTTTATTTTTTCTGGTGCCGTGAAAGGGGCTGGTTCAAGAACATTAATCAACTTCCCAGGTACATAAAATCATTATTTTTAGTCTTATGATGCTTTTTTCATTCCTCTTCCCTAATAATAATCTTACTCTAGCTACCCCTGATGAATAAGTGAAACAAAAATCTGCTACTCTAGCTCCATTCCCTGTTGCACAAGGTAGTTCATGTTATCATGTGCTTTGGGCAGTGCTGGTGTTTATATTGTTCTGTGGGATTTCTTGGTTTCTAAAAAAAATTTCTTTCCATAAACCTTGAGGTCAATTCACATTGATGGTTAAACATCTCCTGGTGGTCATAAGCGATCACTCTCTTTTTCTTGATCTCACACACATAGGGGGGAATGCAGATAAGAGGGTGAAGAAATAATTAGTAGTAGAGAGAAATCAAAGAAAATTTTCATCACCTTTTGTTATGGGAGAACTTTGACCCTATTATTTTAAGGTATAGTCATATTTCTGACAGACTAGAGTGAAAAATGACAGTGGTGCTTCTTCAGAGGTTCTCTTGTGTGAAACCCTTTGTCTTGATGCCAGAAGACTGGCATCCTTTTTATTGTAAACATCTGGTGCTTCCAGCCAAGGTTTGGGCTGTGGTCAACAGGAATGTGTATTTTTATGCCTTCCCTTCATCTTCTCCAGTTTGATTTTCAGGTTGAAAAGTGCAAAACTGGGCAGTTTGCTTTCAGTAGGATGGCTTCTGGTGGTGAGCTCTGTCTGCAGGCAAAAATCTCCTGGATGATGCAAAAATGCTGCTGCTCTTCTGTCCAGTACCCAACATTCATGGTTCCTGGTCTCCAAGGACTGGATAAATTAGGCAGGAGAGTCCTACTGGGAATGCCGATCCAGTTATGGAATTTATTTGTTCCTGCATTATAAAAACATTTATTCTGTTGAAGATTGCATTCACTGCAGGTGGCTTGGGGTGCAGGTGAGCTCTGGGTGGGGAAAATGCTGACCTTTTGGACAACAAAGGGCACCTGTGGCTCAGCCAGGTGAGAGACATGGCAGGAGCTGAGAACTTCAGATTTTCTCCTGTTTGGACTGTGAGAGGATAAAAGCCCAGGGTTTGTCCAGTTTGGGGTCCTCCTCAGAGGCACCAGCTTGGGCTGGTTCTGTGTTAGTGCACCAGGGATAAATAGCTTCATGGAACAAAACATCTGAGACTCAGCTGTAGGAAACCTGGGGTGGGTGTGGGGGATCCTGTGGGGACCTGTTGGGTCACTGGAGCTGCTGCTGTGAAGGGACTTTGGTCCCAGCAGTGACACTTTGGGACGGGGCAAGGACAGCTGCTGGTTCCTGTACGGTCGGGCTGGGAAGTTTCCTTAACTCTGCCTTAATGATAGTTGTCAAACTGTGTGAGCCCATTCAACTGATTTGCCTTTTCCAGCAAAAGAAAAGTCTTTATTAGTCGTCTGTTTTGTGTCATATGTGTATTACAAATACAGCTGTTAGAATGTAGTGCTCAGTAAGGTTTTTTTGTCTGTCTGTATTTGTGGTTTGCTCTTTCTCTATGTGAGTACATCACATTTCATTCTCTTTCACAAACTGGGAGAACAGGCTGGCTTTAAAGGAGCAGAAGGTGAAAACTCTTTGAAAAATACTAAGCTCAAAATAACACCAATTAAACAGAAATAATTGCTGGTTGCTGTTAATGAAAAAAAATTGAGATTTTTATTAGATCAATTTACTTTTAGATACTAGAACAACCACTTTTCAGTAAATATTTTTTAAGGGGGAACACTCAGTGCCATCAGTAGAATGTGATTGTGAAATAAGATTTCTGTAATGGATTGTTGTCTCTTAAAATTTGTTGTTTGGTTTGGATTTTTTTCTGATACACTTTCAATACTGTAAAACAACACTTGGCTAAATCAGCCTGAAAGGGGAAAAAAAAAAAAAATTGGTACTGTTTAATGGAAGCACATATCTTCTAAGAAAGATGAAGGCCATTAGCCCCTACATTATACCAAAATTCTTGAGTTAAAGGCTCAGAAGGCTTTTGCTGAAAAATTCCTGAGGGGCCAATAGCAGCATGAGGTACGAAGTCTGAAGACAAAGCCCTAACTTCTAATCCACCTTCTCCTTAGAGCTGTGTTGAGGTACCAACAGGTGAATTCATATCCACAAACTATAACTGGGAATATAATCAGCTTACTCTGCAGAATGTTTGTATAGAAATGTCTGTGATGTGATGCTTACTGCTTGTATTTTTGACATAATCTTTGTAAAAATACACAAACGCTTTCGTCCTCAGTAAGATCATTCCACCAGGGGAAGAATGATGTGACATTTTGCTGTGCTTTACTGAGCATACAAAAAGTGACTGAGTTTGTCCTTTCATAGGTTCACAGGAGAGAAAAGGCATTGCTCTGAGCCTCTGAAGTCTCTCAGTAGCACAGTGCTGGTAGATCAAAAGTTAATTCTTAGCACTGCAACCTTTTGGCTAACATTACAGAATGAAAGTATCTGAAGAGACATGGCTGAAATGCCTTGATGGGTGTTCCCCTCTTATACACCTCCTCATACATTTAATTAAAATACTCTATCACCATTCTGACATAAATGCTAGCTTGTGATACAGCCTTTGCTCTGTACCAGCATTTCATCCATCAATTGGTAATAACTAAAGGCGTTCTCTACAAATTTCATAACAAAAAATATAACACATTGCATATCACTTCTATCTTCAGAGTACCCTTTCAATCAACTACATTTGAGAAGCAAAGTCATAAGCACAGCTTTTCTTTTTTTTTTGTTTCAAATCCCTAATTCTGACACAGGTTTTATATCTGTGACCTTAAATTCAGGGGAAGAGGATAGGAGGGATGGAAAACAAAGAATGGGCAAAAACTATGTAGCAGTCCTCCAACAAATAAATAGGGTACAAAGTCTTGGATAGAAGTGTTTAAAAGCAGGTTAGCTTATGATGGTTAATAACAATGACAAGGAAAGGCACCTTCTTGCTGACGTGACAGTGCTTGATTCTGGTCCTGATTCTTTCCTTTGGAATAAGTAAAATCCCAAGATACCACAGGCTGAGCCCAAGAAGTTTTTGTAATTTGGAATCCCAAGATACCACAGGCTGAGCCCAAGAAGTTTTTGTAATTTGGAATCTGTTTACCAGGGGAATCCTGGATATACTCTTGAGACCTGCATATTTTTAATGTTTATAGAAGGGGCTTTTGAACTTGGGACTAAACACTGGATTGCTTAGATTTCATTGTGCCTGCTTAAGTATTCTGGAATCAATAAAAAATATGACATCTCAAGCTATGCTAACCTCTGTCAATATTTGGTATAAATAAATATATTAAAAAAACCAAACACCAGAAACAGACAAAATAATCTGAACATATCTGGAATAGAGTGTTTATTCAGCAGTATCTTGTGTGTTACTTTTAAATGTTCAACCAGGGGCCAAAAATATAAAACTGTTTTTTACTCTGTGTAGTACTGGTAATTAATGGAAACTGTGGTGCAACTGTTACTAAGCTGTCTTAGAAAGGTAGTGCAGCTGTTCCTGCTAATGTGAACCTTTTGGGAAGGTTCATGGTAGAATTGTTTGGCAAGACTGAAGATTATCCACTCACAAAATTACCCCACTGAAGAGACAATATTATGGAGTAAACTTTCAGGGAAAAAACAGATGCTGAAAGTGTGTCGATATGTTGCATTTTATGCTGTGACCAAGAAGATTAAAAAAAAAACCAAAAAACCCCCTTAGTTCCTGTCTTAAATTCTGGACCTTCATTGAATTTTTTTATTTGAATAGATGGAATTATTCAGGTTAGCTGTTATCAGGTTGCTTCTACCAAATGCTAAAGCTGAAACTCTTAAATAGATTTTATAGATTTTTAACAAGCCCTGTAGGCCTCCCATCCCAGTCAATAAAGATGGGATCTGTGGTGATATATAGTGAGTTACAGAGTCTAGACTAGGAGAATTACATTTTGAACTCAGATCTTCCCAGAAGATTTCTACAATTGATTATTTAAAACTTTATTTTCCTATATATAAAAAAAAGCTATCTTACAGGCTACACTTAGGATTTATTGCCTTCAAAAGAAAAGGCAGAATAGTTTGGGTTTTTTAAATTTTTTTGAAAGATCAACTCTTTTTCCCTTTTCAAAACCTTTCTGAAAAATTCTGCATTATAGACATTGGAAAATTTATTCCAGTAGAATTTAGAGAATGCTATTTAATGTTTTTTTTGCAATCTGCATGGTGCTGGCAAAAGTGATAGAGTGAAAAGGTGAAGGACCTTGGCTGTTCACTGACCAATCTGTAAATGGAAACAGAGCACACCCACTTGCAACAGCTGCAGGGAGCCCAAGCTGCTGTTGTACCTCTCTGCATGGCAAGCCCAGGTGTGGTAAGAAAATTTCACCTTCTCAGTGGTTTTGTACTTCACATGTGCAGCCCAGAGCAACCCCTCTCTACTCAGCTACTGCAGTTTTTGTACCATGTGTATCTGTGATCTGCCTTTTGACTGGAAAAAGCTCTTTTGTTTTGTCTGTAGAATCACAGAGTATCCTGAGCAGGATACACCCACAAGGACCATCAAAGTCCCACTCCTGGCCCTGCTCTGGACAACTCCCACAACCCCCACAATGCCTGAGCATTATCCAAAGGCTCCATGAACTCTTTTGTGTTCCAGTTCCCAGCCATGCTGTGGGTGAAAAACCTTTTCCTAATTCCCAGCCTGAACCTCCCTGATACAGCTCCATGCTGTTTTAGTTCATACAAACTTCCTACTGAGAAAAACAATCATTCTGAAGCCTACTCCTAAAAATCAGATATTTTAAGTTTTCTTTCAAGACTATTCATTCTTACCAACATTGCTTTTCATGCAGAGGGGATTTTCTTCTTGGTCTCTTTCCTTACCTGATACTGGGAAGATCTGAAGTTTCAAAAAGCAATAGTTTTCTAAGCAATGTTGCAACTCCAAATGTATTCTTAGCCTGGAGTGTTGAGAAAAAATGGATAACTTTGTCTGTACTAAAATGCTCAGTGAAGTCACCCGAAACTTTTCTGCATTTTCAGATTCAAAATGTTTTGTGTTACACTGAATCCAAGATTAAATGTCACACCACTATTTTCAGAAAATTTGAGTGATGGAGGTTGACAGTGTACCAGTATTAAACGTGTGTTGTATGCTGGGCCTGTGTGAAAATAATGCAAATGTAATACAATCTATAGTGCAGTATAAAGATAAAGTAAAATCTTGACCTAGGCCATGATCAAAACCAGTCTTTCCATCTAAATTATCGTTTCCTCATTATAACACTGAGTTCCCTCATTTCACAGTTTAGCTGTAGGACATTTGGCTGTGACCTGCACAACCAGGGTTTGCTGTGAACTCAACACATACTCCTGGGACATACTGTCCTTCATGTAGTAACTCTAATTCCACAGATGATATAAAATGTGGAATAATTAATCTTTGCTGATAATGATAAAGCATTTATCAATGCAAATTATGTACAAAGATGATTTTTCACTATTCTTTCCAAACCTTTTATTATGAGTCTGAGGCTGAGGATATCTATCACTCAGACAAAATAGATGACTTCACTCTAGTTGGTGATGATCTGGTCATCCCTGCAATAGCTGGCTTAAGATAATCATAATTTTATATGAAGGTGTTGGCAAGGACAGTGAAATACTGAAAAAGAGTCTTCATGGGTCTGCTGTGCTTGGACTGTTTACTTTGTCCTCCCTTCTGAGTGGGCTGGTAAAATAAATATGTGGGTTTGTTAATCTGCTGCAGTAGTTCTTGTGCAGATAGTACATCTCTCATCAGCACTACTAAACTCATTTTCAAACCTCTCCACTTTTGCTAAGGAATAGGAATTGCCCTTGCCCACAGCTTTCTACTGCCACTTTGGGATACTTGGAATGTAAATGCACTGAATGAAAACTGATACTTAATATTTAAGATCCTTTAAAGAAAGGGACTACACGAATGTTAAGTATCATTATTAAGCAATAACAACTGAGTTGCAGGCCATTAACCCAGTCAGTCATTAATCCCAGAGAAGTCTTCTATGCTGAACTTCTACTGTTAATGTTTTAAGCGTGGTACAAAGCAAAGCATCAGTCTCACAGGTATATTGACTCCTTAGTCGGTGCTGCTGTTATTGTAGTGCTTGCTATAATTAAGGTGAATATTATCTTGCTCTCACTGCAGCACTAGTGCTAGCCAGTAAAGCGGGAAAGAAATGCTTTCTAAGTGTTAAATCATAATATGAGAAATATCTGCAGTCCCCATGATCTAAGGGAAGCTACATCAAATGAGTCGCTCTTCCCAAAGTTGGGGACTTGGGCCAAGTGTCAAAGAGGTTCTTTGTCTGCACAGCAGTTCCCTGTTAGGAATGCTCTCCTGCCTTGCAGTCCTCAGCACCTGCAAGCACAAGGAATATACTCCCTACCCTGCTCTAAAGCCATGGGAGACAAGTGTCCTAAATAATATGCTCTGGGCCACAACCTTTCCAGCAGCAGGACTTCCCAGCTTGAGGAGAAGGGGGCCAAAGTGCACTATCCAGACATCTGGACAGAAACCCACACCTCTGTTTCTGAGCAGAACTAGAAAGTGACAGATGATGAGGTACAGCAGGAAAGCTCTCATTTTGGGTGAGATTGAGGCACAGTTGTATTGCTAAGGAGAAAACTTAAGTAGCAGAAAGTGAGAAAAGAGGAGGCAGCTTCAGCACAATTACCTGCCAAGGATATTCCATGAACATCTAGAGCTCAGAGCACTATTGTCTGCTCTGCTATTGTTTTCATCGCTAGTTGTAATTGAACTTGTGCACACTGCAGTGTGTAGGCACTTTCCTGACTGTGCATTTCTTTAAATCACTCCTCTTTTGTTTGGGATATTCTTTCATTTCTGTCTCCCCACTAAACTACCAATTTCAGTTGCAATGTGTTTATATCATCTCTGTTTCTTTGGGAAGAAATGTTCTCAAAGGTGATCTTGAAACACATTTGTGCAGTCTTTACATTTTTTTTTTTTGGTGTCAGTATTTAAAAATTAGGAGGGTAAAACATTTTACTTGCCACTTCTCATTTCCATGAAATGAAGATCAATTTGTGCCATTCTTTGTGCTACAGTGAAAGCAAAATGTTTTGTATTTCCTTAGCCTTTCATTAAAGAGTTTGAGAGGACCTCTCATTAACAGCAGGGTGGGCCTTTCCCCCGACAATTTACTTGACCCAAGTATTGTTCAGCTGAGGAAAGGAGTGAATTATTCAATGACAGTTCCCTTATTTTCACATTTTTAAACTTCAGTACTGCCAGAGGGCCAGGGAGGTTTGGAGAGGCAGGACATGGCAGGTCAGCCCCTGGCCAGGGGTCACTGCTGCTCTCACAAGTCCCTGCACACGTGTACACGGTCACCTCCCACAGGGGACAGAAACTGGCAGCTGTCCAAAAGGCACAACAAACTGTTCATTGCACCTATCCACATATCTAATTCCAATGACAGAATGCTTGTCTTTTGTCAAAGAATCTGACAAATAACAATTGGTACCATAATTACAAAGTTTTCACTAGAAGTAGTTTTAAATCCAGGAAAAACAATTGGTGAAATGTTTTGAACAGTTTAAAAAATTGTCTTTAGCATAATTTTAAATGTAGTTGTATAATGTTATTTATCCTTTAAACCTACTTGTGACTAGCAATTTGGTTATGAAATGCTCTATTTTGTGAAAACTGAAATGCTCTATTTTGTGAAAACAGCAGCTAACTGTCATGTACTTTTATTTCCTTGCTCACCAAAGTATCTTTATATATTTTATGTGTATAACTTGTGTTAGAAATCAAAGAATACTTTCATTAATCCCAGTAAACTTTTTAATTTTGACTGACAAATGAAGCATTAATTGTTTAAAATCTATTCAAATTTCAATGGCATGATTATAGAATAAGATGATTTATTATGAGCTTGTTGACTAAAATAATTGGTGCATTTTCTGATGAGATTATTGATTTTTTAAGATTGTTCTCAGGAGTCTCATAGCAAATCTTTCAAGGCCAGTGGTGTTAACAGTGATGGGCTACAATGAGTTTCAATTTAACGTATTCCTTTACTTAATTCTCTTGGTACTTTACACTTGAGCAGATATGACAGATCTTCTGGCAACATTTATGTGAATATAAGATCTATTAAATAATGTGTAATGTTTCAAACCTCCTTGAATCTGTTTCCATGGAGACCAAAGGCATCTACTGGAAATTAAAATATGGAGAATCTCAGTATATGGGATGGTAATATTTGATATAAAGTTTTGAAGTCTTGTTTCAGGAGGTAGGAGTTCATACGCTTAGATAATTAGAGCAATATTAATTATATATGCATGATCTCCTGAAAAAATTAGGAAGCAAATTAAACACTTTTTAAAAATAATAAAATATTTTTTGAGATTTGTGCTAAAAATATTAAATTCATCCTATTACTGAACAATGAGCAAATAATCAGACTTAATGCAGAGATTTTTTGTAAAAAAGTGGATTGAATGAGATCCGTTTTTCATTGGGAGCTTGGACAATATGGAAGAGGGGCAGCATCCTGCACAAACTCCAGCTGAGATGTTCCTGATGGCAGCTCCCTGTGAGTGAGCACAGGCTGCCCAGGGGGTGTAGATACATAAACTCCTTCCTTTGGTCCTTGCTTCACTCTGTTCACTTAATTCCTATTATCAAGGAATGATTTCTATTAGGGCAGAAAACTCTTCTCCAGTTTTACGCTGTTATCCAGTCATAACACAGCCCCAGATTATCTCATGCTGAAGTGGTGCCCTGGAAATCAGGCATGGAAAAATTTGCCCTGAAATGAACATATCCTAACAGAAAAAAACAAAACAAAAAACACCAAAAAGCCCCATTGCCTGGCATACATGAAATAATGTTATGAACTAGTGAGAGGAATTTAGGCTCAGAATTTAGAATGAATATATTATGCTTAGACTGCTGTGCAGAGAATTGCCTTAAAAGGGGACATACCACCCAGGAGCAGATTTCCATTTTGCCAGTCAGCTGCTGAAGACTCAAATGCTAATGACTGAATCTAATCTCTGATATTAAGTCTGTGATTTTATTATTTTAGATCACATTTAGCTATCAGAAATGATGTGTCACCAGGAGTGCACCAGATTAGAAAAATATCTAAACACTTCCAAATTGTTTTGATTAACAAAAAGATCTGAGAAAAGTACCATTAGAACAAGAAAAATAGAATTAATAACCATAAAATGTTTTTTTCTTTTTCTACTATGGATGAAGGGTTTACCTGGGGAAAGGAGGAAAATCTATCTTCTATTTTTTTTTTAATCAAGATTAATAGACATAACAACTATGATGTCTAATGTCTGGTCCACAGTGGAACTACTGTGTAATCAGCAGAATATGGTTCTGTGGTCAGGAGATCAAATAAGGGCAAAATGATAGTGATAATTATAGTCATTTATTTCATTCTTTGAGAGATTGCTGCAAGAAGGAAAAAAAGCTAATTAAATATAAAAACAGACGGCAAAGAGACCTTTGCAAAGGTCAACACTGAAAAAATCTTAGCTCTGAATTATCTAAGTGGATTAGACACTTGTAATTTATCTGAGAGAATTAAAAAATAAAAAAAAAACAATATTCAGAAGAAGATAATGAACAACATTGCTAAAAGGAAGCAAAGAGTACTAATAGGAGGAGATGGAAGATCACTCAGTTTGGCTTCTAATTACTGGCTCATTAAATTCTAGGCTGATTCAGAAAGTGTGCATGTGTGTAGAACCTGCTTTATGGCAGTACAATGTTGATAGGTTCTATATTTGATTAACTAGGAGACAAAATACACTTGGCCCTTTCACCTGCAAGTTGCCTTTTAGATTCCAAAACCTGAACTCAGTTATACAGGTTTGGGTCAAAGCATCTCACCTCCTTTCAGTCTCCTTCAGTAAAATTCCAGGTTTTTTGTCTTTGTCTACACAGATCATTATTCTTTTCAGGATATTTCTTTTTAAAGAAAATTTCTTCCTTCTGAATAAAATAATAAAAAACCAACAAAACAAATCAGAAGTCTAAGTGGGTTATTGCAATGTCTTCCATCTCTAAAGCTTTAAATTACTGTAGTTCACAGAAAAAAATATTTCCTTGGTAATGGTATTGATATTGCTAGCATGATTTTCTTAACTGCACAGCAGTAAGTAGAAATTTTTAGAGTTAAAAAAAAATTCTTAGTGATAAACAGAAGGAAAAGAAATCTTGATTTGTCAATGTATCCTGAGATCTTAATATTCACTGAGCCTTCATGTTATGTTTGCATAGAATTTTGAATCTTTTTTCTAATGTTATGAAGCCAGGAAATTTGTGCCTCTTCATGTGATTTTATTTTAAAGAAATGGGTTGTCTAATAATTTTTCTGCAAATGCCTCTAAAGGCCATGAGGAAAAAGAAGCTAAAAATTGCAAAAGTTCCTATAAGGATATTGGTATTTCCACACTAGCTTTGTATCTTTTATGGACCCCAAATGCATTACTAGGAGTTTCAGCAGGCTGCTGCAAGTGCAGCTGGCTGCTGTTTTGCACTCTTAAAGCTCTTTTTCCTTTTGGAAGAGCTGCTCAAACAGCTGCATAACAAATACATCCAGGTACGTTTTACTGCAATCAGAGGAACAAGCAGCAACAACCTCCTGCTTCATAATCATGAGGGGCTTCTCTGTGTTGCTTTATGTCTTCATGAAGAAAGGGGCTTTTTCCTCTGAAAAACTTCTCCTGTGAAACAATCCCTGAATTTTAAAGAAATGGAAGCTGTGAAAATGTTGGCCAGATATTGTAAAGAACTAAATATTCCAGATATTCTGATTTTCCGTGAAATTACAGATGCATCATCAATTATTGGGGAGGGCAGCACGAGAAGGGTTGCATGGACTTTCTGTATAAAATATCATTCCAATTAGCAATTAATACTGGAAAAGGAGTTCTCATTTATCTTATTCAAAAGTACCCCAGAAAGAATTGATTTTATATTTTTCACAGGTTGCTAGTAGTCTGGCAGCACCATCTGACACGAATTATGCTGCTAGGAGTGTGGTTTTGAAAGTCAGATAATATAAAACATCAACACCTTTTATCTTTTATCTCACAGTAGCACTAGAAAAACAACTGTCTTGGTATCTAACTTCAGTGACTGAACTTGGCCAACCCTCAGCAGCAGCTGGTATAACTTGTTTTGTTGTAAATGTAAAGGATTTTTTTGTATACATGAAAAAATTAAAGTAGGATATGTGGAAATAAAAGGAAAATGCAATGCATTTTTGCTGATGTATATTTGTTAAGTAACATATTTTGAAGTGAAGGATATATTGGTCTCTTTTTCATGAGGAAAAAGCAGTGGAAGAGGGGACACAGTCTGGGGAAGATTGGTTTGGTTTGGTTTTGCTTTAAGATAAGGAATTATAGAGCTTGGATTTATTTTCTTTTCGGAAAAATAAGAAAAAAAAGAAAAGAAACTCTTCATCCTAATTCATTTATCTGGGAATAGTAAGTCAAATCCTGCCATAATCTAAAATACATGGGCAGTCCCACAGAGCTTTATTGAGACCTCTGAACTCCTCTATGTGGAATAATTTGTAGAAGCAGTGTCTTAGACTTCTGCTTTTCTCTGGATATTTGAATACAAGGGTTCAAGATGATTTACATTGCCAAATACTATTTTTTGCATTCCTTTATTGTAATACATGATATAATTTTCTAGTCTCCAGCTAGTATGCTAGCTGGTTTTTAACATAGATCTGTGTTTCTAAAATATGTCTGAAAAGGACTATGGTTTGGCTCTATTTAGCAAATGTGTAGGAGTATAGCAAGGATTATGCAAATACCAAAAAGAGAACTTGTTGTAGTCTAGGAAAACATTTATTTAATTCAACAGGAGCCTTGTCTGCCTTATTCAGAACAACAGTTCTTACACTGAAAGAGGAATGGTTGCACACAAAAATATTTAAGAAGGCTTACATTGGAATAGTTTTCTGTCAAGAAATGTTGCTCTTTTGAGGGATGTTGTAGAAGCAGCATGATGAAGGATGGTTGAAGGATGGTTGTTTCAGCATGATGCAGAAATTAAGTATATTAACCCTGAAATGCCCAACAGTATTCAAATCCCTTTTTCCAAGCCATGAGGTTGGGAAATTTCTGTAGCACAGTAAAAAAAAAAACAACAAATAGCATTCAAAGAGCCTAATTCTTTCAAATTTGATTTAAAAAGCTATACTTCTTTCTTGCTGCTTAAAGTAATTGGTTCCTTCCTCTTATTCCGCTCCATTTAGGAAAAGCAGCAACTTTCTTTGGCCTCACAGAAGTGATTTAAGGTGCAGCCTCCATCCTAAGGCTCCTGAGAGTCCCTGGCTGAGAGTCCCTAGCACTGATCCCTCCTCTACTCACACTTGAGCTGATCTGAGTTACTCAGTTTCCTGACTTTGCCCTCATGTCCTAAGGGCAGGTAATTTCTTGGTTAGTGCTCTAAAGCTGCCTTTTCCCTTTCTGCCTGCAAACACCCTGGCAGTAACCTACAAAGAGCTGTGCTGCATTCTGATTTCAGGCTGTGCTTTTGAGGTCCTGCAGACCAAGATCCCTTTTTTGGATGCAGACACTTAGGTCTAAATTACAGACACCTTTTGAGCCACTTTCTGCTTTCTTACTTTCACCTATAGCACTTCTCTTACTTTCTTCCTGCCTTTCTATTCCTGCCTCTTTTTTCCTTCTTCCCTCCTTTCCCTTCCCTTCTGTTACATATTCTGTGATTTTGAGTTAGGTCTTAGATATCTTAAAAACCGCTTGAGTTTAGGAGCACTTTGCTCAGTGGGCCAGAAACGCAGAACCAACCCAAAGTCTTTCTTTTCCATTTTTTTTTACTTTTCATTGTACCTAGAGGTCACTTTCTGACAGTCAAATCCCAGACCATAGGCTGAGGTATCAAGATTTTAAGGCAAAGTGATTTTTGTGTGAAAAGGGAGAGATATGAGATTCTCATATCTCATATTCTCATATGAGATATGAGAAAAGATATGAGATTATTTTGAAAGATGACTTAAAATTAAATAAACCCAAACCAAATAGTTTCTGGCAAAAAATGGGGCTTGAGAGGAAGAACTATGTTATCAGGTGACTTCAGAAGTTCCTGCATGTTAACATTCAGTTGTAGCAGCTAAATAGTTCCCTACTGAAAAGATATTTTCTTTTAAGAACTTGGGAAGTACACATGAAAGACTGGTTTCAGTAAATATAATTCTGCTCTGGATGAGAACCATTCCTCAAGGACACAACCCAGATGGGTGTTGCAAACTGATCTGATTTACATGGAAATCAGTATGTGTTAGTTATTGTTAGTGCTGGTGGTCTTTGGCTATTTATAAACAGTGCCAGAAATCAAATGCCTGCATTGATATTCCTAGTCAAAATAGTTTTTAGAAATATTACTAAAACAGCAGACAACATAGAAAAATATGCCAAAATTGTACAGACATGAAAATAAACATGTTCAAATGTAATTTTGCTCTGAAGAATTAAATGTTAAAAAAATGGAAATTAAATCAAATCAAACTTTTTGTATTCTTGATATTGAGTTATTTAACATCTCATTTTTTTTGTGAATTTTCTGTTTACTTTTTTAGTGTGATATTTTTGTTTGTTTGTTTGGGTTTTTTGGTTGCGTTTTTTTGGGGTTTTTTTGTTTTATTGTTTTTTTTTTTTGTAGTGTGACAACAACAGGTGTTCTGTTTGATGAGAAAACTTAAAAATTGCAGTCATTTGAAAAATTGAATGTAGGTAATAGACACCTAAAAGCAACTTGTATGAGCAATACCTTTGGGAAACCCTAGAAAATGCCTAAATGTTGTGTTGCAAACAGCATGGGAATTTAGGTTCTTGATGGATTTTTAAAAAATCTTAATTTGAATCCTGATGAAAATAAACATTGGAATACTCTTCCAATCTAAAATTATTTTTCACAATCAAATCTCAGGCAGGACAATACACAGTATTTTAAATTGGTAGATCAGGCAGAGAGATCTATATAATAAGAAAGTATATAAAAGGTATGAATGAAAAAAATCTATTTCAACACAAAAACCCAGTGATGAAGCAAGATACTTGCATTGCTCAGCCAACAGCTGTGGAGCTGCTGATACAAAAATCTGTCATACCTAGATCCCTTTATGGCCCATTCTTGGTCCCCTGCCTGAAGTAATCCTGCATCTCTCTTGAAATGAGTACTTGTTCTTTAAAGTGACCGTGGTACTTGGGTGCCTGGGCACAAGGGGAGTGAGATTTTCCCTTTATAGTCCTCTCTAAACTGCATTTCTTGGGATTAGCTTTGGCCTGTACATAGCAACAGTGCCTCTCTGCATTTTTTTAAGCTCTCTTTAGCAAGTAAATTTACAGTAATGTCAAATGATATCTGCTCAATGGGTACATTAGTTAATGCTCCATTTATCTCTTTGTGAGGTCTCAGATGTCTCCACTGAGGTGTTGAAATGAGACAGGAAAGTGGTAGTTACTACCAGTCCTTTTCTGAAGGACATGCAATAGCTGTCAGAATACATTCTCACTGAGCAGCTGGAATTTTTATTTTTCCTTGTCTGTCCATGTACTTTCCAAAGAGTTTTGGATTTATGTATCTTGGCATGCTTCCTTGGACACAGCCAGCTATGTTGAATCAAAATGTTAATGTGGAAATGGAACTTGCACTTACGGAAGGTCCTGCATAAATATCAGCATAAAGAATAAGTGTCACATGAGTTAAAACAACCCTAAAATGGGTTGGTCCAGTAGTCAAAAGGGAGAGTCTGACAAATATCACTTGAAAGGAAGGACATCGGCATAATTTAGCCTGCTGTCATAAGCACTTCAAAAATTTACTGTGGAAGCTGCAATTACCTCAGAGAATATCTTTATCTCTGTTTTCCTGGGGCACCCATATTGTCTTCAATTAGAATTGAACTCATATGCCAAAATGTAATTGCTAGTGTGAGCTGTGTAAAAATGATGACAGTGGCAGATTTGCTGTTGCAATTCTGGAATATTTCCCACTTTCTAATCAAAGAAGCTTACTGACCCAAAACTATGTTAAAAACAGCAAGTTTCCTGTATGCCTTTCCCACAGTGTGACAGCTAAATTAATGTTTGAACAAAATCATCCCTAGTCTAAAAGCTTGTTTTACGTTTTCCTAACTAGACAAAAAAAAAATAAAAAATAAAAAAATAAGAAAACGGAAATAGAAGCCAAATCTGTAGGGGGAGACTATAACTTCTCTTGGAATGAATTCAGAATTCTTGGTGCATGCACTGGTGCTATCACCTTGTCATGTTGATACTCTTCCTTTCATCCCATTTATATGGGATATTATGGCTAGTCTGTGTTTCATTGCTTTTGACTGCAATCCCTTTATGTCAGGGACTCTGTTCCTCAATAGTATGTCTGAGCAATATATAATAGACAATGTATAGCTTGGCTTTTGGCTATTATTACAATTAGCATGGATTAGTGGCACAGTTAGGTTGTATGGTGAATGGATTGCCTCCTAAGACTTATCATATGCAAAGTGAATCATTAACATTCTCTCTTTAGTCTGCTTTACCACATCTAAGTAACTCTCTTTTTCCTTGTACTGTTTTTCCTCACTGTTATCTTAATTCTCTTGATTTTTAGTACTCTGTAAATTCTCAGATTTGTGTGGCTCTTACTCCATTCTGCTACTTGGTTTTACCTTTGCAGCTTTACTGGGGGCCTGGGTGACAGAGAAGCCAAGTGGGCTCAAGAAACTTGTTTGCAGCTCAGTGAAAGTCACTGCTTAATGCCTTAATCTGATGAAGTTAGAGCAAGAATTTTGCTATTTGCTGTGATAAGTTTATATACTTCCTAATGAAATTTGCTTAAACTAGAGTTAAATATTATAAATTTATTACCAGGAACTGCAATTAGCAGGAATGTATTCTTAGATGTTCTAATATATTTAGTATTTATTATTGAATATTACTCTGCATCTGTTCAAAGATTCTCTATAGTATCAGGGAGCTCTTTCCACAGAAATGAGTATAAGAATCCTGAAATAACAAATTATAACAAATGTTGAGTTATGGTGTAGTTTCAGTGTACATAATTTATCTTTGCTGATCAATTTTCATTCCCACCATGAAACTGGAAACATGAATTCATCTGAAGGAGTGAAAGAGCTTCAATATCTAACATCACATTGATATACTCTGCACCACATGGTGAGAAATTTGAACGCTGTGTCTCTAGTGAACAACCAGTAAAATGTTCCTTTAATGCACATGATTTTATATTGGATATATCCTAACTCTACTCTCCTTTCTACCCACTCTCATCGGAACCTGGATTAAAAATATTTCAGTTCTGTCATTTTTAGTGATTTATATTTGTAGATCATCAGCTACATATGAGGATAAAAGCATCCTCATGTAATCTATCACCATTACTACTGGTACAAGTAGTACCAGTACTACTTGTGAGAACAGTTTCTGTAGTGACCAAGGACTGGAAGGGACATTAAAGAAACCTCCAGTGCCTATTTTTGTACACATTCACTTCTGTACACTTGCAAAGTTTTCACAGGTTTTAGAGTACTTCTGGGACATAAGAAATAATATTCCAGTCCAATTTTATGCCAAAAGTATCCAAAGCACAGTCATGCTCCAGATCATTCTGCAGGTAAGCGACAGAACTGGGAATAGTTACCATGAAAGCAAATTGTTTGCCATGAATGGGCTACCAGAGACTTGGTTGTTGCAATAAGAAACTTCTTAAAACAAACCATGTGATAAGATCTTTGTAGGTTGAAGCATGGTTTTTCAAAGATGACTCACAAGTCTGTGCTACAAATCACAATAAGAGTGTTTAAAATCACCGATTCATGCACTGATAGTAATGTAGTGGCAAAAACACAGAGCAGAGTGGGATTTCACAGCAGCTCTTGGTGCACTGCTGTGAGCTGTCCTCGGTGATTGTACCCACATGGGAATACACATCTGAGTCATGCAGGTTTAAACCTGCACTTTATGTCTCAAAATTGAAATGCTCTTTTAGGTGTACAGGCTTCCCTTTAGGAGCTCTGGACACAAAAGGTGATTAACTCTTTCAATGGACTTATATTCTTAAATCCCATCACACTTGCATTTTGGCTTTTCATCTAATGGGCTTTCCAAATATCAAAATAGGTGCCCATGTTTGTTGCACCACCTAAACTGAAAACCTCAGTCTACCAACATCTAGCCAGCTCCCACCTAGAGTACCTGGAGTTCATGGCATGGAAATTTGTTTTTCAGCCTTCTGAAATTCTGACCTGGATATCTCATCATATTAAAGACCAGCCAGGAGTCTCTTGCCAGCCTTGTCAAAATCAACAACACAGGTCTTTCATCCTTATGCTGTTCAAGGGTTTGAAATGAGGATATATGCCCTTAGTAAGAGTTATGGACAGGCTGGTGCAAAATGCAGGGAAAGAGAAACTATTATTTGCTTAAAACTTTGGGTATTTACAAACTTACTGAAAGATTTGTACTGCAGTTCCTCCTCAAATGACTGCTTTGGTAAAACTTGTATAAAGGTCAAAACTCAAAAAATCAAACTGTCCTATAAATCCAAAATTTTGTAGTCAATATAAAAGGAACAGTTGTGTGGTACTTACAAAGTTTCAATAAATATATTTACCAGAATTGATCAATCTAAATCTTCCCAGAGAGAGTCTGGGATAAGTCTGATTTGTTATCTTGGAAAGGTGACATTTCTGTCTTTATAGCAATGTCTTGATCCTACAGAGTCACTTCAGAGGACTTCAGCTCCTTTCTGCTTCTGCATTTAGCCTAGCAGTTCCCATTCAAATAGGATATTAAAAATGTTTGGAAAGAGGACATCCAAATCCACTTACCTTGTGGAACAATTACATTTCCCACAAACTTGCTGCGTCTTCTCTTTTGTATCTTTATTTGATATTGGTTCACAAATAAACCAAGATAATTATGATATCATATTTGAATTAAATAGAAAACCTATATTTATTTGGGTGTTATTAATACATTTAATTGAACAAATCAAAAATGTATTTGCCAAACTAATGCTAGCTTTTGTTTTAGGGAGGATTTCTGGTTTAATTCTATAAGGACCCTGTATTCACTAATAAAATATAACACTATAAACATAGTTGCAGTCTACTGCTTTCCAACTAATTTCTAAGTTATTTGCACATAATACTGAAGAAATTGGTTCACAGTTCTTTCTAGTACTTCAAAAATCAAAACTACAGATAAATACATCCTTCTGCAGAAGTTTCATATCAATTCAAGTACTCTAATTTTGAATGACATTTGTGGGGACAAGTACAGGAAGAATATTTCTTGTTTGGGTCCACAGTTATTTTCTAGTTTTCAAATGTTATTCCTACCACAAATTTAAAAAATAAAAAAAACCCGAATGAATGCACTGTTTTTATTTGTTTATTTCTGGCAGATGTTAATTATATTATTTAATACAAAACTAAGAAGAACTTAGATGACCTAGCAATGAGGACTTGATTCAAAACTACTTGGTACAGTATGGTATTTGTAATTCAGAATGGTGTCTTCATTATTAGCATTGATACCTGGGTTTTGATACCTAACTCATGATCATTCTTGCTTTCCGTTCTTTTGATGCTCACTACTGGAAAGTGCTCCCTGGAACTGGTGTCATTCTGGAAGACAAAAGGTATTTCTGCACCGCCCCTTTGATCAGGGCTCTGACCTATCAGTTCTTCTCCAAGGCAGTATAAATAATCAGTTTTTTCAGTTTCTAGAAAGACCTTTCCATATGCTCCTCTGTAGCTGTCTGTTGAATTTCAGCAGCACTGCAGTGCTTTGAGCTGGCAATCCAAACATCTTCATTTAGAAACAAAACACCATACGGTATAATCAACTCCCCATACTAATTTTCTCCACTGCAGTATCATTAAAGAAATATTGTAGCATAAAGAGTAAACTGAAAGATTCTTGGCCAATGAGAAGGCCAACAGCCTCCTGCAGCTGAAGATATTTTTACTTATTTTGCTACTGTAATGTCTGAATTCTTTACAGTCTTAATATATTCTCCTAACACATTCTTGTCTCCCTTTGAGCAGGATCTGAGTTACAGAAATTCATGTCTGAGGAGGAATCAAGCACTGCAGACTCTCATCACTGCCCCAGAGCTCTCTCACTCTCTAGGGAGCTAGAAACTGAACCTGGAAACTGAAACTTCCAGCCAAGTGCAGATAGCCAGAGGATTGCAATCCCTGCTATGGAGTCAATTGTTACAACTTGGTACCATTTTTCTTCTGTGAAACTTCTGTTGTGCTCAGGCTTAGAGAGGAGACAATGATTCGGATGATGCACAAGCAGGTGGAAGATAAAGGCAGATACTTTTCATTTGGTTTTACAGCTTGACTAAGTATAATCTGGTAATTAATGTCATATTAATGCTTTCAACACTTCCTCTGTGCTTGGGACTTCTTTCCTTTCAAGAATAATGTGAAGGTTGGAAGCAGCTGAAACATTTGGGGGTTTTAGTGACTTGTTAGTATTATGTTCAGTAATTTGATAGTTGGGGAGTCCTTAAAGCTCATGCTCAGAATAGAAATATTTTTTATCTATTTCTCTTTTATTAAATGTTACTGAATCCCCCCAAAAGAAGGTGAGGAGGGTCTCTTTTCAAAAATTGGTTGATGCAGACCAGCACAACCAATACTGAAAGTACTTGTCACAAAAGCTTTGTTTAAATATCTGAGTCAAAAATATATTCTTTGCTTTTTGAGCAATACAGTAAATCTCACTAGTTGTGAGGGGCTCTCTCTCTCTCTCTCTCCTTAACACGTTTAGCCAATGTAGGAAAAATGCACCAGACTCATGTAGGGTATTAACATGGCTTTTTAATCTGTCTCCCTCTGCTGTGAAACAACACTAGTATTAGAAACAAAGGAAACAGGGTCATGTTCTACTTTGGGAAGCTCAGCTGAGATTTTGCTGAACAGAGGCTACAGAAAATGGTTTTTGGAGAAAGGCATGCTTTAAAATAGTCTGAAAGCTAAATTAATAGGTCAGTTCTAACAGCCTTCCCAATGTAATTGCCATTTATATTTCCTGCCAGACACTGTATAGACAAAGAGAATGATCAAAGTCATTCTTGCTGGTGCCAGGCTGCTGTTACTGTCATTAATTGTTTCTCAACATTACATATGTCACTGGCTCATCTAGGGTCAAATTCATAGAAAGAAGCAGGACATCAGGATGGAAACCCCTTTTTATTTATTGATCATTTGGTTTTGACATCTGTAGAAGGATAGAAACTGTTTAAAAGAAAAATAAATTCTTAAATGACAGTTTCTGAATGAATGCTTCAAGAAAAATTGAAAATATCTTTGATGCAATAATTTGCTTATTGCTCAAATGCTGCAGAACCTGATAGTTCAAAAAGACTTGCATATATAGCTCTCAGCTCTACAGGAGAGAAGGAAACACCTTGTGCTCTTTATAAATTAATCAGGAAAACAAAGAGGTATTAATCCTCAAAATGCCGACACTCCAGACATCTGAAAGTCAAACTAAACATCACTGAAATCTGTATGCAACAAAAAATTCAAACCTATTTTATAGAAAGGTGTTTGGGAAGATATAAAAAATAAGTGGGGTAGAGATTGAATTTGGATTTATTTGCTCTTGGTTTTGCATGACAAGTTTTCAGAGATAGTTCTGAATAGTCTGGTCACTGAATTTGTGTTTGAAGTCAGTGTCTGTAAATGTTGGGAATCACTGGTTCCCAGTTCAGTATTTAGCCCCAGAGTACAAACATGTATTAAAATACTTTGAAAGTATTGACTGTCTAGAAAAAGATAATTCAAATATATCCTGTGTGTGATATGCACAATCCAGTGAAACTTTGGATATGACTGGACAATGTATTTTCAGTCAAAAAAAAAAAAAAAAAGTGAAGTTTCTTTTGCAGTCCAGAAATTGATGGAAGAAATAGATAGTGATATACTAGGTAAAAATGTATTTTGTATCATGTATTTTCAAGACTACAATGATATTGTAGTTGTGAGGTTTCACAGGATTCTCATAGTTAATTTTTATGAGGAGAAGAGATCTTTGGTGGATGATATTGAACCATAGTTACTTTTGTGTTTATATAGACAGAAGATTATTGTTTCTTTATCTGGTCTCTGAGAACACACTGGCACCAGGAAAGAGCCAAAGACCAAAATCTTCAAGTTACCCTTTGGAATTTCAGCTAAACGAAAAAGCTGCAGGTGTGTTATGTTTATTTTTGTCCAAATCTCACACAAATATTACCTGGATTTGCGGTAATGTCTACTCATTCTAAAACCAGTGGAAGTCCTTTGAAACTCATTCATTAAAAAGAATCCTTGTAGCACATCATGGGACAAAGAAGCATAAGAAAATATGTGGGGATAATTTTTCTGCCATTCCTGTCAGTTGGTTGAATATATTCCACTTTTCTAACTTGCAAAACATGTTGTTGTCCCTAAATGGTAATGGTTTTTCATAACAAGAGCATAAAGCCTATGTTCACTTTATTGATCCGTCTAAGGTTTCAGATATGGACATATAATGAGTTCATTATATCAAACTGACTCCAAGTAAGTATCACTAATGTGTTTCTGAGAATATTTTCCATGTGCTATTTTCTTCTGAAAAGATTAATTCCTTTTCACTTTATAGCAAGAACAATAGAACTGTAGTGGCACTGACGTTTGTGAAAATTTAATTTCTAAATTACAAGCTTCAAGTATGGCAGAGCACATCTGTGTAATTTGCCAGCAAGGAAGCTGATACAACCATGTTCCTTACTGGGCAAATCAGAGAAAAGACAAATATGTATATTTTAAATATCAATTTGTATCCAGTTAGGAATAACTCCTTATTTGACTCATAAAAAAAATATGTAGCACAAATTGAAGCTTTCATTAATACATTTCAGAAAAGATGCCTGATTATAGGAAAATCTTTTTAATTATGTACATGTTTCTTTGCAGTTATTCATAAAGACTTGCACAGGATGTTAGCAATGAAACTGGATTCACAAAACTGTACTTCCAGCCCAGTCTTCCACTGAAATGAGAAACAGATCAAAGATATTAGATTTTTATAGTGAATACTATATATTCTTATATAATTATTCATCTGCCTTTAATAAAGATATGTGAAGTCCAGGGGCCTGTTCTTAATAATAGAAAAATCTCCCACTAAATGGAGGGAGACTTGAAATTAGATCTAAAATTTATTATGAAGAAACACTGTGCAAGTTACTAACTACAGGTCTCATTTATGGAAATCTGGAAAATTGAACTGAATGAAAATATCTGGGCAAATATTTAAAACTACAGAAAATTTATCCAATTAAAGATGCATGTCCTAATCCCACACACCACAGGCAGACATATTTACTTATTCAAATAGACTATATTAAATTCCAGTAAATTAAAGTACCTGTTAACCTATTTATTCATTTTCCTCATTGTTTTCTGGTGCTCTAACTCTCAGTTATACATATTTGGCTATATTTGCAAAGGTTTATTGTCTCCCAGAACTAGAAAGTAGTGAAATTAAGTCACCAGGTGTTTTGCTTTGGTTTTGTTTGATTCCTTTGTTTACAATGAGAAAAATAAGAAAGCCATGTACTACCATACTGTCAGGTACTAATGAAGAGTCAATCCATACACTGCAGGAGCAGGGTATTTGCCAACCCAATACTTTTTAAAACAAAAGAAATGACATTTTTCTTCATGCTAAGGAGTTGGGGGAGGGTTTACATAATACTTAGAACCAAACTGCCTTTTCAAAATAGGGAGGAAATGTATTTCCTGTGGTACAGTTGACAACAAACCTCCCATCCCAAATTTTAAAACACTGGATGATGTATGAGTTGCAGAATCAGGATGCAGCATTTCTGAGGAATGAAAAAAATCCATAATATCTTGAATACCTGTTTCTGGAAAAATAGATTTTCATTTATTCACCCTGAAAACTCTCCCTTCCATGTAAGTTCCTAAATCAGTGATGTGGTAGGGAAAATAAACAAATAAGTAAATAAACAAAACTGAATGTAGTAAACAACCATGGCTAGGGAAGGACTTCAAATACCTCCTGATTTCATCCAGTTCTTGGAGAAACTGAAATATATATATCCCATTTATCCAGATCAGGCAATTGTACTGGAACATGCTGAGTTTTGAAAGATAGTGAGATTGAGCGTTAGTTGTAAAAGTTGCCTTATTTATTATTTAATCAGTACCTGAGTGGTTAAGCAATAGATGATTAAGAGTTATGTGGAACTCTAATGGGTATTCACAGAGATATAATTTTAAAATAAAGGCTTGCAGGATAACTAGAAGTAGATGGGGTGGCCAATATCATCTCTGTTTTTCCTTAACTATGTCCTCAAACTCTTTGTGAATATACCTTTCCAAATGGTGTAAATAACAGAATGTAAATAATTCCTACACCATATAATGGATAAATGCTCTTTCTCAATTGTATATTTAGAATAAATGAATGATGATTCATCCATGTATGGTACTTTAAAAAGAAAATATTTCCTGGCCCATTTTCTGCTTGCTAGTCATTTTCTACAAATGGATTTTTATATAAAATGGTTTAATTTCAACCAAATTAAACACTGATATTCTATTACGTGGATCAATACATGTAACTGCTAAAATTTTTTAGCTTTCTGGCACAAATTCTGCCTGTTACTCATTTTATTACCATCTTTCTGGGAATATATTATAAAATCTGCTTAAAATTCCTTTGGTAACCATGGCTGTGCACTTTAACAGCACAGTAGGCTTTTTACAATAGGTGTAGTATGGTGGTATAAAAAAGGAGAATTGGCTTAGGGTGGGGAAAGTTAAATGGGTCATTTCTCTAAGTGGTGCTCTGACATTACAGATGTGCTTGGTAGTGCATTTTTTCCCATCCCTCATGAGCTAAATCTGCATCACAAAATTTGGGAATCTCTAAATTTTGGGTTCGAACTGGTGGGAGTTTGAGTCAGGAGGAGTTAGTAGAAAGATTTAGGATTTCCTCACCTCTCAAAAAAGTAGAGAGAAAATTTGCCTCTTGTTCACCTGCAGTCTTCTACTTGTAATTCAGCTGAAGTTGGAATAGTTCCCTTACTGCCTCTGTCTTTACCAGTGCAATTGTACAAGTGTGTACATTTATTATTTTGCTACTGCACATCTTCTTTAACATTATCTTTCTTCCTCTCCTTTTGCTTTAAATTTATGTTTATCTCATTTTAAAATTACATGCAGAGCTGTCCACAATTATCTGCTATCCTCCTTTGCTAATAGAATTGGGCATTTTCTGGAAATAGAAATGTAAACTGAATCTGAAAAGCAGTTAGAGTAGACAGCTGTGCAGGAATTCAGACAGAATTTTTGCACAAGATAATGCTGTTCTAATGAAAGGTGTTAGAGCTGTGATTCTAGAATATCAAAAGTTCATCCCTCTCTGAAATACCATTTAAAAATTAAATACACACACTGACAGGAAAAATGCAGGCTATATTTGAAAGAGAGAGTGGGCTTTGTGGAGACCAATGTACACAACAACAAGAAAATTCAGGGCAACTTCATATAATTGATTATAATTGTTTGGTTGTTTGATATTTACACATGATGGTATCAAAATGTACAGAATTCAGCACTACCTTTGTAGTGGAAAGTCTTTCTGTCCATCTGATGTAGTAGTTTGTGGTCCAAAGTGAAATTACAAACATTGCCTTAAATGCAGAAACTTAGTAAGTGCCTGACTGTTCTAATTCTTTCTGATTAAACAGAAACTCGATGTATCTGCCATCCTATGGGTACGTCCCTATGGGGATGTGCAGCTGCCACACAGCACAAATGCACTTGTGTCCTGACCTGAAAACTGGCAAACTCTCAGCACTGCATGTCCTGAAGTGAAGCTGAAGTTGCATTAAAGGTCAAGAAACTTCAGGAGGTAAAGATCCTACCTTTACCTTTTTGAATCCATCACTATGTGTTTGGGTCCCTAAACCACTGACATCTTCTTTTAACGATTTTAATTTTTTTGTATGCAACAAAAGTTTTGGAAAATTCCCACTAAGCATTGTTATGTTGTTGCAGACCAGCTCCCATATTGCTTTTGAAAAACAAATGGTGTCTGCCAGCCTTCTAGTATGATCTTAATAGATAAGATTGTAATAGATAAGATAAGATGATCTTTTGCAATAAATGTATGTACACTCCAACTGGTAATTACTGCATTGAAACAGACAAAAGAAGTCCATGGATGCACATTTACTTAAAAAACACTTTGTAAATTCTTATGCTTCAAAAATATTTCAGATTTACATTTTCAATCTAAATGTGATTTGAGAGAAACCATTAAGGCCTACTTAATCAAGGAATGTAAATCAATTTACATGCAACAGTGTAAGAATGACACCAGTGAGCTATTCCAAATCACAAAATCAACCGCTTGCATTTCATGTTCTTTTGGAGAAAGGCATGATTTAAACAGAATTTCATCTCCTGAATTATAATTATGACTAAGTCAGAGACAAGTACCCATTATCAAACTTTGGAAGCAAATTCTGGTCTCAAATTCCACTGTGTGTGTTGCCAAGGACAAAGCCCAACTCCTACTGAAATCAGCAGGAATCAGCTCAGTGCAATTGAGGGGGTTGTCTTTCCATATAATTCAGGGGGAGTTAAATTAATGACAACAGATGTGGCTGAACAGCAAGACTATTATTGTCTTATAGCCATATGATTCTAGAAGTTCAGTGAATCACTCTATTGAATTACATACATGTTATGATTATGTCTTTATTACATCAATAAAAGAACCAATCTAGGCTGCAATTAGGGTGTTTTGAAGGCTGTTATTTTTTGGCCTCTTTAGTAAGCAATTTTTGTCTTTTAGGAATAATGACCATACAGTTTATACTAAGAAAACACGAAATACTCTTTATATAAAGAACTGATCTTCCTCAGGCACATAGGCACAACTTCCAGTTATGCAAATGAATGAGCAACTTTAAAACAAAAATGAGGCACATCAGTCTGTGTATGCAGAATGTGCAGCGACGCAGTGTCTTGGAAATATGACTTTGATCTTTAAATTATGTGAGTAACTGATCTACTTTGTTCTGTACACAGCAAACATGAGTGCTTAGCCATGTACTAATATGAAAATTATAGTTTGCTTTCAAATATATGTATGTTTTGTGTGTGTGCATTTGTACACACACATTATGCACATGGTGTGAATGTGTATCTGTCACACAAACGTCTGCTTTTCTAACTGAAGCAAACACACTATGAAGAACACTTCTGGTGGGTTGAAAAGAACTACCAAGTGATAGTCTGGCAAAATTCAAGAGTGATCAGCCTAGCAGCTAAGCAAAAATGATTACAGTGGAACAGCTTAGAGACTGTCATTTGCTCAGCTCTTTATCTTCTGTATCTCATGCTAGAGAGTGCAGGAAAGGACTGTGCTTGCATTGGACATCTCTAGGATGCCTAGCCAAAATAGAAAAACAAGGTATTAAAGTGCAAGAATTGGACAGGAGGGAAAATACTTGAAGAAACTGCTCTTCCTCTAGCCTTCTAACAAGCTTGTTATCTTGGATTAACCTGTCCCTGAAGTCTCCAGAGATTGTCTTAAATAAATAGATGCAATGTCTAGTCATTAATTACCTGACTGTTTTCAAACCAAGCTGAGCAGTGTTCTAATGCACATTATAGGTTTCTGACTTTAATTGAAAGCAAGCGTGGGTAAACAATGAAACCACATGTTTATCAAGTGCCTATTTCCTGACAATCAAGATATGGTAATTGCAGCAGTACAAGAGCTGTTTATCAAGGTGTTTCATTGTTGTGTGTTTACATACATCTCTTCCCAGTCCTTGTTCCCATAAAACTCAAGTAATGCTGGCAACAGTGGAAAAAATGTCCCTCCTGAGGCCAGCAAGGTAGGGCAGCAGTGGTAAAAATGTTCCTCTTGAGGCCAGCAAAACAGTCTATTCCACAAGGCCTTATTGAAGAGATGTGATTGGAAAAATGCTCCAGACTGGTCTCAGGGAAATGGTTGCAAAGACTGGAAAAGGAAAACAGTAGTGGGAGGAAATCAGCTTTTTTTATGTTAATAAATGCAAATAAAATACCTTCTAATAAGCAAAAATCTGTGTAAAGCTCCCCAAAGGACTTATGGCCATATTTTGAGACACATACCCAGGTGTAAACCACAGAACTCAGAAGGCCCCTACAGCAGGTGTTTAAGGAGATTATTTCATGTCAAAAGGGAAAGCTGGCCAAGATGCATTGGGTAGGGCTTTTACAGGTAGACAGCTACAGTTTAGGGGAAAAATTTCTATTTTAAAGCTTGGGTTTAAAACAAGACAGGAGCTGGAGCTCTTTCCAAAATCTTTTTCTGAATGCATCACTGCAGAGACATTTGCTGAAAGCAGACAAATACATGATTAGATAACAGGGAAACAAGCTGGATGACAGGTAATGCACTTTGATAAGTGAGTGTGTCAGAAAAAATCACTGTGCATGAAGCTATGGCAGAACTGTGTTAGGTCTTCACAAAGATCCTGTTTCTTTAAGAATTAGACTGTGATAATTAGAAGGTTGCAGCATTTTATTGTCTTACACAGAAGCTGTGCTGGGATAAATGTACCTGTGTTGGTGTGCTTATCTGTGTGCAGGAAGTAGAAAATCATTATGCTGGTTTGAAGTGTTCTTTCAGTGGTTTAATGACATTCAGAAATGATTGTTGATCTGCTTTAAAAAATAGAAAAAAAAATTGAAAAAATATTGACCCAGTAAATATAATTCTTTCAAGAAATATTCTACTCTAGACTACACATCACTACTCATCCTTGTCTCCATTTTCCCTCCATATACTTAAAATGTCACAATTCTGTTTCCTCAAGTTTTCCAATTGATTTCTTTACATTCTAGATGTGGAGCAACATCTGTTCTTTTTATTTCTTCTCCCATCTCAGGAAGTACATTTGGTTTACAACCAGAAAGTTAATTCTGCTCTTACTTTTACAAGTATCACTCACACAATCCTTTGATGTCAAACCAGTGGTTCTCACATTTAACTGTCTGCAAAGCTAGAAGATGGATTGACTTTTTAAAATTTCTTAGCCAGTCCTATCTTTTTTCTTTTTATTAATTTACTTTTCATGTAATTATAGAGACCAGGTGTTCAACTGACATAAACCTATCATATTCCATTCTTCTTCCATGTTTCCTCATTTTTTTATTCCTAATGAAGATTTAGCCCTGCTGTTGTGGAAGAACAAAAGCTAATGTGATTCTGTTTGCTAACCTGCTTGAGCATGCAGCAGCAGTACCAATGGTATTAGCAGAAATGAGCACACCTTGGGAATAGCAGTTTTTACTTAATTACTGCTATACAACCAGATGGGAAAACTCAGTTTGTTTTCCTAAAATTTCTAAAAGTTCTGTGGATGTAAGGAATGTTTAGGTGCCTGCTAACACACAGAGTGCAAACAGTAGATTATATTATGTAGGAGAATAAATACGCAAACATCAAAACACACAAAAAGGGTGAAGAGCAGTCTGCCAGAACAAGTGCTGTGACACCAAAGCCATGGGGTACCCTGTTCTTTGTACCCAGCCAAGCAGAGTTACATGAATTAAGGACTTCACACAACATTGTGAGATAATCCTCTAGTATAAATAACAGCCAGTTACCAGCTGGCCATTGTCTCTGGCTGAGATTTTGTTAGGATTTCTGCAACTTCTCTAAACTGTCTTACCAAATATTTTTTGCTAACTCTTGTGTCCTGTGCAGATCACTTCTATATGGTGACTGTTGAGCTCTTCCAGCCATCTCTGGAATACTGTGGGCAGTGTCAATTTTTCAAGACAACCAAACATCCAGAAGCTTGCCAAAGCTCTCCTCATCTAGCAGTATCTCTTGCAAAGATGATTTACATGTCCCACAGCCAAGGAAGTCAATTTTAAAGAGAAACAATCCTTTTCTTGTTGCTGTGGCCAACTCATGTGATCTTTAATGTACTCTTCAGACAAGATACTTTTCCATGGACAAATGGCTGAACAGATTCTCTTTCAAGATACTATGACCTAAGCTGCAGTGGCTGAAATGTGAATTATTTACTATTTAATGCCTCCCAAATCCAACATGACAGAGGTAAGAGAGAAAAACTGCATTTACAAATATCTACATTAATTTCTAAAGCTTCACATAATGTACATTTTCTATAAATATCTATTATTACCATCATTATTAGCTTTGTACTTTTCATTGTTCTGAAACCTTTGGCACAATAAATTTCTCAGATTAAAGCAAAGTCAATAGAAGTTCATTTTGGTGACAGACCTATTTTTCCATTTTTAAAAACTACATTGTCTTTCTTCTACCATCCTTGTCAAAGTATTTATTTGTATTTCATTTTCATTTAAGTCCCTGTCTTAAAAAAAGCTGAATTGGTACAACTTGCTACAACTATTAAGAAAGACAATGCTATTATTCCCCCACTTAACATTCTCCACAAAATTTTTTGAAATATTTACATGACCAGCATTGATGAAATTTAAATACCACATTTCTTGTGGTCTTTCATGTGGAGAACTGTGGTCTCTCTATGATGATAAAAATGTTAAATGAGCTGAATTTAAAGCAGGCTCAACTCTGACCATGACTTACTGTAATTGTTTTCAAACACCTTGGCTTAACTTGCCTGAGAGCAATGCAATGTCAATGGCAATACTTTATTTTTTAATAGTAAGTTCACTTTATCTTATGACTATCTGAACAAGCCAGATATGGTTTTATATGGTCACTGAAATATAAGTACTTAGGTGAAAGATCACAAACATGAGAAAACATCTTGTGCCAGGAGCAGAGCTGTGCTGAGACTGGGAAGTTTCCTTTGCTCTGCCAGAGCTCTCATTCTCTGTGGCTTTTACTCTGTGCAATGTTGTTTATTTTGTAATAAACAGAATTTCTTAATAGCCAGGATTTTTCAAAGATTTCAAGAAACAAGAACTAAATTGATCATATTAATTTCTGGGGCAGAAGGTAAATAATAAGTAACTTTCTTAGTGACTTAAAAGTTTTATGTCTTGCAGAGTCTATTAGAAAAGGTTCTAATGGAGACAGCTAGATCAGCTCTAGTTTGTGGTCTGAGATTCTGTCTGGAAAACAAACCTGGATTTGGGATGTCTTGGAAAGTTGCAAATTCTTGAGGAATATTTGCTCTATCAGATTGTTTGGAAAGAACTTGTCACTTGTCAGTTTTGCCAGCATCTCCAAGGCTCCAGCTGCACGGGGACCATGAGAATCTGTCCCATTGTCCATTCAGAGGAGGTGGAGGTGCCTCCTGGGACATGCTCCCACAGGTGGTTATTCCTTGACTCAGAGATTCTGCCACATATTCATCTGAGCTGTATAGGTCCAGTGCTCCAATGGAATAAGCCCCTTGGAGCACAGATGTAAATCCTTGCTTGTATTCCTGAATGATCTGAGTTCAAGAAGCCTTTGAACAACACTCTCAGTGCACACTGTGGGACTCTTGGGGATGTCCTGGGCAGGGCTAAGGGCTGGAATCAATCATCCTTGTGGGTCCCTTCCAGCTCAGCTGATCCTGTGAGGCTACAGCAGAGGATTCCATTCATGCTAAATTCTGGCTCGTACAGAATACCAACAGGGAAAAAACAGAATTTTTGAATCAAAATTTTGTTGATTTTGGCTACAAAATAAGAACAAATTAATCTGAAATTTAATTAGATATAGCAGTATGAGGTTAAAATAATAATAATCAATAAAGAGAACTTACAGACTAGTGCAAAAACAGGCAAAATTATGTTCTAATGATGTTAGCTACCAAGTTTTGCTATAGCCTGCTAATTGTTTCTTGTTAGTATGAGAGTTTCTTTCATCTTATTGGGAAGCTAAGAAATTCTTGGGTACCAGTTCTTCATTTTTTTCTTAATGTAGGTCAGTTTAAGTGTAGAATCTCTTTTATTTGAAGCCTTAGGAAGGAGGAGATTTCAAGACTGGCACTAATGTTTGCTGACTTTGTCCCCTATGGCACAAGTTCTGTGGAACTTTAGGAGATGAGTATTCAGAATTATTCAGAAATCTCTATCTCTTGTTAAGAGTTTAACTGTTGGCATTTTTAAATGCATTTAAGAGAATGCTAACACTTTGGCAAATCAGACATTTCAAGTGATGTTTAGAACATCATTAGAAATAATTTTCATTGGACAAAAGGCTAATCAGCAACAGAGTTTGTGGCTTACTTTTACATTCTGAAGCTTGTGAACAAGTATGGAATTTGAAAAAGTTAGGTTTGTCTTCAGTCCAGGACTGGTTTTGGGGTTCACCAATCTGAATAGTGAATAACACATTCCACATTAATTATTGCCATCAAGAAAATGTTGTTTGAATTATTTTACAACAGAAAATATAGTCAGGGACAATGTATTAGTTGCCCAGTTTATTAGTTGACAACATGGAAAAAAAAAAACAACCCTACAGCTATGTCAAAATTATTAATAGAGTTACACACAACTCTGTGCATCCGGTTCAGGTAAAACAGTGGCAGAATAAATAATTGAGGTTTTGTCTACCATAAAAATTCAATATGTTTAAAGTGCTGACTCTTCATTTTCCTGCAAACATCACATTTCCTCTTAGGTGATGTAATTTGTCATTAAATAAAAAATTAAAGACAAAGATCTGAAAAGGATGCCATGTATTATATATCTTTGCTATTCTAGGTCTGCTGCATACACAGAATTGAAAAAATTAGCATTTCTGTTTTGAGTATAAGGCCAACATTTTTTAAACAAATAAAGACTAACAAAAAAAAAATGGAACCACTTTTTTGGATATTTTTTTGCTTAATGACAGTATGAAACATCAGCAATCTCCAGTTGACTGAGGTTTATTTACGATGTACGCTTGGGTGTTGTTTATTTCCATCTCTAAGCACTTTGTCCTTCTTATACATCTTAAAATTTGCAACCATGTTTCCTCAAAGGATAAATCAAAATAGGAGACTGTTCTTTGTGAATTTAACTAACCTGCAAATTCACACACTGAATTGCTTCTTCTTGAGGTGGTATCCATGGATTTACTTTTTTTTTTAAAATATATTCAACAGGGAACAATTTTTCATTTGCTGCAGAGTAACAAATGTGTTTATTTACTTATCACAATATGCCCTACTGACTCTGAAAGTCTTCTGAAGCTTTAAGAACTTTATTTTTGTTGTTGAAATCCTAATAATTATTTTCATAGATTCTTAAGAAGTTACAAGAACAGGATCTAATTAAGAGTCTCAGTCACTGTGTTCTTTTAAACTGTTAACTTTGTTAAACTTGGGGTTGATTATTTTTTTTCATCTTATTTCCTTTACTCTTTTTTCTTTTTTTTTCTTTTTTTTTTCAAACAACCATTTCTACTGCATGCTAGCATTGCTGTCATAAATGTGAACGCCCTCAAAGTGTGATTTTTCTCCTGGAAGAGCTTTCTGACATTGGACTAAAGGTTGGAATGCTGAGCTGTTTTTGATGCTGAGCATGTTCTGAAAAGCAATCACAAGCAAACTATTTGCCAAATGGTGTGTTGGAACTACAAATCTTAAAGCACCTTGTGCCTGTGAGAACTTGCCAGAACCTTTCTGATTAATTTGCTGAAGCATTTTGTTCCTGCTATCTCAGCAAATATTTACCTTGCAGAAGTCCCTGGTGCTCTGGCACAGCTGTTGGGGATCTCTATGAAGTTTGAATGTGTTTCCACTTTTACTTCTGCAAATGCTGCAGAGTAAGCAGGCACATAGATACTCTAAGATGAGGTATTCTGAAAGTTTTTCTCTGTTTCTCCAAGTTTTGTAAGACTTGTTGTTTAGGTCTTGTATAAACCAGTTTCAGGCTCAGTTTTGCAATAGCAGAGGAGCTGAATTCCTGATTCAGCATGGTTCCATACCTGCTGAGTGGTGGTATCCTGAAAATTGCTGATAAAGGTTAGCCATTTGCGATAGTGGTGCCATGTTATTAATTACTGGTTTGCCTTTCCCTCTAAGCTTGCTTATCTCTTGTTCTCACCTTCCAAATGAATAGCCTGTGTGGGGAAATCACATGGCCTAAGAGCTAGTTCTCCCATGGAATAAACTAATTACCATTGTCATTGATTTCTTGAATTGTCTTAAAGAGTTAGGTGTACTCAGGTCCCCGTGGTGCGCAGGGCTCGGCACAGGTGTGGGACCAGCACTCTCACCATGGTGAGCTGGATTCAACTCCCTGGGCATTGCATTCTGTGCCCACACTACCCTGAGGGCTCAGTTTCATAGTGATGCTCTTATGAAACACCTGCCATGATGTAAAAACCTCTGGTTTTTAATATCACTCTGCCACAGGAATCACTGAATGAGCAGCATGGCAGAATCTTTCTTCCCAAGGAACATTGGCAACTTGATCATTATGAACCAGGAATGGCATAACAGCCAAGCGAGTTCCTTGAAAGGTTTCACTTTGCATTTTGAAAAAAAATAAAAAATAATAATAAAAAAAAATCCATATTGTAATATAAAGGAAGTGCCACAAATTGTCCTTAAAAACACCTCAGAAAAAAACAAAACAAAAAAAAAAACCCTTTTTTTTTCTTATACACCTTCAAAAATGTTTTTAATAAGAAGGGAATAGTTTTTAAATCAATATTTTTTACATTGGCCAGACAATCTCAGAAAACCTTAGCAATGCAGTGTATTTCTTTTATTATCAAAATCTGGACACTTAGTAAAATTGTAGTTTAAAAGGGACAAAGAACTCCAGAATGTGATTCACTGTGACTCTCACATAAATATCTGCTTTTGACTCCTGAAAACCATGTTATATTTGAGGGTATTTTAATAAAATATAGAAGTAATTATAATTATATATACACCTGCAAAAGTTAGCTTTCATTCATATTATTGCCTACTCTGGTGATCCTTTCCTTGATAGCAAGAAAAGGATTTCATGTTGTTTTGTCATCTTTGAGTAGCATTTCAGCTGAGTTTACAGGCAGCTGAGTGTTTGAGCCATGTGGCACAATTTCAGCATGTATAAAGTAATAGTTGTGAACATTGCCAGAATATAAGTAAAACTGAACTGTGTGGATGTTATTTTCTCACTCATTGAAAACAATTTTTTTACAAGTACACTTGTGTCTGTGTTTGTGTGTGCATAGGTTCAAATTCACGTGGCCTTATTACAATGCAGTTACAAGAGTGGAATTCTGAAGGATTAAGCTCCTTGGGAGAGTAGCTTACATGTGGGATGTAAGCTACTTGGGACGGGGCACTCTGACCACATTGTTGATAAAACCAAACTCTGAAATGAGATCACAGACAAAAACATCTCAGCCCTTGGATATTTTTACTAGGTTGTTCAATAGTTTGCATCCTTAAAGTAATACAATTATCTTCTGAGTTCCTTGCTAAAAGAGTTTTGTCCTAATTACAGGCTAGGTTCTAGACCCTCAGCTGTGATTAAGACACGACTGTCAGATTAATTTTATAACATGGATTTTAAATCTTTTTTTAATGTGTTCAACATGAAAAAAAAAAATAAATTCTTATTGCTACTAACCAGCAAAATACCACAATGTGTGTAGAGTTTCAGTTCTCAGGGGTCTTTCAAATTTTGGTTAATAAGTATTGTGGAAGGACCCTTAACAGCACTTTTTCTGAGTTTAGTTACTGTTCTATTTTCAAACAGGCTAGAAGGAGATACGGTAGTGTTGATTTTTTGTGATTTCTCAAATTCATACAAAATGGGAGGACTCAGTTTCGATATTCCCATGGTTTTGCAGAGATAAGACTTTTTTGCCTGTGTGCTGGATGTTCAAGTGATCCACGATGTAAATTCATGCTTCTTCTCAATCCGTACAGAAACAAAACAAGTGCTGTGTGTTAAGCACTGGAGACAAAAGGCTGCTTGGACATTTCCCCAAGAAAATGATAATTGCCTTCGAACTGTAACAGCTCAGACAGGGTGTCCATTAGGCTTAAAACAGCTCATTTGGTAAGTCTGGGGTTTTTATGTCCTAAGGAATTTGTAGGGTTGACAGATTTATAAAGTGCCGGAATGCAGCTAATGCCACAAATTTATTCAACTCATAGCAAGCCTGTGCTTGAATATGGCAGCCAGTCAAAGGGATAGAAAATTCTGGTAATGTTTATTATTTGTATTACAGGAGGGCCTAGAGGCTCTGATTGGGAATGGCATCCTTTCTGCTGGCGGCTGTGCATATCTACATGAAGCTAATCTCTGCTTGAAAGAGCATGCAGTATGAGGCAACAAAATAAATAGAAACAAAGATAAATCAAGATTTAAAGGATTAGGAACTGGGAAACAATAAGTACATGTGTCTGTACAGGATCTCTATACAGTTCCTCTTATTTTTCCTAAAATCATAATTGTACCAAAGCAACATGCTATGGAAAAAACAAGATTGTTTCTGAACCAACGTGCATGTAAGAAATTATTTAACTCATTCTGCTACAGTCTCACTGTTATACTTTGAAAGACAGAGAATTTGAATTGTAATGGGAAGAAAATATAGATAAATATCCCACGAGAAGTAAAAATTACATTCAGAATGTCACATTCTTCAGAGTTGGATAGTAAAGAATTATATAAACTTTGATGTAGTTGCTGCAAGTAATAAGTTTATTTAACTTTAAATCAGTCTTCAGTGGATGAATTGAAAAGTATGGTGCATGATGGGATTAGCAAAACTGGATTTGAAAATGAAATTCTACTCACTGTGAGAGAGAAGTTATAGGCAAAGAAAGAAATGAAAAATAGCAATGATTGGAAGACCAATAATATAACATTAATTTAAAGTGTGGTGAGTGGAAATGAAATGTATTCAATAGGAATTTTCTGAGTTATGCAGTTCCTGTTTAGCAAAAGGAGAGCTCTGCTCCTCCAGTAATAAAGATTTCTACAGATTGAAAGACACCAAAGTTCTTATCAAATTAAAATATATATTGAGATCAGACAAGAGTGAAGGGATTACAGCAATCAACCCATAAGACTAAAGGAAAAGGTAATTAGTCATTTACAGAGAAGGAATAATATAATACATGACAAAAATATGCTAAAATCAATGGGAATTTTTAATTTCAAGGAATGCATATTTATAACTGCTTTCTATGGCAAAGTGAGTTTATTCATATGTATGAATCTATCTATCTATCTGTGTATCTGTCTATTCATCCATCTATCCATACAGGAAAGTTAAACTCAAGAAAATCACTCCAGATGACAAAAATAACCATTGGGAATACCTATCAAGCAGACAAATGTTTCTGCTGAAGAGGCCAAAAATATTTCCCCACAACACTCTCTACTGGGTGGAGTAATGAGGTAGTAAAATGTGGCATAAAACAGAAAATCACAGCACTCTCTTAATAGAAATTTTACTCTCATTTCAGGGTTCAAGGAGTTCTAAAGAAAAATATGGTTTTAGAAAACTATGAAGAATGTTAGAAAAGAATTAAATAACTTAAGATTCTGTAACGTAGGATTAAATACCTGATTCTTGACACAGTTATGTTGTGGTAGATGAGGGAAACTCTAATTTCTGCCATGGAATTTATAATGTATACCTTTGTGGAATAATGTAAGTGGTTTGTCCTGTATCTGAGGGAGAGATGGAAGCTCTAAATGCCTAAAGTTTACCCTTCCTTAATAGCCAGAATTGATGTTTGATTGCATTTATGGACAACTGCTAGTGCTTGAAAAATCAGATCTCTTCAAAAGGCAATTACATTCCTAGATCAACTAGTTGATTTTAATGGAATGAAGGGATGAATCAAAGTGTAAGTGTGTGATTTTTTTTAAAATCAAGTGTAGTGCTTTGGAGTTTACATTTTGTAACAGACCAGTACTGGGATTCTACTTTTACCTGCTACCCACAGTCAGAATTAAAGTTATCCTTTATTTACAACTTAGTTTGGGTAATGTAAGGTAAGAGCCATTGTGAAATAATAATCATGCCTTGAAAAAGTTTGGAATTTTTCCCCATTAAATAGTGAGATAATACACTGATGTATTTATATGTATTTGTATATATTTTTCCAATAGTTGTAATAAAGGCCTGCTACAGATATTATAAAAAGCCAGTAGAAATACTGAAGAGGAAATTTCATAGAGACTCCCTTCCCTCTTCTCTCCCTGAGGAGATAAACAGCCATGTGGTCCCAGTAAATGTCAGTAGGAGTTTTGTAATGTATTCCTTCTCAGTGAAGAGCATTACCAGTTCTCAAGCTACTCCAAAATCACTACAATTTATAAACTGCAATTTATTGCTGCAATTTTAGATGTTTAGTGTAGTTTTGAGCAGTAAAAATTCAATGAGTTCACCTAAAACCCTCTGTTGTCATCACAATGCAATGGGAACTGTGACCTGCTGGGAAGGATTGCCCACCTGCACTCGAACTATGCTGTAAAGATGGATTTTTGCTGAAGCATTTTCTTACCTGAGGGATCAGGAAACACATTAAGCTCTGCTGTCTGGAGTTTGAGGGTTTGTGTATTGGTGGAAATTAACACACAGTAAGTGTACTATCTTCCTAAACTCCAGAATTTGGTCCTAACTCATGAGGCGCAGAGATTAACTTCTCCCACAAATGCCCCCTGTGACCAATTGGAGCTCTCTCTGTTGAAGACACCTGTTACAGTCCTTTGTATTTTTGGCAAGCAGATGTCCCAGGTGATGGTACAGGTGAATTAATAACTTCTTCAGACTAATCTAGTACTTTGATCCAAGAATTAATTTCTATTTTTGAGGGCCCTCTGTGTGCTGAAACACCCTCTGGTCACTTCCCAAAACTCTTCTATTATTGTGACAGAGAGTGACGTTCACATCTTCCCATGATTTGGCTCTTCAGTGGCTCATTTTTCTTCCTCTGGCTAGATTATGTTAATGAATTTTCTAAACATGGCCTTTGTTGTGACCATTTGCACCCTGAAGGCACTTAGGGTGGCTGCAGTGGTTATTGTGAAGAGGATGCAGAAAATCACTTCCGAGTGCTTTGGCTAAAGCTGAAAACTCGTGCCACTTTCCTGTTTTATTTATGCTCCTTCATTGCAGGATGAGGTTTAGTTTGCATTTGCCACTTCCTTCAGCTGAACATGAAAATAGCAAACAATTTTTATCACAGGCACAAGGCAACAACTCGGTGTGTGACTGACCCACAGCTTCAGAACAGTAGCAGCTCTTTTCACAGAATATCATTATCCTTCTTCCATAAATATCTGCCAGCCACAACCATCATGTTCTGATCTTTGCTTTTTAAATTCCAAAACAGAAAACAGTGGTTTTGTTGGGAGTAATTTTTTTGGTAGTGATTTTTTCCTTATGGGAACATACCAAATGGAAGAGAGCAGATTTCTGTCATTGTCTCTTGTCCTACCACTCTGTAATACACAGAAGAACAAAGTGGAAACAGGTTTTTGAACTTCCTTTGCCCCTGGAAATTGGGCAAAAAGTTCCTGGTCCTTGCACATTATAGAGGGCAAGGCATCATATTCTGTGATGGTCTTCTGAGTAACAAGAAGGGAAATGACTCATCAGAAGTGGACACAGCAATGCACTGTGCCAGAGCCCAGGGAAATAAAAACACGATGATATACTTTAGATACACCTACAGTGCATGACAGACCATTATCTAAACCACTTAATAAAGGGTGATGAAATTATGACCCTCAGCTCCTACCACAGTCTTCTACATCTTCAGTTAAATAAATAACAAATTCATTTGAAAGCCATTGGATTAGCAGTTTAGACTATACTTTACAACAAATGAAAATACTGGCATTTAGACACATCTAGTAACAGGCAGTAGTACTACCTTAAGTTCTACAAATAAACTGCAGACTTCTATATAATTGATAGCATTTACATCTATAACATTTCCATTGTAGAAGGATACTGCTTTGATTTACCTACTCTGTGACACAGTTCTGGACATCGGAAATAGGAATGACCCCTCAGATCACCTAAGTCCTCCATTCTGCTGGAGCAGGTTTTACAGCAGGATCCCTTCACACATCACTGAACTGCAGCCACTTGACTGTCACTGGACAATTAATTGGCCATACACCCACCCATCATATCACTATCCTAAAAAAGGGCACATTAAAGTGTGGGAAAATCTGTATGTCCTTGGAAATTACCTCTGACCTTGACAGATTGATAGGCAGATAACCTGCTGAGAAAAGCCACTTTATAATTGCTTTCATACACTCTACATCAGCTGAGAATCCAGGTAAGAGAATTTAGGGGGTTATAGGACATCCAGAGGTCATTTTTACTAGAAGGAAACAAATGGAAAGTGCTTTCTACAACATGAATGTATTTTGGCTTGTTCCTTTTTAGACTAATGCATTCACTTTTTAGTCCAAAAAGGAATTGCCAAGCTGTTTAATAATAAGTTACTCATTTCTGAATTATCTCTGTTCATAACAGACAACAGCAAAATTCAGTTGATCATAATTATTGCAAAATACTATAGGAAATGATGGGATATTCTATAAATATTCATTATTATCGGTACCTCATAACTAGAATTTTTCATTGAGATGGAATAAAACCTGATTGAACAGTCAGGCCCAGAATAGGGTGATCCTCAAAGAAAAGTCTTTGCTACAGCCAGGTTTTTGTCTTTTTTTTTTTTTTTCTATTTCACAGGCTGTATGTTGGATTTTTTTTTTTATTTTAAGATCAGAATATTAAAAGACTGTATGATATAGCATAGTATAAAACTGTCATGGGAATATTTTTAATTCATACAATATGTTTTTGGTCTTCCTGTGACCAGTGACCATTTTTCTGAGATTTTTACACATCTGCAGTCTCACTGGAACTCACTTCTGCTCTCAGTACACTCTTGATAATTTGAGAATCCTGGGAAAATGACCAAAGTCTTCTAATTCCATGTGGCACAATTTCTGGAGAGAAAAGCAGAGTTAAAAGCCCTCATATACGGTAACCCTAATATTCCCAAATTAAGTGAAACAGAAATTAAAACAAGAATGATTTTTTAGGATTATTAGTCACTGCTCCTTAAAAATCTAAGCTTCCATATTTTTTAAAGCTTGCCTAGTGGAGATAACAGATGAAAACAGAACATAGGTTATTGTCTATCTCATTTGCAATTACATTTTATTAATACAATGGGAATCCCAATGGGGAATTAAGACTGCATTTCATTAAAACATTATCGCTTCAGAACTCTGAGATAAAGTATTCTCTAATATTCAATGATATAAAATATAATTTTCTGATATATTTTCTTTGTTTTAGAACCAAGAATACATCTTTTCCAATTTTTATGTATACTGATAAATGTCAAGGATGAAAAATTATTCATGGTGGAAGAAGGCTTTCTTAGGGAAAGTGCATAGATGACACGGAAGAAACGTGAAGGACATCACTGAACATGGGAGGCATTTTAAGTCCAGTTTAAGCAGAGTGCAGTGACATGTCAGCATTCTCCAGTATGGATCAAAGTCACAGCAGTGCAGTTCTTGCTGAGCTGCTGCGGATGGCACTGGAGGCGCATCACTGGGTTGCAATTAACCTTCATCCTCAAATTAGAACCAATGTTTCATGTCTGCTGCACATGTAAAAAACAAAACAGCAAGAGAAAGGCATCCTCATTTAATGCAATAAAAGGCAGCTGAATAGGGAAATTTGGGCAGTCTCTGGGCTACTTTTCTGATAATGCTTTATAAATTAGGAATGGAAGCGTGTGGTGAAACCAGGCAACCACTGTTCTGACAGGAAATTTGAGCAGCAGGGGATCAGGGTCTGGAGTCTCCTGAGCAATCTTCAGGATAACACTTCTGTGCATGTTCCTGAAGCAGGAGCTTAAAATCAGTTCTTGAAGTCAGAGGTGTGGAAGAGAGGATGTGAGCTTTAATAGGTAGCTGTACCCAAGAGAGAGCAGCTAGTGGTAGCATTTAATTTCTGTGAATGATAAGGTCTCTGTTCCCTACTTTTCACTGAGTTTGCTGCTTAGCAGGACCTGAGAGCCAAAAGGTGTAATCTGTCCTAAATGCATGGTAACCCTGAAGCACCTGGGCTGTGGTACTTTGGAAAGTCACAGTTGTGGTTTCACAGCACTTGCAGTGAGCAGTTATTTGACAGCTGCGTATCTCTGGTGTGTCAGTGCTTTATGTCTCATCATATTCTATTGCAATCACATTTCAAGACCTTATGTTCTTTAAAAACATATTGTTTTTAAAGATCACATCAACTCTAGGTTAAACCTCTAAGATTGTATTTCTCTCTGCTTCTGACAACACATTCTTTTTGCTCTGAGAAGTGCAAGGTGAAACAATTGATCTAAACATAGTGTAATCATTTGATTTCATAAAACTTGAGTGACATTAGAAGTGCCCACATGATCCCTCATGGGATTGCAGTCAAGAGGGGAAATTGCAAGGAGCAATTGTGTGCAGCTCAGGCCTTTGACTGATCACAGCAGGCCACTGCAGAGTGTGCTGTTTGCCTTGACCTCTCAACACTCCTGCTCTTCCATCAAGGCTGAAAACTTGCTAGTTCCCAGGTACACCATAATTCTAAATTTAGCAAGTTGGCTCTGAAGCTAAATGGGAGGTAGGAGCAGTTGGGCATGAAGTGGGAGGCTTCATGATGGGGGAGCTTGTGGCAGGCTAATAGAGTCATGATGGAATGGCCGCACGGAAAGTCACACAGGCAACAAAGAGGCATTATTTCATCTGTAGGAAATGTTGTCTGTCTAGAATAGCACCAAAAATGTGCTTTGATCTCTTCCCTGGGAAACAGCTTTGGTGATTCCTGTATGTGCCTCTATCCCTCTTTATCTGCAATGAATCAATAATGCAGCAGGATTCCACTGGCCATTCTGATGGCCTGAAAGCCATCCCTCAGGTGAGGTACTTAAAGAATTTATGTCCCTTTCATAAAAGAGGGAGAGCTGAATTTCTAGGCCATCGTATTCTGTCTTCCAAATTTTCATGCTCTTCTCTTCTTGTTTAAACTTCACAGGGTATTAGCTGAGATTTTATGCTAAACTCTTCTGATTTTGTTACAGATATGGCAAAACAGTTGCAGTGCTGCTTTCTGGAGGCAAGCGCATTTCATTAGTGATAGAGTGACCCAAATAGATCCACTGGCTGTCATACAGGAGTTTAACAAGTTTCTTGTGTAGTGATAAAGAAATTGCCTGACCCTTCATCTAAGGCTTGGATTTTTATTTTTTTTTCCTAAAGCATTTAAAAATAATATATTCCTCAAATATGTGTTTATCAATAACAGGTTTAAAGCAATTTGAGGAAAATGTGAGACCTTTCAGCTATCACAAAGTTTTTATAACTTACATTAATTATTTTCCAAATTAAATATATGGAAAAATCTCCTTCTACTTTTGCTGTTTTGACTGTGCTCAAAATCAATTACTCTTAATAATTTCTAATTTACACTTAAAAGCACTAACACTTAAAAGCAATTTAAAGTATGATCCAAACCTGCTGGGATATTAGGAATATGTTGTCTCTGAATACAGCCAGCCTGTTGTCGAAGTATACAGCTGTTAGATGCTTGTATGGGCCTTACTGCTGGACTAACCAAGCACAGCTGTCCATGAATTATCTCCTCCAGACACTGTGCAAGTCACAGATTTATTATGTCCTGGAAAACCAGGGTGAACAAAGCTGAATAAACCACCTGTAAAACATCAAGGAATGTCCCGGCCCCCAGTGTTAGCCTTTAAGTACTAGTTAGTCTTACTTTAAATAACAGTGTGCTTTATTTGTTGCAAGGCGCAATTAAATTATCTGCAGACTTCCAGGATTCTTCAAAGAGCACCCACTCATTTTTAATTCAAAACACGTTTGAATAGTAGCTCATACATATTGTATCTGTTTCTCAAAGAAGGTGTCACAGTCGGCTTGTTGTGACTCGGAGTCCCGGCCGGCCGGGCAGGTGTGGCAAAATAGAAGGCTGGGAATGATGGAATTGTCTGAAAAACTTTAATGGTGGTAAAGTACCAAACCCCAGAAACTGCACGTTCTGGGGCAAGCTCCAAAGACCTAGGGGTGTGGTGAATTTAACAGCATACAGGGCTTCCTGGGGGCAGGGGCCCAATCGCTAACCACATTTGGTGTTTCTGACCAGGACCATGACCTTATATGTGACAGGTCCCAAACCAGCTGAGAACCAGAAATATGGCCTATTATGGAATGATCCCAGTAGCATCCTAGTTTTTCTTCCAGTGTCCCTCCTCCCAGGTCTCAGGTTTATGCCTTCTGTACAACTCACCTGAGCTAAGCCATTCTCCATCCCAGCTGGTTCAGTTAGCATAGATAAGCATTTATGGAATGTCTTTCTTTTACTTCAGGAAAGTAACAGTACAGAGCATTGAATATATTTGCCTTCTGGTGACTTAAAATGAAGTTGTTTGATTTTGTAAAATTTAATGAGCACATTCAAACAGGAATATGATTTAAAAAGGACATTGGAGGCAATACATATGCAGAGACATGGATGGTGACAAAGAATCCCTGATAGAACAGCTGCTAAAGACTGAATTTAAAGAAGACCAAGAAATTATGTTAATAAAGCACTGAGGAGTGTCCCAGTATCAGAAACTCTACAGAGAAATATTGCTTCCCCTTTAACATACTGCAATCTGATACTGTATGAGTATAAGTAGCCTCTAACGAATACTGCATTCTAAATATGCTCTTGACACCAATGCACAACTACTTCAATCTGTAAATTTAGTTACTTTTGTTTTTTGTTTCTCTGCTAGAGGACATGATTCTCTTGAATGGGAATCGAAGTCACTCCTAAATCTTCAATTCATGTATGCAGTTGATATCTTTTCTTGTTACCATGATCTAGTCATAGACTTTTTTATTGGTTATTGTTTGTAGTAGTTTCATATTTTCATTTTGTATTTTCACTTGAAACAATCAAAAGTAATAAGAAAAATCTTGTATCTGAATTAGATTTCCTCTTCTCACTTATAAATATTCATGTTTCATGCCATGCGTGAGCATAAAAGAGAAAATCCTCTTGGCTATGTGCAGTGAGACTTAAAGAAAGATCAAGGAAAATTCATTTCATGGAATTCTGCTTGGGTTGTACAGAAGGGCAAAGTTAAGGATGCAGTAGCATGGTTTTTGGCAAGAAGTCTATTTTAAATTGTGTCAAATGCTATTCCAATACAAAAATGCCTACATACTGCTGTTGCTAATTAAAAAAAAAAAAAAAAAAAGCAAAAAAAGGCTGGTTACTGGCAATCTTGCAATCTTGCTGATCAAGGGGAAAAGCAGACAGGACTGCAAGGAGCAAAAGAACTATTTAGTGAGTTCCATGCTTAGGAAAATAATGTTGGCACTTGGGTAATGCAGGAGGCAGTGCCTCAGCAAAGGCAGGAGGAAGAAGGAGAGAGCAGGCCAGGAGGGGATGGCAGGAATGGCCAAAGGGACAAGCCAGTTTGATGCAGCTCAGAGCTGCAGTTGCTGAGCTGGCTGAAGCATCTGCATTGCACGGACATGCAGGCAGAAAAACAGTTTTATATAACCATTTTTTAATTTATGTTCTGTCTTCCCCAGTAACCATCTGTTGTCTGATTAAAAAGTTAATTATTCAGTGATATATTTGAATAAAAACTGTTGGTGTTTTCTTTTTAAATGTGAAGGCTTTTTGGCCTCTGGGGAGTTCCTCTGCCTAGACTTAGAGGAGAAGGTCTGGGCATATCCACTGCAAAGCTCTGTCTGCTTCAAAGCCTTATCAAAGAGATTTTACAGCTCTTTTACTGAGCGAGGTAGTAGCAGTGAACTCTCTCGGGTATATTATCAGGGAGGTTTCTTCTTTATTTCTGGTCTAAATATGTTAATGATTCAGATGACAGCTATCTGTCAGAATACCTGTATTAGGAACACAGGTATTAAGTTTCTTAAGGTCTCTGATATTATATTTGAATAGCAGAATACTCAACAAAATCTTTGTGGGGAAAGTGAAGATTTCCCTGCTCTACCCTTCCTGAATATGTTTCCATTCTGCTCTTATTCAATATGATGCCTGCTACTATTACTTCATTTAAACTCTCTTCAGCAAATTCTATTAGTTTCACCAGCTCTGACAAAGCCAAGGTGAGGTACAAGAGTTTTTCTGACATCCTATTTCAAGCAATTTCCTCTTCCTCATCTTTTTCCTCTCATTCACAAGGTTTCCTTTTCTGAAATGCACACACTGCTAAGTCAATCCTTGAACAATACTTAAGAGAGCAAACAATTACACACGAGCTGCCTAATCTTAGGGCCTGTTTCTTTTGAAAGAAGTGTGCTCTTTTTATATAGAGTTTTCTGACTGGGAAATGAAGTGACAACTGATTTTTACCCCTTATTACCTTCCCTCCATTGTGCCTCTAGTCTTCCTCCTTTTGGTGCTCGGTGAGTCTGTGTGTGCCTGCCATGCATCACCGTGTTAGGCAGGGCAGAAAATTGTGCAGTCCCCAAAAGTACAAAAGGAGGATGTTCACATAGGGAGATATGCATAGCTTGAAAAGTCAGGACAATCATCTACTCAGACTTTTAGATTATAGCAGATGATTCTCAGTTTACACACTAAAATACACAACAAAGGGCTGTAATTCAAGCACTGGACTTCTAGTTGATTTAGTTAAATCAGTCTTTTCCTTGCAGCTTTTCGGAAGGTACCTGTAGAAAACGAGGGGCCGAGGATTTCTTGTTAGGTATTGCCCCCTACAGATAAACTGGATGATGACAAGAACCCGAGTGAGACGGAGAACGTGTGACTGTACTGCAGACCAGCACCAGTTTGATTTAAAAGTTACCTTCTGAAAAACCATGTCGTCTATGTTAATGAGGTTTCAGCTTAAGCTTTTATTTTTGAATTTAACCTTGGTCAAAAAAGCAAAACTTGAAGACAGAAAAAGCAAGCAAACCAACACATCAGACTGTAATGATTTTCAGTCTGGCAATGACAAGATATCTTGAATGATGTCAGGTTTCTTAAAGCCTTTTCCTCCATCACAAATAGAAAATATTAAATCATCTCTTTAACTTGCCAGGAAATCTGTGCAAACCAATATCCATCAACATTTTATTCTAACATAAAGGAGAGTTTAAAACAAAAAAAATAAAACTTGTTTGACAGGGAAAATTATCATGCATGAAAATTTATCATTGAGACAACTTTTAAAATTGTTATTCTATATTCCTTTTATATGAATATGTTATAAATAAAATTGGAATTTTAACAACTAAGCCTATTGAGTTAACAGCAGTTTAATTAAAAATGAACACAATTTAGTAAATTGTAAAGTAATTTGGTATAAAAGAATACAGTTTAGTAAAAAATACAATTTAGAAGAAAAAAAATACAATTCATACATGTCATTTGCCAGTAATTAAGTATGATTAAAGCATAAGCAAAACCTACCCGGGTACTGGGAGGCTTCCCACCCTGCCTCATGTACAAAACAAAACAATTCAAACTAAACTTACATACTGTATGCTTATACATATTCATTAATGCTTCCAGTAAGTTTCCTCCTATTTCCAATTTTTCTGATTTTATGTCACTGTTATTCACAGTTCATGCCTCACTTGTTGTTAGGGGGTCTTCAGTCTTCTTTTGGTGGTCTTTTGGCGAAGGCTTCTCCTCTTCCTCGTTGTCTTTTGGATAACCTTACAGGTTTGCATGTGCATACTAAGTGTTGTGTTATGTAAGTCTACTAATTAGTCTTGTATTTACTGATTTGTAGGCCCAATGTCTAAAATCATTCTAATTTTGTCCATCTCAAGGTCAATTTTGTCTTGGGACATCGCTTATCTCAAAACTACATCCTTAACCTTAATTTTAACATGTAACATCTGTAAAGGGGTGCATCTGCCTTGTAACACTGATTCCCTTGATTGCTTTTAATAATAACTTAACAAATAGTTACAATTTAGTTAACATGAATCAATTTCATTTATTACAAATATAAAGGAGTAAATTAATCACAAGAATGTGGGCACTCACAGGTGCTCACATATGTAGAAACCCACTTTTCATAAACCCAGATAAACCTGATGAAGATCTAAAGAAACTATTTCATTTTTTGTGAGCTAAAAGTTTGGTGAAATAACATCAAAGAGTTTCTTGTTTCTTTCTTGTTTTTTCTTTTTTTTTTTTTTTTTTAATATGAACAGATTATACCATCCTTTCAGTGGGTGGACTGTGAATTTTACACCAGGATCACTTTGAAACAGATGACATTGAATCACAGAAAATGTCCTGTAAGTGACAATAGTTGAGTGGGATAATCAACTTCCCTTAAGACCCCTTGGCAGTTCTGAGGGTAAGGATCCAGACATCCTTTAGAAATTCCTACAAATAGTGTCTCTGCTGTGGAATAAGAACTATTCAGATAGGAAAAATGCAGAGTGTCAAGCCCCAGATGAGACTGGGTAGGAGGAGGAGAGTTAATGACTGGTTTTGAAAATCCCAGCCTTGAAGCAATCTGCAATCACAAGAACTCTATTTGTCTAAATTAAAGACCTACTTATGCAGTCTCCTGTTCATGGAAATTGCTATACGCACATGATTTTCTCTCTGCAAAGTGTTGAAAAAAGACATACAGACTGCTGAAAAGAAATAAGGAATTCTAACAAAAAAATTGGGAAAATGTAGCAAGTTAAGTAATTCTGTTTTATGTTCCTGACAACCTGTTAACTAATTACTTAATTGCCAATAAATAAAAATCTGGCTTCTGGTTATTACAAGACAATTTTAAAGACACATAACTCCTCATTTGAAATTCATGGGAGGAATTGCATATCACATTAGAAGTTATCTTTTATGTATTCATCATATACCACCATAAAATACATAATCACAGGAAAGATTACTGAGTGTTTTACTTGGTCTGGACTCTTTAAAAGAGGTAAAAGGATTATGCTTAATTCCATTGAGATATTTTTCTCTCTGAAAGGATGCATTTGGAATTTCTATTAAAGTGAATAATGTTCTTTCTCATTACAGAGGGAAGATAAAGGGCATGGGTGGAAATCTTGCAAGTGAGGAGGCAAGAAACACTGGCCCTACTTCCTTTTAATGGAGACATCAGTGCTCTGAGGCCCTTCCTCCTGGATTATCTTTAGTGACTTCTAAACAGCATCACTCTGGGCCTATTTACATTTTTCTGTAATTTCCAGGGAATTCACAGGCTGCAGTCATCCTAAACAATCAGTCAGTGTGCTATATGGTACATATGAAATAGAGAACATTATGCTGCAAAAGGTGGTTTTTTTAATCTGTTAATTTTCAGTGCCTGTGAAAAGCATTAGACTCTCAGTGAATGAGACAGCATGATTATCTTTAGGCTGAGTATTCTGTATGGCAGATGTCAATAGTTACACTAAGTGATTCAGAAAGGAAAATTCTATCTGGTATAATAAAAGTGAAATTTTGTTGTAGAAGCGTTGACACTTTTTATTTCTGCATTGAAAAGGATTGTGAGGATGAGAGTGAAGGAGGATATAACTGCCAGAGGGATAAACCTGCACCTACTGCATGATGTGCAGGGTAGGAAATATTTGCACAAACTGTGAGACATGCATAAAGGGCTGCAAGTCAAATCTGGTTTAGATTTTTGCATCAATTTGAGTAGCTATTTATTTTGTACTGGAGAAATGTAATGACAGAGAATATGGCTCCTATTCTCTTCAAGAACCTTTACTTCTGAAGGACTCCATCCTTCTGACCCTTCTTTCTCATGCTCCATCTGTCTTGTCCTTGGCAGTGGTAAAAAGCTCTAAAAGTTTTGTTTCCCACTTCTCACAGAAACAAGCAGAGAGGGCAACAGAGCCTCTAGGTGGTACTGTGCTATAAAAAATAATTAGGAACAGTGAGAAAAAAGCATGCTCACTTCTTATTCACAGTTCAAGATTTCACTTGGATTGCAAAGATAATATTTACAGAAGAGAGCCCTTTTTCTGATAGGTGAAATTCACTCCTGCAATTCAAAAAATCTGTGTTTTAGCTCTGTCCAACTTCATTGCTTTGTTATTTCCACCTTTCTAACTGAGCTCTGCAGGGTCCTATTTTATAGCCATTTTCACAGAGTTTATATGCTTAAAACTACTAGATAATAATTTCATTGAAGATTGATTCTTGCATAGTTATAGCAGAAACTCCTCTGCCAAATTTGATAAGTTGCTTTCACATTAACTAGGATATAGCCAAACATCTTACAGGAGAAGCAGAACACTCGATTTCTTGTGGAGGTCTTTCCAGAACATATATATCAGAGCCAAAATGAGGTGCAAATCTTAGTGTAGAACAAGATAAATGTCTGAGGTGACATGCAATTTTCAATCAACACCAAAAAAAAGAACAAGTCATTTTGTAAGAACTGAGTTCTCTTTCTGGAAATAATTGCAAACTAAAATAGATGAAAATAAAATAGATAGAACTGAAATTACTTTATTTTTTAAGAGGAAAAGAGGATAAGGCTTTGATACAGGAAGCAATACCCCTTAGCTGCTGGTGGGTGCCCACAGGCTCAAACTTCACCCTAGGATAAGTGTATTGTTGCTTCTCTCCCACAAGTGAAGAGAGTCATTCCATTTGTGACACATGGCAAGGATCTGCTGCTTCTGACACATCTTGGTCTTTTTTTCAGCTCCTTCCATTTGTTTTATTCCTTTCTCTTCCTCTGCATTGGAGGAGATCTCCTCCACTTCTTTTCACCCTTTCAACATGTTCTGCCCCTCCTGACCCTGATGCCACTCTGTCTTTTGTGCCAGAGGCTGCAATGATAGAGCTGAACACAGATTATGGATCCTATCTTTATTCTTGTCAGAATACCTGTCAGAAGCAGTGGATTAAGATAAAGTCAGGGTGGATTACGATAACGGGAGATACAATACAGGTAAAGAGGTACTACAGAAATATTTTCTCATTTGGTTGAGTCTGCTGTGGAATTAAATTTGAAACACCTACCAGGCTTATATTCTCCTCCCCAGAAAACCATTAACTGTTCTCATGCAAACAAAGTAAAAAGAGGAGATAATAACTGGGAATTTCTAGCATGTTCACCAAGAGTCCCCAGCAGACAGATTGTAGTAAAACCTTCTTTTACTCTCTGAACTGTGCTTTTATGAGTAAAATCAAACAGAAGTAGAAAACACTTTTCTATACTGCAACCCTTTTGGCAGAAGGATTTCTTATATAAAACTCTGCAGCCCTATGTTCTGTATCCTTCTGCACAGAATATGAGTCCTGATAAATAATCTGATCAGACCTATTATTATAATGATACTTATTAATATTTACCTTAGACTAGATTGATTAGCATGTGATTCCAGATACAGAGTCTGTTTCATGGCAGTAATGTATTATGTGACCTATTTTTTAATCACAGTTTTAGTGATCCCATCTATCAGGTAAAATGTGGCTTTGAAAGCAGTGAAATGGAATGCAAAAGACCCACAATTTAGGCTATATAATTTATTCTTGCAAGGCCAAAGAATCTGTGTACAAATGTCATTTCAAAGCAAGTAATTAGCTTAATCCAATCATCCTATTTCATTACTTAATAACTTATCCTCAGAACAACAGGTCACTGCATTAACTAAATGGCAGAGGAACAATTCAGGAAGAGCACTTATACAGTGCCTTGGTGATTTGCTGATGAGTTTTTGTCTAAGTTTTTGTCCTCTGCTTTATGAACAGTGTAGATCAAAATTCACAAAGACAAGAGATCTGCCTCACCTGGGGAGTGTACAGTCCATAACTAATATTGTGTAAATGAAAATGGCATGTTTTCTTTTAAATGCTTTACTTTTGCAACTTTTATTCCTGTATGCCTGTAATTGAAGTAGATGTACACGTTTTGTCTGATGGATATTGGTTGCTGTAAAGTGACAGTTACTCAGTCAAGCATTATTAAGAGAATGCTTTTTAACTTGTAAAAAGGACAGATCAAAAGGCTCACTGCCTCATAAGAAAGCAGCTATCAGAAAAATGCTATCACCATTTAAAAAAATTAACTGTACTCATATGACCTTTCAACCCTATTTCTCAATTGGTTAAAAGTTTTTACAAATGCTGGTAAACTGGCAATGTCCAATTAGGGCACCTTCAGGCCACAAAGGTGATTGCAGGGCTGGAGGGAAGACTGAGGGAGCTGGAATTGGTCAGCCTGGAGAAGAAAAGGCTTTTCAGTTTCAGGCCTAAAGGGAGCCTAGGGACAGGACGAGGGGGAATGGCTTCGGAATGACAGGGCAGGTTTAGATTGGATGTCAGGAAGAAATTCTTTACTGTGAGGGTGGGGAGGCACTGACACATGTTGTCCGAAGAAGCTGTGTCTGCCCCATTTTTGGAAATGTTCCAGTTCAGGCTGGATGGGGGTTTGAAGCAGTATAGGATTGTTTTTCCCCAAAACAACATGGAAAAATTAATCAGCTTTTGAAACAAAGGATTATTTCAGGCTCCCAAGATCTATTTCAAGCTTTATTTTTAAACATTTTCACTTTAAAAAGCTAATCTTTAGTGTTCTTGAGCTACATGTCATACATTAGTCATCAATGAGTGATTAATCCAAAATTACCTAGAAATGCCTCTTCTGCTGAAAAATAAGTTGTTTTTTTTTTTAAAAAAAAGCCATTTAAAACAAACCCATACAATCAGCACATAGTTTGGCTTTAAAAAGAAAATATCTTCTTACAAATCCATATAAATACAAACCAATTAGTTTCCTTATTTCATAAGGTCCAAATTTGAAAGAAAATACTCAAGTAACAAAACAAAACAAACAGAAACCCCCCCAAAATAAACAAACAAATAAAAAAAACAACCAAAACAAAAGATTGTTACCATGATATTTTTATTTTCATTTGAGAAAAAAACATTGTACTTTTCTTCTAAATGATTTGGTTACAATATGACAGTAAGCAGCAGACCTGTGCCCAAATTGTTTTAGCTTGTTAGTTCTTCTACTTGAGATTCAGAAAGATGCAGTGATGGACAGAGGGTTTGCAGTCCTGCAGTCCCCCCTTTCCTGTCTGTCCATGCCATGACCTGCTGGGGCTGGCTCAGCACTGAGCTACCGGCTCCAGGAGAGGGCAGAGCAGGAACAGGAGAAACACAGTGTGAGCCCACCACAGCCCATTCCTGTACAGCCCTGCCACCTTTGGCTAAAACTGCTTTGTAAAGAATAGAAATGCCCAGTTGTTTTTGAGTTTTTGAGTCGATTCAAAGTGACTGACCTGCAGACAGCCTCTCTGTATTTTAGCATTGAACCCCTGGAAAATTTTGAGCTCTTAGTCATTTTCTCTGTAGGGTTGTTGTGAGAAGAAAACCTGGTTTGCTGCAGTTCAAAAGTAACTTTTTCGTGAGTAACTCATGTTCTGGGGGCTTTCACTACTTTTGGGGTTCACTACTTTTGTGAAAAAAGTGAATGCAATGAGCAAAAAACCAAATTTCTGAAAATGAAAGTCTGTGGTTTAAGGGTTTGTTCTTCCTCATGTCTAACCTGTATCACATCCGAGCTTCATGTGTTCTTCTACATATATAAATGCATATATATAATCTGGACAGCTCTCTAAGCCTGTCTGGGAATAATGAAATCTCATTTGGAAGATTTGCTGTGTTCCAGGGTAAAACATTACACCTCCCCCACAGAGCAGTGGGTTTTAAGTTGGTCAGCTTGGGCACAGATATAATGAAGGAAATTGGGACCCCATATCCAAGGCAATGCTCATTCTGCTCTGTGGGTGGCAGAAAATGATAAACAGAAAATAAATCATCAGAACTTTGCAGAGCAAAAAAGACACTGTAGAGGTTTTGTATATCTGAGATCCCCTTACCTATATACAGCATGTGGTGCAAACACACGCAGACCGAGAAAGGCACTTTAGCACTCATTCAGTCAAGATACTTTTGGGTTAAATTTCACTTTCTCTTAATTGTTTCTCAAGGAATAAAGCCCTATGACAGCAATGTATTTATTCTATGTTTACACCTGGTAGCAAAGTAGTTAACTGTAGCCTTTGAATTTGTGCTTTATAAAGCAGCCATGAGTCATAGATGAATAACTGAGGAGGTGGATGGGGTTATTGCTACAATCTTCTCCAAGCCATGGACTTTGTTCACATGCATTTGTCAAGGTCAATGTGCTGTGCTGGGAAAAGGCCCTTTAAAAGAAATACAGCCCTTCCTAATGAAACCCACATTATCAATAATGGCTCAAGGCTTGTTTGTTTTGATTATCCTCTCCCTTGCTGATTATCTAGTTAAGACTTCACCAAGTGTGAGTTTCTGGGTTTAAATAGCAGATATATATGTGGTACCCAGTGAAACACATCCCAGGATGTCCTGAGAGACACTGGAGGAGGAGTTCAGGTGAGACACTGCATGTGCTTGTGGTGCAGCTTGAGTGCTCCTGTGACTCTTCATTGAACCATGAATTTTGTCTATTTCCTGTACGAATTAATTCATGAATGTATGAATTTCGTCCCATTCCTATACTTATTCACACTTCAGGACAAAGTTATAAGTCCACTGTGCATTTCCTAACATGCTTCTTATAAAATCTATCTGCTGGAGCTCTCTCTAACAACCTAAAGAATTTATGCATAAATTAATCACTGTACAGTGAATAGCCCATTACTTGTTTGGCTGGTCTCAGGCCAGCATGCTCAGTCATTTGCAGGAAAAAAGCAATTTATTTACTAATAAATGCCACCTTGTTACATATCTTGATCTAATTTACTGGTATTTGCAGGCCATTTGTCTTACCAAGAGAGGTATCTTTCTTCTGGATACCAAACAAATAGGTTTTAAAAGCAACATTACTGCACTAAAATCTTGGGATGTTTTTTAATGAAACCTGCAAGTGATAAATAACATTAAAATATGATCTCAGAAATTAAACAACCAGAAATAATAGTTGATAATTTTGTCTCCAAGAAGAAAGTTAGCTTCTAAACAGCTTGAAAAGATATGATTTTCAGTGTATTTAAATGCAAAATATTTAAAGATATAAAAATATTTTAATTTTAGATGATTGAAAAGGCAAAGCCCATGTTTTTTTATTTGAAATTATCTTTTATAGTGATCTGAGAAACATATATAAATAAAACTGTTCATATTATAATGAAACATTTCAGTGTTAAAAATATATACGACTCTAGTGAAACCTCTAGCATAGATTTTAGGGGTAGTTGTTTTTTCACCTTTGAATGTTTTGAAGTTTAAAATTGTACTGTAATTTTGCATGAACTTATACTGCAAAAAACTCAGAAAGTTTGATGTCGTAAGAACACGGTTTTCTGTTAAGATATATTTAAGTTTATTTTTTCAACAAAAGCTGTAGAATTATAGAGTATAGAATTTAATATACATAGGGATGACTATTTAAAAGAATCTTTAAAATTATAGCAATAGAACTAATTAAAGGATAAATTAAAAATAAATAAAAATTATTTTTTAAATTGACTTTCAAGGCTTTTAAGAAAAACCTATTCCATCCATTTCATTATAATTTACACTTATTTCCACTAGATTTTTCTTTAAGAATTCGGAGTATAAAAATAATCTCAAACATATATCAACTCATCGCACAGAAGAATCAAAGTAACACTTAATCTTGTTTCATAGCCAAAACAACTTCCAGAGCCAAGGCTAACCCTTACAATTGATCTTTTCTAGCACAGTGCCACCATAAAGGCCTCCATTAAGTAGTAAAAAGTACAATCAATAAACACAGAACAAGAAAGGTCATTCTTAGTTGTCAGTATTTCTAAGCTTTATGTGCCATTCAATGAAGAAAGTCAATTTGGGATGTGCCTGTCCCTATATTACATTTATTGCATAGGTTTCATGGCATGAGGTTGGACCCTGCCCTACAGAAGGTTTGATTGCAGAGTTCCCCCACACAAGGGCCTGAAAGATGTGGTATATTTTTAATGCACACACAGGCATCAGGTGTACTGTGTCTTGTTCAGCTGATAAAGCTGGGCAGCATCTTCTTCACACTATTGTACTTCATATTATCACTTCATTCTATATTTGAATACCTTTAGACAGATGTTTTCAATTCCTGTTCACATTAATGGGAAAGAGGTTGGGTATATCTGTGAAATATTTAAATATTTGTTTCAAAGTGCACAATAATAGTTGAAGACAGGAGGATATTTTCCAGTCAAAATTTGAAAATTACCAATTACTGTCTATACAGTAATAGATTAGTCAGATAACACTGGGACAAAAAAAAACAAAAACAAAAACAAAAAAACAAAACAAAACAAAAACCTTGCCCTATTTCAGGTTTAAATTTTACCCTTTTCCCAGGATGACTAGCCAATTTCTGACTTGTCATCAATTTTTAAGAATTCACTAGGAAGAAATAGAGTCTATAATGAGATTATGAACAGTCACTTGATGATAGATTCCATAAAAAATGGGTATGGGAATTTAGAAGACAAACGAGGCCAAGCTCTAATCAATATGCACACAGTGAGCTATAGGATGTGACTTACATGGCTGAGCACCTGGAGATTGCAACCCCATGGATTGTGATGTGCTGATCTCTGACCACTGCCTTTAATAAACTGAGAATAAAGTCATGACAAATCCTCAGGGCTAAAGTTCCCAAGGAGCCTGTGCAAGAACCAGTGTAGCTGCATGGGCAGAGTTCACTTTGCCGTGGCTGTGCTGCTGGTGCCATGGAAAAGCATCCACTGCCTGGCCCTCAGCAGCTGCAAAGATCACTTTCAGTCTTAAAATTCCTCTGACCTACAGACACAAGGTTATGAGGCAAAAATTATTATGGTCAGACTCTTCCCTTTCCCTTGTTCATCTAACTGCTTCTCAGGATGCATGACTTGTCTGAACAAGTAGCCCTGGCTGCAAAACTAAGGACGAGTGGCTGGTGACACAAATGAAACAGTAATTCTTGTGCAAGCAGTATTCTGGACAAAAAGTGTATAGGCCTGCTTCAAGAAAGTCAGTCAGCACTCTGATTTTTGTGCATCTGCCAAAATGTCTTTTCATTAGGTGTGTATTTAAAGCCTTTGCTGAACTGACATATCAACAACAAAACGTTTTTCTGGAATTGAAAACCAAGGGGTTTCAAAGACAAGCAAAATTCCATCTACCTGCCTTAGACAAGCCAGTAGAGCTTCCTGGTTTAGGGCTTCTGACTTCCAAATCTGAATCCCAATACTGGATTTTGCATTGTAGAAGGTGCACTGCCATGGGACAAACAAATGGCCCAAACTCTGAGTACTTTGCACACCTTAGAGCACTGGAGACTGAGCTGACTGTGGCCATATCACCTCTGATGGACAAATGAGCCCATATGGGGCTGCAGCAGCTGTAATTAGCAAGACAATCTGGAGTTACTAGGACTATCTGGTGTCAGCAGCAATTACCAGTCACATCTTCAAGGATCTCCCCCTGGCTCCATTACTGTTCCCCTGGCTTCCTTTCACAGCTACTAGATTAATTTCTTAGTCTGTCTCCTTTTATCTTTGGAGAAGTAAAACTTTGTCTTGCCCAGAGAACTGAGTTGCCTTGAGATGAATATGACCTGACAACTATTACTTGAATGTTGTAAAACCTAAATGTACAATGCCCAAAATGAGTCAGTATTATTAGCTGATGAATGTGTGTGGAAACGCTAATAATTGGGGTCGGTATTTTAAAATCATAACTAGTGATGAAATACTGGATTCGGGAGCATAATTTACTGCTGAGTGAAACATCATCTACCCTCCATTCTAATTAGCTGGATTACACAACTGCAGTTTACATGGAAAGGATAAAATACTGTTAATGACTCCTATGAAAACCTTCAGTACAAGCAGCGCTCAAGAAAGTCAAACAAGTGGTCAATAAAGCTGTTGAATTTATTATTATGTTTTTTGGTGGCTGTTTTTTAGTTTGTTTTGGATTTTGTTTATTTGTTTGTTTAATGAGAAGATGTGTGGGAAGGTCTACAAGTTGCAAATGTATTTTTAGAATCCTTTTACACCTCTTCAGTCTCAACTATTGACCCCTCCCCTGATATTTACCCCTCATTCTTGTGTGCATTGCAGACTGAACCACATGGGTGTACAAATGCACAGATATATAAGAAGCCATTGCTCAAAATAAGTATAAATAGGTGATACAGTCCCCGCAATAGATGAACAAGTCCCAGGGGCATTATTGCTAGGGCTGTGCAACGAAAATAAAATCAGAATATCTGCTTAGCCTCCCTGTTTACTCATGCTGGACACTTTATGCAGTAAAATGCAGATACATTTCCACAGCTATAAGTAGCAGAAATAAGAAAGCACTCTGGTAGTCACTGTGTCATACAACTAAAGCAACTACCAAAAAATAAGATTAAAGTCATAAAATTCTAAAACTGTCTAAGGGCAGAGCATCATAGTCCATGAACTGTGAACTGTGCAAAGCCACTGGTTCTGTCTGTATGGTAGGAGAGCTATCGTACCTATTAGCCTAAAATGAATTTGTATAAGACAAGGAAAGTTTCTGACCAACATCCTGCTGCTTATCTGCACCCCTGGTTCTGTCAAACTCACCTTTAGGATTGTGCATGTTTGGATGTTTCTGTGTTTTCTTTTCCAGAATCTTCATTCCTAATTTCAGTTTCGTGTTCAGTTTTTCTTCTTCCTCAAACCCTCATCTAGCTTTACTTATTTTTTTACTCTAAAGGTGTAAGTTTGATCTTTATCCCTTAAAGACTTGGATATCAAAGGAACTTCTATTCAGTTTGATATATATGAAAAAGACCAAGATGCCTTCCAGGCAAATGGTCTTATCAGAAAGCTATCAGGGCCCAGCTCTTGGTGGTGGGCAGGATATCTGAAAGAAAATCTTCCCCCATGGATTTCATTCAGCTTCTCTAAAACCAGTGCAAGTACAAAAAGAGAACAAGCTATGGCTCAAATATGTCATTTCTGCAAGTTTCAATTGCAGAATGTTAATACCTGCATCCTTTAACATGCTGGGCAATAAACTTACCATTTATTGGATAATCATAACGTCTTTGCTAGATTTCTTTAATGTCTTCTCTTAGGTTTTATTGCAATTTTTTTTAGACACTGCACTTTGAATAATTTTTGTTGAAATTCAGAAACTTATTATTAGATCCCTAACAATCAAGCTAAAACACTTTTTCCTGCTATATATCTCATGTTGGGATCCAAAAAAAATTAAAAAAAAAAGAAAAAGTCAGATTTGGTTAAAATTTTTAGCATGGTAAAAAACTGGCCTTTTCTTAAATATAATTTTATTACTGCATGACTAAAGGAGAATTTTAGAGACCATTTCAAGATAAAGTGATAGAAAAATCTGCAGTTTGTGCGATGAACTTTCTTTGGATGGGGAGCATTCTGTTTTCTCACCGTCATTGAATTTATACTTGTGTCAGTGTGACCAGAACTGGATCCCAATTAATAGTCAGAGGTATTTTATCAGCGGGATGGAGTAGGAAGGGTCAGTCGTATTGACTGTGCCCTGTTAAATGTTAAATGGATATTTTTGCTGAGTGAATGTTTCACACTCTATACTGCACATCATTAATTAATGTCTCAGCATGTGCTAAGACTGAGAATAACAGCTCTGCTGTTGCTGGATGCTCAGAAGAAAAGATTTAAGTACCTGAGATAGGATTCAAACCACAGCCCAAGAGAACAACAACTTCATCACTGCTCCACAAGAAGGTTTTTCCTGACAGCAGATTTAAATAACTATTAGGCATGTTCCACATAACCCTTCCTGACCTACAGGCTCGTGTTTCCGTACAGAAGCCATGCATGTTCTCAAGGGATGACTGCTTTCCCTGTACAAACCTCAGCTTGTATTCTTCACAGATTCCCGTTTGCCCAGCCATTTCTTATGCTACAAGAAACACGTTCCAATTGTTTTCATTGTAGTAAATTCAGCAGTAACTGCAGCCTATTTAAAATCATTTTAGCTAAACATATATTACTGCCTCTACAACCAGAGCCTGAAATTTTCAGAAGTGCTCTCCTCTCTTTTCAGTGCCAGGGGGAACGGAAGGTAAAATTTAGTGCTTTAAAAGTAAGCCTCTTCCATCTGGCTAGCTACCTTTAGACCTACTTCAGTCTGCCAGGAATAGCCTAAAATTGTTTCTATTTTTCATCTGTAGTTAAAACACTAACAGGCATAATGAGAACAGGAGCTTTTATAAAATTACTGGCTGCCAGGAGGATGAATTTATTCTCTTCTGTTAAAATGAGGCTGTGTTTTAGGTTTGATGTCATCCTGTGCTGTTTGGCTATTACTCTGCTTTTAAAGTAGATAAATGAACTTTTTCTTAATACTAAAGAGCACTATTCCTGCTGCTATATCTCAGGTTCTCACAGAATTTTCATTATAATACTTTATTTTCAAGAGCCTGTGACTTCACTGCAAAAAATCCTCCAGGCAAAAAAGATGGATCACAGAGTCTCAGTTTGGGAGTAAGTCAAGAATGGCTTGTTTAAGTTGATTTAAAAAAAAATAGTATGAATTTTGGTCCTTTTTTTCAAGGTATTATTTGCACATATTTAAAAAAAAAAAAATCTTTCAGAATTATTCTTTGTGACTAGATCAGCTCCCCGTCTTTAAGCAAGCATGAGAGATTTGGTTTGTGTTTACCAGTACAATCTAGACCTATTAAATCGGTTTATGCTAAACCTGGAGTTTTCTAAACTCATGATCTTTTAATGCTGAGAGGTTTTGGGATTTGGGTTTCTCTTAGGTTTTTTTGTTGTTGCTTGTTTGGTTTGGTTTTTGTTTGTTTGTTTATTTAAGGTATATTAAATGTGTCTGTGTGATTATATACTTCACCATTTTGCTTCATAAACTCTAAGTCTATTTATACTGTACCAAAACACAGCCCATCAAGTCCATGACCTCACAACTAAAATCCCTGTGAAAACAAGGATACCCAAGCAGGTTGCTGAATGTCACTCCAGAATCCCACTCAGGTGCTGGGATTCTTCACCCTCCATCCCATTAGCAGTAGTTCCAGGAAGAGGCCCTACATCTGTCCCCTCCTCTTTCCAGGAATGGTGATGACAGGACATGTTAGAGACCCTGGTACTTGTGGGGGAGGGATGATATTTTGCTTTAGAAGGAAAGGAGATCTCAGTGGTTACAGGTTACCCCAGTGACAGCCAGGAGGGAACAGCTTTGATGCCTTTTCCTGCACAGTTTGCTTTACGATGTCTCCTTGACAACAGAAATTTTTCCATGGTTTTCTTCCCTATCTCTGTTTTAGTGTCTACTATGGGGAGCTCTCTGGCTAAATATGAAATGAATGTTGTTTTTAACTGGAGCTCTGAGGATGCAGTGGTCTGCAGCCATGCTAGCACTGGAAAGATGTGTGATCTTGCTGATCTGCAGCAGTTCACTGGCAGAGGACAGGATATAACTTGCTTCAGTTTCCCAGCCCCAGGGCCTTAAAGGGCAGTGAAGATGAATGGAGTTGTCTTGCTAAGCCATTTGCTCCTTTTCCTTTCACTTAAGGAGTGAAACCATGTTTTCTACAAAGAACAATTGTTCTTTCCTTGAACTGTGAATATCCTTCACGCTTACTCTTGTGTAGGAGGTTTGATCATACTGAGGTCCATGTGGGCAGTGTGGAATATTGCTGGGTTAAATGCATTAACACTCATATCATATTCAGGTTAATTTGTTGGGCTTTATATCTGCTTATGTGTGTGCCCTCACTTTAAAACCACAGACAGTTGCACATGCAGACTGTGCAGACGTCTATCAATGGCTCTGTGAAGGTCAGTGATGCATAACCTGAGGAATAATCATTTAGTGCAATGCCTTTATGATGAAACTTCACTGCTGTTTATCATCCTTACAGCAAATCTATTTATAGGTATTGAAGCCTGAAGTGGAGATTTTCAGGATTAATTTAGGCAATGAAAATAAGTGCATGCATTTACATTGCTGAAAAATATTCCAGTTCCGAAAACTGACAATAGAGTAAATTAAGAATATCCTTGTTATGGATCAAATTCTACTTTTCTGCACAGATCTGCATTTAACAATCAGATGATAAGGCAGCGAAGAACCATTTTATTTAATGTGCTTTTTGGAGTTCCAGAGTAGATGAAAATGTCCATGCAAACACTGCAATTAGGTACTTCATAAAATTGTTCTCCTGATACACATCAAAGGGCACAAGGCTGTCCACCATCACCTTGGTGCCAGACCTGCTTGTTTAACTCTGTCACTATCCTTCTGCACAGCTTGGAGAAATTGGTTAATAAAAAGAATATGTTAAAATATAATTCTTTCTCCCAGTCCATAGAGTGATATTTTGTTTTAAATTTATATCTGTAATAATCAGTTCAATGGTTGCAATTCATGACATTATTTAATTCCCCTAATATTAATTGAAGCTCACCTTATATAGAATCTTAAATTCATGCATAGAAAAAAACGTGACAACAGAGGAGCTCCTTACATCGTTCATACTTCAAATTTCAAAGTTCTGAAGCCTCAACAGCATTGGATGAAAATCTGGCTCTTGAATATCCTCACCTTTAGTAAGACTGAGGGCTTCTTGCTATGGGCACACCAACCTTGCAGTCATGACTTGCACTGTGAATAATGCTGGACAAATGAAAGGGACAAATGAAAGGGGAACTCCAGGATCACCTGCAGTGTCACATCTAGAAAGTCACAGGGATGCAGCCCTCCAGCTCCTCAACAGCTTTCTGTTCACTCCTATGATTAGTATGCCACATCTGTTTCATCCCAACAGTGTTTGATTGCCTCTGCCCCATTTATCCATTTTGTTCTCTGAAGTTCTGGGTTTTTTGTAGCTTAATACAGGCAGCATGACCAACATATAAAAGAGTATCATTTTATGTCTGCAATTAAAATTTTAGAAATTTCCTGTTACTTCATACAGAATAAACATTAATTTTAGCATGGAGATTTTTACTTCATAAAATAATATGCAGGCTTTATAATCCCTGTTTTTCATATTTAAGTGTCAAGAAATGTTTAGACTGAAAATATGTAGAAGCCTAGTTGAAGCTGGCTAATACAGTCAAGGAAAATGGAAATGGCCCAAGATTCAATTAAATTCAGGTAGTTTTCACTAGAAAAATTCTCTTCCTATTGCCAAGAGGCAGTCAGACAGTTAACTGGTAGCATTTTCAAATCAGGAACATTGCACAATTCATGTCAGGAGTGATGAGCAAAGTGATATAATAAATAATGATATCTTTTGTTGGCCAAGACAAGCTTTGCAGGGACTGCTGTAGGACTGAGGGACTCAAATCATTATTAGAGTAAATTAAATAAGAAATAATTTAGATATTCTTCATGCAGTTGCAGCAGCAAATTCAATTAAATCTCAAGTTTAAAATCAAAGTTGCAGTTTTTAGTGGCTAGATCTAATGGAAATGTAGGCCTCCTGAGTGATAGTCTTCCTGTGCTAGTGAAGGGCATTGTGATATAATATCAGCTTTTAATGGTTTTTCCATTATTGTTATTTTAAAGCTTCCAAGATAACTAATTGGTACAGTGCTTGGGGTTATTTTCCCTATGTTGATAAAAAAATAGAGAAACATAATTTTTATCCATATTGACAATGTCTGAAGGAAATTAATTTCTGAAGGTGATGACATTGCTACAGACTAAAAGGCAGATGAGAGAAAGAGGAAGGAGGACATTTGAATTCTAACTGAGAACATAACTGTAGAGAACAGACCTAGAAGGTTCTAATCTAAATGGGTTGTTTTCACTATTGTTTTCTTAAGTGCTTTATTTTTTATGCTTTGCTGTCTAAAGGATTTAGGAGTCCTCAGCTTCAAAGTACTTATATTTGCCTCAGTTTTTAAAATTTTAAAAATTACCCATTTTTACCCCATGGAAATTTTTGATGTGTTTGATTATGCATAAAATCAGGTTTTGAATTTTCCATGAAATGGGAAAAATCAGTCTGAAAAAACTGAATCATTAAATATTATTTCAAATTTCGTGGTTTTGAATATTTTTATTTGAACACTGTATTCAAGTGCTCAGTTTTGAATATTGTATTCAAACATAACATGATGAAATACATTGTCCTGAAATATCATTTTAGAAAATTAATATAGAGCTATATAGCTTTTATATTTGACAATGAGATTACCGATTTAAGCCTGTGAAGTTTCAGATTTAATTTCTGCATGTCTGCTAAAACAGTCTTAAAGGAATATCTGACAGACAACTGTGCAAGATCAGGTGTTAAAAATTATTGGCTAGGTTTGGGAGCAATGTGGGTTTTTGTGGGAGATGCCTCCAATTAAATTCCTTAAAAGAGACCATTCCTTGTTAACTTTCAAAAGGTGGTGTAAGTGCAGCAGGTTGTCTACATTGCCCCCATTTTTAATTTTTTTTTCCCCCATACCTGTATATAGTGCTTTTTGTTGCTACTGGATATAGCTCTCTTAGAATAGTCAATATTTCAAACATTAAACCTGTCTCCTGGAAATAGGATATGCAAAAGAGACAAACTGTCTCAGGCCTATTTTATTGCAGGTTAAAGATAGTAATTTGTGTGTATCCTCACAGCCTTCAGTCTTCAAAATACTCCCTCCTGGTGTGTAAAATATAAATTACTTAGAAGATATTTATTATTTGATGTGTTTTGATGATACCTGTTTAAGGCATCATATGATGATTGATAAGTTAGGTGATAAAAGACAACACTTTTAAAGTAAATTTCTAGCCTTGTATTTTAAAGTTGTGTTACATTGCTGATATTTTCTCTAAGCTCATTTTAGCACTCTTTGACACAGTGCACAGGAGCTATTTCTTCTCTCAGGTTTGATCTGTGTTCAAGAGGAAAAATATGCTAGAAAGATAAAAAAGTAACTTCTCATGGATACATGCCTTGTAGAATCTTAAATGCATGACACAAAAAATGCCAAAGAGGTCATTTTACTAGAATTTATGTGGGGTTTTTTTTGTTTTGTTTTGTTTTTTTTTCCACTTTAAATTATCTACTCTGAGATGAATTAGCTGTGAAAAAGGCTGAGTCCTGTGCATGGCTTTTCTGCATAGGAAAATGACCTTAAGTACTGAATTAGCATTATTTTAACTTCTCCTTAATGTCCTACTTTTTAGATTCTCCAGTTATCCAGTGGTCCATATTCACCTCAGTCAAAAAGGACCAAAACACCTAAAAGTAGAGATTTTGAGTAGGGCAAGACCACCATGCTTTGACAATATTCAGCATTCACATGTTCATTATTTCCCTTAATGGTATTTTTTAAGTGACGGAATTTTATGTTTCAAGTGCTTAAATGGCATTTTTGTAGGCAAGTGAGCAATTCTTTTGTTGCTTCTTCTGCTGCCAGGTTGTGACTGCACCCGCTTCTTCCATTTTTTACACCCAACTTGGTCTTTGGTTTCAGCAACATAAACACATCTGGGATCAAGTAGAAGGCAAAAGAAATACACAAAAATATTTAAGTAGTATTTTGATCTTTTGTGGAACTACAGCTTACAAAGTCTGTCTTGGACATTGTTTTAATTAGGAGAGATCAGAAAAGGAAATCTCTTAGGTTTTCATTGTACTTAACTGATAAACATTTTGAATCAAGGCGGGGTCTGTAGGCTTTTTTGGGGAAACGAGGATATTTGAGGGGTAGGATTTTGTACCTTAGTGCAATGAGTTGGGAGATACTATGAAGCAGACTGAGTTACTGAAGCATATAATAGGCAAAAATTTTCTGATGAGAAAAAATTGCTTAAAATCTAAGAAGCAGATAGTACCACAAGAGAGTTCTCTTTCCTAATATTTTTTCAATCACATAAATTGTAATTGCTGCCATATAAAGAATGATTGCTTTTATAAGGTGTTCCTAATGTTTCTTGATTATTAATCACACAGTATCATTACTAGGTAGTCCAAAGAATGTATTCTACTTGAACGTCTGCATCGGAATTTTCAAACCATTAATACTATTTAGCTGCTGGAGGCCTCTCTGGCCTCACACTGAGGCAGATTCTCTCTCAGGGGAGTCTTTTCTGATTTATTCTTTTATTGGTGCTGGTGACTTGAAAGTGCCTTTGTGTCTGAAAATGGTATATTATGTGTTTAGAGAATTTTCATGATGTCAAAGAAAAAGCAAGTACCAAAGAAAATAGCTCCTATTTTTCTCTGCAGGGTCCTTTTCTATTGACAGGATGTTGGCATATTTTTGCACTCTGTAATCTCGTTTTGTGGTTGTCTGTTCTTCCATGACTAGGCAGCTTTTCATCCACGACGTCACTATTAAGAATCGTCACTAATATGAAAAAGCAGTGTTATTATTTTTTAATTTCTTTTAGTAAGAACAAGTACTAAGAAAAGTATTTTTCTCTTCTACAGAGAAGTGGAAGAACAGTCCCTCACTGACTTGAAACTGACTATGAACTAAGGCACCTAAGGTGGAACTGGTTAGGAAAATCTTCATTAAATATTTGTGAGGAATATATTTCTTTAGCTGTGTAATTAAGGGAGCTGAGAGAGTACAGAAGGCCTTAACTACAGCAGTGTATTAGATAATCAAACACTGGGAAGGTAATCAATGTCCTGTGCAGGGAGAGAAGCACAAGAGACAAGTGATTGCAAAACTTAAGTTGTCTTAACAACCTTACTTAGTTGCTTTTGCTTTCACTAAGATATAATTTCATCTTTATGTTGATGAAATTTCAATATCTAAGTCAAATCTTATTTCTGTCAAATGCACATTATATAATTGACTCAGAAAGGAACCAGAAGACAAATATTATGTCAATGTGAAATCTTAATGGTAGGGAATCGATAATTTGGAATTGAATAAAAATGTTTTTTGTTTCTGTTCATTTTATTGTCATGCAAATGATCACTACAAATACCCCTGGCTAAAATTGTAAATTAATTGTTCTCAGGAACATTAAATGTTCTTATTCTTCTAACTTTGTAAGTACAAGTATGCTTATGACTTGTGGGGAACTAAAAGCCTCATTTCCATTCTTAAATGAAATTAACTGAATCTATTTGAATTGTAAACTACTTACTGTGCTTATTTTGAAATGGTCACATTTTAGCATATTAAAATGTTAATAACTCAAAAGAACCAAAAATAATTATATTAATGTTTGATAAATGTTGAAAGCTTGCCAAGGGTACATCTTGTAAGAATGACACTGACAGTATTTCAAAATACTGCTTATCCAAATCATGAAGTCATTTGTGGGAAACTATAGTCAATTTTTGATTTTATGTGCTGAAATTTATTGTCAATATATTAAATTGTAAAATTTTTGCACATATAAGGATAACAGACCAGCTGTTCAGATAGTGTAGTCATTGTAGTTTGCTTAAGGTGTGTGTGGTGATTTACGGCAGCTTTGCATGTGACAATATTTTATCTAAATACATTAGAACAAGATCCCTGACCTTCTCTTACAATCAGCCTGAAGGACAAATGGATTTGTCTGCTTTATATCCTTGCAGAAAATCATCTATTATCAAAACATAAATGGTAGGTAAGGATTTTTGTGGTAATAAGACTACCAATTAGGTGGCAGCATGAGTTTTCAGGTCAAGTTGAATTTTCCTGTCTCTTAGAGGGATATTAAAATCTCTGGAGCTTAAGTTGTTTTTCCTTTCTGTCTTATAGTGATTCCTCTAGCTGAGCTGCATCCTCCTGAGGTGTGTGGCCGTGGCAGAAATGCACAGGTTTCTAAAGGGAAGTAGGATGTGGTATGGATGCAGGTATCTCAGAGATGAGATTTGTAAAGAAAGCTTGAATAAAGATTTTCATATTTTTTTCTTTTTTCTCTCCTTATAACAGATTTTATGGGGATAGCTGTAAATTCTTGTGGTGATTAAGTCCTCTAGAATACTACTTTATGGCATTTGCTCTAGAACTGTGTCAGCACAGTTTTTCATTTTTCTTAGGAGGAATGAGTGCAGAGAATGACTTCAGAAACTGAATTATCTCAGTGTTATGAGGAGTCTCAGACTAGTTTGATGGAAGAGAATTACCTGATCATCTGTCTTCTGGTCTCCAAAGCCTGAAAAGTTTCTAAGATCATGCTTTCTAGACAGAAGTCAATAGAAGTGAATGTGGTGCTTTCCTTTTAATGGAAATTTCTGAAGGAGTTCTGGAATGTATTTAGTGTTTTAACTCCTGAAGGAGATGTGGAATTTAATAATCTGTGAATCTGTAAATAACTATGGAATAATTATGAAAAAAAGCAATTCCAGTCTTTCCACCCCTGTCTTAAAAGAGGAAATACTGCCTCAAATATCAGTTGCAAAAAGCTGACTTAAGAATATAGTTCTAGAAATAAATTAAAACAAACTACTCTTTTCAAAAGTCAAGGAATTGTATGGTGATTCTTATGCTCAATCCCACATTGTGTTCATGGCAGCATTTCATGAGGGAAATAACTTGTCAAGCTTTGCTCATTCAAAGCAGTGCATTACCAGTGATTCCATTACAGCCAGCTTCTGGAGCTGCTTACAATGCACACAACTCATTAGGGAGAGCTAATGCAGCCCCCTTTGACCAGGATATTCTGAAATCTGAGCTGGGGGAGTTGGTTAATCATAACAGATTATTCTTAACAAATGCTACCAGTGTGCACACTCTCAAACACTGCCTCTGTGTTTGCATAGACATTCAAGTGAAAAATTACTGGTTTCCTAGCAAATAGTTCCAGCTCTTATTGGTTATTTATTGGAGGGAGGGCTCCGTTGTGCCCCTTTCCTCCCACAGAAACTGGAAAATAACTTTACTGTGAATTCTTCTTTGATGATTTGTAATAGGACCTGCCTTAAGGCAGGCTGTAAATACTCTTACTTTCTGTAGATTTTTGTGAATCCTAATAACAGTGATCTGAACCATAGAGCTACTATTTCTCCTCCAGTTTTCTTTCAATGGCAGTCCATCTAATTTTTGTAATACACATTGGATAAAATTTAATTAAATACAGACATTAAATTTTGAAGATGTTCTAAACCTCTTTCTGCTACTTCACTCTCTGATGCCTTGAATTTCACATAGGACCTCTAGACCTCAGTAGTTACCACTTGGCCTTTCCAGATGCAAATTGGGATTGTGCTGGAGCTTTTAATCATTTGCTCATTTCTTCTCATCTCATACCAGGATTTGAATCTCTGTTACCAAAGTCAAAGGTCATAGAGAAAATAAGTAAGTATACAAAGCTGCAAGTACTTCTGAGAAGCATTAGTTCTATTCTATTCACTCAGATCATTCAGCATGAGGCAGGATCAGGAAAAAATGTTTTGAACTCATGAGCATACAAAGATCATTAGAGTTGAGTTTGACTTTTAACTTTAATAGATATATTCTTATTATTTTTTTCATCCTGATAAAATGGCCACTTTTCCACATTGAATAAAAACAAAGTAGTGGAAGGTAATGAATTTAATTTACATTCATAAGACCTTCCTTTCAGGTCTTCACTGAATATATATGTTTTGAAAGGAATAAATTGTTCAGACTTGCAGATTTTATGGATGTTTTTCTTAAGCACATCACTGTTACTTCTGCTTTCCATTTCACTGAGCTCCAGGAAGAGAATTTGGTCTACGAGGAAATACGTAATTGTCCATATCACCTGAGAAGCACAATTGCATTGAATAGCTTTAGAAGTCCCTCTTTAGATGAGTGATGAAGTGTCAGATAATAGTTCTGGACAATAGTTCTCCCAGAGGTTTCAAATGGCATGCAATCAACTCTTTAATAATGCTTGAAAATGAGCACACAAAGACACACAAACCAGTAGGAGAGTTGTTTAAAAATTATGCCAGTCACAGAATTATCTATGTGGTTCAGACATTCAAGACAGCCACAGTATGTACATTTTAATAATTTTTCTTCATTTAGCAAGCTACAGATACTACAGGTGTGAACGAAGACAATGAGCTGCTGGAGAGGATACAGATTTATAAAGTCATAGGCAGAAGATGAATTCAAGTAGATGCAGTGGGTGAAGAACAGGTAGCATGGGAGAGCTCCCTATTAGAATCTAATATATCCAAAAAGTTCTGTGGTTTTCTCTTGACTGACACAATGGTGGAAAAGTTGATGGGACATGAAAGCAAACTAGTAACACATAAAATATGCTTAGTCGTAGTTTTAGGTAATAATCTGGCAAGATGGTTTCAGTGTACAAGTTTGCATTAATATGCTGTTCAAAAGGGTCAAATTATGTTTATGCAGCGAGGAATTGCACAAAAATTGAAAGGATAGGACTTTTGCTACAGTTGCTCCTCTGGCACCACATTTTGATGTATTGTTCATCATAATACCATGCCTGATAAATGGTTTTATAGAAACCAAATAGGCTTCTTCTGAAGAGTGCCATGACTAATTTGTCTCTGACTAATTTGGCAGAACACATTATAAAATATTGATGTGGTTAGCCTAGCTTCTTCCTCATAAATAGAGCAAGGTTTTACAGTGAATTATTTTGAATTTAAAAATGTTATTTTACATATGAATTTTAAAGGTCAAAATATATGTCATGGAAGGTTGTGCTGATTGACAAATTGGAAGGTCGTGTAAAGCAGGGAAGAAAGAAGGGAGATATATCCATTAAAGGATGAGGTAGAAGGAGTGGGCAAGAAAAAGGACTATGGTGGGTAGACCACAGCTGAACACCAGGTGCCCACTAAACCACTCTGTCTCTTTCCTTCCTCAGCTGAGCAGGGGAGAAAAAAATTGCTGGAAAGTATTTTGTTTTGTCCTTGTATTGTGTTTATGTGGCAAGGTTTTGTCCTGGAGGGGCTGCAGCACAGACATGACCACAGCCTGAGGGAGGAGCTCATTGGGAGAAGGAGGAGGGGGTGCATTGAGGAGAAGGAGCTTGGGGTGCAGCTGGACAAGAGGCTGGACAGGAGCCATCAGTGTGTGCTGGCAGCCCAGGGCACCAGCCTTTCCTGGGCTGCATCCAAAACAGGGCAGTGGGTCTTGAGGGGGAATTCTTCCCTGTCCTCTGCTCAGGTGAGGCACCACCTGCAATGCTGCCTCCAGCCCATGCACCCCCAGCATAAGAAGGACATGGACCTGCTGCGGTGGGCTCTGTTTTTCACTTGTTTTTCAGTGTAAACAAAGACAGGGAGGGAAGCCAAAGAGCTGCCCCTTTTTTTAGTCAGAAGCTCCACCAGAAGAGGTAATGAAGTGTGAACTCTCTCAGCATGGTCTCAGATTCCTCCTTACTCTGAGCTACATTTTTCCTTTATCCATAGCCTGGTGTCTTTTCCACCACTCTCATTCAGCTCTATTGTGTGCTCTAAACACCCACAAGGTGTGCTTGCTCACCTCTCCTCAGATGCAGCACCAGATGAACACCAGGAAGCTCTACTCACACTGCAGCTACCAAAGCAGTCAGGTAACACACACAAGTTTCCAGTTTTCCTGTGAGCACTCTGGGTCATAATTTGAAAATTGCCTATTACATCTCCTAATTACCAGGTGCTATTACAGACATGGGTGATGACTGGGTGGATAATATGGAGAGTGCTTTCAGAAACAATACACTGAAACATTACTGCTCCAGATATCCTTCAGGTTTGGGAAGATATCTGAAAATGCAAAACCTGCGGGTGGACATCAGAACAATTATATTCAGTACTGTGCATCTCCAAGGGCCATACAATTCCTCTCCTTTTTTTCTGTTCCTTTAGCAGTCTATGAAGGCTCCTATAAGTACAGCTTACACTGTAATATTGGTGTTTGCCCACAAAATGTGATGTCTATTTTGAGTCTGAGTGACATGAATCCATATTTTCCAATCACTTTTCCAGCGCTGTTAAAGTGGCTAAAAATTAAGTAATAGAGTTTGTGTCTTATTGCAAAACTGCAAGTGACTAAACCGAAGTCAAACTCTTTGGGACCAATCTCTGAACTCCAAGTAAGTCAATTTTATGACAAATAATTCATGTGGTTAATTTTCAATTATGTAGTTTATTTATTTTTTATGTAATGCAATCATAGACATGCAGTGTATTTTTCAAATCTGAATAAATTATTTCAAATGAGACACTAAAATCCATGATTAATTACATTATAATGCTCAAATCAGATTCTGCTTTGTGGCTGGCCAAAAACTAAGTTTCATTACAAGATTACAAACCTTTTAAAATTAACTAGCAACAGGCATCCATAGATGCACAAGCTAACACTAATGCAGTTAAAGATGTATGATTACTAAACAATATTGTCAGAGGATTATATCTTGACCATAAAGCTCTATCTTGTTTTCTATCCCATAGAACTGAATCTTAGCCACAAGATGAACTTAGTTGTTTTGGTCTTGTTTGGTTGTTTCTGTAAAATAGGAAATATATTTTCCAGCATTTTTTCCTTTAGTTTGAAGAGTCGAATCTGCAAATATTTGGCTCATGTTTTCTTGTTGAACTCCCTTAATTTTTCCTTTCTCCTGTCAGTTTTGGTGATTAGCATGAAGAGATCCAAAATGAGAAGCTAGGACATAATGAAATCCTGTGCTGGCTTCTTAACTTTGCATCTATTATTGTTTCAGATGAAGACTTTAGTACTGTTCTCTCTTAGGAATATTGAAAAAAGGCTTCCTGTTGCCAATAGGAAAATCAATGACATTCATGTAGAGATACCTCCTAATTTTCCTTTTGTCTTTCCATTCACATTTTAATATTAAAGTGATTAAATAATACGAGCCCAAATCCTGGTAATTTTTTTTTCTCCATTAAATCATATGATACCTGAACTGAATAAAAAGCTTGTATTCTCTACAGGCAATGACTTTGAAATAACATTTACTATGATGCAATAGAATCTGGATTTGTTGCTCACAGTTGGTACTATTCTAACTCACTTTTAAAAATGCAAGTGTGGCTATTACTATATTCCTTTATAAATTTTTAAGTTGCTTATATCAAGAAATGTAGTAATGCAGGAGGCAACCAAAGAACAACTGAAAATAGGAACAATGTCAGAAATAAAGGAGTATTAAAAAAAAAATAAAAATAAATCTTTCCTAGATGGAGTAGAGTTGGGTGGCTGGGCTGGAAACCCAGAAATGGGTTTAGTTGAATGAAGCCATAATTTGACTAAAGCAAGAAAGAAAAGACACCTGGACTGAATTAAAAACTTTTCTTTTGTCTCAATAATATTTTTAAGTTTTCAAGAGGTCTTCCATGGTCTGCTATGTTTGTAATCTCTGTCTTTGCTCACCCAGTCTGTCACATGTTATAAATAAGGTGCTGCTGGGTTATAGAATGGTGATGCTGGGCTGTCCCCTCCATGAGATCCAGGGCTAGCAGGGCAAGATCACTGCAGTGGGAAAACCACAGAGGGCCAAAGACCCTGCGGAGTTTGTAATTTTGTCAACATCCTGTGCTCTTATCCTAAACACCCGGAGTCACTCAGGGAGGCCCAGTGGAATTCCTGCCTTTCTTGCCAGTTTGCACATAGGTTGAGATTGTTTAGAGAATTCCCTGTGCTCTGCTTATGTTACTGACTACTTTCTAGTGCCCAGGACTGACAGAGGAAAAGCTGCAAAACTCCGTCTCATTCAGGTAAAATCATGCCTGTTCCTGAATGGTTTAGGAAGGTAGTGCTGGGGTCAGTGGTTAATCTTTTTCCCATTTCCCCCCAGTAAAAGGGCCTGAGCAGTGATCTCTGCACAGGCACTCCTGCTGTTGTGTCACTTGGACTGTGCTAAGAATTTTATCATATATACTAACACTTTATTTTGTGTATTAGTGATCAGATCCTGACAAAAACAATTACTGACTTCGGGGATTAAACCAAAACAAAATGAACATTTAGGCATTGTCTCTGTGCTGTATCAGCCCTCAGCTCCTTCAAATGAAACCAAATGTCACCTGGTACATCTGTGTTCCCTCCATGCTGCCACTGGAACAAGCTACTTTAACCCAAGGAGAAGATAATTTCCCTGACTTCTTTAGAACCTGGCTGCTTCACCTCACAAAGAAATCTTAGTTCTTTTATGGACGCCTAATTTTCCCTGACAATAAACACTGGAAGGTTACTTTGTTCTATGGCACAAATGTCCTTTCTTCTGCACAAAGTTTCTTAAAGTAACAATTTAGCTTAAAATTTTCACTGGTTTGCTAAATTTTATTTATTTCCCATGAAGTTTATTTACTTATTGTGAAATGAACTCAGCAAAATAGAGAATTTTTGGAGCTATCTAAAGAACTATTCTCTTAGAAGTGCAGTTCTGACCAAGGTAGAATGTTTCTTCTTGATATAATCATTGATTTTTTTCTCTCTCCTCAACTGGAAAAAATCAACTTGAAAGTTGAAAGACATGACATATTCTTGGAGCAAGAGGGAAAAACAAATACAGAGTCTTAATTGATGTCAATCTAAAGAGCCCAGCTAGAAAAGTCTGTTGTCTATATCCCGGATAGCTTTAAATTTAATATAACATGATTTACAGGAATTGTCTTGCCTCCAATTTACGGAACATGTCACCCTTCCTAATGCATTTTTGATTCTTTTCAGATCCCTCCTCATGATAGAGAAATCCTATCTTGAACCTGTTTGTCTTTTTTCCAAATTTCTCACCATTGACAGAGCTGTTTTAACCATATTATCTGTGGTTATGCTTCTGTGGGTTTTTAAAAACTTGTAATTGATAAAGGGGCAGCACATAGAAGTAAAGTTCCTGTTTCTCTGACTATGGCTAATATTTTTTTGCATGGACTAAAATTTAGACTTATAAATGAAAATGATTACTCTTAAAAAGAAAAACAAACCAAAACCAACAGTCAAGTTAAAAAAAAAGATATGGTCTGGTGGCTGGGGCAAAGTGTCTGAATACAGAGGCATCTCCTGCTGCCTGAATCTATTAAATTTATTCTTGAGGGTATTTTGGATTTTTTTAAATCAGTGAAATCATTTGAAGGTAGTTTTCACTGAGCATGAGTAGGAGAATGTGGCCATATGACCTGATGGTGAAAAGTGTTCTCTCAAAATTTTTATTTGTCTTTTAGATATTTTAGTTTTTTTCTAAGGTGAAGATTTGGGTTGACTATTTTGTTCTTGTCCTTTTGAATGTAAAGACTCTGTGATGCAGAGGATATACAGCTGTTAAGTGAGGGTAACAAACTTTTGAAACATAAAGTAAGTAAGTAAAAGAAATAACAGAAGGGAAGGAGGAGGACTATAAAAATCCTCACAGAAAAACGATCCAAGTTTGGGAAACACCTCACTTTGAGGACTTTAAAATCTTTCCTAGGTTTTATAGATGTTTGAATGTCTTTGAAAAATCCAGGCTTCATTTACTGAGGAATATTAAATACAATAATCAAGGGGAGAAATCCTTGCTGAGACCCACTTTCTCTGTGTATGGGCAAGAGGTGCCAATGAGTATTTCCTGCCTCAAGATACCTTATTGACTATATGGAGAATAGAGAGGGATTTTGGCTGGCATGAGCTTTAGTAATCCGAGCAGATAGACACTGAAGCAGTTGTCCAGATTGTCAGAGTAAGATCTGCTCCCAGGCTTCTACATCTTTGTGGCCCTTGTTACCCCAGCTGGCACAAAAACCCCAAAATCATGTAGAAGTTTATGGTGTAGGCAGATACTTGAGTTAACTTTCTCCAGTGCTCAGTGGGGTTTTGGGGCATCTTTTTGTGCCTATCAAAAAGGTCTTTGTCATACAGTCAAACTTCATTTTTTTTGAGGGTTGAGGGTGGGGTGTTTGGGTATGTTTCTTGCCTCTGGCTTCTCAAAGCAAAGTACTGAAATCAGGATCCCTGAGGAAATTGCCATCCCCTGGAGGCTGAGGTGTGAATCACTACAACTCTATGGAAGGCACTGAAGTGATACTGAGCATGTTTATTTTATTGGTCTGGGCAGAGCATCTCATCATTACAAATGTACTATTTTCAACTCAATTCTACGTTCAAAGCTGGCTGGGCTAGTTTTCAGTGACCTGGTGTTTCATCAGAGAGCAAGTTTCAGCGATCATTTGCACATGGGGAGAAGGATCATTGTGTCTCATTTGGCACATAATCTTTTATCCTTTCTGTTGTATGCCTGCTGAGTGCACTGAATAAACCTAAAAGCAATTTAATAGCTATTCATGATGTGATGTCAAGCAGGCCTCAGGGAAAGAGGCTTCTATTTTCCAGGCTAACCAACTTGCCGTCGTGCCACTTTGCAGCACATGTACAATGTGTCTTGTCACATTTCCAAACTCTTGGTGGCAGATCTAGCTGTGCTCCTCCTACACTCTAGTCAGCCCTCCTTGTCTGAATCCACATGGCATTAGGTATGATAGCTCAGACAGGCTTTTTTCACAAAAAGTAATTTTCTTCCAGCTGTGATAACAAATTTGTAGGTCTGTGATAACCATCTACAGCACTTGAGATAACAATACCTCCCACCTGAACAAATTATCCAGCCTTCAAACCTTTACCTGTAACAAAAGACTTAGGTTTTTTTAGACCTGCTGTGTTAAGGTGTAAGGGGATTCTACACAGCCCAACTCCTCTGACAGCATCACAGAAAGAGCACTCTGTCATCTGGCTTACAGTAAAGACCATTCAATTAAAAATGGAAGCGTACATACCTGTGTCTCTTTGTGAAGAATAATGTCCTACAAAAAGGAATGATCTGGAACAACTGATGTTCTGGTACCTGACTGAAAAGCCAGAAGACTGAACTGGGTGGCTCTTGTTGATCAGTCCCCTGTTCCAATATATATTCATTCCATGATTGCATTCAGCCCAGAAATGGAATAAGGTTTTTTAAAAGACCAGTGATGGACTTGAAATTTGGAGATCCATTATATTTTTCTAGGTCCTACAGGGAATGTGGCTAATGAACCTCTGATTCACTTGCATTTATTGCTAATGTAAGTGACTTCTGTATACAGAAGATTCAGTAATATTTCTGCTTTGATTATAAAATATGCTCTCTTTTTACAATGATAAAACAAAATGTTGTTTATTATTTTAGAATAAAACTGTCAACAGTAGCATGAATAATATACTGCTGAAAGACTAGAATAACTCACTATATCCAAATGAACTTTATGTGGATAGTAATTTACCATTTCCTTCTAACAAGGAATTTTTTTATTGTCAATAACCTGGACTGATTTTTTTTTAATTTTTTGACAACTTTGAAATATTTTATAGATAACTGCAAAGGTTGCAGATTAAATGTTCTAAATTAAAAGACAATTTTACCAGCCTTCTGAGAGAGGCAAAATCTACCAGCTCAGGTTTGTTGCTATGAAAAGGTCAGAATTTATCCACATATCTTGAAGTAGATTATCAGGAGTGTTTCTGTTCTTTTGGATGTTAATTTCTTTTGAATACACAATCAAATACTGTGTTATCATAGGATGCCACAGTGTGGTAGCTGCTGGTAAATGCTATGGGTTGAATAACCTTTTCAAATATGTTTTAATATGTGTGTTTGTAATCTTGAATTTTTAAATATAACTGTCCTGTTCCCAAAATAGACGTTTTTTAATTAGAGTGAGTTTTAAGATTTTTCATTATGCTTGTTCATTTGGGGTTTTTTTCCTCATAATATCTCTGGGCTGCGTTTCCACAGTCCTCATAATGTCCTATTTACAGACACACAAGTTGAAGATAAAATGTTGCTATTAGGGGGAGTGCAGAGTTCAGCTATATACTAAAGCAGACTCCCTCCCACACCAGGAATCACTCTGCAACAGATTATGGATTGTAATTACTTGATGTTTTTTTTTAATCTGAATGATGTTTAGGCAATCAATAAGGAGCCTGTGTAGTCACACTGGATCTTACAGTGCTGAAGAAGCAGCCGGCGCTGAAGGGACAGCACAGGGTACATCAGACACTGTGAGTCTGCTTTATGGGAACAGTATACAGATATCAATGCAATATCCCCATATTAAATATTGCACTTGTGGGAGCTTAAAATTTCAACAATCACAGTGCTGATAACTAGCAAGAAGCTTCCAAGAGTCTGGAAAGTCCTTGGTTTTGTTTCCCCACAAAGATTTGCTGCTGTGGTCATGTTGATGCCAATACTTTTTTCCGTTGCAGAGAGATTTAAAAAAAAATTAGGGCAAGGAAAACCAAAATAAGAAGGGGGTTTATATCCTTCTGGTTGATAGAGGTTTAGGATATAGAGTTATTTTATTTAATAACCTGTCAATCTGTTTTCTGTGTTTAGAACTCCTTACTTTCTGGTTATGGTCCGTTACCCTGACCGATCACTTTCATCTCAGGGCATGGGCAGTAGAGAGAAATGAAACAGTGCTTTGTCAAGAGAATTATCTCCTGCTTCTTCAGGAGATGGAAAGCATGTGATAGGCTATGACTCAAGTGCTGCAGATGAGAATGGTGCTATCCCCACCATAACTGATGATGATAAGTCAGATTTATCCTTTCTTTTATTGCTCCTCCAAAACTAGTAGTGATACAGTTCTCAAGCAGAACTATTTTCCTTTCAATGAAACAACTGAAGAGACTCTGCTTGAATTAAATCTTGATATGAAACTCTAATTAACTGCTTTGTTTGTTTGACTAAGATCTCACAGGGAGTTTCACCACCAGACCTTTTCCATTGCCCCAAGATTTTAAGTTTAGGCCAAAATGTTGTCTACCTTGTGGGGTTTTTGTGAGTTAGGCTTTTTTCCCTTTTTCACTGCTGCTTCCCACACAGCTTGTCAGTGTTTTGCAAGGAGTGAGACAAAAGAGTGGAAGAATAAACTGAATGTCTTCTCAACACAATAAGAGAGTGACAGCCACTGACTGGGAATTAGAACTAAAAATATTCCTCTCTATTCTGAAGGTGAATCTTTGAGATAAGAGTAATTTTGCTAATAAAAATCCCCTGATGTCTCATTTCAATAGACTCAATGCAGCACATTCTGGAGTTCCCACTCCCAGGTAGGTTTTGATTTTGCTTAGAAAAACATCAAGAACATTTGTGAGCAAAGTAGTTCTGCCAGTTCAGTCTTTCTTCTTGTTGTTGCCATTGCTTCAGGTAAGATGGTAACACATGCTAGAGGTGAACAACTATTTTAACCAATGTGTTGTTAGACTCTCTTCACACTGGATAGTTTGTTCTACTGACTTACAGATGGGACAATTGACCCAACAGTAACCACATGCAAACATGAACATCAGTGCCTCCTCTGAAATATGGCACTTCTGAAGACAGGTACACAGAGGGAGCTGTATGAAGAGAGACATGACCAATTCTAGGGTCCAGCTGTTAATTTTAATAAACTTAGTTGTGATCTGGAAGGAAATTACTTACTTAGCTGTTATCCTCTTTTTATTTGACACCCAAAAGCCATCCTTCAGGAGGTACTATGGTATTTTATTTCTTTTTTTTTTCCCAAGAAAATTTAATTTGATGCAAGAGATAGAAAAGTTGAGAAGAAATAACTCTGGAAAACAAAAGGGGAATAGTAATTAAGGGCAGATTTCCAAAAATTATTTAAACAACTAGGGATGCAGTTACACTTATAAAAGAAAATGTGACAGCTGCTTGTACTGAGATGTACACAGCTGAAAGAAGTGGGTGATTGTTTCCAGGAGTTTTGGTTTTTTTGTTTTGTGGTTTTTTTGTTTTATTCAGTGCATAAATACTTTTCTGTGGGGAAAAAATAAATGTTGTGGGTTGGAGGGACTTCAGAACTTAATTCTGTATATAGAGACTGTTCTTGACCTGAGATACAGGAATTCTTGGATTAGACCCAGTAGCCATAAGGTCTAAAGGCCTGATATAGTGCAACAATGAAAGTTCTTTGAAGTTCAAGCATGTTTGCTGCCATTTCTCAAGCCAGGCAGAGCTCTGAATGCTTTGGAAGAAAAAATCAGCCCTGGCTCTGGAGTGCACAAATTGTATTATGAATATTCTTTCCCATTCACAGTGCCCCATCCATTCCTAATCTGTAAAGAAAACCGATGGTGTTTCCACAGCTTTCTTTGAGAACCTAAACACCCTTAGACTTTTGATTAACAAATCTCAGGTGAATATCAAGGAAAAAATAAAATAAATCTAAAATTCCTGCACAAATGTTATCTGTCTAAGACACGCTGCCAGCTGCACTTCCACTGTGAAGCTGTCTATTGCTAGCAATTTTTTAATCACATATTCAAGTTTTAGTATATTGTTTTATTCATGAAGAATGGGAAAATGGTAAAGATACCAGTTGGAAAGAGGATAAATTTCCAAGAGACCTGAAATATTTTTATTTTTAAAAATATCTTAAAAAAATATTTTCTTTTATTATTTAGGAACATAAATGAGAGAGAAATCCTAGGAACATTATTTTTGTAGGACACATCAAGAAAAAGAACAAAATACTGCGACAATCTTCCAAACTAATTATATTTCAATTTGTCCCTTGGACCCTTAAAGACTCATACCTCTTTATTTTGTTGTTGTATAAAATTTCAGCAGTAGCTCTTACCAATATGATTGTGATAAAATATAACAGGATGTGCTTACTGACTTCAGGCAGATACCTGGGTTTTCTAGCCTTAATAAGGTCTCAGGAGACTGCTTTTTCAAGGTAAAGCATACTCATGTATGACTTTTCAATTATTTTTTTTTTTATTGCACCGGTTTTACAGGACTTTGTCTCACATAATCTTTTAAATGGTTTCATGTTTATGGTAGCAACAGAATGCTCTCAGTGATAAATGAGGCAAGCATTTTCCTGTCATTTATTCTAATTGTCTTATGCTCAAAAGGCACATGGGAACACATTTTATAACTTGCCTTTGATTACATGTTTTCCATATTTTCACCTGAGTAACCAAGCTGCTAAAAAATGTCATACAATTATTAAATTACTCATAGATAGAACTTTTTAGAAGGTCTTGATGCTAGATGGATTTGGAGTGACTGATACTGAGTAATTTGCTTTTAAAATATTCCTAACAAAATAGGCTGTGCACATGATAAGTCTTCTACTGTTTTGTTTGATTGAGTGAAACAACACTGTCCAATGTTTTTTTGAGAATGGAATACTTAAAACCCAAACAAATCCCAAAGTATTCTAACGTGGTCTCCTCTACAACACTGCAATCATAATCATTGGTTTTAGAGTTTTATCTACACAGTAAATCAAATCAGCTTTATAAACAGCAGCTTAATGAAGTTTAGATTTCGTCAAGATTGTATACAGTTCAGTAATATTCACTCTTTTAAAAGAAATATGGTGTACTCCTGTAATTCCAGGCCAACACTTGGGTGAACAGACAATCTTATTCACCATTTTGAGACTTGGATATGTTCCTAAATACAGTGACCCTGCTTGGGATGATCCAGATTCTTTAACTCCCTGTCACTCACCTTTTGAAATCTGAGGAGCAACAAGTGCAGATTTTTCATTCATCTACTGGCTGTCATCTGACAAGCTCTTGGTTCTAATGTGTAAGACAATTTCATGTTAGACAGTGAACCACAGCCTTTGAGAGCCCTTGCTAAAGAGCCAGAGCCCAAGAATAGATGGATGCATACATACACACATACATACATACATATATACACACACATACATACATACACATATATATACACACACATACATACATATATATATATATGCATATATATATACACACACACACACCTTGATAGCAAAAATCAGAAGTATGCAGAGCTCCCTAAAAACTCTACTGGGAGCTGTTCCATGCTGTGCTCAGCAAATGTAAGTATTACAACACTCAGCTACCTCAGACAGCACCAGCAGCTATGATATATTTTTTTAAAAAATCACCAGTTTCATTCATCAATATTGAAAGTGAGATTTGAATGCTGCATTATGGGTGAAAATGTTCTGCAAAATATACTGGGGTTTAAATAACCTTTATAACACTCAAATTTGCTTTAATACTTTGCTACTCCTTAACAAAGAGTCACATTTTAAAAATGTTCTCAACTTATATTTGCAAAGCTCTGCTCAGAGCAGTAATGTCAGGAAGATGATATATGTAACTGAGAGCAGAGATCATGATACAGTTTTAAACGTTTCTTCTACTAAAGCATCTGTTCTGAAGAAACTGTAATGGATTTTACTATGGCTGAAGTTCTCTTTCTATCCAAGCTGACAGAAATCTGTGGCTGTTTTTAATGAGGACCAAAATGTTACCTGATGTACTTTTAGAGGTAATTTTACAAAAATATTTTTGCTTGGAATTAAAAGAGATGTTCCTTCACCTGCAGACTCTGGTAACCTCTTACCCCTGTCCTGTTGGTGCATCTCTGCTCAGAAGAGTCTGAGAACAGGTGGAGAATGCACTGAAATGGGTAAAGCTGCTGCCAGCACCACCATATGGCACAGCAGTGGATAGAGGTGAGGCTGTGCAAAGTGGCAATCTCCAGCCTCTGAGATGAAGTCTGGGATAATTTTCCATCACATTAGATGTATTTATTCTGTGATCATAGTTTTCTGTGTGTGAAATGAAGTTTGCTGTACTTCTAAGTTCAGTTTGAAAATATTAATCCAACCATTTCCCTGTTTCTGGGGTTGGCAGTAGAATGTTGAGGGATGTTTTGAGAAAGAAAAAAGGAGTAGAATTCAGGTTTTAATAAACTCTTTCTGATGAAATGAGAATTCCTGTTGGCAAGGGAAGTGAGGAATAATTTATGTTTTCTTCATGGACAAGGTATCAGAGAACAGCAAAAGAGCGTCTGCAAAGGAAGATGAGCCAGGAGCCAAGGGCAGCACCAGGACAGGCAGAGCAGAGCAAACAGGGATGCAGCTGGCAGACCCCAAAATGCTGATAATGACCATCTGAATTCAGGTCAAGAATCTAAAGAGAGGAAGGTAGCAGCCTAAGCCTAAGCATCCTTATGGCATGGCTGAGGAGAAGGGCGGTTCCCGAGATGCTGGAGGGAGGTTTGTGCCATGGAGGCCCCAGGTGAGGCTTCTCATTGCTCCTACAATTCCACTCAGCTGGTCTGAGGTCACACAACTGCTGCTCTGGAGAAGACTTTGTGCTGCTGAACTTCCAGGGCAGGATGGATGAGCATGCAGGGGCTGAAGGGATGTTACAGGTTCTTTAGGATGGTCAGTCTGCTGAACTCAGACGTGAAAGAAATGTGTCACACCCTTGCCTTATTGGCTGTAGCTCCACTAGTAAAAATGAGTTAAATTAGCTGAACTGTTAATGTATATTCATCTGTGATTCTTACAGCTTGCTGCAAATCTGCTTCTTCAGAGCACTAGGACTCCATTAAAAACAAAGTTACCTGTCAAAAACCATAAAAAACTGTTTAACTGTATTTTTGGAGACAATGAAGAAAGCTCTTATGCTCTATTTCTTTGATTTTTGAAAATGCTAAGGATTTTCTGATGAGGAGGTTTCTAAAAACGGTTTGTGAAGGTTGAGGTATAGGGATGCCAGTCTTAAAAATCAAGGTGAAGCTGTACCTCTTCAGGGGACACAGTACAGGTTAGTAAAATGAGGTGGGTTAAATGCAAAAGACTGAGAAATCTCCCAATCATTAAATAGTGCCAGTTCCCCAGGGTGCTACAGTTCTCTTTAGAATTCCTATTTTTCTGCAGTAGAGTACATACCAAAAATGGATGTACTTTTCAACCTTGTCCAGAATTGGAAGAAAAATTTGATCTTTCTCAGATTAGATTTTTTTGGGATTTATTGTTTTGTTCATGCTACTTTTTAAATTTGCTGCAGACTGAAAAAAGTGGGAAAAAGTTTATAGTATGTGCAGTCATTGGATAATAACTTTACTTGGTCTCTATTTTTCTAGAAAAGTATTAAATATATCTAAAGTTTCAAGTGGATGACCATAGAAATACTTCACATGGGTCTTGCCAGAAATTTCTATTTTAGCCTACAAATCTAAGTCAATCAGATTTGCAAGAGACATCTGTGAGAAGCTCATTTTCAGCAGGTTGCTTTTAATCAGTCTGAGTATTTCCTTGAGCACATCAGACTTCTGTAAGCACTGAAGGAGAACAGTTTCTAGCTCTCCTTCAGTGCAGCATTCACCCTTATAAATTTCTGGTGCCGTTGAAATAAAAGGCATGGGGTTTCTTTTATTTTTTTTATTTTTTTTTAGACTTAACTGACTGCAAGTAAAAATAAGGCTGACTTTAATACCACTTAAAACCATTGAGTTTGGCACTGGTTGTAGTTAGCTGTAGTATCTTTTATTAGCAGAAGAGAAAAGATTCAGAAATACTCCTTGGCTTTTGTTTTGTGTGTAGGTATTGCTATTTACTATTCAGCTTTTAAAGTTTTAGAGTAAAAAAAAAAAAAGAAACATGTCAAAGAGCATTTTGTTTTATCTGTGTAGTTATCTGGGCACTACCAATGGCCAATGACACTGAATGCTGCTTGAATCTGCTGAGTCCTGACTGTGCATTGTATGTATGTCCTGTGCCATCTTGGGCCCTGTGGGACAACCATTCTAAAACTGAAATAATGGAATACAATAGTTATTTGATATGTTCAAGTGTGATACAGCCATACGATGTCATTGATTTTTCCCAAACTACAACTTTCATCTGATATGTAACAGATTATCAGAAAATAACATTTTGGGATCTTTGAGTGTTACTGAGAAATGTTTGTTTCCTCCTGCTTTTCTCCTTCCAAGAAAAAGATGCCATTTTCAAACTTCAACCCTTTCTTAATTTGATAGGTCTTCCAGAGAAGCATGATTTTCTTGAATTCCATGATGCTTATACTGGATTCAAGTTGTTCTCTCCCATGTGTGGCACGATGCCTGTCTGTCTGCTGTCCTCATCCACCACTGGCCTGCAGCACCCACAAAGCAGGCACAGACTGTCAGCTGCACAAGCTGTGCCATTGTCTGGGAATGAGGAGGCATCACTTTATCCACGTGTGCTCCATCATTTCTGAGTGATTGCTGGGGGATGCCTTGCGCTCCTCCTGGGGCTGAGGGAGCTGCACAGCACGCTTGGCTTCTTGCTGGGGCACATGGGGGGACTGTGACTGTCTTGGATCACAAGAGCATTGAGCAGCACCTATGTAAAGTAATCTCTGTTCAAAAACAAGGCCAGCAAGGTGACATGGCAGCCTGGTGTCCCTGTAAACACCAGCCTGGCCTCAGAAAAAGAACAGCATAGCCAGCTCACCAGCTTGAATTAAATGCTGTGTAAGAAAGGCTCACCCACTTTTTACAGAGAATGAAGATATCAGGGGTAATACCAGGAACGGCAGATAAGTTCCATTGCAACCAGATAGACTGTTTCCTTTTAAAATATCCAAAAATGTGCCAGATTATAACCCAAATTTAGCCAATAAACTCTCTGGCCAGAGACACTTCTATCTCACTCTGTGATGGTACAGCTCATAGCATGATATGATCTTGGTTTTGGCTCTGTCCATATCTGCCACATAGAAAATGAAGTTTTCTTCTGGAGCTATTCAGATTACTCCTAAATGCTCAGCATAGGTTAGCCTAAATGAAATAGGTCTCCAACTGACATTTTTGGCCTATTATTCTACTTTAAATTAGAGGATCGGAAGTTAAAAAGGACATAAATTTTCTTACTAATTCTTCAAGTTCTCTCTAACAGCATCTAATAAAACCTCATCAATGTAAGTATTGTTCAGTCTTTCCAAACTAAAATTTACAGGGAAAGGCAGAGGGAGGAACATGTATGTTTCTTCCTGGTTTTCTTCTGAAATAAAACCTTGTTAACTCTAAGGAGAAGTTGCAAAATGAAGTGATTGTGTTATTTCATTAACCTTTGGTTATAGCCAATTTTGCCTTAATGGCAATATGTAAATTTTCCCTCAATTTGGATGTCATTCTACTGGCATATGGAATATTGTTCATAGGATTCTTACTGGGTCAGTAGATGTTTCTTCTGTCAGTGGTATTTGCGAAAGCAGAATCTTACTGCCAATAAAAAGTGTGCTGTAACATCTTTAATATGCAAACATATGTTCATCTTAAAACTGCCCTTGTTGCTAATAGCTGCAAGCTGACATCTGCTTCTGTTAGTGAGCCTTGTCTAGGTCTCCAATAGCTATTTGAAGAGAAAAGCCTGTGCAGAGTTGCAGAGTTCAAACTGTGAAGGGATTTCAGCTATATGTTCTAGAAATCTTTAAGAAAATATTTATTCAAGATATGAAATCTTTCTGGAAATAATTGGAGTAGCTTGAACCAGTCTCGGAACATGACAGACTAGGGAGCACTTTCCAAACTCATTGTGGAAGTGGCTCAATTGAACATGATTTAGTGAGTTTAATAACTGGATTGGCCAATAATTTGCTTTCCTAGCATGTCAGTGTTGTGTACAGCTGTATCTCATTTGCTCCACTCAAATATATATTAGCTAACTTCTAAGGGCAGCCAGAGTGAAGCCATCAATTCACAGATATCCTTGCTGGCAGCCCTGTCAATATAACTCCAGAGCCATTGGCTCCAAAGCCTTTCCCACACTGCTTTCTCAGTAATGCAGTGCCTCAAAAGCCTGAATTAAAGTACAGTACAGCATAATAGACCAGACAAAAGCTTTCTGTTCTCCCTTTAAGGAACACCATTTTACTCTTCAACCTGCACAGTTGAGGAAGAGGCAGGGTACAGAAAGGAGGAGAAGTGACAAAGTAAGGATGATATAAAGGGTGTCTGTCTGGTAATAGACAGCAGTACTTCTCGCTTCCTTTAACATCTGCTGCTGCAGAAGTTCAGGCTTTCTAGTATATTCAGCATATTTCTATGCTGGTATGGGGATCTATTTTGTATTTGTGCTGAAAATCATTTTAATAATAAAGGGATGTTTCTGTTACATCTGAGCAGATTTTACCCAGAGCCAAGGCCTTCTCTGCTCCTCCCCTCACACTGGGGAGGAGGCTGGAGGTGCACCAGGACCTGAGGGGACACAGCCAGGACAGCTGACCCCAAGTGACCCAGGGGATGTCCCAGACCATAAGGTATCATGTTTAACAGGAAAAAATCTGGGCAATAAGGACTGAAGGGGGGACATTTGGATGGTTTTTGGCATTTCCCAAGTCACCATTGGGCAGGATGGAGCCCAGCTTTCCTGGGGATGGCTGAGCACCTGTTCCCTCACAGGAAATGGGGAAGTAATTCCTTGTTTTTCTTTGCTTGTGTGCAATGTTCTTTCTTTACCTGTTACACTGACTTTATCTCAACCCACAATTTGTCACTTTACCCTTCTGGTTCTCTTCCCTATCCCACTGCAGGGAGTGAAGGAGCAGCTGCACGGGGCTGAGCTGCCACATGGGTTAACCCACGGCATTACCTTAGAACAGGGAGGATTTCCCCTATTCATATTTCAGAGGCTTTTTTTCAGTATCAGCATTTCAACTACTGTCTGACAATCTTGCTGTGACATCAGAGAAAAAAGATTCTGTCAACAGTTCAATTTAAAATTTTATTTTTTACACTTGTAAAGGAGTTCTGATAGTAATTCACCTCTTTTCTATATTAAACTATTTAAAAGATGTCTCTGTGGGTTCCATCTGCAAGCTGATGAATCTGAAATTTGTAGCAGCAATGCTGGGAAGAGTCTGGCTGTTTCTTACACTGAGCTACATATTTTCTTTTTGCAGATCCAAAATTCTTGCAGTTTCTAGAGTACTTGTTCTTAAATGGCATCTACTGACATTGAGACCATCTACAGCCATTAAGGCTGAGGAAGAGCACGGCTGAGGGGCAGGGTTTGCCATAATCTGCTAGGACACAGACTTTTGGAAGAAATAGATTATTTGGGGAAAGAAGAGACAAGATGATAAATAGACCAAGTATTAATTAGCAGTTAATGACTCCAGAGGGAGGACAGACAGCTTGAAAGCAATTTGTAGGCTTAGTCTGGGAGATGGTTTCCCCTCAGAAGCACTCCAGAGGAGAGCTCTGTGGCCTTGGAGACGAGGAGATTGGGAAGCTGCTCAGCTGGGCATGACACACTCTGAAGCTGAACTGTGGCTCATGAAATGTTTTCCCTGCATTTGACTCTATTTATTGCATCAGGTTAAAAAACACAAAGCTAAATCTATTCAACATTTTCCTGACTAGTACAGAATTCCTGGAATTTACAGGAATCTGTTAGTTACTAATTGTACTTACTGCCCCAGCTCAAAGCATACATTAGTATACATCAAGTTTGTAGTCCATAAAATGATTTATTCTAGGCTGAGTGAAGATGGCTGCGTATATTCACACTACTTTTATTGGAGAAATAGTTCCCTTTCAGCATGTTCCTGCTGCTTTGGATTTTTGCCACCCTGGTGTGTGATTAGAGGCAGAGGATGGTGTGCATGTTTCATAACAGGGGGCAATAAGAAGGTCCAAATACTGAATATGAGCTTTTTTTGCAGCGGATCTTTGCTACTAATATAGTTTTCTTTGTCTTGCTCCTGCAGGTATTTAAAAAATAATCATAAACTGAAAAAGTCACAGTATTACAGTGGCCAAATAAATTTAGAATGACAATTCTAAATTGTCTATCAATAGTTTCTTTACAAGGAATTAATTACAAAGTTACCACTGTTAGCTATTAATGTTTGCATTTGTTCCTTCCACCCTTGTACTGATCACTGTGCTCAGATGTTTAAGATGTCATGGCTGGTTTGGGAATAAAACAATAATTTTCTTGGATTGTGACCCCTATGGGCAGCACCAGATTTTTCTGGTACTTTAAGAAGGGATTTTCTTATTGAGAGTAGGAGTACCTTAAAATTAAATTACTTGTGAAACAAGACAAGGTGCTCCTAGTTATCTTGTTTCCTCTGTAAAATAGAACCAGTGATGCTCCAAATCTCCCTTGTGAAGTACCCCATTGTAGAATTCAGGACTTGTGCAAACTATGGAATGTTTCTTTCATCCTTTCCTGCTCTGGATTTCATGACTGGACTCATTCTTCCATTAGGAGCTTGAGCTTGCAGGGCAAAGCCAACGTGCAGTGGGTGTCCCTGACTGGGATGGGGAACAGTTTCTGGAACACAAAATAAAGCTGGAACCACAGTAATGTCCAGTGAAAGGAGTTCCAAAGCACTAGATTTTTGTAATGCCTCTCTTATGGAAAGAAACTTTTTTAAAAACTCAGTATTTTATCAGGAGTGTAGATGTGGGAAGAAAAATACCTACATTTTTTTAGTATGTCCAGAAATCAAGATAAAATAAAGAAGAAATTTTCTATTTCAAGAAGGGACTGAACAGCACAAGGTCTACCTGACTGATTTCATTAAAAAATTCTGAAATGTACTGTCACAGAGGGAAATTGCCATTGTCAATATTTTTTTTTGGTTAAACATAACTAAGCAGGGGCTCAAAAAATTAATTCTCAAAGAGGTAATTAAAATTAATGTCTGTGATGGATAGAGGAGCGGGGGAAAGTATAACTGCTTGTGTTTAAATAAATCATAATCTTGGAAAAAACCATGAGATTGTGTATGACCTGTAATTGGAAAATACTGGGGGAGAGGGTTGCATTCTTCAGAAGAGACAGAAGCTTACCTGATGGCTGATAAGTGGCTTTAACTCTCTGCTCTGGAATCTAAATTAGGTAGAAATATTCTCCTCTCAAGGTCTCCTGTCTTGGTTATTCCCTTGAGCACTGAAAGGACTATATATTCATCTACTGTACTCAAGTGACCCAGTATGCTGCCCAGCTTCTCCTGGTTGTCATGTGAAGGATAAAAATCTATTTTACCCCTTGTTATTCAGGGGATTTTCTTGTTTTTCCTAAATGAATAAGACTCCCAGTAAGTCTTTGTATTACTTAGAATGAAGCAAAACTTTGAGGCCTGTGAGCAGAACTATGGAATTTAATTATTTTACTATAATTCAGCTTGTCTTAATTTTATGTATATATTTAATAGCATTTATTTTACATATACTCTATCTCCAACTTTATTTTAGTGGAAAAATTAACCTCTGTGAAGAAATTAACTTTTAGCCACATGTCGTCTTTAGTTCAGAAGTAAGAGTAGGGTTCCCTAGGCCAGATTTCAAGGGGAGCCTTCCTTGTGCAGATCTGTGTTTTGCCTGAGACAGTCCTGGCAGCAGGGCATCCCTCTGGCTAGATGCATGAGATTCTGAAGGACCAAGATCTCCTTTTCATGCATTTTTATTTGTTCCCTTCAAGCCTGGTTTCTGTGATATTGCCAGTCACTGACTGATCCCTTAGTTTCTTCCAGTGCAGCTGAAAAAAATTTTATTTACTAGAATTAACAAGATGAGCTTATTTATAAAACCTGAATCAGACATTTATGGGGACAAGACCTTGAAATAAAGAAGCCTGGTTGTTTGGGGATTTTATAATTAATCTGACCTTCATAATTAGCATGTGGACCTATAGTAATTTGAATTTAATCTCTTCAAATTCAATATCAATCTCTTTCTCAAAAAAATATTGTTTGAAGCCTCCTTTTTACTTTAATTTAAACTTATGAAGCTGATTTGTGAAAGTCCCTTTTAAATTAAAAATAATACTTTATTTCCTTAGCCAGAAATTAATGTGTTGGTGGTCTCCTTCCAATTGTCTGGGAAATGGAACAGTGCAAAATTCTTGCCTTTTTATGTTAGCTTCCTAGATGGCATCATTTTTCTAAGAAAATGCCTGCAAAGCAACCTGTTGTTCCATAGAGGACATATACATGCTGGGTTTCAGTTTAAAAGGAGCTGCTATGAATGTCAAAACAAAACAATTAAGGAAAGATTAATTGCATTTTTCAGGTAGCTAATCTTTGTTTAAAGAAAAAAAAAAAACAAACAAACAAAAAACAACCCTGCAAGATTTTTCCTCTCTTAACATTTTTGCTTGTTTAGTTTATGTTTTCTTGCAACACACTGGGTTTTAGGGTGGGTTTTTTTTCATATTAATTTCTTCCATCTTGCTTGCAGGAAACAAAAGCTAGATTGTGAATGCAGTAGGGATTGTAGAAGGAAGAGAAGCAAGTCCTATGATTAAGATAATAAAATTATATAGAGATTTTTCTTTTTCCTTTGCCTGCAGATTTTCTTTTTGCTAGGATGGCCTTGTTATGAGCATGTCCTGGGGTGACTTGCTTGATGCTTGAACCTGTTCTGTTTATGCTGGATATTGAGTTTTGCACTTTTAAGACTGGTTCTGAGAGCAAAGGGGGGAAAAGAAGTGCAGTTTGTGTTGAGAAAGAGCTCTCACTGGCCTGCATCCTGCCCCTGGACTGTGCTGTCAGCAGCACGGACAGTGGGAGAGAGCTCTCCTTTGCTTTTTGTTTTTTTTAGCTAGCTGAACCAGAGAAGTTCCCCAGATGGTGGCTTTTCTTTTTCTTGGACTGCTCGGCCCTGCTCTGGACTGAAACCCAGAAAACCCTGGGAGCTCACGCCTGTGGCCCACAGGGGCCTGGGCCTCAGCACTTTCCAGCGCCAGTCCAGGAACGACTGATAAGGGACTGGATGAGCTGACCTACACCCCATGACAAGGACTTACTGAATAAGCCATAGCTTCAGAACAACAAGAGGTTTTATTGTTTAATATTATTCATTTTTTATGCTTGTGAATACTTTGCTTGTGGATGTTAACTGTGAAACAGAGCACAGTGCCTGTGGAAATTGCAGGCTACATAGCTTTCTCAGTCTTGCCTGAAAAAGTGGCCTGGGAAATCATGGGGAGTTAATTAAAACAATCCTCAGAGACAGAAGACAGCCTTGCAGGTGCTGTTTGTCTGTTCCTTGTTTTCTTGCAAGAGAAGGTCGAGGGGTGGTGTAGCCCACTGACCAATGATGGTGATGTGTTAGTTTACTAACAAATAAGAATTTCTTTTCTGTACTTTCCACGTATCGGTCTATAAAAAAGACCTGAGGTAATAAACCGAGAGAAATTCTCCTGATCGACTCCCAAGAGAGTCTGTGTTGTTCTTCTCGCCGTTCCCAATAGAGTGACACTTTGCTTGTTAAAGAAACAGTTTTTTTCCACTTTTCTTCAAAGAAATATTTTCCTGAACTAGTTGGTGGAGGGGCCGCTTTAATTTATTTTCTAGAGGGACCCCATTCAGAGGTTTCCTCCCAAAATTTGCCCTAAACCAGGACAGAGCAGTACTGTTTGTAGGCTCTCTATAACTCGTTTTCAGAACATATTAACACTGTGCTGTGCCTGCTAAAGCATCTCCCTTGAAGAAGGTACCTCTTAACACAGGCACGCTGCTGTGCCAGGGCTGCTGACAGACACCAAAGCTTTTGCTCACCAGATGACCCTGGCTCTGTCTGCATTTGCCTAAAAGACAGGATAAAAAGCCCATCTTTCTCCTTTTTTTTGGCAAAGGTATCTTATGCAGCTCAAGCTATTGATTATTTCAAAGCCAATAAACACTTAACACTCCTTGCCTCAGTCTTGCATCTTTAAAATGTGCAAGTAACGTCACCCTTTATCTTTCCAATGTGTGAAATGAGAAAGGGGAAGGGAGATTTTCACCCTTGAAAAACTCAGAGGCCCACCTCAGCATTGAAATAAGTTCTCTGGTTACACCATGGGTAAAGAGGAGATCTTAAAAAAAAATTTAAAATTATTCTAAATTATTTTCATTATGTGGACCTTGTCCTATTCCTGTGATGACCACTGATAGGGCACAATGAACTGAGGTTGTGTCAGGAGAGGTTCAGATTGTGTATTAGGAAAAAGTTCTTCACCCAGAGAGTGGCTGGTCACTGGAATAGGTTCCCCAGGGAAGAGGGTTTAGTAGTTTAGATTTAAGTACTCCTACAGGGACCAGAGACTTGGAGCCCATGATCCTTATGGGTCCTTTCCAGCTTGAGATACTCTGGTCCATGACAGATTTCAATATCTACAGTGCATGGAAATTCTCCTGTGGTCCTTGGACTCATGACCCTGAGTAGTAAGGCAGAATAGCTTCCCTCTGGGAAGGAACAGACCCTTCCCTGGGCTTTCCAAGGTGATAATGTTCAAGGTGATAATGTTCAAAGTATATGCTATATAGAGGGCAGAAAAAGTATAACATGCTGGTTGTGCTTTGTTTTGTTTTTCTTCTAAGAAAGGACAATTTAATTTACAAAGGTAAAAAATTAGTATGCAAAAGGTGAAAAAAACCTTCTTACTGCAGAACAGGGAATTAGCTTCATTTTTCCTGTTCATTAAAAATTCCCCAACACTTCTTTGTGGCAGAAATTCAAAGGCAGCCTGTTTACTTGACTTAAACTGGACAAAAACTTTGCAAATTATAGTGATTCAAACATGTCCTGTTCATCAGTTCTTCTGATGGAGGCAGATCCTCCACGTTAGTCTGGTATCCTGTGACAGTGAATTGAAACTCTATTTCAAAGTAACAGGACTCTCCAGAGACAGAGTCATCCAATATCCTGCATCTAATTGCACAGTACAGGGCTTGAGGATTTCTGTCCATCTAATAAATTTCCTTGTGATCTCATTTTCTAAAGTAGCAACAGTTTACTTCTCTTTATTTCTTGCCAATAAGAACTGGGCTAAAGAAAAGTTACTTGTAGGGCTTTGAAGTATTGAGTCATTCATTTATTCATAGAAATAATTAACGGCTGTAGTTTTACATTGACTGTTTTTCTGTTGCACTAGATAGCAATTTAATCTAGGTTTTAAATCATCTGCAATCATTAACAAAAAAAAAAAAAAAAGGCCAACCAAAAATAAAATAGTCTTTCTTCTTCACATTTAAAGCTAATTTCTCTTTTGTGTTAGATGACTAAATACCTACCATCAGAAATAAAGCATAGTATGAAAGAGCTAAGCATAATAATACCGAATAAATAGTTAAATATGGAAAGGACCAAAAAAATAAACCAAACAAAAACCCCAATAACAAACAAATAAACCCCCTCACTGGTGGGGTTACCACTGAGACACTTGTCCAGGTGTTAGGAGACTTCTGCAGCCTCAGCCTGCTGCAGAGGGGTTTCAAGGAATCCATAAACCCCTGTAATGTTCCTTTTAGCTTTGCCTTGATATAAGGTAAGGTGGTATACAGGAAGTTCAATCATCCTTCCTCTACAGTAGAAGGTTATTTTCCAAGGTCTGTCTTACAGTGGGTCAGCCCTGCTGGATGATCCTTTACTTCCTCCAATGGGGGCTGGGTGAATGTGGTGAGACCCTCTGTGGGAGCTGTTGCCCTGCCCAGGGCAGCAGGAGACTGCAACCCTTTAAAACAAATATCCCAGAGTCTGCAGGCTTCCAAAGAACATTTTGAAAACAAAATTTTATTTCATTGGTTCACTTCTTAAGCTTTATGGTTTTTGAGTTCTAAAAAGCTTTGATAGGTATTATGCAAATTGTATAATGATTAAAAGATTGTTTCATTTTTTTCAGAGTGCATTGTAAAGTAAGCACACTAATGGAGGATTTTATCCTTAAATTGCGACACTATCTGTGTATGGCAGAAAGCTTGACCTTTTTAATAACTACCCTCTCATTGATGGTTTTCTTTTGATTTTGTTTTTTAAATATTTTTTCCTGGGATGGGTAGGGGGTTGACAGTGGTTTTTAGGGGGTTTGGGGTTGGTTGTTGGTTGGTTGGGGGGATTTTTTTGCTGTTGGTTAATTGGTTTAGGTTTGTTTTAAAGGTAGTGGGGTTTCATTGATTTCAGAATGCAATTTAAAAAATTGTTTTCCATAGCACATGCATAGACTTGCTCATACAGAGTTTAATGCCCAGGTCTCACTAAATTTCGACTAGACTGCACATGAATTAGCTTTTATACTGACACTAAAAAAAGTCCCAAACTGGTTTATAAAAATATTTCCTCCTCAAAAACAAGTGCAAGAGAAATTTATTGCTTGAGAGTTTTAGATCAACTCTGTATCTAATTGTCATTACTGCCAGTGATGCTTTGAAACCCAGCTCCAAGTTTATCATATAACATTTGGTATCAGCCGTAAAATTCTCCAGTGTTTGATTGAATGGTAAATGTTATTATCCTCCCAAAAGGTTTTAATTAAGATGTTTGGAGGCCAAACAGCTGTGCATGGAAATGCTTACTTCAGCTGAAAAAATCAAACTTTGGAACCCATAGTTTCAAATACTTAATTTATATGCCTTATCTTTGCTTATTATAGAAATCTAAATAAATGGGACTAGTGGAAATTGCAGACACTTCTGCTGGTACAAAGTGGGGAGCTGGGAATGAAAATGAGCACTGGATTCATCTCTTTGTATTTGCAGAATATCTGATTGCTACACCTTGGCACAAGCGTCTGTACCAGAGAGGATTGAGTCTGGGGGGGGATAAGGCTGAAAACTCAGGAAGACTTGAAGTAGTGCATGACTCTGAGTGATTATCTAAATTACAGATAGAAAATTCCTAGAAAATCATTCTTAAATACATAGTATCCAGGTGTAGGGCATCTAGTGATCTCTTATGCTAAAACTTTTGGAATGTGGGCAGTTTTTTTGTAAGGGTTGTATCTATCCCTCACTCAGTTTTTATTTATGACTGAAGTGAATGGGGGTATGGGTACCAAGCTTTTGGAACTTGTTTGTGGAGGGGCAGGGAGGGAGGTTGTTTCTGTGGTTTGCTTTGGTGCTTGTTTGTTTTGCTTTTTTAAAATCTCAGCAAATTTTACTGCCTTCCTCAAAAATGCACTGTAAAATGTGCATGTTATATGGCTCTGTTTAGACTTCAAGTTTTCTGGGGGGTTTATGGTGGGGTTTCTTTCTGAAAATTCCCTAGCATGTAATTCTTGCAGCATAAAAACATAACTGGGAGTATAAAAATTTTCAAAGCAAAACAATCTTCTGCCTGCACTATGAACCAAAGCAGACTGGGGGACTCCTAGAAAGCCCAGCAACTGTTGGGCAAAATTACTTTAATTTTTTCTATTTTGCTGATTGAATGGGTTTGAAAATTGGGAGTAACCTTGAAGACTGAACAAAGAAATTCAGTATTTTGAGCCCAGCAAAGGAGATAGAGGTGTCCAAGGGCCAGGGACTGAACTGCCTTTTAGCAGATGCCTTGTTGTACGGGCAGATCCTTGTTGTACATCCTTCTAGGATCTGACAGTGAAAGTAGATACATGAGGTCTACATGAGCACCCCTTTTCCTGTGTTTTCATCCTCTCTGTGACTGTCTCACCTCTTTCCAGAAACAAATTACCAGAACGTACCTGAACAACTGTGTATGCTACCTCTGTAAATTAAAAAAAATAATAGCTGGACCATTTTAATAGCCTCTTTCCTGGCAGGCACATTTCAGCTGTCATAGGAATCTAATTTGGAGTCACAGTAGGTTTCCAGCCATTAGCAGATGCTGTAGGTTACATTCCATTCACTACCCTTGGAAAAAATATCCAGCATGCATTCTAACAAAGGAGAACTGTGCCTCTTGGAAAGAGGCTTGCCACGCTATAGAACTCCTGCTTTAAAATGTTTTTCAAAAAAGAAAGAGATGCGAGAAATCTTCATGTTCCGGGAGGGCAAGAAAGCAAATGTTCACACCGTGTTCACTTCCCAGTATATAAGGGCCACTTCCCAAAGTAAACGAAAAATGAAATTAGGACAGAATTCCAGTGTCAATAAAATACAGTCTTTTTTTGTGCTAGTGTCATTCAACTGAATTTCAGGGTATGCTTGCTTTCTTCCCTGCTGTGCTCCCCCTCAACTCATACAGCTCTTACCTTACTGGCTCTTACATTGGAGATAGAATAGAAATCAAATTCATGGGGTGTTCTCTCTCCTGTCTCCTGTAGTGCCGTTGTGATCCCTAGAAGATGGAAGAGAGGGTTTCCTCTTCAGTTCCCTTGAATTCAGGGGGTAATAATGGCATTTACCACTATGTTCAAAAAGCAGCTAAATGGCAATACCCAGGAGTCTGAAGGCATACTGTCAGTCAAGAGAAGTGTCAGTCTTGCTCTTGGCAGGGTGTAGCTGAGGGCAGAAGTGACCAGGTGTCCCAGTCACTGGTGACAGCACAGAGGGGACTGCACTGTGGCGAGGGAACAGCTCAGTTTGACAGCCCTCCCCAAGTGTGAACAAGCCCCAGGTAAAGCCCCTCACTTGCAGCATGGGGCTGAGGGTACAGTTGTTTAGTAGCAAGAAAAGAAGGCTCAGGGGAGACCTTTTTCCTCTCTACAGCTACCTGAAAGGTTGTGCCAAGGTGGGGGTCTGTCTTTTCTCTCAGGCAGCCAGGGACAGGACAAGAGGAAATGGCTTCAAGTTGTACCAGGAGAGGTTCAGCTTAGATATTAGGAAAAATTTCTCCACTGAGAGAGTGAATAACTGGAATGAGCTGCCCAGGGAAGTGGAGTCCACATCCCTGAAAGTGTTTAAAGAAACTGGTAGAAGTAGCATTTGACAATATGGTTTAGTGGGCATGGTGGCATTGGTTGAAGGTTGATGATCCTGAGGTCTTTTCCAACCTCAATGATTCTGTTTTTCATTGGAGCTGCCAGGTCCCCCTGCACCATTGCACTGATTTCAGGCACACAGAGGTGAGGTGAGAATAAACCCTGTGTGCTGTAGGATCTGTAGCTCTGGGAAGCTGTTGGGAATTGCTGGAGGGCATGCTGTACTGTTGGGAGTCCCAGAGGAGCCTCACTAAGATATCAGAACCCATTATATGGAAGCTATATTTCCAAATGCTTGCAGCAGAAATCTCAATGTGGCAATAACTGGGAATTATGACCCTCGGGGTGGAAAGCAAAATGTTCTGTTATTCTGGGAGGAGGTAATGGATGTCGTCTCAGCTGCTGCGCTCCGTGCTGCAGCTCTTCTGCCTGGATCACCACAGTGCAGAGGAGCAGGGAGCCCCCTGTGCTGATGGTGCTCTCACTGAAAGGGACAAAGGACTCTGGCCCTTGCTCCCCCTGGTAGCTCAGGCGTGGTGTTTGTGGAACACCTGGCAGAGAGCTGGGGGCATCCAGCTGATGGTCACTGATGTTCACTCTCTGTCTCTCTGCCCTGTCATGTGCTCTTATTGTAGTTTTGCAGATTTAACACTCTGGGCTTGAATTTAAGACTTCACAGTGATGTGAAGAATGATTAGAAAATGATGTTTTTGTAAAGTTTTATGATCTGCTTTGGTATAGGTACCACACAATATTCAGCTAAGGATTATGCAAAAAGGCACTTAACAGAAGAGACTGAATGACCAGATATCCAGGTTTCTAAAAGCTTATTGATCAGCCAAGACAATGCAGCTAAAGTGCTTGAAATTAAAAATCAGCCTCATATTTTCTTATACTAGCAAAAGTTAAAGTGTAAATCAAAAATACACTTATAAAAAAGTAGGATTTTCAAATCCAGAGAAAGCCATTTCAGTAAGAATCATTCTCATTTTGATTGTCTGGCAGGCTGAATAGGAACTGCAAAGTATTCTTTTCTGAAAGAGGTGGGACAAAGGTATTGGAATAAAATTTTAATTGTCCTCAAGTATGTATGTGTGACTACACCGAACTACTGTTACAACAGAAGATAAAGGCTGCTCATTTCTCCAAGGTGGTCATTTGAATTTTTTTTTTTAAAAAAGAGAACTGGAAAATTAGCCAAAATGCCATAATTTAAAATGGATGTGACTGTGTAGTGTTCAGTCAGCAGATCATGGCAGAGCAATTTGAGCCAGAGATAGCATGTTAAATAATGTGTGGTATTCAGCTTTCTTTCCAATTCTTAAATCTGAAACCAATGTATGTGGATGAAAACCATATGAGACCAAAATGTCTTTTTCTCCTGTTTTTTAATAAAAATTGATTTATAATATCCAAAATCAGCTGCACATATTAGATATGGATGATTTCCATTTTCCTACAGAATTAATGTGGGTTTTTTAATGAATATTTATTTTCTGAGATTATTCAGAAGCAAAGACCTATTTTTAAATGAGTAGAAACTTCTGCTAAACAGAGGAAATATCTTTCCTGTTCTCTATTTTATCTACAGGAAAGCTCACATGGCAGTGGCCCAATTTAAGCAATAAGACATTTTGAGGTGATCCATATTTGAGATCATATAAAGTTTAAAATTAGAGCTCAGATAGTATCTAAGATTTTTTTTTAAGATAGATTTTTAAGGAGAAATCTCAAATATAGAATAGCTTAAGAGCCAATTTTATACAATGGTCTTTGTTATCTAGTTAGGCTTCTGTTCCCAATAAGAGGAAGTGGGCAAGTATCTTCTATATTACAGGAATGTGTCCCTTTTAGTTACACATTTCAGCCTCACCTTTAGTTATGCACTGCTTCCTGTAAGACTTATGCATTGATAGCCCTGCCCTTTGTAGTTTTGCCTGCAGTGCCCCTAAGAATGAAATAAAAAATTTTCATAATGTGAGAGAAGCTTGAACTGGTGACAGACAGGAGGTAATGAGGGCAGGTGGGCAAGTGCTGGGGTCCCTGTGCTCCCTGCAGAGCCTCGGGACAGAGAGGGGTGGTGAATACTGGGCACAGCCGGAGGTCCCTTCTGAGTAAGCCCATTGCATTTGTGCCTCTGTGAAAGGGCTAAAATATGTGCACTTGCAACATCTTTGTGCTTCAGTGCCAGCACCTGGATCTCTTTGGGTATAACAGAGGGCATAGGTGCTGATTATGTGGTACTGCTTGTGTTAAAACTCTTGCAATAAGGGGTCTAAAGGAAATTGGCATGGAAGCAGCAGGAATAGAGATTTAGCTTAGCCTGCCCAACCTATAATAATCATCATCCTGTGTCTGTTAAACAATGTTATGCACAATTCTACTTAAAAAGCAATAATGTCTGTTCCTGATAATGTCCACTTTTATTAGAAACTGTGAAGACTGACTTGCAACATGCTAGATTTGCTGAATAGCATCTTATTAATAATTTATTTCAATTTAAGGTATAGCATATTCAGAGGATATGCTTCTATTATTAGTTGCAGTAAGAGGTATATTCTTGATGCAGTTAGTAAAAAGATGACTATTTCTTACTGTTTTGAGTACTTGCCCTCAGAATGTAACTGCTGCTCTTCCTCCTTGATGGGAAGTTTCTCTTGATGGGCAGAATGTTGCTGTGGATACTAAAATAGCTCATAGTCAGACAAGACCCTACAGGTTTAATAATGAAAACACACTTTGAAAGCTGAATACTGGGACAAGTGCTGCCAGGTGCAAGTGCTTCCATGCTCATGTATTCTTAAGGTTAAACAAACTCATATTCTGTGCTTCAGACCCCTGATCATCTTGGCTGTGCTGCACTCATTCCGTTGTGTCACTGTCTGACAAGCTCAGCTCTGGACAAAATATTCCAGCTGAAGTCTCACAAGTGCCAAAGAGGAGGTAATAACCCCCAATATATCAGCTACTACTCCCATTTCTGTACCATCTGCAAACTGGGTGTTCCCTTGCTCGTCATGCAGGCTGTTATTAAAATAACTTGAGAAGTGCTGGGCCAGGTATTGAAGCATCAATCCCTAAGAGGTCCCACCAGCAACTGGCCACCAGCTGGACTTTGTCATTTTTCTTGTTTCTCTCCTTGTGATTAAAAATGGCTTTGAGGAAATCTTGCTGCATAATTATCCCACAGATTGATGTTTCCTATAACTTTATTCCTTTTTCCTAGAAATGGGTTTTATGCCTTTCTCCAGTCATAGGGAAGTCCCTGAGCACCACACCCTATGAAAGTCTGTTTCCTTGGGACCTTCAGCTGAACCCCATCTGCTTGCCTGGATTTGTATATTGTTCAGTCCTGCCAATAGCCTTCTTCATTACAGAAACACAGGATTTATAGTGTGATGGAAATGCAGTGATCCAAAACATTGTTAAAGCTTCTGATTCTGCAAATAGGATTTTCTCTTTTTTTAATCACTTTGTTGCATCAGCTTGTGCTTCGACAGATGGTTAAGCATCCCATAAGACTAAAATAGAATATTGGGAATATGTCTTTATCAATAGCAAAGTCTAGTAAACAACCTTCTCTTCCCCGCATCCTCTGGAAAATATCAGGCTTAGCTTACATATATCTTGTAATGCTGTTGCTGATAGAAATGTGTGAATGACTGGTCCTGTTAATGGATAAGATAAATAAGAATTACTATGTGGCTAACTGACAGACATGAGAAAACTAGCTCTGCTGAATCCTTGATCAATGCTTTTTCATAGGAAATATTTTCCGCTTGTTTTCAACGGAAGTTGGGCTGGCCCAGGGAGCTGGTAACATTATTCCACATCTTTTCCTTAAATCACTACTTACAGGCCAGGCTGGCAAAGCAGTAACCATGAGGTTTTGCTCTCTAAAGACTGATTGATGGCCTGTGTGAAATAAGTTTGTTCTCTCGGTATAGCTACTAGTGGAAGAAATTCATGTCATAACAACAGCATAACAGCATCACAGTGTATTGTCTCTGTGGAAATTCAACAAGAAAGTGAGGACTGATAGAGCCTGGAAATTAATTACCTTTCTGCTCTAGAGGGTCTTCTCTCAAAACATGAAAGGGTGAAAAGGCATCAGTGACACCTTAGTGATCATCCTTGTATTTAAAACATGATAACCATCAGAATATTCTCTACTATTTCTTCTGTTCTTTAAAACTATGTTAGTGATGATAAATTCATCCACATTTCAATATCAAAGGGAGAAGATTGTACCAGATGAAAAGGAATTTAATGAACAAATGCCTCTACTCATTGCATGTGCTATTTTTAGAGCTGAGTGGAATGAGTGGTTGTGGGGTATTTGTTTGCTTCAGGGGATTTTTTTCCTTTATTCCTATTGTCATCAGTAGACAGAAAATTATATAAAGACAAGAAATGCATTATCCCTGTAACACTGCCCAACATCCTCCATTCCAAACACCTGCACCAGTGCACACAAACTCCCAGCCCTTCTGTGACTCCTGCAGCTGGTTTCAGATGGAAATGTCTGTGTTGAAGTCCATCGTCGTGCACCGATGACAGGTTCATGTTGCATTGCTGTTGAAAGAGAATGTGATTCATTGCTGTGGCTCCAGATATTATAAATGTGCTGCTGTATAAAGGCGAGACAGTTGTGAATTCTCCCTCTCTGTTGCAAGCCCTAGTGCACCATATGCTGAAGGATACTGCATTTTAAGCTAATAATGAGAAACAGCATAATAAGGTCAAAGCAGTGATGATCAAACTGAACATATGCTGTGGCATATTCCTACTAAAATGAAGACCTCCAACTATTAATGTTGTTGTTACCAAGGCAGAAATATTTTTTCCAGGACATATTCCTAGTATACTGTAAGAAAATCTGACATACAGGCTCCAGGAAGTGGGTATCAAATGATCTGTAAATGCCTTCAGTATTAGTTAATATTTTCATCAATAAACTGGAAAAGAGGTAGAACAGCAGCCTAATGGAGTTCAATGACCTGTTGAAAGAGTCTTTTAAATATATCTGGGGAATGGGTAACATAAAAAGAAATCCAGGAGAAAAAAAAGAGAGAAGTATGCCAAGAACTTACTGGTGGAGAGACCAGATTTTCCCTCTCTTTTAAATAGGATAGAATGCAACATTGCCACTTTGAATGGCATCCTCTCTATTCAGGGGGTAAATGCAAGAAGGAAAGTGGAAATTTTACCTAACAGCATAATGTCAGCTGTATTTAGTTGTTTGAGGGCCCATCATATTAGAATATTTTGATTCAGCAAAGCCCTCCTATTAAAAAGCTACTGTGAATATTGCAAAGCAGTTTGTCTCCATCAGTGCTATTTGATAGAGATACAGTGTGGAGAGAACCCCTATTCAGAGGGCAGTTTCCTCAGGCAAGACCTCATTCTTGCTGCATGTGTTCAGTCAGGTATTCTTTCACCAGATGTTTCTGATTTTTTCATGCTAGTGCATTAGACACAAAGCTTTCACTGTAACCTCTTCACTGAGAGCAGACTGTCAGAGAGGACTACATAAATGCAAGATAAACACCTCATACAAATTCAGTGTTGACTTATCGCTAAATTAATTACATTTACTATATAAGTAAAACTTGCTCTTCAGCTGGGATTCTCTAAATAAAATGTTGAAGGACAGTTACAGAGATGTGACTTAAAAATAATTAGGAATTGCTTCTAAATTGCTAGACTTTTTAGGGGATCTGACCAATTTTAAAATGGTTGTGGGAAACTATACAACTATGAAAAAATATTTCTATAAATCTGTTAGATGCATAGAACACTCACTTTTAAATGTATTTTAGCTTTTCTAGAAGTAATATTTATGCATGTCATTTGGCACTATTTTTTTTTTATATACTTATTTCCTTTAAGTTAAAGTCCACATTACCAGTCAGATTCCTTTTAGTTATCCAAAGTGTCTGTCTGTAAATACATTGCTTTAAATCTGAGGTAGTTATATGGTGATAGGCAGGTGTGAAAGATGAACTTTAATACAAATTTTTGAAGTCCAGCACACGGCCTGGAACTGGTTCTGCTCACATGTGTCCAGTTACATTTGCATTCTCCCAAAACGCCAAGTGACATTTCACTGCCTGTAATCTCAGACACCTTTGGATAAGTACCTTTTGGGCAGAGCTGCTTTCTCACAATGTTCTTTGCCCAAACACAGTTGTGAGAATTGTCATGTTTGGTTATGCTACATTGCTTCCTGTCAGGAGAGCAGCGCTGTGGAGCATCAGCACTGGTGAATGATGAACAGCCCTGCTGTCCTGGGAGTGCCATTAGTACCTCCATGTGTGGTGAGTAATTAGCAAGGACCTGCAGAACAGAGGTTCCCATGGAGGGGTTTTCTCTGATTTCCTTGTTTCTATCCTGTATCTCAGAGTCTGGGATTTAAGAGATAGTTCCCATTCTGTCTGCTTTAGACATTGCCTTATTCAAGCAATTTTAGAACAGTGCATAAAGCAGTGCAAGCAAAAGCATGAATATGTGCATGGACAAATGATTGTATTGGAAAATTAATATTCATTAGCTTGAGCCACAGCTGTTTCACTGTTTTTATCTCTTGCCAGTTCCAAAATAAAACATCAAGAGGGAAAATATATGTTTTTGCCAGTTTTAAAGGCCCAGATGCTTAAAAAGTGCACTAAGACACGAGTATGCAGTGCCTTTTAGTTGTCTCTGTATCACACTGAACATATATCCACTGTTTTTCTCACATTCATTCCAGGCAGGGGCAAATTCATGCACATGCCTATTCATGCTGTTAAAAACAAGATGTTTCTAGGAAGTTTTCTCTAATGTTTGCTACACTAGATTTCTCCCATGACGGGGGGAAAAGCAACTTCTGCCTTATCTCTGTCTAATCTTGTTGCATCCTGAATATCAGCCATCTTGGATAATAACTGATAGTTTCATTTTTAAATTCTGCCACAAGTGTTTGAATGCAGCACATGGTTAAAACTGTGGCACACACCATGCAAGAAGAACCTAATTGCATGTCTTTTTTTATTTCAATGCATTGATGGATATAATTTCAGCCAGTTAATAGGGCAACACAATACCATTGTCTCTGCTTGATGTAAATAGGAATGTTACAGGCACATTTCCTAACTTTTCTGAAACCACAGGTAGAGCAAGAGATAAAGTGATGGTATCTTTCATTTTGGTTTTGTCTGCAAATATAAGTAGAATATTACTGCTTCCTCCTGTCTGGGAAAATGATCCCCAAAGCCAGCAGACGCTGATGCTCTTTGTTCATGAACTTTCCATGCAATTAGAGCAGAACAGGAAGACTTGTTGATTCAGCTTTCATAGCTCATCTCAAGGCACCTATCAGAGATCATTGCTCTTGAGACACCTCATGATCCCATTTGTATTGATCAGTTGGCTCCATGAAGGTAAGACTGTGCAATTTTTTCATATATGCTTGCTTTTCAAAAACTGCAAAGAAAAAAGCAAAAAACCCAAAGAAGTGTTAATAGGAAAATTAAAACTCTTAACAGTGGTATTACACTGTGTCCAATAATTCATGAAATATGAGGTAAGGAGGTGCTTCCAAATGACATACTTTGCCATAACTGAGACAAATGACCTGTTGTTTAAATTTAGAGAATGTTGTTAGTCATTGTCTGTGTCTGAACAGAAAATTAAAGCCATTGCCTTTTTTATACAAGTCAATCACCTTTGAGACTTGCTTCGTGGTTTCAGGTGTTGAGGGGTTTTTGTTTGTTTCCTTCTCCCTCTCCTTCCCCCTTTCATTAATGAAGAATAACTTCTGTTGCTTAACACCTTGTACATTACATTTCAAAGTAACAGCCTTGAATTATATACATACATATATATATATTATTTTTAATGGTGAAGAAATAAGACTTTGAAAGAAAAGGTCAACAATAACAGTGTAGAAGTGAATCCCTGCAACATAGAATCAGCAGCAATTTGAGACATAAGTGACCTTCAATTTAACTTCTATTGACGTCAAATTCTTCTAGAGAACAAGGACAGTACATGGCCTTGTAAATATTAGTCTCAAATAAATTCACCTTTGCTGCAAGCTTTTATATACTAACACTCAGAGTAAACAAGTGCTATTGCTTTGAGGTTTATAAGATTTTAGGAAGGTGCATTTGATAAAGTGTGCAGTGAAAAAATCATAAACTTCTTGAATTTATTTTTCTTTTTTTGATTTCTTGTTTTCTTGGTGACAAATTATGAAAGAAGGATTTCATATTAATAATTGTATTTGATCTTGATATATTTACCTTATTCCAGAAAAAAAATTGCCAAACTGGTGCCTCTCTTTGTTCTATGTACACGTTTAAAATAATTCCATGTGAGTTGATGCCTGCTTATATGTTTAAATATAATTATGTTTTCTCTTTACATCCTCAGTGGAAGTAATAAAATTCTAGCTTTGTTTTTTAATATAAGGATGCAATATTGTTGCCTTCAAATATGGGAGAGATTTTGAAGTGGGAAGCTGTGTTATTACTGAACACTGGTTTTGATAATTTGATGAGCTGGAGTTCTGACAGACTCTTGAACTTCTTAAGCCATGTGTTTTCTGAAGCTGGAGTGATAGTCAGAGGTGGGAGGGATGCTGTCCTTCACCCACTGTAGAAAAACATATGTATCTGGGGAAAAATTCCTGTCTGAATCACTGGTTGTTTCTTTACTAGGCTTATTACTTCATATAGGACTACAGCATAAATACCAAATAGAGCCCATCTTGATTTTAATGCGCCTAAGAAAGAATTTACAGCTGTTACTAGAAGACAGCCTCAAATTTGAAGACATAATCCATTTGAACTTTTATACTAAACCAACTTAAATTTATCGAGATCCAACTTCCAAATCTCCTTTCTGGATTTACCATTTTCCAAATTCCGTCTACATTACATGAATTGCTTTCCCTTTTTCCAATACACCATTCCATCTAGCCAAATTAGAATGGTCACAGGTTAACCACTGATCCAAGGCAATTTTTGCAACAGTTTTTTATTGTTCTTCACCACTCTGCTAACTTCAAAGATACTAAATGGCAGAGATGTGGGTCACTCCCAGAACCCCAATGTACCTGTCCTAAATCACTGCTAATTCCTTGTTAGGTAACTTTTTCTGCTCTCTGTTAAATGCATTTTAAATTCACTAGACACTATACACCAACACCAAAATAATCATATAAGCATTCAACCTATGGGAACAACAAGCACCTGGGATAAAATTTGCTCTTCTATTTTTTCTCACTTTTCTTGCTGAGCATCAATTGCTTGAGATTCAAGAGGTTAAAACGACCTTGAATAAGCGTCCAGGTTTGTTTTTCTGGAAGCTGTTACGCAGACACCTATACTTGAGCCACATGGATAGCTCCATACAGGATTTTGACTCTTCTGTGTACAGTACTTTCAGTTCTTTATGCAGCTGTTCAATGGGTCACTCTGCTCCTTTGTGATTTTCAGAGAACAAACTGGAACTAGAGAAGTTCTTGGCCCAGCTCAGGTGTTCTCATCCTTTGGAGACTCTACCAATCTACTTCAGCTTTGGTTAGGGAGGCAAGTGCATCCATCAGAGAGAGGAAATGGCCTCAGGTTGTGGCAGAGGAGGTTTAGGTTGTGTATTAGGGAAAACATCTTCATTGAGAGAGCTCTCAAACACTGAATATGCCATCCAGGAAAGTGTTTGAGTCACCATCTCTGGAGATATTTAAATAACGTGTGGATGTGGCATCTGGGGATGTGGATTAGTAGTGGCTTGACAGTGCTTGGTTGATGGTTGAACTCGATGTTCTTGAACAGACTTTTTCTATTTCTAAATTTATTCTGATTTCTAAAGCTGACTGCCTGGTCTGGAAAACTAGTTGATTTGAATATGCAGATGGAGACAGTCTCTTCTAAGGTATCAGCAGAGATTTCTGTGATTCTTAATTAACTTCAGCATTAAAGTGGTAAGTTTTAATTTAACTGAAGTGTTTAAATACTTCCAAAACTTATTTTTATTACTAAACTTGCTTTTGAATGTAATTCATATAAACTTAGTAAAATCTTCACGAGGGACTGAAGCTATTTCAGGGTTCACAGACAGGACAACATTTAGCAGAATTTTCTTGCCTCAGCATTTGGTATATGAATACCAATGAGAACAGGACAACATTTTGCTTTCTCCTTGAACTCTGACTGCAGTCTAACCTTGGATTATTTTGATACCAGCATCTTCCTTTTTTAATATATACATATGTATGGGGAGTGTATGAAAATAATAATAAAAAAATTACTATGTTTTCCTGATCCATGATCATGTCTCCTGGCATTTCATGATTCAGTAGCTGTGGAATAAATTATTTGCAGTGAACTGACTTACTTGTTGAAGAATGTGACTTGCTGAAGAATGTGTAGGAGGGGGGAGAAATTAGCATATATTGTTGCTTTATACAGTGCTAAGCCTGAATTTCAAGGAGATGATAGTGTATTCATTTTTTTCCTAAACTGATATTCATGCTAGACAGCAATGCCATTGTTTGTAAATTATGTCACCTAACAAATCATGTGGGTGCTTCATTCAGTACAAGAGCGCTCTAGGAGCGATGGACATATTATTAGGATGGGCTTAAATGCTTAGCATACAGTTATTGCCAGCAGAACATACAGATCTGAGCATTGTGCTGATGAGATGATTAGTCATGTTGTGCAGACCAAATATTTTTATAGCTAAATCACTCCCTGTTCAAAGGAGTTAATTTTTTTTTCTTTTAATGTAAGAAGCAGCAACAGTAAAAGATGGTGTTAAGAATCGATGTTGTCTTTCCTTCATGAATTCATTTATCTGTCCTTCCTTATTTCTTTCCTTGGCCCCTGTTTTAAAGTTTAATTTGTCTTGTTCTGTTATTTGCACCTCAATGAGGCAGAGATGCAATGAGAACGTGATTTATTGCTGGAGATAAACATGAGCTAAGAAAAGCTTTTAGGCCATCATGAAAGGGAAAACTTAGAGATAAAAAGGTTGAGGTGCCACTGCTATTATTCATGTTAGGGCAGTAGCTCAGCACAGATGGGCCTTTTGCAATTTTGTTTTTTTTTAAAGCAAAGTAAGAGATAATGCCCTTTCTGAAGAACTTTTTCTTTAATTGAAATAAGAATAGGTGAGAAAATGGGATAGCCCCATTTCACAGATAAGGAACTGAGAACAAAGAGAAATCAGTGCTTGATTCAGTGTCTACATGAGCACGTGTTTGCTTTCAGGCTGACTAGGTCCATTTCAATTCACCACTGTATTCAGAGTGACTTTTTACCAGCTGAGGATCCAGCCCAAGTTCTCTTTGTATTAGTTTGTCTAGTCCATGAAGAGTAGCATCCTCCTTCAGCTGCTTTTTTGCTATGCTAATGAAATACTGTAGATTTTAAACATAGAATTGGGTTTTTATCAGTCTGCCATATGTTTTCCATAGATAACTACATGGTCTAATTGGTTTGATTCAAACTACTGACATCAATATGCAAATCTGGTTGAATGGAATGTGTTTATACTGCAGCTTCCTTCTGAACCATTGATTGAAATATGAGTGCTTAAAATAGATTTGTGGGGAATATTTAAGTAGTTTGCAATTGTAGACATTTTGTGTTGCCCATGCTGAGTCTTGTGAAACAAATAAGGAAAACATCCTGGTCAGTTGGTCTTCTCTGGCCCAATATGTTTTAGAGCATCTTAATGCTTGCAAGATTTTTAAAACTGAGTTAGAGCAGAAAAGGCATATTTAGAAAGATATGTATATATGCATATGTGAGGCTACCACTACATTGTACTAGTTCTGCAGAGATACTGCTGGAGGATTGAGCTTTCTGACACTTTCAAAGTATTATTTACCTTTCCTTTTAATATTGCATGGTTATGGTGTTGTACTGAATGTCTGTCTTGTTTCCTCACTGTACTCTGTCCTTTCTTTCATTGTCCTTCCCCAATCTGTTAAGGCCAGATACCAGGTGGCCATGCCATCATGCCAATTATTTCCATTGGAAGGGCTACCAGTACAATATTTTACTGTTCATTTCTCATTACCACAAAACATTCCATTTCTGTGCAGGAGTTATAAAATGTTTATGCTTGCATCTTTGGATTGCTACAAAAATGTGCAGGCTCAGTATGTAATCATAAGTGACTACAAAATTTCCAGTCTTACTGGAAGATGCCTGAATTTAAACACAATCGTTTTGTAGAGAAGCAAAAATATGCACAAGCTAAGCAAAATTTGAAATACATTAACTCAATTTTTTGACATTTCTCTGGCAGGTTTGTATGATTTGGTAGCAAAAAAGCTGCCCACTGATTTCTGACTATTCTTTATTCAAGAAACAGCCGTTTCAAACAAGTAAAAAATATCTCATATACAATAAAATATAGATGTTATCACCTTTAGTATTTCATGTCATATAGCCATGTTTTCTGATCGCAATTCAGTATCATTATATTAAATAGATTGTTACTAGTATGAATCATTTATTGATTTCTTGACTTGGTTCTTTTTATTAAGTGAAGAAGCCCATGCCTTCAAGAGCCACATTATGGCAAATAAGTATCTCTCACATCCTCACTAAATTAGACTCTGACAATACACAAAGTAGTGAGTAACACTTTTAGCTATTTCAAGCCCCTTAAGAGCTGCTGGCATTTTTAAGTGCCAATTTTACAGAATAAGCTATTGGAGGAGAATCTCAGTTGCTCTTTCAAGAAATGGAAAGGGACTTGAATAGTGAAAAAGAGTTGCAAAACATAATTCCTGAAGGCCAAGTAATCAAACCATAGATAAAAACAGTCAAGTTAATGGCCAGTAAATAGGATTGTAGAACCCTGCCTAAATACTCTTTATATGGGTGTCTTCTGCTTGGAGTCCATTCAAGCACTCCTTGTCACAGCTGCCAGAGACAGTGGGATAGATCATCTTCCTAAATTGTGAAAAATCATTTGATATCAAGTTATGTCTTTTATTGCAGGTTTATAATGTTGGTTTTTTTATGCTAATCATGAAAATAGAAGGAAAAAAGGCCATAGCTTCATGGTAGTCACTGAGAATTCAACCAGTCATTTCCAAGGGGACAGGGTTTTATTCCTGCTGCTTTGATTCTTCCTTCATGTTCCTGCTCTTCAGATTGAGTCTCTGGTAAAGAGTAGGTTCCATGAAAAGGGGCACTGAGGTGCTGGGACTTAGTCTGAATAAACTCACCAGCCAGGTGTTCTGGAGGGCAGAAATCTCTCTGATGCAAACAGCAAACTCGTTCTTCCATCTGGCTTTTGCTGCCAGCTTCAGGGTGAGCTCCAGGAGTTGAGTTGCTTTCTCAGTGGGAATACTCAGCTATCTTCATTCAGCAAGACAAACATGCTCTTAAACTGCAACTAGTGGTGTTCAGCTGGATTATACTTTCACATCCTTTAAATGCACCAATGGAGAAAGAAAATTAGATTGAAAATTCCATGCAACTATGCCAATAGTTATGTTAAGAAGTGATCGAAAATAAAAATGAATGGCAAATACCTTATTAGACCTTGCTGTGCTTCAGACAAGGCAAAGCTACTTTACTTCATTTGCTACAGAGTTTGGAACCATTTGCTTATGCAGCTGCTTCTCTGTGGGTGGATCCATAAGTGCACAGAGTCACTTAACTGGGGATGTCTATGATTACTGTTCAGAGAGAGCTCTCTGAAATCTGAGGGGCAATGAAGATGATTCTACAGGAAATAGCATAGTAGAATATTGAATTTTAGAAAAGTTTTATAGGCCTACTACAAAATGCTTTGTGGCTGAAAGACTTAACAAAAAGATTAACATTTACAATTCTCCTCCAGACTTTTCCTGAATGACAATGTGCAGCTGTGGTTCAAGATGTTTACAGAAATAAGCACCATTTTCAGGGGTACAAATATGTAGTAAAATCATTCACATAAAAAAAAAATAGATTTAAAAGTACACATATACAGAAAGTTGTATCAATACCAATTTTCTAATGAATCTTTGGCCTCCTAGTATAAAAATGAGTAGAACTTAATTTAGTGAACATGTATTCACTTGCTTATATTTGTTCCTTTGAGTCATTGTATTGGATTTGAATGTGTTGCCTTAAACTGCAGCTTTTTCTGATGACAACATCCTTGCTTTAAAAGGATAAAAACTCTATTGATCACTTATAGCGTCAAGTAGAAAAGAGCAATATTATGAGACTTAGGACAAGATGGTGATTTCAGCACCAAAAGTAGCTGTCTGAAATTTTTTTCAAATTATTGGGAGAAATAAATTGACCTGTGTGATATTGGGTAAAAGGACAAAAATCTTCAAGATACCATCAGTTCTCTGGAGGAAAGTACATGCAGCTTTATGTCTGTGCTTTCAGCTTGTTAATTTCAGGACACTGTTAGTTGCTGATTACCACTCCACTTCTGCAATTAGATCTGTTTTCACTGGCAAATAGTAAATGTGCAGGCTTCTTGGAGGATCTGAATATGTGTATAAGACAAAACATCTTAAGAAAAACTGGCTTCCTCATGTTATTTTCCAAACACTTGACATCTTTTAGCAATGCAGCTTCCTATTCCAGAGACAAGGCACAGCTCTGTAGAGCACCCAGCAATCTCCTTTAAAGTTAGCTTTGTTTCTATGAAGTTTGGAATCTGACTCTCAGCAATAATTGTGCATTAATTAGTAACCTCACTGAGGAAATATGCTCCAACTCCTGCAATGAGAAACTTCTTTAAATTGAAAAGCACAGCAGATTTGCTGATGGATTATAAATCTGAGAACCGTTCTTAGATTCAGAATTAACATTGTAAGGTTACATGCAAAGTAATCCTTCAGATAACATCTAAAATTGCTTCATAGCTAGCATATCAAAGCTAATGTTTTCTTCATTGCTGTATATCCCTTGCCATAAATTTCTGTGTATTAGGTATTCAATTCTAAAGAGAAAAATTGGTTTGCTTTAATTTGCACTTGTAAAAAATGTCTCTCTGTGTGTATATGTGTATGTATATATATATAAAATTGCTTCCTGTATTGTCTCTCTGTTAAATTCTGTGTTCATGCTTCTACATAAAGACCAGTGCTCTGAGTTGGCTCACAAGGCTGTTCTCACAATCTAGATTTGCAGGCTGAATTGCTACATTTCAGTTGATTGCAACATGTCCTTATAAATGTTTGTATAAAATTCTGACAGTGTATATTTTCTGGATAAAAATAGTTGTCTGTGTTCTATAACTGATCCATGAGGGTCAGCAGTGAGACAGAAGATGGAAAAAAAATTATATGAGGGACTGAAAATGAAATTGGAATAATGTTGGCTTTGGTGAGGAGACCAAGCTGGGAGGAGTGTGCAGATTTCTGGAGTAGATTTTAAGGGCCTGCTTTGGGAAAACACTTGCAGTCAGTTTTGTTTCTGAGTGCATGTGTCTCTCATATACTGCAATCTGAATTACATGATTGGGAACAAGCATCTGGGTGAAATCTGGTTATTCATCTACCCCAGCATTTCTGAACACAGCATTTATTAAAAAAGGCAAAACAAAATATATAAATTAGGGTCTTGAGAAGCAGTGTAAATAGAGATACAAAGAGACTTTTGAACATACTCAAATTCCTGGCATGACTCTGATAAGAAGCAAGCCATTAGGGACCAGAATTGTAATTTAATGAGTTTTTGTAGTGTGGCCAAGGAGAACTCTGCATAACCATCCTTACAGATTCTTCAACAAATTCCAGTTCAATCAGTTAATGGTGTTCTAACAATTAAAAGAAAGTAAATTAACAGATGTATCTTGCCTGTCTTGTACAGATGGACCCATAACAACAGTACAATGATATTAACTGGGCCCAAAGATGGGAGATTTTGTTAAAAGTTCCTGGTATGCATTGATCAGACTGACCATGGGAAGAAGCACTGAGACAGTAAGCCAAGTCTCACATGTTAACCCAATAAAGGAAGATTTGTTTGTGTTTCAGGATATTTTTTTTATCTGAGGAACAATTTTATTTATTTTATTTCTCCAAAAGATAAATAGGTATTTATTTTATATATTAAAAAATAAGATTGTGAAGGGACTTATACCAGTGTATCATTTCACATAAAAATGTTTTCTTAGTGTGTCTAGTTTCACATGGGTCTTGGGTCTTCAAAGAGACAGGAGCAGTTGTTGGTTGTTGTAAAGTTGTTCATTGCATGAATATATCAGTCTCGAAGGCAAAGAGTTCAGAATATTAAAGTCCATGCTAAAAGCTTACTGGCACAGAGTCCTGATGTTCTGAGCAGTAGCAGCTCCCACACCTTTTTTTTTTTTCTTCTTCTTCTTCTTCTTCTTCTTCTTTCTTCTTCTTCTTCTTCTTCTACTTCTTCTTCTACTTCTTCTTCTTCTTCTTCTTCTTTCTTCTTCTTCTTCTTCTTCTTTCTTCTTCTTCTTCTTCTTTCTACCCCAATATGGGGGGATCATAAATCATCCAATCAGCTAAAAACATTATTCTAAAACATTCTTTCTGCACCAACTGGAGCATAATTCTAATGTACAAAAGTAGTGTCAGTTCTTACCCCAGATCTATGCATATAGGTTTATCTGACAATGATAAAGATTAGACAAATAATTCTTTCTGTTCTATCTAGAAATGCAAGCAGTGTTCTTACTATGGTTTTGTTATGGCTGGAGCAAAGTTAAGTTTGTAAAATGTAACACTTCTGAACTTTAAACTAGGCTTTAGGGCTTTTTACTAGCTAACACAGTCTCTTAAGGCACTTAAGATATTTCTACCTAAAACTTACACTCCTACTTCATGTCTGTTGGTTAATATATTTTAGTTTCTCTAAAGGCTTTAATTCAATCCCTGCATTCCTTTCTCTCTCTGAGAGACTCAGAGGCTTCTATTTCATGCATCTATTTCCAACATTAGTGTCATTTACCAAAGGTGCTGGCATACTATCAAAATTTTTCAAATCAAACTATCAAATGAATTGAAAACAAATTACTCTGTTTGCACCTGGGAGATTTTTAGCCTACTGTTGACTCAAAACATTGCTGGACCTGGTCTATGTACTTTTTTAAGATGTAAAATATTAGCTATGGAGTTTATGATTTTTTTTAATTTTTATTGGTAAATTACTGAGGGAAACTGTTGATTGTTGGTCAGTACAAGCTGCATGGGATGGGTTGAGGTGCCCGGTTCCAGTCAAGCTTCCAGGAGCTACGGATCCAACAGGCTGCTCCTGTCCATCCCAGCTCAGAAGAGCTGTGGGTGTCCACCCCTCTGAGACCCTTGCTCACTAATTCCCAGGAGATGGTGCTCACTTGGTGATGTTCTGCTGGGGGTTAACAAATCTGTCAACACCTGTGAACAGCAAACTGCTTCCGTGGTAAATTGGGGTATGGAAAAAATATAGGAGGAGCTCAGCAGCTCACCCAGTCCATCCCTGCTGCAAATGGTATTTAGAGAGTTTGGGCTTTTTCAGTGGGAGATTATCTAACTTTAGCACTTCAGATTACCTAAAAGTTCATATTTTTACCAAAAAGGCCTCTTTGTATTGTTCCATGCTTTTAGACTACTGCTACATATATGGGAAGAGGAATGGAAATTATACTGCAGCTCTTATTAGAGGCATTATTAGAGAAAACACTTGTTTGATGGGTAAGTGCAGTGTTTACCTTTGCTATTTGATATAATAGGATTCTAAAAACAGGAGGCAGAACTGTTCACTTGAGTAGAAAGAGGAGGAAATAGGAATTTGGAGCTTTTTGTGACTCAAAGCCTTGGCTCCATGCTTAACTGTAATGTATTCACCATACACTGTTGTGGAGATCAGATTCAGCTGCAGCTGTTACAGCTGACAAACACTTTGCTTTAACTTTCATGGTGCTGTTTTTGAGTTTTTCTGTCTGCACCAGAACACTATAAGCAAACTGTTCTTGGGTTGCCTCCTACCTATGTCTAGGAATAGAGTATCACTTTAAAACCACACTTGATCTGAACGTGAAAATGTCAAATTTAATTAAACCACTTTTAAATGTAACTGGTTTCCAAACATTTAATTAAAGAGATCATGTGTTCATTACCAGACCACTGATAAATAAAGGTGAAAACACTACCACCTGTTAGGCACACTGTCAGTAAAAATGCCTCTTCAAAGCAATGCTTTTATGTGCTGCTGTGTCCATGGCAAATACGTTTTTATGAGCCTGATCACAAAAGAAATGAACTGGTTTGCAGGTAAAGTCTCTCTATCTTCGGATTTTCAATATTTTGCCAGTAGCTGTAAGAATTAATTTCTCAAGCAACTCTATAATTATCATGATTCCTGATCTGGGAAGAATGCTGAGAAATATTAACATCAGTTTGTCAGTAAACAGTATGTGGTTTCAATTTATGATGATATTCTTAGCTCCTATGAAGCTAAGAAAGGAGAAAAAATTAGTTCTTAGCATGAGGCTTCCTTCAGAGTTATCAATGTACCTCTTTATGTAATGCTATCAGATCAAACTAATTATTTAAAGTAAATTTGTTTCATGCCTTTTGTGAAAGCAGAAAAAAAGAAAAAAAAATACTAAGAGGACTACTGAACCTTGAAACATTTTCTCCCAGATATCCACAGCATTGCAAACTTCACAGGAAATAGTCATAAAAATTTCTTTTCCCTGGTATAATTATACTGAATAACTCTTTTGATTCTGTGATCATGCACTGGTATTTCTGATTGATTTTCCCTGTCATTTCCTCTTTTCTTTTTTTTTTTTTTTTTTTTTTTTTTAATTTTGTAATAATTCAGGGCTGTTCTCCCTGCCAACAAATTATTATTTTTGTTTGGAAAGGATATTATTCATTTCCTTAGTGACAACTTCCTGTACAGAGATGTGTGGCTTTCTAGGAACTGGAAATGACTTCATAAAATTTTCTTATGCTTTCCTGGCCCTTCTTCCAAAACTGAAGCACCTAATATCCTGTCTGGTCTGACTTCAAAATTAGTGTTCTTAAACAGCATTTCCCAAGGGTCTATAAAAGTGAGATTAAATGGCAAAGAAATTAAAAACTATTTTGTTCCACTGACAGAAGCAGAATGGGTTTTTTGTTAATTTGTTCATTCTCATCACTGCTGCATAAATGTGAATCTTGAGTCAAAAAGTTTCAGGGCTGCATATTTTGTGTGTGTGTTAGAAAATGAAAGTTTCATAAAATTGTCTATGAAACTGTTCTAGGGCTCTGCTTGGGAGAAACAGGATGGGATGGATGAGAAGTGAGTCTCAGTTATATGCACAGGAAGAAACATTGACCACCAATGCACAAAACAAAAAACCCCAAACAGCTTTTATGATAATAGTAAATTTTCAATGAATTGCAAAACCTTTCATATTAATACATGATATTATGCAAATCAATTTCCTCTTCTTTGAGCAACTAACATAGTCTGCTCTGCTGGGAAAGGCTGAAAAGACTCCCAAGGCAATGGTAAACATTACTGGAATTATATTACGAATGATCTAGGACTTAAAATTGTGTCTTCTGTGCTCCTGTGAAGTGCTATCTCTGACTGTGCTTCAAGGCAGAGCTGCATTAAAGATGCAACAGGGAGATGCAGCAGACTTCAATGAATTCTGAAAGGAAAGTGAATGGGGAACAGAGTTGTCACATACAGTATTTTAATTGGCTGCCTTTAAAATTTTCAGACAGGAGATACTTCTTTACATAACTCTTAACTTTCATATGGAAAGCATTGCCATGGGAAGACTTAGAAGCCAAAATTATAATTTCAAAGCAAGAGATGAGATAGAGGAGTGAAGAAACTACAAACTAAGTTAGGCCAGGTAAAACCTGCAGTTGCAGATGTCCCTGAAATTTAAGTTTGTCAGCTGAGACATCATCTGAAATTAGGGACCACTTTACTCATGCATCTTTTGAGTTTCCCTGACCTGACATTGTTAGACACAAAACTGAAGTAAAATTTTTGTCTTCAAGCACAGTTGTGCACTTAAGTGTATATATTTCCATGCTGTTTCTATTCTATTCATAGACTCATGTTCTTGAAAAGGTTTAAGTTGAAAAAGACCTTTGAGTTCATCAAGTCCAGCCTCTAACCCAGCACTTCCAGGTCCACCATTAGGCCATGTCACCAAGTGTCGCCCTGAAAACTCAGCTTCTGAGCTTGCTAACATAGTTTTCTAAGGACTTTCCCAGGACAGTAACTGTAAACATAGATATGTGTACATTCTTTCTGTTACACGTCTTCTGATGGGCATTTCTCATGGCCAGTGCAGTGAGAAAGTGTTATCCTGACCATCCAATCCCTGGCCGTGGTCACAAGCCTATAAATCCTGGGAGGAAAAATAAACTCTGTCTTCCTTTCACCACACCTCAACCTGTGTCCGCGTGATCTATTGATCTTCAGCGGTAACAACCAAGCACCATTTTTTAACACTGAGAAAGCCAAAATATTGGGGTACTATAATAAATTGCATTCAAAAATATGGAGTTAAATTAAGGCAAGAAATTGAACATTTGTGTCGGATATCAAAGTGAATCAGCACTTTAGAAGTATAATTATACTACAAATCAAAATATAAGTCAATTTTTATTCCAGAGCCTAGAAGTTTTTCCAAATATTGCCACATGTACTTCAAATGTAAGTTTTCAGTTTCAATGTTGTGTGCATTAGTGGTGTAATGCAGTTCATTTTACTGCATCAGAGCAACTTCTGTACTGGCTAGGCTACAGTTATTAGGAATGTGTCCTGGGGTGACTTCACCTTTAAGATAGCTTTGGGAGCTAAGGAAGTTGAAGCTGCTGGAGGCTGATGGGAGTCTTTTCTCCTGACCAGTTATTGGTCATTTCTAAGAATTGGCAGCGGTTTTAACCATTGAGAAGTGAGATCAACCTGTGAACACCACCTTAAGATATAAGGCCAGGGCTCTCTTGTGCTCTTTGGTTTCCGGCTTCTGACGGGGTAACCAGGCTCTGTCTCAGCCTCCTCCCCACCTCCAGGCCGGACAAGGCCGCAGAGGGCAATGGGGGAGAAAAGCGGAGCCGGCCGGCCTGGCTTGGTTTGCAGTTTCTGCCACTGAACTGAAACCTGACACCATGAACACCTGCAGCGTTTCCAAGACTTTAACTCTTTTACTACCTGGATGAGATGTACAGATTACTCCTTTTTCCCAGAGAGAGAGAGAGACAATCAACGTGAAAAAAGACATCATAAAACCATCAAAGACTGTGAAGAAAAGAGTTAAGTTTTAGATGGGGAAGAGAGAATAAGGAGATGCTTTATAAGCTGAAACATTTTTCTGTTAAAGCTATGGAGATGGACAATAGTGTTCTGAAAAAAAACCTCCTTTAATTCATGACAGAGTATATTGGGAGTAATGGAGTGTTCAAAGTGTGGATTTTGAGCAAAAAGTGGAGTAGTTGTGATACAGTGAGGTGCTGGAACAGAGGGGGGAGAAGTAATAGTTGAAGATTTGGGGCTGTTTGAGGCAAAGAGAAAACTACTGCTTCCAGAGAGGCTCACAGAGACAAATGAAGAGAACTTTTGCCTTTGAATAACTCATCCTTAAAAATGACATCCCTAGACTCATGACCCATAACACACCTCAGAGTGATGTGAAATGGGAGGAGACAACTGATGGCAGATTTCCAGGCAGCTGGCATCAGAGAAATAGAAAGCTATTTAAGAAATCGTTTTCTTGTGAGAAACTCCATAGATTAGCAGGAGAAGACTTCTGCTTCTCTACAAAGGCTGCTGAAAAGACTGTAGTGGGAATTGGGACTGTTGTAAACACCAAAGTTCCAAAGTTTTATGTTTCTATGTTGTCATGTGAACAAGGGAATGGTGGGTAGTGGGGGATAAAAGAGTTTTCTGGAGGTTTATTCTGGTGTTCTTATTCTTGTAGTTTTGTAAATAAACTTTCTTTACTCCTTTTAAGTTTTAAGCCTGTTTTGCTCTTGTTCTAATCTATATCTCACAGCAAGAAATATGTAAGTTTTCTAGTAATTCTTTTAGTTACTGCTTTAAAACCACGACAGAATGTAATCACATTTCTCAGTTATTTCATTGCTGTGACTCAAATACTCAGAGATGCAGGGGTTTCCTGTCTCCCCAGATGTTTTGAAGACTGATTAGTGTCTGCAAAGCTATTTAAAGACAAGAACTGCTGTCTGCATAGTAGTAATTATGGCCAATTAATGTTTGTGTTGCATTTATTTGCAATTTTTTAATTAGAGGTAAGGCATCAAGATCTATCATTGGTCAGTATCACAGTGAGCTGTGGCTTTCAGTTTTGAGAACCTATCCTGAATTCTTGCACTTTCCTATTTCAGCATAAAAGCTTTTTAATTTCTTTATTATTTTAATGTCAAATAGCTTTGTATAAGTTTTAATTTTGACCAAGAAGAAAATTGCAATTCACTTGGAAAAGAAATATTAACTGAGTCAAAGCTGAAATTGGCATTTTTCTTTAGGGCTGCTATCCCTCTGAACCTTTGTCTAGTGATACAAGAAGTCAGAACACTGACTGCAATTACACATTGTAATCATCATAGGAGATACTAACAGATTTTGCCTGTCAATAGAGATTGTGATTTTCTGTTATAAAGCACAAATCCAGAGTCTGAAACTGTGGGCTGGAAAGGTGCAGGAGGAGAAGGAGGAATAAGAAAAGGAAGACTTTTTCCTGATTTGCACATATCCAAATAGTAAAGGCATAGCTTAGCTGCAGTAAAAAGAAACAAACATGCTTTAATTTAAAAACTTGGCTACAATGCTGCAGTTGTAATTCCATCAATAGTATGAAAAGTGCATTAATTGGCATACACTTTTCCAAAATAAATGTACAGAGAACCTGGTCTGTCACCTGCCTGTCTCAGTGTGAATCTAGTTTGTAATGACAGACCATATCCATCACCACTCTCTAAGTCATTTTTTTAATTGTTGTCTGTTCAGTCTCAGCATTTGGCTGTCACATTTTTAAGAAAAATGGTCCAACTGTTTTGCCACTTGCTCTAAGAAATAAGTTACCCTCTGCATATGGAAGCTTTCACGAACAATATGCTTTCTGTTTCCTGTGCTTTGGATTCCTCTGCAGAAAATTGGTAAAGCTAGTGTGAGATTAACTGAAAATGCTGCTGTCCATATCAGCAGAGCCTGCAAAAACTTCTTCTGCACAGGAGCTTGCTAAGGAGGTGGATTTAATGTGCATCCTACTTCCACTGAATTTCCTATAGTGAAACAGCACAGAAATAACAACTGTACTGAAAGGCAATACCTGCTAGCAAGGAGATGCCCCCTCCCAGACCTGTCCAGTCCCTCTGGATGCTGTCCTCCTCTCCTTGGGGGACTGCAGCTCACAGCTCGCTGTGTTGGCAGCCGTGCTGAGGGTGCCCTTGATCCCCCTGCCCATGGCACCGACAAAGGTGTTAAACAGCGCCAGCCCAAATTTCATGGTTGTTGCTGCCAAGACTGCATTCAAAACATTCTCAAGAGTTTCACAATCTAGTGAGTCTGTAAATGAATATCTTCCTGTTACTCAAAGCTCCACACTGACTTCATCCAATGCACTTGTGTTAGGAGTGCCAGTAAGTTTCTTGTCTGTAAGTCTGTACTTGAACATTTTTCAATGTTTTCCTCCCTGAGGAAAAAAATATAGAAGAAGGGAAAACAAGAACTGTTCATTTTACAATGGTTAGGTTCATGTTGCAATCTAATCACCCACCTATTTCCATCAAAGTAATTCAAATTACTAGTTAGTAGGAATTGCTTTGATTTTAACTATTTCTGGTATTTTTTGACATGTGACGTTTTTCAGTGTGATGTGCTGCTTTGCTTGAAAAACATTGGTAACATTATTGGTTCTGCAAGATGATAGGTTTTCTTCAAAAATATCAGCTCTGTTGTTTTCATGTTATGTAATTTATCATATCTTAATTTCCTTTGGTTTGGTAATTTTTTGTAATTTTTTGCTGTATATTTTATATATATTCAAATACTGTTCTCTGGAAAAAATGATAATATAAAATATGTCTGTGTAAGCTTCATACAGTACAATTTTTTGATAACTTAAATTTGCCATTTTGCAATTCTAAGCAAACATTAATTTTTATATAGCAGGGTTTAGAAGTTTGTTTTACACAGTTCCAAGAAATTTAATTTTCCTTTCTAACAAGCCAGAAAAATAATAGCCTGGGAAACAGATATAGTTCTTAGAGCATTCTTCTTGGAGAGAGTTTTATCTTAAGCAATAAGTCTGACATTTCAAGGCAGAGTGTGACATTTTTCATGTAAGTATAGGAGTAAAGGGCTATGATTTGCTACCCTTCTGTGGCTTTTTCATTCAACCTTATTAATTTCAAAGGGGATGTTTCTTGACTATGTTTCAACCAAAAAAATGGCTAATAAGGAAGGCTGAAAATGATGATAAAATGGAGATGCAGGCAAATATTTTAAGAAGGTACATTTCCTGTCAATTCAGTGTTCACTGAATATCTTCATATTCCTCTAGAAATTCATAGACAGAAGTTGAATCAGAGAGAGTGGATTTCATCTGAGAGGAACTCACTAGTGTTTAAAGTAAATTAGATAAAAATAATAACCAGGCTTCACAGTAAAGCCTCATATTTATGTGTTTAAATCAGTTCATGTGTGTCAGGGAACAGAACTTTCTGAGAATGGATGAGTTTCCCATATTTTCCTGTGCTGTGGTTCTGGTACCTTTTTGGACAAATTTTCTTTTGTATGAATTAGAAATTATCTTATCACAGATTTTATGTAAAGGTGCAAACATAAGTGTTATTTGACTAAAGAGTCCTTACGCATTAAATTCATTGGTTGTGGAACTGAATTTAACAGGAATGACTTGAGGAAAAATGATTGTGGCAAGAAGTGCAAACCAGTACGTGGTAGAAGTGAAAGGAGTTTTTCTAATAGCAGGGTGTGACAGGATGACTGACAGTGTTATGAAGTGCCTTGCCACCTTCTGGGTATCACTGGGTGGACAGCCCTTTCCATCAACAGCTGTAAAGAACATAATCAATTGGGAGGAAGGGAAGTATTTTTGTGTTTGAACTGAATCACTGTATAAAATGGCTCTAGGGAGCAAAGAATGTAATGACATGTCTGGGTTATAGAAGAGCATCTAGTAAAGCAAGAGTACAACCCTCACCCAAAAGCTTTTAAAGCACAAAACCAATCAAGTTAAAAGAATGTTGCAGCCTTAGTACCCTGGGCCTGCTCTCACTCTTGTTCCAGAAAAGATTTACAACTGATTTCAGCCTCCTTGCTTACTCATTCTCATAAAATATATTGTAAGCCTCGTCTCCCCCACCATAAGTCAGAGAAAACATTTTTAGTCAGCAGGGCTTAGGTAAGAGAAAAGTTGACTACACCAGGATTTTCTAATTGAAACTTGATGTTGCTCTTCTTCCTCCACCTTTGACTGAGCAATAGTATTTTCTCTCTGGCTCTGAAAAAGGTTTAAAAGTAGGGCAGTGGTAACAATGGTCTTGCTTTAGCTGCAGATGTGAGAATTGAGAAGAAAATGGGCAGACATCAATCAGGTTTAGGGAGGAAAAGTTCTGAAGAGTTACACACAATTGTCAGTAGACATCCTTTGCATGCTTCAGAAGAGGCAAAATCTAGTTGGAATGAAGGGCAAAAGGGTAGCGGAGTATGAAAAAAAAATCCAAACCTCTTAAGATGCATGCTCAATGTCTGTTTTAACAGGAAATTTGAGAGTCAATTGTTATTTCAACAACCAGTTCAAGTGAATGAGTTCCCTCATAGCTCTGATCAAGGGCAGAGTGGAAATCCTGCTGTGCTGTGTAAAACATTTTTTTATTTTACTCTTAGATGCATTATATTTTTAATTCCTTTGAATTTCCCACTGGAATTGGTCTCTGATGGAAAATAGGCTCAATCCCTGTGCTCTTTACATTGCATTTCTTCAGCCTATAGCCTGAGTTTGGATCTGAGGATGGATGGGGATGATGTGTGAGATGTTTTTAGAGAGGTTAATTATGGAAGGAACTCCCAGCAGAGAATTCGACAATAGAGAAGAGTTGTTCTTCAGTGTTGAGATCTATTTTGGCTGTGCTTGATCTAAATACACATTATTTTGAGTTCATAATGCCACATTTATACTTTTACATAGGAAAAGGCCAAATGTGAAGCCCTATTTCAGATCTTGCCATGAAGTCAAGATGGTCTGAATGAATTTAACCTTTATTTGTCTGAATTCAAACTTAATCACGATTCACTACTTTACCTTTGCTGATCAAAGCAGTGTATTTGATCTGTGAATTTAATGTTTCTGACTGCTGTGTTGTAAAGTGGTTTCATGTTCCTATTTAGGGACAATGACTTTATTATGGAAGCTGTTGAAAAAGCTACAGGAAAACAAGAAGCCATTTTAATTGGAATAGGTGTAATGATGTATTTTCCTTTTGAAAGAGACCTCTCATGGAAGCCATTGAGGTCATATTTAAATTGAATTAAATATTAATTACCAGTGGTATTAATAAATACCACAATTAATTAATTAAATACCTTACCAGTGGTATTTACAGTTAAATATAAAACATTAATTTATTTAAATCTGGAGATTACTAAAATGATAGTGAAAGGAAGCTCTGCTACCAGAGCTGCTCAGTGTTTCTGTTGTAAGGTTTCAAAGTTGCATGACATCCTCTATCAATCTGTCAGCATTAATAGTGATGTGTGTTTGCTTTTTCAAATATGCATGTATATATTATGACCCACAAAACAGCATAGCAAAACCAGATAATTTTATACTCTGATCTGGTCTTCAAAATCTGTGAGTAGCTCACCGCACAGATCTGGTGCTTTATCTAGCCCCAAAGTACCTTTTATGTGGGAAAAGTTTTATTGAGCATTAGCAAATGCCTTTGTTCAGATATTGGACTGTGGTATCTCACAAAATATAATGCTATTCTCTACCATTAATATGTTTTGTAACACATATTACTAATGTTCTTCCTGGACTCACAAAATTATCTCTACTTTCTAAATCTGTCAATAACAGAACTGTAAATGGTAAATCATATTTGGTAATATAATTAGTAAGTTTTTAAGGGTTTGACATTTTCCATCTTCTTCTATTTAGATTTATTTTTATATAAAGCAATTAAGGACATCCTTTTTCCATTAGGGAAATGATATTTAACTTCTGTTGTGATAATGTATGTTATATATAGAAGAGAGAAGGTACTTGAGTTTCACTTTTTTCCCTGCAAGGTCATTTTGATTCCTGGTGGTGTAATTTTTCAGAATAAATATATTAATAGGTGGTGCTCTTAGCACAAAATCAATCAAGACATCAAACATAAATATTTCTTTTGACATAATTACTCTCACGAATGAGAAATTATTTTAATTCACGAAACAACTTTAGGCTTCTGACAGATTAATAATCAGCATGGAAAGTGTCACCTGAAAGCTGTAACATGAGCACTTTACGTTCTTGCCTGAGATTATGGCTTATTGCTGGAGTTTTCCGTGGCACTTCATTAGGATGATGGCACACATAAATAAATATACACAGATATGATGAAGAGCTTTTGAATGTATGTGCATTAGACATTGAGCTGTTTGGAACAGACGAGTGTGAGAGTAGCAGAGGTACTCTGGGCAAAAAATGACGATATGAAAATAGGTATGAAAATAACCCTGCTTGAGATGATTTCGTTTCCTGAAAAGATGCTTGAGAAATAAGAATTTCTTATTTCATTGTTGCTAATCTCAGTATTTCTTTTTTCAAACTAGTGTTTAGTTTGTCTGTGCACATCACTCTAAGGCAAAGCACTGACATTGATTCCATAATGGCTGCAATTAATTGCATAAGTCACTGTTAGTGTAAGTCCCAACTAGCTTTTGTACAAAAGTCCAAGGGAGATATTTTTGTCCTACATCTTAGTCAGAAATGTGAGAACATAATTTCTTAAGCTTTCTGCTCTGTGATTTGCTTCGGGAGAACAATGGTGAAGAACAGATTAAAATTATACTTTTATGAGTTTTCTAAATTTTAGATAGCTCCATAGGCACTAATGTTGTCTAGCTGACTCTGTCTGACACATACACAGAAATGTTTTTCCCTGTCTCATTCTGGATTAAAATATTCCAGATAATTCCTTAACACACACGGGACAAAGTCCTAAACTATATCATCTGAATTAGGCATAAAGTAGGAGGGGTTGGCTAGGTGACCTCCAGAGATACATTTAAGCTTGAATTATTCCAGAATTCTGTGACACATGATTAGTTTTTAAAGAAAAATATCTGTATTTCTAAGAGATTGCCCAATTCTTTCCCCAGAAGTTCTTACAGAGTAGTAAGCAAAGATACAGAGAAGATAACTGTTGAAAAGCTGAGGTCAGTGTGAACATTTTAGCCCTTCCCTTGACCTGAAGGGAATCTCTGTGCACTGCACTAGTGAGTACCCAAGAGCATTAGAAATTCTGCTAAGGGAGTGTGAGTGTGTTTTGATTTTTTTTTTTCCCGTCTTACAGTCTTACAGGTTTTTTTAATTTTCTTTCCTCTTTAATTTTCTATTTTGTTCTTGTTTTCTCAGAATTCACAAAATAACAGTTTCTGTCACACTGGGGTAGCTTTAGAGACTTGCTCTCAATGAAATTGTCTTTTTTACAGTAAAAATGATTTGCAAGGGAGTTTCCTCTTCGTTATACTTTACGTTCTGATACAGGGGAAGGTTGCACATCCTTGGAAGTAGCTTACAAAGCTTGTGACATGTCATATGCTGCCTCTCCAACAGTTATGATGCACATTTAACAAGAATTTCCATAGGAATACCTGTTCATCAGTAGATGAAGCTGCAAGAAGAGTTATAGTTCTTTTTAAAGAAATGTTATGCTGTTAGTATGTAAAAAAATGTTTCAGTGGTGTTCAGTTCCTCAGACTTCTGTAGTAGGTATGCCAATCTTCACTCCATTAAGGTGCATTGCATAACTTTCCTGAGGAAAAAATATTATGAGCGTAACTTAAAATGCTCTGTGACTGCCACAGAATGACTTATTCAGCATTCTCTACATGGTTTTATGGTTTGATAGTGCATTTAGTTATTTTACTATATCTGTGGACAAGAGCATCCTCTTTGAAGACAATCAGGGGGTAATACTAGATTGTCTTCTTGATAATAGTGCCACTGCCTCAATAATGCAGGTAGATGTTTTTCTTTATTCCTCTTACTTGATCCATTTTTTTCATCTTTCTACTTAACCACAGAGACAGATGGAATGTTGTAGTATGTTTATTCAGTTCTGTTAAAATTGTTAGTATTTCATCTGTTTGGTATGTTCCTGGTTCTCCCCCATTTACTGGTTTGGTTGGTTCCATTTGTCTGTTATGTAAACCCCTCCCAGTTTTCCTGAATGTTCCCCGTCAATCACCTTTACCCTGTCCCATCTCCTCATCCATCACTGTAAACCCCACCTCTCCTCCCAGCTCCTTCCATGTATATCATCCCTTCCTCAAAACACTATTGGTTGTTATGTTGTATTCCCGCCTACTTTGTATCCCCATTGGTCCCTGACATTGTAACCTCCTCCCCTTACCCTTCCCTCCATGAGCTCCCATTGGACCCTGGACTGTGCCCGCCCCTGAGATAAAACCCAGTGCACAGAGGTGCTCTGGGCTCTCTTCGGTGCTGTTTTGTACCAGCCCAGACCCTTGTGCTCATCCCCTCTCCCGAATAAACCTGTTCCTGGGAAGTACAGCCGAGTGAGTCTCCTCCTTCCTTTTGCCATCACCCACAATGCCTGATTTGGCAGAGCCCGGCAGGATTCGGTGCTCTGAAGGTTCTGCAGTGGGATCGCCTTTCCCCTGCAGTTCCCCACTCCTGGCAACTGCCCGTGCCAGAGTGGCACCGTAGAGCTAGCCCAGAGCTCTGGTGCGGCCAAGAGCAGCATCAATGGAAGGCTGTTTTTATGTGGTTATTCCACACATGAGCATCAATTTTTTGGAGAGACTTAACAATCTTTAGTTACGGTATTTTTAATTTCAATTTCAGTTTTAACAATCTTAGTAAAAGTGTTTTGACATCTATGCTTGTATTATATTTTAAGTAAAAAGAATATTTTGTTTAGGTCCCAGACCTCATCTCCTGTACTAACAGCATTCTGGCCTCAACTAGAAGGCAGGCATTAACTCTTTACCATTGTGATTTTTCTAATTTTTAATAATAGGAATCAATTTAGCATATGGAATTCCTTTTTTCCTTTAAAAACAAAGTTTTTAAGAATGTTGCTTATTTATAGTTAACTTCTATTTTAGACTTTAAAGCTCAAAGCACTTCATAGAAACATGCATTTCAGTTTGGTGAATTCAGTGAAGTGAAACTGGCCTTTCCAGTACATCATGTCTGTGAATACCTGTATGGATAATTAATTATGAAAATATCTTTGTGAACTAGATGAGTCATTCTGATGCAGTGTTGTGAATATTGTTTTTTACAGGCCTGTGCTTCTTGACCCTAGGTGGTCAAGACAAGAAAAAATTAAATTTTGTATTGGGGAAAAAGGAGATAAAACTGGAAGAAAGAAAACCAGATTTCTCATTAACTTCAATGTGCAATTAGTGTTGAACTCTGGAATATGAAGCTGTTAAGAGCCAAAAAAATAGAGGCAAAAATGTAAATGAGAAATACGTGTAGACTGAGCACTAAATAAAATATAGATATATTGTTAAATGTAGATCAATCAACCTTTAGAGACTTCTGAAAGTGGATAAATGGAGGACGATCATTGTTTCAGATGCGGTTGCTTCCTTTATTTTCTCCTGTGCTGGGTGATGATGGAGAGGATGAAGCAGGAAGACCTTGTCCCAGTCAAGTGTGACAGTATTGCTGTTCCCAGACAAAATCTTAGGCAAATAAATAGGTGGCCCAGTTTCAGAGGAATGAAGTAACTACAGTAAAGTTTAAGGATAAGCACAGACAATTAGGACAGAACCTGAACTTGCAACTGCCCTGAAACATCTCAACAGGACTCTGGCTTTTTTATATCCTTCCAGGCTGTCAAACGATCAGGTGCTTTGCAGAACTGATCTGAAAATACCTCAGCAAAAATGTTGTTGGACGTGCAAAGTTAGGTAGATAAATTAGTCAGGTAAGTCTGTTTATTTTTTTACTGTTGCAGTTATATCACAGTTAAAACCTGTATTCCTTCTATTTTCCATACTAAATCAGTAGATTACATCCTTGCCTTGTGCATCCTCTGCACAATGTTTGGAAACTGCATTAATGAACAAATATAATGTAGGAGCAAAACATACATGGAAGAAGTAAAAACAAGATCTTGCATCTTAAAAAATGCAAAATATTTCAACTTAATGCTTCACCACTCTCCATGAAGTTTGTTTTTTATTTTGAATTAAGAGGTCTTGTTCTGACTCTGCAGATGAAGAATGATAGTTACAGATGGGTTTAATTTCATTGAGAGAGAAAGAGGGGCTGACTTCCTGCATTTTATTAGCCTGTGGAACACTGGGGAAAAGGTGTTTGTTAATTCACTTCAGCAGGCGAAACTCGAAAAATGTCATGCACTTTGGGCTTTCTCTCTCCTGCTATTGCTATTTTTCTCGAGAAGCTACTACAGATTTTTCCAGACTTGTCTGTAGAAAAATAATGAAAACAAGAATTTACCCTCAATCCAATGGAATTTCAAAATATGTGAACCAAACATCCTTGCAATTATGTCATTTAGCTTTAATATTTTCAGTTCTCCAGAAAGCTGTCCTATTTTGCCCCCATTATTGAAAGAGAAAGTCTTCTGAGAAATAAAATTAGTTTCATTATGAATTTTTGTCTTCAAATTAGTAGATGAAGTCTTGTTTCTCATCAGTAGATGGGTATCACTGTTTTTCCATTTAATCTTCCTTTAAAGTTTAATAATTCATCAATCTTTTAAATAAGTTTGGTTTAATGCCATCAACTTCCAATATATTAAGGTAAAATAAGCAATTTGCTACTATTGGTCTATCCAAAAAAAACCAATTTTAAAGTCTGTGCAAGATGTAGAATAAAGATTTTCAGCCTATTGCAAAACAAAGTAGTAATTAGGATTGCCTAACTGGAAGAGAAGGGTTTTAGCTCCATAAAGTTGCAGAGGTTTTTATTCATCTTAGTTCAGTGCCATGAAAATATGAAAACAATTAACATTCTATTTCTTGAACAAGACAAGTGACGGAATGTATCTACTACATGGAGATCAGCTGAGATACTTCCCTTTCAGTGGGAAAGAGTGAAACAGATTTACTAAAGGATTAAAATATCTCCTCTATTTTCCTTGTTGTTTAGTTCATAAAATTCCTCTTTTCTCTGGAACTGGACTGGACCTCTCTATGGCATTCTCAGTGACCATGAAGAGTCTCAAGTACTTTAGGTAAAGAACAAAACCCAGCAAAAAAAGGCCCACATCCCAAGATCAGATTTGTCTTTTGATTCTAAAGACAGAGATTGGCATAGGCCTTTTGTTTTCTGAGCTCTGATTCTAAATATGATATAAATAAACTCTTTAGTGACCCAGCTGGCCTGCAACTAATCATCATTTTCATTAGTCAGTATTAGTAAATTAGCAGGTTCATGAGGCCCTGCTGGTGTCAGCTGCTACAAGGACAGAAAGGTTTTGGGTTTTTTCCTTTTTAAATTGCAGGATCAAATTAACTTTTCTGTAGCCCATGAAGTTGTCCTATAACATTTATAAAAATGTCATACCTGACTAAATGAGCTCAAGGTCTAAATACTGTTGGGAATTGCATAGCCTGTGGTGTCAGTGGGTATGGGAAATTACTGACTGAAATTGAAGTCTGCATAGATGTCAGTGTTTATTGTAAATTCCTCTGGTGGGTGCAGTGCTATGAGCCATTGGGTATTTCCTCCTAGATTTTAACTGTATTGAACTAATTAAACCAGCATTTTTCTTCACTTCTATTTCTGGTGAATGTGTAGACGTAATCCCATAGGGATCCTACTTTTCACAAGATCAAAGCTAAAGCTCTACACTGGAAAACACTTCATCACTTTTTTGACATTTTCTTCCTTTACTCACCTCTCAGTGAGTTAAATAGTTAAGTAGTTTCAAAAGAAATTATTTAGTGGACACTGATAAGGTAGCCTAGTATGTCACTTATAAAAGAAAGAAGATAACAGTTTCCAAGATGATTATCAGAAATCCAGGAAGCTATTAACATATTGAACAAAGATAAGCAGATAAATAACTTGTGGCAACTTCACAGACTTCTGAAATGATCTGCAAGTATTGATTTTGATGAAAGAATCATTAATCCTTGCAAAATGCATCTTAAATTGTCTCATCTTTAAGGAAGCAAAATTTTGGTCCTTGTGGTACCCTTCCTCCTGTTGATTTCTCTTGCCCAGAACGTCACACCTAATTCTCATGAAATGCACAGTCTGAGAAATCAAAATATCCAGGCTTGCAGGAGAGATTGATAGTAAAGAAGGACTTTGCAACTGGCACCCATGGCTAGTTTATTATGGTAGTCAAAATTAAGCTGTGAAGTGTTTTCATAATGTATTAAATACCATCATAGTTTAAGTAAGAATTTAATAATTTAATGATGCAATTAACCTTCACATACTCCTACCTGTTTATTTATGTAATGATGGATGTTTGATGCTGTGATTTAATATTTATCCCACCATAAAGAAAATACTTCAATAATTGATACCTTGTCTCATTAGTCAAGACCTAACGCATTTGCGTAAGATATCTCTCATGTAATTCGAGAAATGTAATGTGAGAAATTCAAATGTACTTTTTCCTTTCTAAAGAATGAAGCTGTGGAAATTGGAGGGACAGATGGACATACTGGTGGATTTGGAGTTGGCTGGATGATCATATCCACCAGATGTTGTTCATGGCTTGATGTCTCTCTGGAGACCAGTGAGGTTCCTCAGGGTCGTTACTGGGACACCAATGCTGTTTAACACCTTGGTCTGTGACATGGACAGTGGGATCCAGGGCAGCCCTGCGGGGTTTGTTGATAATGCCAAGCTGTGTGAGGCAGTCACACACTGGAGGGAAGGGATGCCATCCAGTGAGACCTCAACAGGCTGGAGAGCTGGGTCTGTGTGAACCTCATAAAGGTCAGCAAGTCCAAGGGCTGATGAGTCGGGTCAGCCCTGAGCACAAGCACAGGCTGGGTAAACTGAGTGACTTGAGAGCAGCTCTGAGGAGAAGGCCTGGAGGGGTTGGTGGATGAGAAGCTCAGCTCGACCTGGAAATTGGCCTTGAAGCCCAGAAAGCCAAATCTGCCTTTATCTCATCTTTGAAAATTCATGTTTAGCACAGGTTTTTAAGACATAATTCTTAAATAAGAGCAACAATTCTGTTTCTTAATTCTTAAATTAGATTAATAATAGTTCTTAATAATTCTTAAATAAGAACAACATTCTTAAAATGTATAATTAATACAGTCATAAGGAAATGAATCTTTAAATTCTGTCCCAAATTATATTAAAGTATTCCAAACTGTTTTCTGGGTGTAGAAGCAGCAGTTATATAGCAACAGAAGGCCTCAAATTAATTTAAGAATTTATTTATACGCGTGCTTGTGAATACACATACCTGTGTCAAACTTTCAGTGGTTTGCTTAACCAGGGCAACCTGATTTTACTTTATTTTGCTTTGTGCTTTTGTTTTATTTTTCTGAATAGCTAGATGCAATTTCAGATTTTGTCAAAATCTATTATCGGTATTTTACCTAATTTCTATTTTCTTCCTTTCTTACTGGAAGAACAATGACAGACAGTGATGGTTGAGGTTATTCTTGCTCATGGTTTATTAATTTACTTCACATCAGAATATAGAAAAATGTAGCTGTCTGTGAGTAGTAATAGGGATCGGGTAGTCAGTTAAATTTTGGAGAGCTTCTTAGTCCCATACTCCAGATAATGCTTAGGATCAAGACAAAAGGTTGGGGCTAAAATCCTTTGTTGTTTTAAGGATTCTTTACAGATACTGTTATTCAATGTAGACATATATGTGTTAGAAAAATCTAAACTGTCCATAATGCAGTTTTAACTTCTTGACAGATCTTTCCTGAAATAAATGAATTCCCATGAATTCATTGTCTTCAATTGCAAATTATAAAACTAATATGATTCATTTTATATTTAGGTTTTTTAATCATCAAGTATTCTGTTTAGTACAGTTGTCTCTTTCCCAAGGAGACTTACCTGTTGAATATTTGAATTCTCCATTTTTTCCTAGATGGCTAATCACCTTCATCACCTACTGGTTTGGGCTAAAAAATATGCAAAGCATTTTATAGGAACAAGTTAACCTTAATTTCCTAAGCAGTCACTCACCACAGAAGTCTCACGAAATTCAGATATGATAATTTTTGCATGATTGGAGTCATGGGCAGGGAGAGTAGACTTTGTTTCAAACCTCTAAGGAACCTTTCTGTCTGGAAGCAGTACATTTCTAGAACCTTGTACAAAAAGGACCTGTGTGGTGGGACAGACATTATTATGTATTTATTATGTATTTCCAGTTTATTAAAGACACAGATTCACAACTCTGGTGACTCAGTACTAAGTTCAAATTATAGTGAATTCATGTGGTATCCTCATTCTTGGCCATCATGCAAAGAACTGAAACATGCTATGACTTTTTACTGCCAGATTTCTCAAAGCTGTCTGCTGGGGCTTCTGGAGTTGAGCAGTTGCCAACCTTAGGACTTCTGTGAGTGAATTTCTGGCTGATTTATGCTCTGATTCACAGTGTATAGTTCACTCCTGTGAGGAACAGGTGATGTTGGATGTGATTTAATGCAAAGGAATTTGTCTATTTGTTAAAGTATAACAGAGCAGCATCTTCAGTGGACATTGGGACAGGCCATGCTCATGAGAAAAAGGTGCTCATGTGTGAGACTCAGTCTCAGCAGCTTGTGTGTCCTCACCAAGGGCATTCTATGTCAAGTGAGGTGACTCCCTCTCTCCCTCTGAAGAGAACAGTCCCCAAGAAAATGAACTCCATGGATCACCTCTGCTAAGCCACAGGCAGCTTCTCAAGATCCGTGTTTCTCCGTCCCTTCTGACTGTGTGTGCAAGCTCACCCATTTGTAACAAGGCTTGGGGTGGGAGCCAGGGCTATAATTACCATTCTGTTCTGTGCTGTTCCGCTTCTTTTCCCAGCATAAAGCAGTGGATGTGGGCCTGGTGATGTAATAAACGGGTACAAAAGGTTAAATCTTGTTCAGCGTATGGGGAGAAATTTCAGATAAAAGGAGAGAGAGTGCAGCCCATTTGCCAAAAATCTGATTCATGCAAGAAAATCAGAGAGGAGGGAGAGAGTAGAGAAAGGCTGCTGTTATTTTTTAACAAAAGACGCAACCAGTAGATTCTGCCTTGACTGAAATTACATCGTTTTGAGCATATAATTGTTGGGAAAAAATCGTCTGGAAGCAGCTAAAGCTTGCTTTTGCTTTCCCAGAGCTTCTATAGTTAGCTGTATTTCATGCTAGCAGTCTTAACCATTTAAAAATCAGATAAATTCTCCCTATGATTATAAAATAGAATGATTAAAAAAGAAGTCAGAATACATGAGAATTTCCCTTTTGCCAACAATTAACTTTTGGTGTAATTTTTTTTTTATCAGACTGGGGCTTCGACAGGTTGCATTATGTGGCTTCCCCTGAGGTTTTAGCAAGTTCAGTGATATTTGAGTTTAGCTCATAATTAAGCCCCAGAACTTTTTGCTGTCTTTACTGACTGATTTCGTTCCTTCAATGCCAGGGATGGAAAGGCATGAGATCCCTGACACACATCATCTCAGGCATATTGCTTAAACTGACAGAATGAAAGACAGGGTAAGACAAGTTTCAGGAAAATTTCCATTAAGGTTCTGAAATGGGTCTTTGGAAATGGGTGTCTTACTGGGTTCTTCTTTTCACATGAGGATACAATATGGTAAAAAAAATCAATATATTTACCCCTGATTACATGATGGATTCAGATATTAAACCAGAAAGGGGAGCCAAGCTGCCCTCCTAGTAAAGAAACAAGAGCAGAACTGCACTGAGAGACAGAAAAGAAAGCTGCTGCTCCACAGCATTGCTCAGCAAGCACCATCTTACTAAAAAAGAAACTGAGGATTGAAACTTGACAGTAAAATAATAAATCTGGGAAATAGCATGAAGGTCAGAGACAAAACCATCAGGGAAAGGAGAAGAAAGGTGGGAAGAAACAAGAGAGAACTTCAGGAGAAGTGCAGCTGCAAATTGAAGTGACTAAGGAACATGAAAGAGGAGGTGGGGTAATTGGATCTCTCAGTGGTAGGTGCCTAGGCAATTGCATGAGTGGATACAGGCAGCTCTATAGGACACAGCATTTGGTTGTCATTCAGGGGGAACTGCTATTAAATTCAAAGTGAGAAGAACAACAGAAAGAGACAGTTCAGGAAAGTTCTCTGGGAAGATTAAAACAGGAATTTCAGTCCAAGTCACTGTGGTGCTGACTATGTTAGCTACCTAACAGGGCTCTTTCCATTTTAATCTGGTTTTTAGGCTTGACAGGAAAAAAAAATATTTTCATCAAAGATATAAAGGGCAATATTTTCAAAAGTACCTATGTGTTTTCTTCAGAAATTGCTTAGACTCAGTCTCATAGAATCACAGAAGGGTTTGGGCTGGTAAGGATGTTAAGAATTATCTAGATTTACTCCCCTGACATGGGCGGGGACAGCTTCCATTAGACCAGGTCTCTCAAAGCCCCATCCAGCCTCTCTTTGAACACTCCCAGATATGGGGCATCCACAAGCTCTCTGGGTAACCTGTGAGAGGGCCTCACCAACCTCACAGTACAGAATTTCTTCCATATATCTAATTTTAACCTACTTTCTTTCAGTTTAAAGCCATTTCCTTTTGCCCTATCACCCTCTCCCCTTGTAAAATATCCCTCACCAGCTCTCTTGTAGACCCTTCAGGAACTAGAAGGTTGTTCTAAGGTCTCCCCATAGCTTTTTCTTCTCTTTCCCAGGCTGAACAATCCCAGCTCTCTCACTTTGTCGTTATAGAGGAGGTACTCCAGCCCTCTGATCATCCTGGTGGTCCACCTCAGGAATCTCTTGAGGAGTTTTTATTGTTGGGGTCCCAGAGCAGGGTACAGCACTCTGGGTGAGGTCTCTCAACAGTGGAGTAAAGGGACAGCATCACCTGCCTGGACCTACTGGTCACAGTCCCACTGCTTTAGCTGCAGCTCAGGATGTGCCAAGAAATATCACTTATTTTGTGTAGTGGTCCCAGATCTCATATGGTGGGGAGAAAAGAAACAGAAATAAAAGAATCATCCAGAAGGATGATACTGCCACTCCTTCTTTCATTAACCATAGAAGGACTCTAAACAGTTCCATGGACCAGGTCTATGCTGGCAGTTTCAGGTGGAAAATGGTTAATTAAAATTATCCTCTGAGTACTTTGACAGGGCAAAAAAGGGATGCAGGATTATACATATCAGGAGGGCTAAAATAACAAAATACATTTTTATTGTTTAATTTGAACAAAGTGAGATGTTTTGAGGTAATTAGGTAGTCAAAACATCTGAGTCAAGTAGAATCCCACTTTTATTAATTTCTGACAGACACCATCTTCTCAGTTTGATTTTTTTTTCCTTCAGAAATGGAATTTTGCGTCAGAAAGTCATTATGATTTTTTTCCCAACTCAGGGAGCACCATTAGGTGCTGGTATGATCTGCCAACTGTTTCTAGAACTGCTCCATGACTCTCTTAAAATTCATGGCCTCTGTTCTCCCCTTGGAAACTGAATATCAAATGTTGAATGCTTCTCCTGTTCTGGTAAGGACAGCATGGCCAAAAGAAAAGTGTATTATCCATCCTATTACCAGAAAAAGATTTAATTAACTTCTTGTTTATTTTCACCTTTTAGTCATCTGTCAGTTGTTCCGTGATAATAATTCATTTTGGTTGGCTTAACACAAGTTAAATTTGCACAAAGTGAATTTGGCTCAACCTCAGCTGTATATGCCAGATGACAGGTAAATGTATTTGTCTTTATTGCAGGGTGGATTCCATGGAATCTCTTTGCTGGACATTCAGGCATACTTAATACTGAACAAGTATGAAGAGACATTTAATTTTTATTTATAGCTCTCATTAAATACCATAAAAATCCACTCAATGTTATTCTCTTAGTTCTGAGTTTATGCTGAAGAATTTAGAAATTTTCAGTGCTTCTTTGTCCTGTGAAGTGCCACCTGGACATTCAGGTATAAGGGAAAGAACCTAGAAATAATATTTTTCACAACAGACCATCTTTTCATTGTTTAGTAATTCTATCTTCCCTTTCTTTCTCCTTGCTAGCCCAAACAATACTCACATAAACTGAGATATATTTGCTTTGTAATTGAATTTCAGTTTAATGTATTACTGTAAAATATTTTTGAAAAAAATCATAAGGGAAGAGGCCTCTACCACTTTCCCAAACTGAAAAATAACTTCCCCTACATACACACCATCCAGATTTATTAGATCTATCTTCCTAACACAGAACACAGGCTGCTGGCTAAAAAAGAATAACTGATAGTTAACCTCTTGGGCTGGAGAAAAGATTCCACTTGCAATGTCTTTTGAGTTTGTTTTCTTTTCTGCTTGTGGCAAAACAGCAGAAAATGAGAAAATGTAAGGGATGTGCTTTCTCCACATATGAGTGCACAGCAGTCAGTGCTAGCAGGGATGGGGCAGTAGTAAATGGTGGCTGGGACATAATCGTGTTCAGTGGTCCCTGTTCCTTCTTTTCTGGGTACAGGTAGCTGCAGAGTCCTCTTGTTCCTGGGTGCTGCCACCTTCTAGCTGGCTCTGAGTCTGATTTTCATCCTGGAGCCACAGCAATATCATTTGTGAAAGGGGGTTTAAAATCTGCAGGCACAGTATTGGTAGCAGTATCTGTTAAGCACTCTCTTGTTTTTGCTTCTCATTTAATGGTACATCTATGCATTTAATGTTGGTCTGAAAAGCTGGTTCTGTGTAGGCAAATTTGCCTTTTTTCTTTACTTTTTAGTTGAAGCAAATCATATTCCTCTGATATCTTGTTTCCATGCCACGTTTTCTCCAATTAAGAAAAAGAAAAAACAAGAATCCCCAGGCAACCCTGTTACTCTTAGTCATAATTAAACCATCACACCTGAAACATCCAGCAGGCTGCTTGTGAAATTTCTAAAGTACGAGGAAAAGCCACATTAATATCTTTGGGCTGTGTGCCAGCACACAGAGATGTCTAAGCTAGGAAGGGAACCAGTACTTTATAGGAAAGAGAAAGGCATTTCCCGATTAAGCAATAAATGAATGTGCAGCTCAGGAAAAAAGTGAACAGTAGGACATAAAAATGTTGCTTTTGTCCCTCTGTAGAATGAGTCTGTCATTTAAACACAAGCTCTATTTTGTGAGAAATAAACATTTTAATTTTTTTTTAATATGACTCGTCTGTGTGATACATTACTGTGTTGCTTTGCCATGGGAATGGCTGAGGGGAGCCACTGAAGCTTTCATATTCTTTTTATTTGCATTAAGGACAGTTCTAAGACACACCTGATACAATTCAGAGCAAAGGCGAACAAACCCCAACCTATGGCACTTTGTAGCTTCATAATTGCATTTCTCCAAAAAGTTGCTTCTCTTTTCTAGAGCTGTTACAGAGAGCTGTAGAATCTGGGAGAGTCAATCAACTGCCCTGGGGAGCCACTGAAGCTGCTTCACCAACAGTAGATAGGGACAGAATGAATGAAGTGAGATGTTTTTTTCCTCACAGTATTGCTTTAAATAAAAATATATTTCCAGGTAGAATATCTCACTGGAGAAGAATATGATTTAAACTCCTTTTTCTTCTTCCATGTGTTGCTAAGAACCCAGAGGCTTTATAATTACCTTGTAGCTGAAAAACCAATGGGTCAGTGGGTGTAACTGGACTCTACTGGTTGGAAAATATATGTTTTTGGTTTTTTTTTTAAATGTTCTTAGACAGAGTTTTGAGATGGAAATAGTCAACTGGTAAAAAAAAGGAAATAGGTGAGGGGGGGAAAACCTCAACCCTCCTACCAATGCTTGAAACTGGGAAGAACATTTGAAAGGTAATTTGAATTGTTTTTCTGAAGACATAATTTTATTTCCTACTTTTCTGTCTTCAGAAGAGGACTTTTTAATAGTGAAGTCATCTTCCTCATAGCAACAAATGCCTCTTAGAGGAGCTTTCCCTGATGCCTTGTATTATCAGCAACAATTTTTGTATTTCCCCTCACTCTTTTCCTAAAGATTATTATAAAAGATAGAAATCATTCTGTGACCCTGCCTTAATCCTGTGAAATAGATTATCCTTTTAGCCTGAAGTAATTTGCTCTTGCAGGAAAACACCCTTAACTTGGCATAACATTGCCTCTTACAGCCAATAATCAGTCATTAAATTGGGTTCTCGTTAGTGAAAATTCTAACCTCTGTTGCAAGTGTCCCTGCACAACAGCTCCAAGTCCTCAAAACAAATTTTACATAAAATTAAGAAATGGGGTAAAAGCATGCTTGTTTTTTAATGTATCACAGGTAAGTGTAAATATTAGTGCTTTGAAAGATACACCTGCATACTCCCTAAGACTGGGGTATAAAACCACCTTTACACTGGAGTTTTCACACACAAATCTGGGGTGCTTGTAAGACAGTGGTAGTGCAAGAGCTTACATTTATGCTGTTATAAATGAAGCCTGAGTTTTGGAGATTAAAAGTGGGATGGTTCCAAATTACATTGGGGTACCTACGTGCCAATCAAATTTTACAAAAATCAGATTACAAATCCAAATTTTTAGATTTTTCACCTAAATTTTTAACTGTTGTTTCTAACTGCAGCACCTGAAGTGCTCGCCTCAGGCTGTGTGTGGAGGGGAGGCAGCTGCAGAGGGTGGTTGGTACCAGGCAGGATCTGGAATGCACTCTGGAGCATCATTCCCACCCAAAAACCTGCAGAGGGAGCAGAGAATGATGAGGTCTCTGATTTAGGCAGGTCAGAGAGATGCCCGAAGCTGGAGGAAGTGCAAGTAGACTGATGTTCTTTCTTGGATTTTGGCATTAATTACCTTTGTCAGAACAATTCAGAAAAATGCTTGATCTCTTCTTTGTCATTAATTTTCTTTATAATTGAATGATGCCTCTCCCAGCCCAGCACTGTGCCTATGTTACTGCCTGCAAAGCAGGGATGTATACAGGGTTTAAATTCTCACAACCACTGCAACTAAGCAAATGTTGCTGTCCTATTTTATATGTGGGGAAATTGCAGTGCAGAAAAAAATTAACCAACTTGCCTACAAGGTACCCTATGGCTCAACAGATTAAACATAAATGCAGGATTTCATTGAGTATAATTCTGCTCTGGGATTTCTGTTTGTTCATTTGCTTTGTTTGGCAGAGGTTTGAAGTTTTGATGCTCTTTTTCCTCAGTTTTGCTAAGAGCAGTTTTTATGTTACCTTTGATTCTTAATGCTTGAGGGTGGCTTTAAAATTCTGGTTGAACTGGAATAGGAAAATCTTCTGTATATTGGATCAGTTCATTTCAAAGCCAGAAAAGCTGCTTTAGTCAGTGAATGAGTGCTTATAGCAACTCTTCCATCATTCCCACCAGCCTGTCTGATTTAACTCATTCAGTGTCCTGAGTCATTGGGAAAGCTGAGAGTAAGATGCACCTTACTTGCTGTGTCACTGCTTCACTGCCTCTGGCATGCTGGCCACAAGCATTGAAACACTTCATTCTTCTTAACCTAATCTATAGTTTTAATGAAATGATCAAAATTTTGTTGTGTGGTTAACACATTTTTCATTCCATTGTATTACTATACCTACCTTAGGACAATGTAATCAAGTCAAATAATGTGCTAATTCTGCCAGTATCTGAACCTCTTCTACATTGTTTGCAAGAAATTTGATTGGCATAGTAAGATTGAAACACTGAATTTCTCAGCCAAAATTATCAATTCCTCATGAGAACAGGTGGGTTTATAATAGGATTTTTTTAGTTAGAGGATTTATTCAGTCAGATAGGCATTCGGATTCTTATTTTGGGTACACTAACTTGAGTAGTTGCATATTTTTCTCATTAAGATATTTTTATTCTTAATTTTTGTGGAATGAAGGTTTACAGCCAATTGTTATTTAATGGTTTTTAATTATTTATATTTCATAACCCTGAAAAGTTGCAATGACTTTTTCTGGATTTCCTCTATTATTCTGCATAATTTATTCTGAATTGAAAGAGAACAGCACTAAATTGTACTAGTTCTCTCCAGTAATGAATAGCTCTTGAGACATGTTTTTTTTTCCTGAAACTAATTATTGACTTATGTCTGCTTCTATCAGTATCAAGAAAGATTTTGCAGGTGTTTAAAAAACAACAAGCCCAGGTAAAAGTTTTGTGGTATTTGAATTAACAAGAATGGGACACAATTTGATAAAAATAGCCAAAATAATGAAAAATAATGAATCTGAAATGAGAAACTATAGCAATTTTGATACAAATATAGACAGGGACTCCATTTATTCTTTCTCATTTACATTACTTGTCTACATACAGAAAGAAACAGTAAAGATGGTTCTTTACTTGCCCTCTGGGCAAAACCAGTGAGCTATACAAAGCATTTTCTCCCCCTTTTTCAGACTACTTTAATTGGGTAGTTTGATTAAAATCTCTGTTTAGATGGAGAAACTGAAGATATTGCATCTGAATGAGTGCATGGGCACAAGGGGAAATACCCTAAGGATATTGCAGCTGTTTACAGGGATAAAGAATATATAGATTTTTTTCCTCACTAAATTGTGGGGTTTTTTCTTAGCATTATCTTTTTGCCTATTGTAATTTTTCTTCTTTCTTGTGTCTGTTTTCATAGGAGTCTGCTTGACTGAGGTCTTCCTTTTCACCTCAAGAAAAAAGAACAATATAGCAATGGATGAAATATGCTCAGAGAGGACAAATTAAAACTGAACAATTGGAGTGGAAGAGAAACACATGTCTGAAGAGAAAATGTAATAGAAATGCTCTCAGAGAAAATATTAAACTGAAGTTCTGAAAACATCTATATGTTGATTCATCCTTGTAGGCCAAGTCACAGTCCTTTAGCAGGAATTTCTCAGTTCACTGTCAGAGACCACGATTGGGACCCAACACGGTGATGACGGAAGAGGATCATGGGCAAGTGGGAATCTCCTGAAGTCTGGGGCGTTAGCTGCCTTATTCTAAGTTTGTTTCATTTGCGTTTTCATGCCGAGCAGATAATAAATCTGGCAAGGGAATACTTTCTAGGAAAAGATGTTTCTGTAGAAGGGAATTTTACAGTTCTGTAAATGGTGCTAGAAAATTTGATGTAGGAAATTTGATTTGTATTTTTGGGACTTTAGGAACTTAATGTTGCTGTTAGGTATCCAATGGTTCTAAAAAGCACTTCCAACTGTCTGCAGGTCTTCCTGCAAATGTGAAAACCCAGAGGAAGTCCTGTCTTATCAGGAATACTGATCAAAGGGGAGATTTAAAAAAGAAAAACTGGATTGAAAAAATAATAGAAAAGACAGTGGTTAAGGACCACTAATTTTTCAGTTCATCTTAGAATTATAGAAACAATTGAAAATAAAATACCATTCCTCTATTTTATCTGATGAAAAATTATGCCCTGAAGGATGCTTAAAATTAGTTTTCCCACTCAATTATAAAATGTCACCTCATAATGCTGCTTTCATGAGTGCATGTGCCCTTGTTGTTTAACAGAACACATAATTAAAAAATATTTTCAATACTCAGAATTAATTTTCCTTTTCATAGCTTTAATTCAGAGCTAACAATAACCTTTTGCTCTTCCAGTTGGCCATTAATTTATCCTCCTTTGTTTTAGTCTGCACAGATCAATAAATCTTACACATAGGCACAGACTGACTTGCAGAAGTTGAGAATTCCCAGCCTTTCTTCATGTGAAGATGGATACAAATATTGTCACTGAAATTTCCTTTTTCAGGCCTGAAATGTTCTATTTATTTCATTATTATGTCTAAGGAAAGAAATAGAATAACCAGACAGAAAATGCCAGCTGAAGTCTGAGATTGGTCCTCCTCTGCCTGAGAATCTCACTTGGAGGAAGCATGGAAACCTGATTTTTCTTATGTGTAGTGATTTATTTTCTTAAAGGCTTTATCTTCTTTTGTAACTGCAGTAAAACCTGATTCTAACTCCACGTCTGATTAACATTAGAATATTTTTGTCTGGTATTTGTATTCATCACCGTTTCAGTAAGACAAATGGGTTTCTTTTGTTCTGCAATGTAATGGTGTTTTAGACAGTTTATATGGATTCCTCTCCCCTCCTTTATCCTTAGTTCATGTGGCAACTAAAATTTTGCTGAAAGATATCAACAGACATACTAAACATTCATGTTATTAGATTGAAAGAACAAGTGTCCAAGAAGCAGCAGCTGAAGTTCAATAAGCTGCTGAGACATTGTCTATTAAGTGATAAACACCTGTCTTAAAAATCTTATTTTATCTATATAGGACTAATGCTCTTCAAATCCAGCTTAACTGAGGTCTGCATGCAATGTTCTCTGATCACTCAAGTAAGGTGCTATGATTCATTATCTTTCAGTATTCACCTGGTTCAGGAATACTTCATGGTATAAACAGCTTTAAGAAACACAGAGAAGCTTAAAAAAATCAAGGTGGGGTTTTTTACACTGTGAGATTTCATACCTACCATTGTAAAAAGAGCACTGTTCTATTTGTTTTCCCAGAAGGAATATTACCTAGCATTAGGAGTTTGCAGTAGTAGTTTTCTCTGGTAGATCTGTGTCTGATTTCCACCACAAGTCAAATGCATTAGGGTTTTTTTTTTTGTTTGTTTGTTAGTTGTTTGTTTTTACCTGTCACTCTAAATACAGTCTGTTTTTTTAATGAACAGAAACTCTTGATCTTTTACAGCTCAGAAAATTGTCAGAAGTTCCATGCTTTCACTTTGATTCTCCTACTCAGGGAGAGAGCAGCAGGCATAGGATGGATACAGCTGAGGGATATCCTTGAGGTGGTATCAATAAAGGACCCACAGCAGCTGGGAGCTGCTCCTTTGGGAGGGGACAAGCACTGGAGATGGTCAGAGAGCACTGGAACTGAACTGGGGGCCCAGCAGAGAGCCCAGCAGAGTGTGGGAGGCAGGTGTGAGGAGCTGAGGCAGAGCCAAAATCACCGAGAGGGAGGTGGAGGAAGGAGAAGGAAAGTGGAGGTGGGGACAAGTGGAACAGCAGGAGTTGTAGGAAAGATATCTGATCATGGAAGCAAAAGCAGAGGTCTGGAACTCAGAAATGGGGGCACAGATTTGTAGAAGAGAATGAGTTGGCTCAGGAGTGGGAGAGGGGGAGCAGCAACAAGTGTTCCGGGGCTGGGGAGCCTTGGGGGAAGCCCAGAGGGGCTGGAGAAAACAGCAAATCAAGGAGGTGGATGTCAGGAGAGGAAACCAAGCATTAGAAAATTCAGAGAACATAAACCTCAGTGACAGCATCTATGTATGTATGATATAGGTACACCTCAAAAGGATAGACTGGTCAAAGTCTAATATTTTTTAATCTTTGAAAACTAAAATGTGAATATAATAATTTCTATCAAATGCTTCAATTTCTTATTGGTTGAAAAACCTGGCAAAATTATTTCCTCACCTGTTCCTCTGACTTCACCCTATGTTGAGATGAATATTTTAGTGAACTCAATTCTCTTTTATATCATTAAATATATTCATGCTTGATAATACGCATCAGTCCTTTCTGTGGGGGAGATTATTACTAGAAATAATGTGGTGCATTAGAATTGCATTAGAATGTAGATTTAGGCCATATTTAACTTCCTCCTGAGCTCTGTGTTGTGCAAGCAGTGTACAAAATAGATGTAGTCCACGGTAAAACCTAACAGGAGTTCATGCTTGCAGGGGTCAGCAAAGAAGCTGCTCAAGTTCTGCCCCCCTAAATCTGCTATGATTTCCTTTGGTCTGTGGAGCACAGGATGTTTGGGTAGAACCAGCACACACAATCTGAATTAATCAGTCAGCTCAATATTAATAATTCAGTGCAAATTACAATGGTCTGAACTGCAAATGTACTTATGAAAGTCAACGGTAGAGCTCTCTTTCACTTTCAAGCTGCAAAAATTTAAATCTCACTGGAAAAAGATTGGAAATCTCAGAAAGCTATGGTGTTATACTGGGAGTCACACTTGAGCTGTGACCTTGTGTGTTTTAATGAGTCAGCAGCTGATGGAGAGAGGATGTGCAACAGGACATCTCCTCAAAAGGGTGTTTAGTAGTTTTGGGTTATCTGAGCTCCCTGTGGGATGTTCTGCATGCACAAGTATTTAAAGACAGACCTCTAGCTCTGGGAGATAAGTAACATTAGACATGATGGAAGAATAATATTTCTTTTCTCAAAGGTAAAAATATGAGGATCTTTGGTTACATTTCAAATCCATTCTCACTACTAAATGGGTTTTCCTTTAACTCCAGCCTTTCTGCAAAAGAAAAATCTATGTCAGTAAAATTCTCTGTCAGAAAACCATTTGCTTCTGACCAACCCATGTTCTTGTGTGTTTGAGCCAACAATAAGGAACTGAAACACGGCCAAGGAGCAACGTGGTTTGCTTGTTTCCACTGTGCAGCAAAGGGACTGAGATTGGCCAACTCAGCTGAAATTAAACTTCTCATTTGAGGTCAACAAAATAAAATATTTCAGAATTTTTACATTTTTCATGACTTTTTCATAGACTGAATACTGCAGTACCAGTTATTTTATGTGTTATTTAAAACATGTAAAATTCCTGGCTGATGTGAAAGATTTTTTTTTTTAGTCACCTCTGTATTAAATGTGAAATGATAACTCAGAAGGTAAAGTATTTCTTATATTCTTAAATACAGGTAGTAATGGTGTTTTGTATAAAAATGTGCACATTCTGGACTCTTTTTTAAGAGAATATCTCTGCTGAGAAATCAGGAAATTACACTGGGGACCATTATTCTCATCCTTCTTGAAGTGCAGTTCTCAATAAGAACCACAGCTGATGCTCTGGTTTGTGAGTGGGAGATGCCATTGTCCTGTATCCAATAGAGAATATGAATCACTTATGAATCCTCCTTTAACCTTTTCCTTTTTCTCTTCAATACCTAGGGGTAGGAGAGCTATTCCAGTTCCTAGTTTCCTTTTAGCATCACTGTTGCCTAGTGAATTGTTCCCTATCCAGTATTTTTGCAATTTATTCTTCCTGCCCAAGTGTTCAACTTTACAGCTGTCTTTATTGAATGGCATCTTTTTTTTTGTCTGGAATATTTTCTCAGTGTGCCAAAATAATTTTGCATTTTAGACCTGTCCTCCAACATTCTTGAGACCCTTCTCTGCTTTGAGTCACTTGTGATTTTAAGAGCTGTATTTTCTATGCCACCATGCACTTTGGTAATGCTTTTTATAATTAAGGTGTATGTCAAAGTAATTTATTGTAGTCATTAAAAAGAAAAAAAATCCAAAAAGATAGTCAGGGGAAATCATTATTCTTTTGGCAATAACGCATTCAGATAGTCAGCAACACCTATTCTAAACTGAGAAATAATCTTTCATTCAGGACCCTCAAATCCCCCTAAGATTTTCAGATGCCACATAGCCTGGAGCAATGGAGAATAGAGAGCTCCCAGGTTAATTGGCTGTGTTCTGCAGCATGTGCTGCATATACAAAGGCCCAGTCTTGCTTGTCCCACAGGAATATTTGATAATATACTCAATTTGTGACACTAATAGCAAATAAATTGTCCAAAAGAAAATGAAATTTGATTGCCTTCAATTCCAGGAATATAGAGGTTTGTTTACCCGAGTCACACAGTTTCTGGTCCCTAAGAATGAATCTAATAATGCTTTTGGACCTGGGCTCTGATACACTGAATTTTACCAAAGGCTCTGTGCCTGGTGTAACTTATATTCAGCATCTTAGCCAAGGGGAATTAGAGTCACTTAATGTATCCAAACCCAATATGCAATCAATGCCAGAGGGCATTTCTTCCTCTCAGCAGAGAGACTCACTGGATAAAGAGGGAGACAGGAGAGCTACTAAAAAGTGTGTGTGGTCGCAGCAGGCTGGAATTAACCTCACCCCACAAAGTCTCTTTGCACAGTCACCTGTCATAATGTATTTCTATATCCATGGATGCTTAGATGATTTTCAAGCCTCAGTTCTTTTGGTAATAATGGAGAAGTGGATTGAGAGCATAGCAAATAAATTAAATTACTTATGTAGGAGGCAGTGAAATATGACTAAATGCATTGGATCCTCTTGTTCCTGATGATGCGTCTGAATCATTCACCTCTTCTGAGCCATTCAGTTTCCTCGTGGACACACTCCTAGGAGAGAGGTTTAGCTGAAAACTACCTACAAGGAAGTATATGCTTGAGTAAATCTAATTTAGAAATCATTAGCAATCATTATAGAAGCCTTTTTTATATTTGGGTTGTTATCATTCACTGAACTTGGAATGCCTCTGAACAGGGACTTGTTTTGTGGGGATTCTGGTACTGTAAATAATGTAATCAGAGATTATAACCTCTGTTTTTGTACCACACACACGCAGTAGCAATGAAAGGAAAAGCTTTAGTGGGAAAACAGTAAGAAAAAGTTTCCCATCCTTAAAGTAGGTCTCTAAAAATAAAAAAAATAAAGCAACCCTCCCTCTCCACCCCCTAAAAAAACCCCAAAAGTGCAGGGGAAAAGGATGTATGAATTTTATGAACTGATCACTAATAGCACAGATTAGAATTTAAATGGCTCACAAAGTTTAAAACTAAAGTCTGTTCAGTAGTTGCCCCTGATTTCATCACTTTACTGTGATACCTGAAGGGTTTGTCACACTGTGTTTGGCCTGCAGGAGCAGTAAATCTCAGTTAACGAGGAGCTCTTCTTCTTCCCGCATGACTGTACTGAGAGGACAGCAAACACTGATCCCAGCGTAACTCCAGATCTCCCTGTGAAGAGGGGTTCTCCCCTGCTCCCTTCTTCAGTGACACCTGATGGAAATCGGGGCCACTCTGCTCACTTCCCTCCAGAAACATGTGAGTTTAGTGTCATCATGCTCAAATTGACTTGTGTCCTCATCTCTAGTATTGCAATGAAATGTAGAATGGAAGCTGAACACATAGGAATGTGCAGGTTTTAGGGCCCAAACTACTCAACTTATTCCATTTCAGATTTTTTCCTGTGTGAGACTATTCCATTTCTCATGGCTCCTCCTGCACACTTTTGGCATAGAATTCTGACTGGTACAGATTCCCTGGAGGACTTTCAGTCCCACAGACTCCAAACTTCTATGGGTACTAACCATTTGTCCCTTACAGGCCATCTAGAAAATGCAATAACATAGATGTGAGGAAAAAATGACACACACACAAACACAAAAAAAAAAAAAAAGGTAAAAAATGGACTGTTCTTTGTATTAATTAGCTAAAGAAAAAATAGGGGGATGGATGAAACACTATCAACAGACTTGCATACAACTTTCAGAATGAGTTTCCTCATCATTAAAATGCGCTTTGGATGGACTATTCCTGTCCTGGTTGTGACTATTCTGGATTAGGGATATCCACCTATGTCTGCAGCCATATCTCCTCTTTTCTGAAACCATTTTCCTCCTCTGGTGTCATTATGTGATACCATATCAATCTTTCACCCTGTGTCTGCTTTAAAAACTGGGTTCTACAGATTTATTTTTTTTTATACTTCACCCCCAACCCCTTTTTTTTTTTATTTGTGGTTCCAGACAATCTGATATCTTCAAATTTCATCCATCTCATCGTAATAATGTGTTTTCAGTCAGATGGGCACTTAAGCGGTTTTTTCCTTCTCTGCTGTTCCTACTCTGGTAAATAACCAACTTGACCCTGCTGACAGTTTTTTACATGTGCACATTGATGTATTCAAAACACAGCCAATAATTCTTGAATTTTGCCAGATTTCTTCTGCAGTCACTTCCTGCAAAGACCCAGGAGGCAGATGAAGGTACTGTGAACCTATGACAGACTGGCAAAAAATAATTTAGTAATCTGCTTCTGCAAAACTGCTTTCAGGGAGGTTTTTCTGGAAAGAATTTTCTCAGCTGATAAGGCTACTTTTTGGTTGTCAAAGCACTGTAGGAAAGCTCAGGTACCATAAAGCTTCCAAACATTTCTCTGGTTTCTAAAAGCTGTCATAATTATTCATAATGTGACAAATTATTATTTTCTTTAATATTTAAATGGATGCTATTTTAAGTAGTATCTGAACAACAAAGCAATTTAAATTCTCTGATGTTATTTCTCACCCATTGGTGTGCTTGCTCTAAATCCAAAGCAATTTATTGATCTCACATAATTTTTCTGTAATGCTTTCAATTAATTGTTCAAGTTTTGAACCTATAATATTTTCTGCTAGCAATGCACATTCATAGTACTTTCTTTGCTGATATCCATCTAACTCTGAAGTGCAATTATATTGTATTTCCTGTTTGCAAGTATAAAAAGTCTATATTGACCCTAGTGGGATAGAAAGCTATTGCTGGTACAGTGGCCAATAAATCTTCAAGTTGGAATATGTCTGCTTTAATCTTCACTGTAATCAATTAAGCTTTGAGTTTAGGACTTCTAAGGTTTAATTCAGTTGGCTGTTTGCAGAAGTCTATGAGCTGTCTTTTCTGAGGGATAGGTTGTGATATTAGGATGCAGTAGCAGAAGAATAAATCTATACACAAGACCTAAATTTGGGTACAAGCTATAAAATGATGGTTGAATTACATAGATGGGTAATTTATTGCCTGCTTTTTGATCAGAAGTCAGTTTATAGGGCTTAAGAATAGGGGATTTTTAGTTTGTACAGAAAACTTGTATACATATATTACTAAAACTCCACATGACTTGTTTTGTTTTGGGTTTTTTTTTTTAGCAATTATTTTAAATATGAATAATGACTCATGCATTAGTCAGACTGTTGATTTGAAGATTCACTTCCAAATTCCATGTGATAACAAAGTTCCTGCTACTACTTCCACTTGTGTTATTCTTTTTTTTTTTCGTCCAACTGAGTCTCAGAAATTCAATTGTATGATCCCTCCCTGTCTGACAGTGCTTCAGAAATGGCAGTCAGCCTGCAGTTACTGTTTAGATATCAGGATACTCAATCTCAGAGCCTCAGGAAATCATGAAGCACTTCCCCAGGATGGGAAATGTGATATCCCTGCTGGTTTAGCCATTCAGGAGAAGCATCCCAAAGGTAGTTTGCAGCACAGTTACAAGAACCCCAGGGCCCACAGAAGTTATCCTTCCCAAGGGCTTAGTGAGGCACTGCTGGAGGAGGTGTGAGCCAAAGTGGCTCCCAACATCACAGCAAAGGCCAGCAGTGGCCAGGCTCAAATTCCCCCGGCTGACTGTGGCCATAAGAGCCTCTGGCTGCAGGGAGCACCCCAAGTGTCACCCACCTGCCCCACACACTGAGCAGCTCCTCTGCAGTGTCTCTCTGCCTTTCCCAGCACTATCTCTGTGCTGCCATTTTCCACCACACAGACCACACTGTATGCTCACTGGGCTGACCTGTGTGCAGCAGTGTGGGTGGAAATCTTTCTGATGAGCTGGTCCCTCACAAGCTTCCTGCATCTGTGACAGAACCAGGATAATAAGAGTTCTTTCTTGTCTCTCTGCACCATTTGCCTTCCCCCCCTCCACCCCCCATGCCAGCCTAAATGGAGCAAAGGATGTTGCTGCTGTGAGGAATAAACTTCTCTTTCCCTGTGAAATATGGAAACAGTAAAATGCTCCAGGTGTTCATTTTTCCAGCCCCCATATAAGTCAGGCATTGTAAAGCCTGAGCAATAGACAGCATTTCCTGTTTGATTGAACAAGGTGGTGTGTGTGTATATATATATATATTTTTTTTTTCCTTTTTTTTTTCTTTTACCCTGTGTGGCTTTTCATCTAAAAGCAAAGATCCATTTAAACTGAAAAGCTCTTGTGGCAGTATATTAGTTTTATCAAAAGTTCCCCAGTGAGGAATAGTTAAAAAAGGCAGGAGAGCCCATCCTGCCTCAGGCAGCCAGGACCATGGGTTCAGGGCTCTGCCCTGACCCAGGAAGGGCAGCACAGCTTCCTGCTTTCCTTCATTTACAGGAAAGTCTGGAACTGGAGCCTTCCAGCATGCTGAATGCACGACCTTAGAGTCACACACCTCAGAGCATCCCTTGGTGCAGGGTTCTTTCAAAGTCTTTACATGGCCCTAGTTCTAGCTTCAGCACTTCCTTGCTAGAGGCAAAAAACAATTTTGCTACAAGCCCTAGTGTTGTGTCTCATCAGGAAGAGACTCAAAAGAGAAAAGGTTTGAACTTTTATGTAGAACCTGGATTGGTATTCTGATTTTAAGAGGCAATGAATCAGACCAATGGTTAACATTGCACATTAGCCATTATCTCTGATACTCAAGGGTGTATGTCTCTGTATCCCATTTTCCATCAGCCACCAGTAGTCAGCTGATCTTATTTCAATGCATGATTATAGAAACACAAAAGTAGCACATTTCTTAGCTGGATTGACATTTTGCTATTTATGGCTTTTAAAGTCATGTATATTTATGAGCTTCTAAAATGGTGTGTCCAATTTCAGAGCATCATCAATGTCCAAATCTCACTAATTATGAAGTATATGTTTTAACATACATGATTATTAACGTTCAGAAGAAAAATTACAGGTAATATTATGACTGATTTCCTGTGGAAACTGATAAATTGCCTGCATATTTATTTCTTCTGGAAAACTCTGACTTCTTGGTTTCATAATTCCCAGGCAGAATATTTATACTTTTGACAAAATATATATGACACTTTTAAAACCCATTTACTTGCCATTTTAAGAATGTGGTCTTCATTAATAGAAGAATGTCTTTTTTTTTTTTTTTTTTAAACAAACAACTGACCTCGCATTTAAAAAGGAAAAAAACCTCCTTGCTATTACTCTATCTATTTTTTGTATATTTTAAGACTGATTTATATGCCTCACTATCATGCATTTTTGCTCAAATACATTTTGAACTCAAGCCTTCAATGGTGTTATTTAATTAGGAGAAACTGGCAAATATTTTCCAATGCCTCACTGTTCTCTCTGTTTAAACTTTACTGGACTTATTTATCATGCACTTGAAAATATTTGTGATATATAAGCATTTTAAATTCTGTATAATAATTAAGGAATTGCAATGTGTGCTGGTTAGTTTTTTATTCTGAAAGAGCAAAACTATCTCCTTTCTATTTATCTGAATACCACTCAAGTGATATTTCTCTCTGTGTGGGTAGAGTTTCTAGTGTCTCATAAGGGGTACACTCACACTTCAACCATAATAAATTCAGTTTAAAATTCATTCAGCCATGCGAGACAAACCCCATGGGAATCATGTGTAGTTAGTTCCAGGACTACTCGTTTGAAAATTTTTCTGGTTATTAAAGGGTCAAAGTGGGGGAAAAGCTGGGGATGGACTGAGAGAGGACCCACAACACAGGAGAGAAGGGCACAGGAGCCCTGGGAAGTGAGGCAGGGGCAGGAGGCAGAGCCACCATGGGGAAAAGGAGCCTGGGAGGAGATGATGTGGAGCTGTGCTTAGGGAATCCAGCTGGGAATGAGAGGATGGAAAATGGATGGAAACTTTCAGTGTCTGAAGAAAATAGAATATAATCAGGGTGAGTATTGTTAGAGAGCATTAAAGTGGTAAGAGCCCCGTATGAGTGGCAGGTGAAAAAGCTTTGCTTTTTTTTCTTCTAAATATGTAGCTGGATGGTTTAAAAATAAAAGCTTAAGAAGTCACTGCTGCTTATTTTGCAGACTGGGGGTTAAAAGTGTTTTCAGCAAGAACTCTGAAGTACTTGGGGTAATTGTCAGGGTACAGAGGCTGTTCCTGTGTGCCTCCAACCCCAGATTATCAGCCAAAACACTTGAAGAAAATTAACAATCCTAATTTTTTTAAAGATATTTGGGTTAGAAGAGCGTTCTGGTAAATACAGACTTTGATAAACTGCTAAGATCAATTCTCATTCAAATTCCAATAGGAAATATATACTTCTTTTTCTTTAAATGAAGCTGTTAAAGCATTTTTACATGTTATGATATATATACATAAGTTTCAAGCAAATTGACTTAAAAATTTCCATGTAAAAGAAATCTGTAAATCATTTGCTTGTCAAAACTTTGACTTGTTTACAACTTTGATTGTGGTATGGAAAGGAATCCAGGTAAATGAAGATTAGGCATCATTGTACTGGGCAACAAAGAGTGGTTGAGTTTGTTTACTATTTGCTGCTGCACTGACACTTAAACTGTGCTCTTCTAATTAATAGCAGTATAATGGTTAGGGATCCACATAGTAATAAAGCTGCTTATAGGATGGCTACTATAAAAAAAAAATAAACCCCGGAGTGAGTTGTAAAGTTATTTAATTGTCTCTAAATTAGATGTGGGGAAAATAACTTTTAAAGCAGACAATTTTTTGTAGTATTGTGGATTTACTGTCTGAGAATGGTTTTAACAGGAAAGAAATTTAAAACTTTTAAAATTTTAAATTTTTTAATTTTACACCTGTTAATGTGAATACCTGGCATACCTTTAATGAAGAGCAATAGTTTAAAGGCATCTGCAGCTAACTGCAAACCTGAGTTGCAACAAGCAACAGCTCTTATTAAACCACTCTACAGTAAAACATACGTTGAATAAATTGTAGAAAAATAAATGTAAACATGATATAGTAGAAGTCATAGTTTTCCAGGGTGAAAAACCTAACTATACAATCAAATTAAAGGTTATTTTATTTAGGTATATAACAGATCACTTCTTGTTCAGTCTAATAGTTTCTACTATGAACTTGGCTGTTTGCATACATAGAATCAGGAAAATAACATAAAAAATTAATTAAAAACAGCCATATTTCTTTGGTTCTGGTAGCTCTTGCTGAGTACCAGCCCTGTTATATCACCTGGTTTAACAGTGTAACTCCTGTCCTCCTTAGTGATGTTTCTCTGTGTAGACTGTAAATATCTACTTTATTTCTATTTTCTTCCATAAGTACAATCACTTTTTCAGTGTCAGCTGGAAGAAAATAACTGGTTATTAATGCATTCATAATTGAGTCTGACACAGGGGCAAAAAAGCACAAATAAAAGCTTTTAATTAGGCATATCCTTAACTTTGTGTGACTGATTCTCTGTAGGTTTGTGATATAATAGGGGTGATTTTCAATCTTATTTTGGGAGTGGTTGTGATGTGGAAAAATGTTTCCTAAATCTAGTGCACAAGTCAAAATGTACAGAATCTCTTTCTCAGAGATGCCTTGTCACAGATAGATCCTAAATACTGTAACTATCAGGGAAATTTCTGATCTTGGGAAGTGTAAGGGACTTTTAAAATTTCTCTCTAAAATTCCCTGAAAGGAGGTTGTAGCCAGGTGCGGAGCAGTCTCTTCTCGTGAGTAACAAGTGACAGGATGAGAGGAAGCAGCCTCAAGTTGCACCAGGAGGAGGTTACAGTGGATATTAAGGAAAATTTCTTCACTGAAAGTGTGGTCAGGTATTCAAACAGGCTGCCCAGGGTAGTGGTGGGATCACCACTCCTGGAAGTGTTCAAATCTGTGTAGATGTGGTGTTTGAAGGTAGGTTTAGTGGTGAACAAGGTGGTGCTGAGTTGATGGCTGGACTCAATGACATTAGAGACCTTTTACCACCCTAATGATTATGTGAGAGTGAAATGGGCTTTTGGGATGGCTGAAGGCAGAGGGTGAACCCACAGCCTGCCCAGAAATGGCTTCTGCTGCTCTGTCTGAATACAAGGTTGAGAGTCTCACATTGGGATTTTGGTCACTGTCAGGTTTGAGCAGGAACAAGATTTCAACACAGCTGCTGCATTTGAATTTTGATGGAAATAATATTTCTAAGTGCTGAATCTGGCTATGAAAGAACAGTAGAATTAAGGCTGCCATGGCAGAATAGCAGTAGGTTTATGATATTGAAATTACTGGAGAGTGAAAGGCTTCTCTTGTCAACAGTGCCCATAAAAAATAACAAGGCAACATGTAATGGCATCATTAACTTTGGCTAGAGGAAAGCAGAAACATTTTATTAAAAAATACTTGAAATGAGCTGCTGGTTCACACCCTGTGATAGATAGATGTCCTGGCAGAAGACACAAAACCAGCAGTGGTAGGTACTGAAGTATTTTGGGAGGCAGCAGAGGTGATTACCTTTCCTGAAGTGCAAGGACGGGTCAGAGCTGTGTTCCTGAAGAGGAGAGACCCATTCTGGGGGCTGGTGGGGGGGAGTTATTCAGCTCTTGGGGTGACAGGGTTACTTCAGTTCTTGCTTCATCCTCTGGGTAACAGATACTTGAGGTGAGGGATGGTTTAGTCTGAAAATGGTTCAGCCTGAAAAATCAAACTCCTCTACTGGCAGAGTATGGTACCATTCCCAGAATAAATTCCCAGAATAAAATTGTTCCTTGTTCTGATTCTTCTGGCCAAGCTGAAATCTGGGATGCCTCACTCCTTTGTAAATGTTTTTATTTGACCTTTTGCTTTTCTGATTTCAGGGGCTTAAATTTGAAAAACATGTTGAAGGTTTATTGTAGGTACCAACTAAGCAGAACTTTGGAAAACTAATGGCAAAGCCACATTTGGAGGAAAACCCACTCTGCAACCAGAGGGAATTTTGGTTGTCACACCTAGACAAGCTTGGTGGTCCATGGATGTACCTGGTAATCTTTGGTATTTTATTCCAGAACTCTCCAGATCCTGCCCCAGGGAACATGAGCTATTATTGTTGCTAAATTCACTGGAAGCTGTGTGAGCATCTGGTGCAGCCTCTCTTCAAGGGACAGTAGAAACCACACTGGATTTTGCAAGTGATACATTAAATTATATTTTTATTATTTTTCCAAATACATATTTGCCCTACCTCTGGCATTTACAACAAATCTCTTTAAAGGAGGAAACACTTTTGCCTGATGTGGCATGCCTCAAAGAAACACAAACTATTTCTACTTTTTTCTTCTAGTTGGATACAAGTTATAATTTACAAAACAGTCACATGGCATACTGCCATGTCAATCAACCTTTTTAAAAGGAGATTTGATTTAAACACTACTTCCTTAAATCATGTGTCTACACATCTATGCTTTCAATGAAATTAATAGTTGTCAAAAGAACAAAACACGTATTATCTGTTCCTTACACTGACTTGAGCAATAATGAATACTGTTAAAAAGAAAGGCTCCAGAAGATATGACAGACATGAAATCTTTTGGTTTGGGTTTTTTTTTTAATCACATCAGAAGCACTGAATATGAATTAAAACTTGTTATTGTGTGTGGAGAGAATGAAAAGTCTTGCAGAATTAAAATCACTTATTTTTTCCATAATTTTGGGTGAACAGAAGAGTGTAGGGGAGAATTTTCTTGTGATGAAATTAAGTCTTTTATTGAAACAAAATATATTTGAAATTTTCTGAAAGGTCCAGCCATAAAAGATTATTTTAAATGTGTGGCTAAAGAATTTTGTAACTTCCAATACAATTTCTCAATATCTATTGCAGAAAATAATTTTTCCCAGGATACCAAGGGATAGTGTGCCACCACCTTTGCTGACCCTTTTCTCTGACCCACTTTCCTTTGTGATGTTCTCACTGAGGTTTCCAATTCCTACCTGGCTCCTGCCTGCACTCACTGCTGAAGAGTCCTGTCCTGGTTTATGGGACGCTAAGCAAGACTGTGTTGCAGATTAGATATTTTCTCTCAGCTTTGAGTTCAGCTTCAATAGTGCCGTCTTCTTTCTGCTCTAATTTTCTTAACTCCTCAGAGCTTTAATTTAGCTGTTACAGGTGTTTCTCTTTTTTCTTCTTATCAGATCAGTTTCAAATATAAATGCTGCTGCCATATTTGATGCTATCACTAATTTCTTTATGGATATTTTTTAGTAATTTATCTTTTTTTGCTGAAATCTCTGGAGAGCTTGAAGCCAGCACAAAGATAAATTATTTGGGGCAGGCTTGATTTGCATCAAACAGATAGAAAACTCTTTTTCCATTTTGGGGGAAAAAATTACATTTACAGCTAACCAGGATACTTGTTCATAATCCTGAAACCAGACAAGAGCAAAATTAAGTCGTTTATATCTCATCATCTGTCTCTCATTGCTTTGTGCCATGGTTTATTTTTAAAGTGGTAATTCACTTTAACTGAGAGCACCAATGTTTGAATGACTAAAGCTCTGTACAAAAGTAGAGCCATGACAATATTTTGACCCAAAAGCAAGTACTCCACTAACCAAGGAAACAAGTTCAGTCAGGCCCCTTCTCTTCTTTTCTTTACAATGACTTTTGAACTAAATGTTTGCAGCTTCTGGATGATGTCTTGAAAATGACCCAACAACTCCACACATTCCCAGTGGATGTTCTTGGATCCCTTAGAGCAGCTCTGGTCCCGGCCTGATTTAATTCACCCAAGCAGGAGAAGTTCATTTCTTCCCTGTAAAATTGCACCTGTAAACATGCTGACTGCACTGCCAGCTGGGGAGTGAATTCCTAATGAAGGGAATCAAGGGAAACTTCTGTCATTTTCTCACTACCGAAGAGCAAGTTTTAGAAATATGATTCTTTTTAACCTCCAACAGGCCCCAGACTAATACAATTTGTGCCTTTTGAAATTTTTGATAGATGTCATTGGGCTCAGAGGGGCTACCAGTGACATTTGTGATCATAAGATGCCATGTTCTGGCTTTACACACATCCAAGGTTTGTTAGTGCCAATGTGTTTTTCATGGACTTCTGAGAGTCAGACATAAAACCACAAAAGCACAAAAAAAATCTTAACACTTGTTCTGTAAACAATTAGAGCTGGGTCTGTTCATACAGAGTGATGTCCTCCTTTTACCTACATCTGAATATTCAGCACTAATCTTCTTAATGCTTATACCTGCCTTAAAATTATGTTGGAATATGTGAATTTTGAATTATGAACACATGAATATTATGCTAAAAATTAACTTTGGATAAGTTGTCTGTGAAGATGTGTCATGAATAAGAGCTGATGACAAGATTAATTAGCATCACTGCAAGTTGCGAAAGATACAAAAAAATAGGTCAGGAAAGAAAGTAAAATTAAAAAATATAAATAAAGATAAAAAATCCTATTGTACCATTTCACAGAAAGTTACCTTAGCTGAACCACTGGATTTTTTAATCTTGAGGAGGTGAAAATTTTTGGTACCAGCTGACAACTAAGCAGGGGTCCAGTTTGTGCTGCTTGGACACTCACAATGCAATCTCTGCATGCCTTGAGCATGTACCATAAACAGTTTTTTCCTCCTTTTCCTCCTCAGAGGCAGACATAGACATCTTTTATTGGACTGCACTTGACAATCTGGCTGGGGTTGCCTTTGGCTTAGCCTGTCAGAAGGGGGATTTCTTTGGTCAGGCCATTAATTTTTGCTCTAACTTTCCTCTCTATCGTGAATCACCAATGAAAAGAGGTCACACAGTACCTGGTGTTTCCCTTTCTAAAGGAAATCCTTTCTAATCCCGTCCATAAGGCTGAAAGTAAATATTGGAAGGAAATACAATGAAATGCAATTAAATGTCTCCTTTGGAAGAAAAACCACACTGGTTTAAGCTGGCAGGCTTAATTAATACAATTGAAAAACTTGAAAGATGTAAGCAAAAGGTCCAGAAAGAGGCTAGCAATAAAGATACACATAAAGAAAATATTTTTAAAAATTAAAAATAATTTAAAAAAATATTTTTCAGAGAATTTTACAGTACTTCCCAAGTAACCAGGAGGGAGAGCTAAAAAATCTTCAATATTTTCTTTTTAGGAAAAATTTTAATCCTTCCATATTCTGTCTATTATAATATCTTTTGGGGAAGTTTTGCTATCTATAGAGGATTGGTAGATCTTTCTTTCTGAAGGTAGACGCTAATTTCTCTGATTTTTTTGCCAAATTCTGTCCTTATGATATTCCTTGTCAGCTTAGATGGTCATTTCTTTTGCATGTTATCCTCTAAAGCAATTTTAATAACACAGCTTTGATTGATCCTCACTCCAGTCTTTGTAGTGATCTGAGATTCCATATTTATAAAGAGTCTCCAGAGAATAAATACAGAGAGGAAGCCCTATTTTCTGTGATTTTATTTATTTATTATATATTATTTATTTATTATTACAGGATTGCTAATACTGGGAACGTTTTCCATACATTTTACTCTATACAAAATGTCATCAGTGTTCCTTGCCCAATCAGTACAAGATGTAGTATAATAAAGTAAACACAATAGTTAATAAATAGTATGCCTGCAAATCTGGTTCAGCTGTAATTTGCAAAGTTAGAAAAATCTATCTTACTACAGAGCTCTGTATTCTGGAATAATATAATGAATCAAAATCTGTCAAGAAAAAATCTCACCCTACTTATTGCAGAAAGTTGCTTTGATGCTAATTCCTCTTTTACTTCTTATGAGAGGATTAGCTCAGGGTCTTGAAAATTAAAAGGAATCCAATCTATCAACTTAGGGCTTTTTCAATGTGTAAATTAAAAGAATTTTTCAATGTTTAAATAAATAAATGGACTTCCTTATAAATTTCTTTATAAATTTCCAGAGTCAATGATAGCTGTCTTTTCTGACATTTTGTTTTACAGACAAAATTCAGCTATTGAGGCTTTTTGTTTGTAGGTTTGTTTTTTTCTTTTTTCTTTTTCTTTTTGTTTTTTTAGGAAGACCGTTATAAATTCTATACTTGGGTAATAAGGACCTGTGCATGTTTTTCTTTTCTATTCTGTAATGAATTATGCAGGGTTAACTGGCATGAAACCATATATTTAAGCAGCTGAGAACAATGTAAAACATATGGCAGTACTGATGAAAATGATGCATATGAGCTTCTTTAGACTTGTTACTTCAAGGGCAGCTCTCCTTTCATCTCTGTCCATTTAAAGTGACTTCATTCCATGGAGTGGAATTAGAACATTGTATTATGTTTTGAAATTTCTTCATACATCACAATCTTTTTGTCTCTCCATCAATTACTGGTAAATAAGATGAAGATGCAACAAAAACATGAGGGAAAAGAAATAAAAAATAGAAACTTAAGACAACAATCTTGTAGTCAGAAGAGCTGGAATAGGTATAAACCAAATTATTGAAAGGCAGAAGATGATAAGGAACTGAGAACACTTAAAAATGAAGAATTGGGTTGAGAAATTCTTCAGCAAAGATTATGAGGAAGGAAATCAGAGCAGAAAGAACTGAGGAAATTATTGGAAGGTAGTGCTTTGGAGCTGGCGAAAGCCACTGCGTTTGGGAACATTTTAGATCTTTATACACTGTGCTTCCAAGTAGGAAGTGCTGGTGGTTAGAGAAGGAATTCACCAACCTGTAGGTGAGTTCTGTCTTTCTCACTGGCTCCCAGTATAAGCACAGGCAGAATGGGGTTTTTGGATCAACAGCCATGTGTCTCGTCTCTGCTCCATGTGTGTTACCTAAATAGGATTTTCTATAACGCTTGTAAGGATTCGTGATGTAAAATGTTATTATGTATTTAGGACTCTGCCTGGAAAATAACAGCAAATCTGCTTGGATTGTGTGTTGATTATCATGTCCATTAACTCCTTTGTTTCATTCACTTGCTTTCTGATTTTTCAACATTTTTTCAATACCCAGCTGAGTAATAGAATCATGGAATTGTTTAGCTGCGGAAGATCTCTGAGATCATCTAGTCCAACCATTAACCTCAGCACTATCACCTGTCTCATGTACTACAGTATCACCTGCCATAAAAAATGATTGCTCTTTATAACCTTCAGAACTGTTATTTTTCTTTTTTCCCTCCCTCCCCTCTCGCATTCATTCCTACTTCTTTTTAAATTGCAGTCATACATCGTGCAACTGTTCCATCCTTATAAAATATCTGTTTTCAGGATGGTGAAAGTTCTATTTGTCTGTCATTCATCTCTGGATATTATTCATTCCTTTAAAATTATTTTCATTCTTAGTGCTGGGTGTAGACATGATGTTAATGTCTTCTGTACCTTTTTTATGATTCGGGAACATTTACAGTCATTAAATATTTCCAGAGGGAATGTGTGAAAAGAAGTTAAGGCCATATTGCCAATTAAATAAATAAAAACTTCCAAAGCATTTGAAAACATAGATTTACATTAACTTTTATGTTATATCACTTTAAGATCTTTTTTTTCTCTAAGATAATATACCCTTGAAGCTACATAGAAGATCATTGCCTGCTACTGAAAATATCCACAGAGCAAGCAATTTGTTTCAGCCAGTATCTGGAATTGTCTCACGTTTCCATCAGGCTGGTGAGTGGACTACAAATCACTGGGATGCAGAGAGCAGCACAAAAGGGGCTCAGGAAAGGCACACCTGCCTTCCACTGAAAATTTCCTTCTGATTTATTCACAGATAGAGAAGAAATATTTTAAACATGTCGAAGTCCTAGAAAGGCCTTTTCAGCTCTGTAATCTGTCAGTGTCCTCAGTACACTGATGAAGATCATCGTGTGCACAACTCCTAGATTTACATGCAAGAAGCCACCTCAAAGATGACAGATATAATTTTACTGCAGTAAGACATTTTCCTTATGTGATGAATTGCGTTCCCTTTTTCTTCCAATTCTCATTTTTTGTCCTTTCTAAACTTCAATAGACCAGACTGTCAGTGGTTTCCCAGAGCATATTTCTCATATTTCTGCTTAATTATTTTTTTTTTTTGGAGTTGAACTGATAAAATTGGATGCTGTGAACTTGCAGTTTTACTTCTTATAATAATAGCATTGGTTAGGATTGGGTAGGCATAGTAAAACACAAGAGAGATGCATGGAGGGAGGTTCATACTCTCTGGACACCCTGGGATAAACCACTGAATATCTCTGAGTGTGGTATATTTGGCTTTATTTGTCAGCTAAATCTCAAATCACTGACTAAATGTCCTTGAGAAAGATATTTGTACAGCTGTATGTCTGCTCCTGGAAATGCAACTCTTTAAAACAAGATGGGCTCATCTGTCCTGTTCTAATTTTCTCAGCCTAATATTTTTATTTTTGATGCGAATTTTTTTTATGTTTTCTGTTATTTTCCCCTATTGATAGCTTTTTCCCAAAACTAAGGAAAAATGTACCATCATTTCTTTTTCAGTTTTTTTTGGTAACTTCTGTAATATGTAATAGTAATTTATCAAACAAAACTAATTTTATTTTTTCTCCTTATTTGCTTTGTAATTTGTCTAGGTATATTTTCAAGTCGGTTCAGTGTTCAACAGCTAATGTAAATGAATGTGACAAGTGTGATTTATGACAATTTGAGCAAAGTTTCAATGTCATTATATGCAATATTTCATATTTTGTTTTAGCACAGCAGAGCTGAAATATTCTCCAGAGTGCCTTGCAGTTGTTTATTGTTTGCTTGTTTTCAGAAAGACTTGAACAACACCAAGGAAACAACAACAAGGAAAAAAATGAATTTGCCTTAGTTCAGATGTCTTTGCATCTTGAACCGATCCTGTGTGTTTGAGACACTTTATTTTATTTTTAATATCACACTCAAGGAAAGGAGAGCACGTATTTTTAGATGCTCTCAGAGCTTCTAAATTCGCAGGAGGGTGCATTTTCCCCCTCGCTGCTCCTCCACATACGCTGTGGTTAATGCAGATGTGAGTTATGCATCAGCATCAGGGGGAGTTTTACAGCAGCTGCTGAGGCACAGCGAGTGTGAGTGGGTGGTGAGGAGAGAATAAACAGCGCCTTTCCAGGGGGAGCTGGGAAAGGCTGATGAGGAATTGTCTAGAGAAGCACCTCATCTGCTCTGCTGTATTCAGAATCACAGAACAGGCACTGAGTCTAATAACACACATCATCAGATGGCTGTTGAAGGGCCGTCGCTGCCCTTATCTGCTCTAAGGCAGATAGGCATTGATTTTTGTCTGTAGGTAGAAAAATTCTTCAGACTTTAAAATGCAGAGTGAATATGCACTGTAGAAAAGTGAGTAAAATAACTGCAGCAGACACTGAACTTGAGGAGAAACAAGAGAAACTACTTTGGTCAGAGAGGTGAGCAAATGGGAGTTGAAAATGTACTACAGAAATATTAGGAAGTGTGTTTTTACTAACTGTCAGAAAGGGTTATTTTAAATTCTTGCTTTTTTTCCCACTTGTTTTTTTTTAATCACTATTTGGAACTTTCTGAAAACATGAAATGGTAGTGCAAACTTTTCAGGAGTGACCACAATAACTTATTTCTCCAATAATCTAAACCACCCCTCTTTTTATTTAAAACTATTACCTTGTCTTATTGCAAGTCCTTCTCATCAGGGCTGTTCCCAAACTGTGATGACTACAACTTGTCACAGCCAAGGACTGGACTTCTTTATCCACCTGGCACCTGAAGGCTGAGATCACCAGTGAACACAACATTTTCTGCTGCTCACCTTCTTCCAGTGTCACAAATTCTGGCACAGTGGCCAGGAATCAGGACTGGTAAGGAAGGAGGAGTTTGAATCTAGAAGGATTTTACCGTGCTTTAGGCTATGTCTGTGGGAGCTGTGGAGGCACATAAAGGGATATAGAGGTGTCCATGTACCCAGCTCTTCCCTGGAGGGAGCTTTGGGAAACCCTGCAAGAAATAATGAAGTCATAATTCACGACATTGATTTTAATCTGAGTAGTTAGCAGTACAATCAGAAAACAAACAACTGGTCTATACCTTTTATCATTATTAGTAGGTTCTTAACATCCGATCCTGAGGTGATATTTTGATAGGAAAACGGAAAATAAAATTATTGTTCTTTTTACCATTAAACAGCATTTTACACATCTCAATCCATTTAAAGAAAAGAGGGAAAAAATAAACATTGTCATTTTCAAACGGGAAAGCCATGGCAAAAAAGGTGAAATAGCTCGTCCTAGTTTGTACAGAAATCTGAGTGTTCCCCAGTGATCATTAAGAAGGATCCAACCTAATCTTGGCTAATGAGGACAAAATATAAGCTGTTCTGCATGGGGCTGAGAAAAGATCAGACAGACTTTATAAAAAGGAAAACCTCACTAGATATCATACCATGTTCCTGAGTCGGTGGGGTGACAGAGCAAATACAGTGTAAATACAAGTAAAGAAATTCTTGATTGGAGGATATTAGTTAAATGATTGGAATATATTAGGGGGAAAAATTGCAGTCAGTTTATAATTGTCCTAATCTAACCTTTCAAACTTAAGGCTATGCACCAGTCTAGACAGATTTATAGTAAGTTTGTTTAATTAATGTGGAGCTTTTCTTTTTTTTAAGTATTTCAGTGCTCTCCATATCTTAACTTGGTGGAATTAGTGGAGGATTCTATTAAGCCATGACTTTGCTAATGTAATTTGATGGTTCAACATCTCAGTGTGCCTAGTTTTCACTATTTGTTCTGCTTCAAAATTTGACATGATCAGTCAGATCTAAGAATTTTAATTATGCAATGAAAAAAATGCTTCAATATTTCAAGTCCCCACAGAAAAAGCCAGTGGGTGTGTAATTAAGAATGAGAAAAAAGGTCAACCTACTTTTTCCGTTTAGTCTAAACTTTAATTGATCTATCTTTATTTCTTTCTATTGATCTATTTATCTGTTTATCCAGTCTGTCACTAATAATCTTGACCTTATTTTCTGTTGATTGATCATTTAAACTAATTTCTAGCCTGAATGATGGTAATTTAATAATGTGAGCCAATTAGAAGTTAAATGGAATCAATAAACCATTCTGTGACATCAGCGGGAGAAACATTGAAGTACCACTGTCTCATTAGACCTTTCAGCATTTTATATGAATATTTTTAGGGCTGAAGTAAAATGAAGGAACTACTGAAATTGGAAAATACTTCATGACGTTATTTTCTAGCTATCAACTTTTTCCAGCTGCAGAAAATAAAAGCCAGGAATAGCTGTTGTTTGTTCAACCTCAGCAGGCACTCTCCATCTAATCAACATCTAGTATGGGAAAAGACGAGTTTGCATTCTCACTCCTGCTTTCATCTTATCTCTAATGTTGCTTTTCCAGCTTTTTTGCCTTTCACATCTATTTTAAGTAGTAAAAGAAAGAGCCTGATATCTTCTGATCTAGTCATGCCGTAACTCAGATCCATATAATCCATGGAGAAGCCACTATTTGCTGAGTGATTTAAATATTTTTTCCCAGGGGGAAAAGAAAAAAAAAAGTTGTGAAAAATCAGTATTTCTGATGCTGGAAATATCAGAAGAGTTGTTTGGAAGAGAGTGAGGCTGATTGATGGTCACTGAACATAACAAATATTTCCTCCACTGTAGGTCATGATTTCATCTCACAGGTACATACTGTGATGCACAAACCTAAATGGAGCTGACCCCATGCCTTCAGCTTGCTCACCTTTGATTTTGGCTTTCAAATGGCTTGATAGTTCTTTTGTATAACATCCTTTGCCAATCTCTGGTTCCTCCAGTGAATCTAAAAGCAAATTAAATGCTCAGCAGTTTTGTATCCTGAAAGACGCAAGATTTTGAGGCACGTTGGCAGATATTTTTAAGAATATTCTCCTAAGCCTGGTATCATGGGGAAAGGGATGCTGCCAGGTGCTTGCCAAGAGATCCATCCCTCTTCCTTACTGAACACCTTTGTGGAAAAGCTATTTTCTTATCAATTCCATGTGCATTTCCTATCAGAATCTGAGTTCTCTTAGGTTATCTCTTACAATTTTATACCCTTTTAGTCCTAGATTAGAAGTTCCTTTGGTCTATCCATTGCTTGTGTTGGATGAATTCTAATTACAGTTTCCCACAGGCTTGAGTACGGTTTGTTGTTCCTGCCTCTGGATGGTGACAGACAATTCCTGCTAGAGCTGGCCCATATGTAAGTGTTAATAGTGGGTGTTAGCAGTGTTGTAGATTCTTGTTGGCTTTCCTGTCAGCCCTGTCAGATGTTGCTCTTTTGTTTTGGAGTTTAAATTGATTCATTTTGTTTTCTTCCTGATAAATCAGTCCTAGGAATACAACACCCATTATTATGGTTTTAGACAAAAAGCTTCTGTGAAGGTGCTAGATACTGTCCATGTGACATCAGACAGACAAAATAATCCTTCCCCTAAAATCTTCGTAATTCTTTGTAATCCTCTTCATAAATTCTGCTTTTCCAGCTGGATGGACAGGGATCTGGCAGGACAGGTGCTGGCCTGCCCCTTGCCAGGCTCTGATTTAGGGTTGTGGCTCTGTTCTTCACATGTCCTTTCTCTTTGCCAGAACAGATTAGCTCCACTGGCTCCTGTGTAAATCCAGATGTTTTCCATGTGAATAATTCTTGGTCTGAGGCCCATGACACAGAAGGGGATGGATAGAGCATGTCAGAACCCAGCCTGCTGGAATCCTGCTTGCAATTACTTCATTTTAGGGGAGCAGGTAATGTGCAGCATCCAGGCCCACAAACATCCTCAGCAGTTCTCACCTCAGTGTCTGCACCTCCTGACTTTGTTGTTTCATGCTGGATCTTTTTTGAGCTAAAGCTGTCTGAATTGTGCATGGGATGAACAGAATGAGAGGCACAGTACTAGCCCAGCAGTCTGAGCCAAAGGATGCCTTTCCCCCCTTTCAAAAAAACACTAAACCACCAACCTCTTGAACTGTAAGCAGTTGGGGCAACAATTTAATAGCCAGCTGTGGTCAAAAAGATGAAGACTGGACTGCATGAAGGGATGAGAGAGAATAGAGGAATATTATATGGTACAGAGCCAGATGATATTACCTCACTTTAGATTATTGCACAAAGTATATTTTAAAATCTGTTGTAAAAGCAAAACTGTAAGTTGTTTCAAGAGGCAATAAACAGTTCATTGATATTGTTAGTGAGGTGTGGGAAGAATGTCCATAAAAGTACAGGATGGCAAGGAGGGTTTAAATGTCATTAACAACACAATCCTGTCCTCCTTCTCCAGTCCAATAAAAAGAAGAGAGCTTTTTAAACAAAAACAGTAAATTTTCCTCTTTTTCTCCCACCCCACTTACGCAGTTTAGCAGCTGAAAAAGAAACCTAATTTTTTCATGAGTTGTCATTCATGTGCCAGAACCCTGTGTACTGTTGCTGCACTATGACCAAACATAAACTCTTCAGACCCTCGTGTTTGGTCTAAAGGAAATTAGACAGTAACCAGCAGTATTTGACACTCTTTTCTAAAGCTCCTAGACTGATAGTTGTACAATGTTTATCCATTATGAAAATTTGTTTTCATGGTGTCCAAAGGTATTGCCACACAGGCATTTGAGGACAAAAAAATATTAAAAAGCAGCAACAACAATCCAGGCTGATTAACAAAGTCATTGCTGAGAAACATCAAGGAGATTTGGTATTGAAGAAACAAATGTTCATGACCAAAACTTCCAAATTAGCTACATCTCTAATTGATTTTAGGCAGACTTTTGCCTTCTTAAGCTCTCTTGAACCACAGGATAGTTGGTGTTTACCCTTTGAGGGAAGAACCCCACCAAGATGCAGTTTTCTGAGACTCTTCCACAGTCAGCTGAGTTTACATAGGAACACACAAAAATTGTTTCACAATTCTTGTAATACCACATAATAACCAACCATCCTACAAAGCATCCCAAGTTCAAAGAAATAAAAAGAGGTTAGAGAGGAGGAAAGAGGGGCAGAAATGAAGATTGAGGAGGGAATACAAATTCTAAAAATGGAAAAGTTGGAAAAAAGCAGAAAAAGAGTAACAGTAAGCAGAGGTAATTCCCTTGCATTGGAATGAGGAAAGGAAAAGAGGAACCTTTACCTCTGTTGCAAACATACACCACTTTTTCCTGTGTTGTTTTGTTTGGGGTTTTTTGGGAGAGGGATTGTTTGTTTTTTTTTGTTTTTTCACAATCTATTCCACAAATTAAAAGTGAATGCAGCTTGAAATGAAACCTCCATTTGCAGGTCTATAATCCATATATTTTTAGTTGTTTTGCCAAGCTCTAAAAGCTAGATCAATGGAATAGATTTCCTTTAAGAGCAAATAAGGGTTGTCCATTTCCCTTCCTGCAAAATCTTTTACTATTTTAATTTTATTTTCATGTAGGCTTCTCTTTGCATTATTTCTAAACCTTGTTGTGAGTAGATTTTCAAAAAGTGCAGTAAAATGTCTGGAGATTCATTTAATGAAGTCCATTCATGAATGATAAAAGGCATTGGATACATGTCTCCTAATCAGTGAAGTTTACTAATAGAATCCAAGAGTTCCTCCAAATATGCCTTTTTAAAATGTTTTTTCTGACCAAAATTTATGTTTCTATTAAAAAAAAATCTTTGATTTAATTTCATGTTGCTACTGTTCCATAATTCTCTTTCTGTCTTTCATGTTGAATTTTAGTTTTCTCTACCTTTTTCTTGAAAGAAAACTGTACTTATTTAACTGGCAGCTCTTCAGAGCTTAGAGACTAAATTGCCTTGGAAACTAGAAGTTTATGTAAGGATAATGCATTTCAGTTATTTGACAACTCAGCAGTATAATGAAATAATGACGAATATAGTTTCTGGTTACATCTAAATTTATGATTGGTTAAAATTTCCTTTTACAAGACTAGATTAATGATTAAATATCAAATTATCTGTAGATTTTAGGATTTTGATTTGTTCGTTATTCCACAGATGCAGATAATAAAATAAAAATCATTGCGAGAACTTGTTTAAAAATTAAAAGAAAATTACATATTGAAATCAAATCCTGAATTTTGCATGGGACATGTTTAAACTGGGTTATAAAATATTGCATATTTAATCTCTCAGAGAAGAAGCTCCCAGTGATTATGTCCAGGTTGTTGAAGCTCAGCATTCAGAGATGATACAAAAGCATCAGGAGTCTCCCTGACAACTGCAAGGGTAATAAAACACCTCCACAGCACGGGCACGATCGCTGGTAGCGGGTTTGTGTGGAGCTTCAGCTGTTGCTCTCCATCCTGGGGTCAGAGCTCTGTGGAGTATCTGCAGGGCTTCCCCAGCCCCTTGTGCTGGGCTGCAGCACTGAGGGATGGCAGTGACACATCAAAGAAATTCATTTTCTCTCCTGTAAAGTTCAAGCACTCCTCTTGGCAAGCACTGTGAGGAGGAACACACTGGGCTGCTTTCATGCTGCAAGATGCAATTCCTTCGTGGTAACCAGAGAAAGGAACAAGATAACTGAGAATTTAGCAGACTAAGCTGGGAATCTTGGCTGGGGGGTCATGGAAAGAGCAAAAACAGTTCTTTCTAATCATTCTTTCTAAAAAAATAGGCAGTTCCTAGACCAGTTGGGGGATTTTTGTATCATCAGTGTACCATTTGATCTTATTTCATTTGGCCAAGCCAGGAGTTCCTTTGAAAGGAATACCTCTGATGGAAGGTGCAGTTTGTGCCCAGGTGTGATGGCAGCTTTGCATTTTAAAATATTCCACCACACTTAGACAATTTTAAAATTTCTTGGCCCTGCCATGGTTCTCTTCCTCCAAGATGGAACTATTACCAAAAATATTTGTGCATTTAGATTTATATTTTCAACATGTACTTCATACTTGAGGATTATATAGGGATTAAAACAAATTCCAGGTGAAATTGTAATGTAAAAACTACATTTTCTGATTTGAATATGCTTCCCTTGTTGCTGTCTATTCTTTGTAACTCTTTCCCTTACTTCAAATGTAAGCATATGTGGTATTTTATATTGTTTCTATATTACAATATGTTGCTTAGTTTTGATTAAAAGGTGAGTAGTTCGGGCAATAGAAAATGTCTTGAAAATTACCATGTTAATTCACAAAGCATGCACACAACAGGCTTACTTTCCAATATCAATTCTATGTAGTTTTTCCCGTATATATTTAGAGACATCACTCCTTCTGAGCTTTAACATCTCACCTCAGGATCTGTCAACCTTTATTTATCTCACTAATGCTATTGGGCAGAGGTTTTTATTCTTTGTAATCATAAAGAGCATTGTCGTGGTGATGCTCATTTCTAAACAATAAGAAACTCTCACTTATTGAAATGGACACCAGAATATGTGGTTTTTATATTCTGTTATAAATCAAAGGGGTGTTTTGTTCGAACTTCGTCAGAAATGCTGCCTTTCCACAGAAATTAACATATTTTATTTAAAAAGCAAAGAGTTGATATTTAGAAAATTGTGAGCAGGGACTTGCAAATTTTCTTCACAAATGGCTTTCAAACATAAGAAACCAGGTTAGGAATGCTATATAACAAAATTCATCTTCTATGCCATACCTAAATGAAATGAACTCTCAAACAAGGACTTTCTTTGCAAATCTTTTGCAGGCATGTGGGACCTTCGGGATCATCTGGGAAGCCCTGGCTCAAAGCACATGGAAATAAAGGTAAATTTTATTATTCAGGTTTGTTATATGACCTATCATTTCCAATGAAGTTGAAGATGTGGCAATAGCACAGAAAAGATAAAGAAAAGTTCTTAACAAATTCCCTTGTCAATACACTTTCCTTGGTTAAAATTCAGAATGGCAAATTATGTGGAGGAGCATAGCTTAGATGCCCTGTCAGCTAAACCCCACCTGAGCTGTCTGTATGCCAGCTGGAATGAAAATTAAACTTCCATTTACCATTGTCTGCAATGGAAATTCTGTTTTTTCATTACATAAATTATGTCTTATTTGGGTTATTCCATGCTCTTATCACTTGGAGGTTACAAATAGAGTAATGAAGAAATACACCAGATCTCAAAGTAATATGCCAAAAATAGTCTGACCTTCCACTCAGGTCAGACAGATTCTAGGGAGAGAGCTCCTTGTGTGTTGTTCCATTGCTGCTGTAGAAGTCACAACCATTCAGAGGAAGATTGTATTAAAGAGCAAACAGCATCATTAGGTAAAATTAGAGGGCTGTTAAAAACTAGGAAGGCAAGCTGGACTTCCTTTTGACTCAGGCAGTTATGTTGGGCTTCATGTTTGTTGCTGAAAACTGTGTCATCTCCCCTACTTCAGCAGAGAAGCTTAGCTGGGTGAATGTACTGAATGCAAATGTCTCTGGGCTTTTGGGTTTAAATCAGCCATCAGCACTGCCTTTTACTGTATCCGATTAGCACACACTCAGGAAGGGAATACTTTCTTAGCCTAGTAATAGGGGTTTGTATTTTCCTTTTTACATCCTCAAGTAGAGACAACAACCCCCTAGTGAGAGCTGAGGGATCTTTTTTTCATTTGACACATTCTGGGGAAGAGATTTCAGCGGGGAAAAGTGATTGGTCATGGGTGATTGTTGTTCCTTTCTTGAAATTTTGCTGGAAGACTGGAAAGGCAAGTAACTGCTAAAGGCTGCTATGTTCCTCAAGCAGTTATCTCCTGTGCTAAGGGGAGAACTGCTACCCCACACAAAGAAGAGCACAATGCTATTTTAAATATAAATTTACGCAAGTTGTGTCCTTTAGCTTCAACTGTGTGCTGGAATGAGTCAGCTAGTGCAGAATAAGGTTTAAAGGAAGTTAAAGCACCAGAGCATGTGGCAGGACCTAATTCAGCTCAATGAGCTAGCATGCTAGTTGTGAAATACAGATTATCTTGGGAACACTGCTGGATCCCTTATGGACCACAGGCTTGAACCAGAGTCTGGGAGATTAAAATAGCCTTGCTGATAGTACTCTTCATGCAGAAATAGTCACTGTGCTTCATATTGTCCCAGGTGTCTGCCTGGGTCTGGTTATACCCCCCATGTGCATTTTAGAAGGAAGCAGAACAGGCAAATCTCACTCCTTGCCACAGATTGTCCTTTTAGCTCTCAACACATCAAGCCTTCTGGGGAGTTGGTATGAAACACAGGCAATTCCAACAGTGTTTCAGTGGCAGGGAGGGTTTTGCCTCCCTTTTGCCAGAGAGGGTTAAAACTGTTTCACAGGAACATAATCAGAGATGTTGTGAGGAACATATTGCTGACCAGACAAACAAGGAAGAAATATCAGATGAGCAAAGATTTTAAAAACCCTGAAGCCCTACACTCAACTATATCACTGATAAAGAAACATAAGATTGCAGTTTCATAAACTTTCTAATTCTCTTAGGAAGATTACTGGAAGTTTCTCCTCTGGAGTTGCTTTTGTGGCAAACAAAAATAAATCTTTGGTTCTCCCTGAAGTACTTGTAGGTTAAAGCTATAGCTCTCCCTCCCCATATCTGATGAATAGAGAATGCAGCAGTATTCTCAAATTTCTTAGGGTTTATAGACACAATGATTCACCCTTTGAGCCACTGGTAGTTGTGTGATAATTGAAGATAAATCTGAGATTCTGTGGAACAGTGAAGAAGCAAATACTCTTGAGCATCTTTTGAAACAGATTTTTTCCCCCCAGAGTATTTTGTTCTCATCAAATGCAGATTTAGATGTTTGTGTCAGAGATCACAATCTGCATGCTGTTTATTTTAGGGAGAAGTCTTATAACAGTCTCTTCTTTGTAAAACTCAGAAGTGGTAGATGAGAAAGTGCATGATTTTTATCCATGTTTGTATCTACCCACATTTTGCAAAGTGAGACTTCTCATTTTACTACAGGTCATACAATTCTTCCCCTGTGTTTTTCATCCCCATAAAGTGGTGACACCTCTAGCAATTCACCTCATGCTTCACAGCACTGACAGAAACAGCCTCAGTGAAATGTGGAGAGGCTTGCTCGTTGAGTGAGTGAGTGTGAAAATGAATGTGTGTTATATGAATGTGGCTTCTGTGCTGACAGCCCTTAGCTGTCCCTTCCCACCCTCAATCCCACTCCCATCATCCCTCCCTACTCCCAGTTTTCTCTTCTGGACTAGTCAGCACAGTGCTAATTATCTTGAGCTAAACCCATATAAGTATTAAGGTACCTAAAAATTAGAATACTTGTATTTACAAAAGTGGAAGTAATTAGGCAAATCCTCTAAAGATTTTGACTCAAATTTCCTAATTATTTCTGCTGATGTCTCTTTTATGAAGTTTTCCTGGGGGTTTTTGTGGATACTACACTTCTAAATATCTAACTGTGGCTGACCTGCATGTTAGGGCATGGGGTGAGCTGCTGTCATGGATGTGCAATGTGAGAATATGATCCATCTGTTGACAAGCAACATGCTCTACCATAGATTCCCATTAATAAACATTCAGTACCCAAGCTTGAGGAAAATCATTTGTCTTGTTACATGGCTGGGTCTCCAGGCTTTGTGCAATCTCCATCGACAGCATAGGTCTGACACCTGCAGAATAAAACAGCTCGAACTTTTCACAATTCCAAATCAGTTTTCTCTACTAAAGGTGTGATTTTTAAAAGGGAATATATTCATTTTTGCCTAATCCTATTGCTCTCTGTGTAATGGAAAGAAACAATTGAAATATCCTGGTTTATCCTTGGATTGACAGCTGAGGAGGAAACAAACACCCAAGAACTGTTATTTGAAAATAATTCCCTGAAGAAATAGAGTCACACACACTTCTTTTCCCTGTCCTAAGAAAAACCCCCAAGTAATTTCCCAGGTAATTTTCTACAGTCAGGACAGCTTCTGACACGTATTCCTTCTCCACTAGGCAGGGGACACAGTAACTCATTACGACTGCAGGACTCTTCCTCAGTGATTTACACTGACTCCCTGATTAATTCACACAGCTTACTCACAAACTCTTCCTTAATAAGGTGACAGAGTTCTGGCTCGGCAGGTTCCCCCTCTCTAGCAGAATAGTCCTGTGGCTTTCTGCAGCATGCAGGCCACTGGAAAAGCTTCTTGGTCTGGACAAGCTGTTTGAAAAGTGACTTGCCTGCACAACAAAGCCCTGCTGGCTGAATTGCCAGTCTTCCAAGGAGATTGCCATGGTAGTGGAGGTAGCTTATTTCAAGCCCTCTCTCTTTGCTTCTCTCTCACTGAGGAGCAAAAACACTTTTTCAAAGGCAGACATAAAAGCTGTCAAACAGAAAGGGAAAACAGACCATTGAGGTGTGAGAGAGAGCACCTCCCGAGTCATGGATCAGTGACCAAGTGCATATGTGCAAATCAACACGGGTTTAGGAGCAAAAATGCCACCTTTTAGAGCCAGCCACTGGTCTTGGTCTGCCCACTCTGCCCCTCGGTTTCATTAGCCCAGGAGTCCTCATGCCACTTCATGACTGGACCACTAGCCCAGGCTGCTCGTTGCCCTTCCCTGCATTCTTCTCCATTCTGTTCTCACCTTTTGCCCGGTTGTCAGTCGGTATCTCCGCACATATCTTGGAATTTTCTGCTCTTTATCAGCAGCCTTCTCCCTCATGGCCAATATCTATTTCATGGTAATATGCAGAAAGTGGATATATAGGTAAAAAAGCTAATTAGAACTTTGAATGGAGTCTCTGAAGACCCAAGTTTTGTGGTTAGATTTAAAAAGGGGTTTTGTCTCCTGAATATAAAACTTACAAAATATAAACTTTCATAGCATCTTAAATCAGAGCACAGAAAAGATCTGTTTCCTTTAAAAACAACAGATATTTTTAGATATTGTAAATGGGGGATTGGACAAGATGACCCTAATTTCCAACCTCAATTACGCTGTAATATTTATACATCTGGGTAAGAAAATTCCCTTCTGAGGATCTCTTATCTTGTTACTGTAATAATCCTGACAAATTCATCTCTTCTTCTTCATGCATGTTGTAATTCTGTCTGAGAGAAAACAAATTAAAAAGTTCCCATCTTTCACAAAACAAACTGTGAGGTTGGACTGGGAATGCTGTAACACCAACAGAGTGCAGAGTGTGGGTCTTGCACCAATTAACTGCTTAATTTGGAAGGGGTTATTTTGACAGGTCCTAGCAGATGTGAATATGCTGTGGTGCAGACTCTCAGTATTATTTTTTTAACTTCTGTTTTATATAAATGTGCAAGAGGGAGTGGTTTGTTGTTTGGAAATGCCACTCTAGCAGGTATTTCTTCCCACAGTGTAACAGTATGTCTCAGAGAATCTTTTCAAAAACGTTTGAAAAGCAGTTAGAAAGTCAAGAATTTTGTTCCTAATAAATTAATTATTTCTGTAATGTAATCATTGTAGGTATGGGCAGGGATCAGGTATCCAGGCTTCTGAAAACACACAAGTGAAAATCATTGTCTGAAATAAATGCTGGTTACATAAAGCATGAGAAACAGATTTAGTAACAACTTTAGATTTACAACACAGTGCTTATTGTTAAAGAACAACATTGTGTTATTTATGAATTTTTCAGTTCAGTATCTGATCCAACAAACTATGGGAGCAATCCTTTGGGAGGGTTCCCTCCATAAATATTTTTTTCCTCAAAAGCCAATTTGAACTTTTCATTTATTTTGAGATTTTTTTTTTAATTCCTTTTCTAATTGAAATATTTTTATATTCTAATTTAAATTATTCTAAAATTGAAGGTTGAAACACTCTATTTGTAACATGCTTACAGAAATGATTGCAATTATCCAATGACACCTCTCCATGGCTATAATTTCTTTCACCTTAATTGTCAACAAATATTTTGTATACAGCATGGAACAGGATATTTAACACTTTTCTAAATTGTGCCCTCTCTTCCATGTATCTATTTCAGGAAGAATATCAGATTACAGTCTCTAATATGGGCCAGCCAAAAGATCGGGTTCTTGCTCCTTCCTACATTTACCCTGTTGTGTCACTTCCCACATTTCAAAAACATCTCTGATAAATGAGGAAACAAAATCTCTGCAATTTCAGAATGAAAATAGAAGTAAATGTAAAACAATAGAGGCTTTTATTAGTGGAATATTAGTTTGTGTGATTTATACTTTAATTGTAATAAAAGTAGATTAGAGAGGGTGGGGGTGACATTGGGATTGCTTTCTCTTCAGATCTATGCTATCTGGAGCCTACAGAGAGTCACTTTTGAAATACTGTGGGGAAAAAAAAAAAGAAAAATACAGCTGACTATAAAGATTATTCATATATGCTCTTTATAGTTATCCTCAGCATTTTCCTGAGCTTGGAATCTGAATATGAGTCTATTGGTGATGAACAATTGCAGTGTGCATCATTTGTTGGGTTTCATTTCTCTCCCTTTTAAAAACAATTCTTTCTAATGATTTTTTTTATTCTTATTGTTAATTCTTTTAATATTTTATTTCAATTATTAAAATGTTCTCATCTTAATCCACAAGTGTTCTCATTTTTGCCCTTCCAATTCTTTTGTTCATCTCACTGGGAAGAGAAGCAGTGAGTAGCTGTTTGTTACTTATTTGGGGTTAAACCAAATTAGCAGAATGTTCCTATAGCTGAAGTAGGGTGGCCAGGTTTGTTCCATGATGGTTCAATGCTGTGGCTGAGTGGATAGAGAGGAGTGCAAGATATTGTTCTGTGTTATTGCTGATCTCAGGTCCCAGTATTATTCTGCTTTCTTGCAATGTAATAATTATAACTAGGACATTTTCAATTAATCCTTGCACTAATGCAGCAAAACCTAAAGCATTTTCATTTCTTAATGACATTATTTCTTGAACTTCTGTGAGCTGGGCTCCAGCCATAACTCTCTTTTCCTCTCCCTTCGTCCCACTCTCATAATCCCTACAGCACCTGCACTTTTTGTTCCTGGCAGCAGCTCTGCTCAGCTGGGGCAGAGGGAGGAGAACTAGTTAAAATTACTCAGGCCAGTGTTGGAGGACAGAGCTGTTCCAAATAAGTCTAAGGTAGTGTGGTTTTTGTCACTCATTTATGATCACTAAAGAGCTGTAAAACACAGTCTGAGAAACAGTGTCTAGGAACTCGTCTTTGATGATTTCCTCTAGAAACTAAGGTGAGATATACTTGGTTTAATCCACTGTAAACAGTCCCAGACTCAGGACCAACTCTGCAAAATCTTTGTTCAATATTCTTAAACTAAAATTTTTGTAAACATCACTAAAATGGTAGTCTGGAATGTCAGCCTGAAATGTCACCTGGTCTTTCATTACCATCACCATTTTGTATCAGGTTGCATTGACTTTCATATCTCAGTAACAACATGGATGTTATTCTCATTTGTCTGCAAGGCAAGAGAAAAACAAGAGTTAGAAATAAGACAGACAAAAACATTTGCCCTTGCAAAGAACAAGGCAAAGAGACAATCAGAAAATAAACATTTTTAAAATTAATGTTTATATTTGATTGGAAAAGGCTGACCTTTATTACATTGGAATGTATTTTTCCCTATCTGCGAGAAAGCAGAACAGTGACTGGGGAGAGAAAGATCTAATGTATCAGAGAATTTACATTTAATTTGCATATAGTTTTTTCTATTATTTTTTTATTTTATCACTTCTGTTTTGCAACCTGCAGTTCAATTCATTTCATCTTTCTGTATTATGTCTGATGAGACAGAATATGAGTTACTGAGTAATTTCTGTGTAATCTACTGCTTTGGCATAACACAGATATTTCATGGAAGAAACTTTCTGGGCTTGGCCTCCCAGGCAGTTTTTTACCCACTGGATAATATACCCATCCAAGCCAGTTTCTTCAGGAGAAAGCTGTGGGAAACAGCTTTACCAGGTTTTTACCAAGGTCCAGGCAGACACATCCACAGCCTTTCCCTCTTCCACTGAGTGGCCCCATTGTCACAGAGGGAGATCAGGCTGGTCCAGCAGGACCTGCCTTTTGTAAATCTGTGTTGGCTGGGCCTCGTCCCCTGGTTGTCTTGATCTGCTCCATGATCTTTCCTGGCACTGAGGTCAGGCTGACACACCTGCAGTTCTCTCCTTTCTGTTTGCCAGCTTCCATCGTAAGAAGTCACAGATGACTCCTGTGCTCAGTCTACATCCATTTCCCTCCCTTATTCTGGTATCACAAACTCTGCTGGGACAGACACAGCACAGGAGTTTTTCTCTGGTTGAGCTACATTCTCCACACCAGATTTCTAATCAGTGACTAGAACTACTCTTGTGATAGGGCACTGCCCACAGTAAAATGTTGTGCTAAAATAGAAGGCAAAAATATTTATCCAATACTCCCCAGTCACCAGTAGTCTACTCCCCAAATCTATGGAGCAAAGGCATTTCTGGAGTGGCTTTCCCTGCTCAAGTGAAGATCAAAAGGCAGATAAATGCAGATAAATAGTAATATTGGTCAATCCTGAGGGCGAGACCAAAAAGTGCTGAATGAATAGTTCTCAAAACTTATGGTAATGACATGGAAGGAAAGACATCCTCCCTCAAGCTACCCATATGCAAAAGTATAAGTAAAGAAAGTTCCCAAGGGATTGTGTAATTTTCAGGATATCAGAACTCCTGCAAATGCAGGAGAAAGCAATTTAATTTCAATGATAGAATTAAATATAAAGACATTAAAATAAAGAACAGACACGACCAGCTCTTCAAAGTATTTATTCTGAAAGAGGTCTACAGGCCCATGTGGGCATTAAATCTCAAGCGTCTTATTAATGAATTCTTTTCCTTCAATATTTTTTGCCTCATTGATTGCTCAGTTTTCAGTCCACCATTATTCTCAATGGGACTCATGTTCTAAGACTGTCAATTTAGAAAAGTATAAGACAACATCTTCATGTGATCAAACATGCCATGAGCAATCACTCTAAGATAGCAGCTCAGTTTATTACAAAGGTGCAGTTTAAATTTGATTGATGTTAAAGGGAGGGAAACAAACTTCCTCCATCATTTTTTAGGCAGTCACAATAGGGACAGTCTTTATTTACTCTAGGAATAATTGAACTTTAAAAACCTGATTAAAATGATGGAGAAAATGGATTGACTTTAAATTTAACAGTGGATATCACAGAGTATAAAAGAGTCTTTAAGATGATTAAGAGATTGGAGCAGTTGTCATAGAAGAAGAGGCTGGGAGAGTTGGGACTCATCAGCCTGCAGAAGAGGACAGTCACAGACCTCTTTCCCTTCTGTAAGAATAACAGAGAGGGGAAAAAGAAGGTGACACCGGAATTTCAGTGTTGCACAGTGAGAGGACAAGAGGCAATGGGCAAAAGTGGAAATACAGGAAATTCCATCTAAACATAAAATACTTCCTCACTGTGAAGATACTCACACACTGGAACAAGGTGCCCAGAGAGGATGTGGAGTCTCCATTCTTGGAGACCCTAAAAATTTACGCTGCTCATGTTCCCAAGAAGCAGGTTCTAACTCCTCCTGGCTCTGAGATGAGGTTGGACTGGGTGGTCTCCAGAAGGGCTTTTTCACAGCAGGCCATTCTGTGATTCTCTGAGCTGACTCATTTGTTTAAATTCAATTACTTTCACAGCATTGTTTTATCAATAATCTAAGTTGGTCAACTTAGCTACAGCTGTATTTGCATGAGTTGTCTCATAAGAAGGGAAATTACTTCTAAAACCTTATTGGTCCCACACAAATTTTTTTCTGATCCATCTCCTAGAAATATTACTATGGCAAAGTTTTCAAAAGATTGACGAAAGCATGGTAGATTTTGCTTACTTTCAGATGTTACTTCTGGGAAGTTGGAGGTAAGCATGCCTCTGACCCTTTTTATTTTAGGGCAATTTCAAGTGCAATTATTTTCTAATAAAAATGTATTCATTTAAATAATTGTTTTTCAAAAGCTTACATTTCCTCTGAGAATATTTCTGGCTGATAATTTTTAGCCGTCCCTTGGCATTATTTTTTTGCTTTCTGCACTGTATTTATCTATTTTCTCTCACCTTACAGGATAAACTCTGAATATAACTTTCTTTGGTATATGCTCATCTAGTGTCTTTTAGGAAGAACCCAATACTCTTATCGGCCCTCAGAGAGAAAATTAATGGTGGTAACCATGAGAAAGTTGATGTTTAACAAGTAAATTTTCCAAAATTCTGATATTTATTTGCCAGTTTTTGCAAGTAAGTAGTTTCACCTGTTCTATCTGCTGTCATGCTGTATATTCTTGTGTTTAATGCAGATTCTACTGAATATTAACCTAAGTTTTTATTTCTAAAGTCTTATTAAGATAAGCAATACATTTTGATTTGTGGAGGACCTTAGAAATAGGAACAAGTGCTCATTTTTCTAATTCATTATTGTTCTTCCTATTCCCAGTCTGGGAGGAGGCTCTGGCCATTTTAGAAGGTGTTTTTTTTTTCTCTTTTCTTTGCTAGCCTGTCTTCCACATACTTCCTTGTTTTTTTCTGAAACATTTCTTTGCCTGCCTGTGTATTACATGAATATAATCTGTCCTCAGGACAATGGGAGGTCACCTTACCCCTGCTCTCTTAGAAAAATCCATACAAACTGGCTGAAGACAAAAATAGTCCTTGCAAGTGTGTGTCATTTGTTCTTGCTCAGACATGCAGACTCAACATGAAAATGGGACATTTTGAAGCAGACTGTGAGCTTGGATTGCTGTAATATTGCAGTATGATCAGCATGTGTGCACTACTGCCACATGTAATCTAGAGTAAAAGGTATATTTTTACTCTTTATTGCTACCTGAGGGGATGGGTGGGTAGGGAAAAAAAAAAGAGGAAAGGGTAAGAAAAGTACAGTTAAAATAGAGTTGATATATGAAGTATATTGTATAGAATGGGTGGAGACATAAAAATATATATTTAACAATGACAGTACATAAGTTTTGCTTAATAAACTGTCCTCATTTTAATAGTAGGGTTTTCTTTCTGGACTCAGCGTTGTTTACCTTCAATAATCTATTCAGACATCCACAGCACATATTAAAGTACATAATAAAAACTGGCCATTTGACACTTGGATGGCTTATTTGAATTCTACAGATGTACATGAAATCACAGCAACCTGGGGTGAAATCCAGCCTTATTGATCAGCCCTCTTTAAGTCCTTTTTTAACTTGACTGGCTGACAAATTTATTTTAGGTTCCCTGGAGAGGGACTAATTTTGCTCCTAGTGATTAAAAGTCAGGTAGGCTATGAAATTTCTGTGTGTACTTTGCCAATGCAAAGCAAGCATTTCACTGAAATTATCTTTGGGATTTTCAATCCTGTTGGCAGAATTTAATAGGGATACTTGATCAATTGTACTCAACTACATATCAATGAAAGCAGCAACATTCTCATCAACTTGATAGAGAACTAATTTATGCCACCTACTATCTGAGCTGTCCTGGGTACCACCAAAAATTAAATACTGTGTGTGGGAACTGATACTTAAAACATCACTGTCATTGATATTAAGTGCTGACTAATGTGAATCAGAAATTGATGGCCCAGGGTCGCTGAGCACTTGAGGCTGGGACACGTGTGCTGTTCGGTCTCTGAAACATTCAGCAGACTCAAATGAGACTCACAGCTCCCCTGGGGGACAGCAGCACGGAGCTCATTAGCATGAGCTGCCCATTTCCAGGGCTTCCTGCAGCAGGCATCCATGGCTGGCAGCCTCAGCTTAGCCAAACGTGCTTGAAGTGGCAATACCCAGGGAGGTGCCAGGATGAGCTCTGCAGAGCTCCATGAATCACTCCTGATGGCACAGGATGTTGGTGAGAAGGGCACAGATGGAGAATCAGGAATCCAGGTGTTTTCTACTGCTTCCATAGTCTTGGGGAGTGTTATTTGTATTTGTTGGCAGGAAATTTTTATGCTGGAAAGAAAATACTGTAAATTTTAAATATAAAAATATTAATTATAAAAAAATACTTAGAGGTTTTAAATGCCAAGAAGGAAGCAAACTGAGCAACTAGGACAGAATTAGTGTCTGGGAACTACTATTTCATCCTCTAAAAGATGTATACTTGGCTGACATCTACAGGATTTAAACAGTGCAGGTTTTGGACTTGGGTAAAAAGTTAAAATGGTGGATTTGAGCTCTGGCACAACCACGTATGTTCTCCCTTTGATCTGTTGTTCTCCACCAAGAGTATGATGGACATGAATCCTAATGACACACAGGAAATAAAATTAATGCTATTAGGTGACTGCAAGTTGGTTGTGGGCAGAATATATTGTTTGCACTTTTAGGTGACAGCAGCCTTGATACTAAAGCTGTTAGTGAAAACTCTGAAAGGTGCTTGAGCCTTGTAGGCATGAGGACCCAGTTTTATTTTTATTTTCAAAATAATGACCAACTTATTGCCCTCAAATCATGTGTGTGTAACAAATAGGTGAACTGAGGTGCCCTTCCAACCTCACAGTCTATGATTCTATGAATTGTGGTTCTCAAGCTTACCCTATGAATTTTCCAGTTTGTTCTTCCTGCTGGTGTTTGATATTTACACAGTGAGGTTTAACTGTATCAAGCATGTAGGATAAAAATTGTTTGACATCTTTGCTTTTACTAACTACTTTGATCCTGTAATATTTTTTGTGATACAGTCTTCCATGTAGTAGCCATGTAGCCTGAGTCCAAAGAAATTATAGAATATGTCACCTTCCCTGAGGATTATATTCAATGCACAATTCTCTGGCTGATAACAGGTTTTACATCTGTTTGTGACAGTTTCCAGTGGTCTGGAATTTCTAGGTGATAGGGCCAGTTTACACATAGATTTCTCTTGAATGCACTTGAAATGAGAGAAGAGCTTTTTTAGTCATGCTGAAGCTTCCAGACCAGAATCTCAAATTATTTGTAAATGATTTACCCAATGAAAATGTAATTTAGCTTTGATTGCTAATCTCTCTGTAGGAAATAGAGGCTAATCCCCAGAATCAGAGCAGTAAACAGAGGTGAGCTGAACCTTGAAGCTGATTGTTATGTTCCTTGCTTTTAATAACTTTTGTTTTCCAGTAAAACAGATTTGATAGAAAAGGATTGGACAGGCCCCCCACTGATTGCCTAGAGTGCCTTATGGGAATACAAGGTTTTGCATTAAAACACTCTTTTCTTCAAGAGCCAATCTGCCAGTGGGTCTCAGTGTGACAGATGATAAGTGCATGGGCAAGAATGGCCCAGTACAGAGTTTTTGACTGTATTACCATGTTTAGCTCACAGGATGAATAAATTTTTATTAGGAACAGTGCCTATAGATTATGCCTAGTGCTAGTGTTCATCATGGAGATGTCTTGTGCTGCATTCCAGTGTGGCCAGAGATATGTTCCTCATGGTTTCAGAGACTCTGAAAACCACACCTTTTTATCAAATATAACCTGGTTGGGGTTTTTTCTCTCTATTTTTTTACTGAAAACCCTGAGCTAAAAAATCTCAATTCTTCTATCTTACAGAGCTATACACAATATTTACATTTTACACATAGATATTTTTACTAGCTTCTCCTCTACCTTTTTTGTTAAGATTCCTTTTTAAAAAAACACTGATTTGGAGATTCAGGAAGCAGGGAATGAAGTTTTGCTTTAATTTATGGTTGCCTGCTCCCTGATTACGCCAAGGAATAACTTTGTGAAAGAGCTTTTGTTTTTTTATCTGGTCCAGTTGCCTTTGTGCAACTGCCAGTTTAATGATGAGAATAACTTTTGCTCATTTGGACAACATGTTTAAACCTTGTTATGGATGTAACAGAATTTCAGACAGAAAAAGATGAAGGCTTATGTTTACATTTCTACCCTTTACCATGATCTGAGCTCAAGAAAGCACCTCTACAGCCAGGGTATAAGGGCTCAACATTAACCTTGTTCTTGAAATCATACTAACACCAAAGCCTTCCAGGAGAAGATAATTGTTCTATTTTTAGAAGCTACAGAGAGTGGAAGTGTCTTCACTTTCATCCATTTTTTTAATTTTTTTTTTTTTCTAACTACCATTAGCCCTATAATTTCAAATATTTGGTTTTCATCCTTTAACCAAAAAATGCCAATTATGCATAAAAAACCCTAAAAAGGCTCTTTAGCATCTGTGCACTCCAATATGATGTCAGGGATTTTATATTGCCTATTATACCAGAGCAAGTAACCTCATCATTGATCCAGGACAATTATATTTTTTTCAATTTACAAAATAAAAAGAAGTAAGAAAGTAAAATTATGTTTGATAATGACTATACCTGGAAGGCCTTGTACAAGGTGTCATAATTCCATCTATCATTGCAGCAGCTAAGCTATAATGAAACATTGAGAAAATTGAATTTGCCCATTTTAGTTACGTGCAACTTAATTATAATTCATTTAGTGCTAATACTGTATATCTCATGCAGAAGGCTGACTGGGTAAAGAATTTCTTATAAATCGACAAAGCTCTTTTTCTCCTCCAGTTTTATTTTGCACATACTATCTTTTTAAACACAGATTGATTATTATAGCTGCACCATGAGTATTGTCCAAGTGCCACATGAAATGTTGTCTTATGCCTACAGATCTCTCTTCATCAGATCTGGCTGTCAAAACTGGCCGAGTAATTGGGACAATTAAGGTGCCCCTGAGATATAATTATCCTTTATAATTTCTCTATATGTTTAAGAAAAATGATGATTGGCTCACAAAAACAGGTTCCCCATGGTACAATGAGAAAGAGGATACTGGAAAAGAACAGATCAGCTTTAATCTCCCCTACTTAAATAGTCCCTTAATAATTTTAGCCCAAACTCTTCCTACTGTGCCATTAACTTACACCACAAAGCAACATTTTAAGTATGTGTAGACAAATAAATGAGGATGATCTCTTTTCAAAGCATCCTTTGGTGTATTAGATCCTGGTAATGACTCTCGGTTGCTAGTATGAGGAAGATAAATGTGACAGCTGTTTTCCCATGCCCCACTGACTCACTACTCATCTAGTTAAGTACATAGACAGTCCTCTGAGATGCTCTCCTGCCTCACAGCTCCTCTGTGGCTGAGCAGCCTTATTCCCACTGCCACAGAGCAAGAACTGATTTAGACAAACAGAACATCTTACCCTCATTATCTGGACAGTTAATGGGGGAGAGGCTGGATACTTCCTGCACCATCTGGCTGCTAGACCAGGACCACTCACAAGGCCATGGGGGCAGGACTGTGGCTGCCGTGAAATCGCCAGCATTTGCAAAGAAGCACAAAAATGGCCTTTGACTACAAATGTCCAGGGCTCCTCAGACATTTCATTGTCCAGCACAGAAATTTTATTCTTCCTCCCCTGCATACCCGTCTGGTTATAAACTGTAAAATTAAAATTAAAAAATTTTACTTGTTTTTTTTTATGTTTATTGTTTAGGTGGAATGACAAGCTGGTAGTAAAACAGCTTTTAAATACCAGTGTACTAACACAGCACTTCCTTCTCTCCAGATTTCAAAATATAAACAGAATATGAAGGAGTTAATATTTCCCTCAAACAACTGAAGTGTAACATTTACTGCAGTTTCTAAAGAATGCATACATTTAAAGGATAAATATGACAGGAATAGATGTATTCATGAGGAAAGTGTTTATACTACATTTATTTCCCCTAGGCAAGGACATGGTTTATCCCACCTCCATAGCTCAATTGTATGTTTCTACAAATCCACATTTATACGATTACTGAGGAAAAAGGTGCAGTGATTATTTTAAATCCATGTCCTTTCAGCCCAAAAGCAATTTTTACAGTTTTTATGTTGTGACTATCAAATCATGAAATTCCCTGACATGAAATAAATTCTTACTTAAGACACACAGTCATACTGAAAAAATCAGGCTTTAAAGTCATAATAAGGTACTATCCTCTAGCAGGGGATAGATTGGAAAGAGTCAGTCACAGAGAAATCAGAATTTGATGAGATGGTTAATTTCAGTCTCCGCTTAGATCTAATTTGCCTTCTACATACCCTAAATACTGTAAGTGTGCATATCAAAGATTTCAGGAAGAATTTTGTGTTGCTTATCACCTTGCATATTTGCATACCTTCAGCAAAGAGTGTGAATGTAGAGTTTACACTGTCCCAGCTGAACGAGATGGCATTTTACATTTGCTTTACCTGACTGCTGCAGTGTCATGAGGCAGTTGATGATCCAGCTCCCCAGCACATTCCTTATGTTCTAATGAGCAAACAGAGCAAGTAGCAGCTACTTCTTTCACCCTTTTCTCACCTGGAAAATGTGCAGGCTTGGGTGTGTTGAGTGAGGTTGAAGGCAAATTCACCAGCAGCAGAGACAAAAGCTATCTCTTGGCAGCAGAAGAAAACAATGCATTTTAGATACTAAAGAAGAGATTCTAAGTCCAGATTCAGCCAGCCTGGGTTATACCAGGTTTTGCTCCTCTTGGTTACATGGGTCTAGAATCACCATATGAAAACCACGAGAACAAAAGGGGCTGATCTGAGCCTTTCTCATAACTTCCAGTGATTAAGCACCCAAAGGGCCAAGAGATCACCCCCATTCTCCATGGCAATTACGGCCCTGAAACTCCTTGTCACCACCTATCTACCCCTACTCCCTCCAGAAAGCCTCAGGGGTTTTTAAGGTTAAGTTCTGGAAGACAGAGAATATTTTGTGCTTGTCCTTTGTACTTTCACTTCCTCTGTGAGTTTTCTTGGTGTCATCTCATTCACTTGCTGCCCCTGGACTGAGCTGGATGCAAATGTCAAAGGTACAGAAAATGCAGCTGTCTACATTGGCAGGCATAGACCACAGAGGGAAAGAGGGTTACTTTTGTAGTCAGCCAGGCTCAGAGGCTGCAAATTTTGCTTGTCACTGTCCCCACATTAAATGTGTGTCATACAATTCAAGGCTTCACCACTTGCTTACCTTGATTACACATTAAAATGTTAAAGGAGGCTCTGGCTGTGTTTAGCTCCTCTGGAGAAACCATTCCCAAGGTAAATATGTTCAGCATATTTACCTTGTTCTGAGCCTCTTGTAGCTCTCCTATCATTTTGTCAACATAAATACCCTTGGGCAAATTTGACCATTGTGCTGGTAATGCAATGACATTTAAATTGTAAATTAAAAAAAATATACTAAGTTGCATCAGAGGACTGTGCTCATCTTCATGTAAAATACTAACTTTCCATTTGCCTGTGGGAAAGGAAACACCTCAGAGCAATTTCTTGGGTCTTATAGCAAAATAGCAGCTAAAGAGCTGGAATAGTATGTCCCCTGAGAAATGCTCCAAATGGCTGAAAGAAATGTCCCCTAATGGCCAGCTCCAGAGGATTTTCACAGTCACATAAAAAAAATATACTGGTGGTATGTGCCCTGTTCACCTGAACTCTGTTTTGGTTTATTTTGTATCATCTTACTGAAATTTTGTGAGGACTATTATTCAGAGAGGTTTCTAAAGCCTTTCTTACTAACTGGCTTTTGTCAGATGTGATGTCAGTTGGTACAAGGTGTGTGAATATGTTGACAAAGCAAGGTTTTTGATATGTTAACAGTTCAATTTTCATTATATGTATTATATATATGAAGAATTTTATATTAGAATGGAAAGGATTTGCTCTATTTCTGTTTCCCTTTGGCAGAGGTTGAAGCTGAGCTGAAACAGAAATTACACTCAGTTCTCCTGGTTTAAAAAAAAAAAATAGTGGCAGCCAGAAGACTCATGGAGATGTGGATAGAGAAAAGGCAGAGGAAAGAGCTTGTGCTGCATGCAGCAGCAGGACTCATGGAAACCCACAGCATCCCTTCCTCTATAATTTCTCAATTCTTTTACTCCCCACTTACAACTACAAATAAACATTAGAACCTACTATAAAAAAGTGTATTCCTTGCTTACATTTTCATATGAGTTCCATTTTTTAACCTTTATAAGTGGTGTACAAATGTACAAATAATTTTGGTGAAGAGAAAATAGAAATGTATGGTTTTAATTTAAGTCATATCACTTTTCCCCATATACACCATCTTTTCAGAATTGAGGAGAAATACAATGTCCAACAGATGTATGAAAATAACAATACTAATTCAACAGAAACTATTAGAAACCACCACTATTTGGTCTTTGCCTGTCTGAGCTGAGGATGATTCCAAAGAACACTTAAGACCAGACTTTTCATGCTTTCCTATTTGATAGTCCATGTAACATGGCTGTGCCACACCAGCCCATTTTCTGGGGTGTGTAAAAGGCAGCAGGCGTATCTACACTTAACTGCATGGGTTGTTTTGAAAACTAATAATGGAAAGGTCTGTGAGGCAACAATGCCTTTCAGGAGAGTGGGAACTCTCCAGCAGATTACTGGGAAGAATGGAATGCCATCATAGTCACTGAAAAGGCCTACACAGCCTTTAAATGTCCTGCATAGAATCCTGATTTCCTTGGAAGGTTACTTTAGATAAACAAAGTCCCCTTTTCTCACTTGCTTAATAAGTGAGCAAACCTTTTTAAAAACCTGTACATGATAAAAGTATTCCTTGAAATCATCTCAAATGCAATGTAGACACAAGGTAAAATTCTAACAAGAGCAAAAATTAGTCATGCACTATTACTTTCTGACATACAAAATAGCCAGCTTAGATTTTATATCATCATTAAATAAATGGGAACTAACAGAAAGTCCTTTTTTCTTTCTCTGTCCTTATTACTGCAGAGTATGTTTTGACAATGCTTTCTTCGTTAATTTGGATCCAACTCAACCTTGCTTTTATTCTGTATAATGATTCCCAGTAATGTAAATAAGTTATATAGCACTACATTTTGGATTTCACAGCTTTTTACTCCCACTCTGGTAGGCATGTACAGGGAACAGGGAGGGGATGGGAAGTAGGTCTCAGTGGGTGACCAGAGCAGCTCCTCTGCAGTAACATGGAAGGAATGCTGCAGTGAAGCTTGGCTTACCTCACTTTGTCACTGATGGACAGTTAAACTGCACACAAACTCTTGATATGTCTTTATTCATTACTATAAATAAGGATAGACTGCCTTCTGATTTACTCTGGGCAACGTTCTGCTAACACTAACCCTAGAATTACACCTTCCTCTGGCACAAGCTCTTGCAGAATGTTACCTGTTATGACTGAGGATTTCTGAGTTGACTCCTGTTCAGGAAGCTGTTCCTGATGGTAGGCAGCTCGCTCTGCTGCTTACCAGAAAATACACAAAACCTTTGGAAACAATGCAGCAAAAGGAAGCCTGTAGGGCTACTGCTTTTCCTTTTAGTCCTGGCATTTCAGCTCCATTTTACTGGTGTGAATAAGAGTAAATGAGGTCCATGATAGAAAAAGTGTTGATAGAGACCTTGTTGTACCTTACTCAGGCCATCAGCACAGTACTAAGTGTTTTAATGAGCATCTGTTCCTCCCTCCTGTTATCAGCAGTCAGATCATTTTCTCAGGTCTCCATCAGAGTCCCACAGCCCCACTGTTGTCCCTGTTCCTACAGAACCTGCATCCTCCCCATCCTGAACTGTCAGCCACTGCCTTCCAAAGTCATTCCCTTTGCAGTTAATTACCCCACTCCTGGTGGGGGAAAGGGAAAAGAAGGAAGATTCTGTTGAAAATTAGGGAAAAAATGAAAAGTTTGCAAAATATAATCTGTATGATTCAGTGGTAAAAGGCAATGAAGATCAATGATGTCTGTAAATATTAAATTACTGGGGTATTAATCAAAATATGTAAATTTGTCATTCTCCTCTAAGACTGACCATAGAGCAATAAATGCACAGAACAATGCAGCATCCTTCACTCTTAAAATTACAAAATAAGTCTGAACTCTGGGTTCTGATTCGACTCTGACCCTTCTGATCTGAGATTAGTAGTTCAACACCACTAAAGTCTCTGAAAATGCCATATGAGATCTAAAATGGAAGTAGAACACTTTAGGGCTGACACAGCTATCAATCCTGCCCTCCTGAGCAGAGAGGATTTGAAAAGTGCATCTTCACCCTCAAATTAGAACAGAGAAAGATTCACATAATGATTATTTCAGCCACTTGATATTCATGTTGTGTTGTTATTACATGTTTGGCTGAACAAAGAGTCATTTATGGGAGACAAATTGCCTTTCCCTAGGCTGCCGCTCAGGTGTGATGTCACTGAGCCCATCAGACACAGGGCTCAGAGAGGAGGTAGGTGAATGAAGCTAGGAGTTGGATAATCCCTTCTTTGCACCAGGACAGGGAGTCAGCTATTTAACAATCAGGTGTGAATTACTCCTTAGGCAAGCAAGGAGAAGGAGAAAACACTGACTGAGTCACAACCCAGTCCCTGGGTCTGGCTGCATCGCCTATTTCACCCCTCAATCTGGCCCAAAGCAGACGGGTGTGAGCTTTAACTGCAGGGCCGGGGAGGTGCTGGAATGCATCCCACCCACCTCTCCTGCCGGCTGCAAGGTAGACTAATCCTGAGACTAAGACTAGCTACGAGGCTCTGGTTCAAAGTCAAGTTGCAGAACCCAGGAAAATATTCCATTCCCAGCATGGCACTAATGGAATATCTCAGTAATGAGTGGTTGGTTGAGAGCTGGTGTATGAAAGTCCAGACATATAAATTATACTTATGTGCAGCAAGCTCCAAGAAAAGTGACAAATGCGCTGTAGTTCCTGTTATGATGATGTTATTATGATGTTACTAGCTATGAGTGGAACACGCAGGTCAGTTTGGATGCTTTTTGCTTACTAAAAACAAGTCCTGGGGGGCTAGGGGGAGGGAAAAGGAGTGTGTCCAATATTTCCTTCTCTTTGTTTCTATTTAAAACTGAAAATGCCACAATATGAGATGTTACCTGGGCAAGCAAGCTGTTTGGGTCAGACCCCACTGCTGGTTTGATGGGACAGAACATTGAAGGGGCCTTGGTACTGGCCACTGGGATATGAAGAACAAGTTCTTTCCAGGGGGCTGAAAGGCCAGGTTTGGGGTTGTCATATGCTTGTTCAAAGAACTCTGTTTAAGGCAACTATCTCTAGTCAAGACAAAGCCCCTAGTGGCTCACTAACTGCTTTGAAATGGAAGTCACAGACAGCTGTGCCAAGCCTTTAGTCTGACTTGACTTATTTTCAGTCTCCTGTCTGTGATTATATTTTGTACTCTTGCTTTACAGCCACAGGATTCCCTGTGCATGATGCAGTGTTCCAAACTTTTTTTTTCATAAGGCCATTGGCAGCCTTTGAATGCAGACTAAAAAAAATGTGCTGGTAGAGCTTACCAGGTTTCAAGGTCATCTAAGGTATTCAGGGCTATAAAATGAGAGTGTCTGTGCCTTAATTTTGGCAAGTAAATTGTCCATGAGGTAAAGGCAATATTCTTTTTTGTAGTGAATTACTATAAATGTGATTTTTCACTTCTTAGAAGATCAGCATAGCAGGTCAAATAATAGATGATCTAGTAAACTTAATTTATTCTCTCTTCTTCTCTCCTCTCCTCCCTTCATCGCTAGGAGTTAAAATTTCATGAGACAATTATATATATACAATTGCATTCTTCCATGGTTTGCTATATTTGGCTTCACCTTTGGGTAAAGACAGATTTTTTTGCCCCCCAAGGAGGAACTCAGTCACTTCATAGCCATAACTTCTATTATCTTCTTGCCTGGAGAGCTTAGATCTGTTCAACTGTGAAATAGCTTGTCCCTGTATTATGCAACCCTGGTAATTCTCTGTTTGCCATTTCTCATGGATGCCCAGGGTGGAAGCATCAACTCCAGGAAGAGGGTGGGAAATGTAGCACCAGAACTTTACAATCAAGGCAGAAGAAAAAAACCCAAAGATATTCCTGTACCTTAGAAAAGTGTGGAATAAAAACTGACAAATTATCTCTGAAACGGATTGTCTTTCAATAGAGTGTGAGATATTTCTGAAGAGTAAATCACAGCTCTTTGTGGAATTTTCCATTATGCAACTGAGTATTTAATGACAGAATTTTTATCCACTGTCTAGACTCAATAAGAAGTCTAGTATATACACTTATGTACACGCTCCCACATTATGGAGATGTCAGAAGAGATGCTACAGTTAAAGGTGCTTGGTTGAAATATACACATTAAGCAGTACTAAAATCAATTTTCTTCACACTGCAATTAATTCAAACTGAATTTGGTATCAAACTGACAATCTAACTTCTCAGAAGAAAATTTAATTATGGCTTTGTTTTTGGCAAATAACTTAGTGGCTTCTATAGGAAATCTCTTCTTCCTGCTCTTGCTTACTTAATCTACAGGCTGGATTAAGGTTTTCAAAATGTTTGGGTTTAATTTTCATTTAAGGTCCTTTCCACAGCCAAAGACAACTGTAGGTTATCACAAAGAATTCAATATTCTGTGTTACAGGATTTTTTGGGGGTACTGCAGTGTTTTGGGGCAGGCTATGCATAAATGTTTCTGTGTGGATGACAGGCTGACCTCATAGCAGAGTGAGGCAGCAGCTGCTTTGTACAGCCTGAGCAACACCTGAATTTGACCTTGACAACAGATTAAAGAAGCAGGTTTTTGAGTTAATCTGGCAGCTGCATAAAGTTTGGAGCTGTAAACAAAAAAATCAGCCTCTCTGGATTTTCTGCTCAAACAGATGGAATTTTGTACATTTTTAATAAATAAGCAGAAATGCAACAGTTCTACTATATTTTCCCCCCTCTGAATCAATATCCCAAAACCATTAAATATTGATTCTACTGCTTGGGTCAAAAGTGATACTACAGTCCATATCCTCCCAGGCATTCTCCAGCTAAAATATTATCTTCTGCTCCATTGTTGATATAATACCCCCCCAGTCTAATACTATCTTGAATGTAGTCCAATTTTGACATTTTAAATGTGAACAGATTTACATTTTGGTTTTCCGGACAGGTTATAGTTAACCACACAAAATTGTACTTACAGCAGTAAGTCTGTTCCAATCTCCATCTACTTTTATTTTACCTTATACCAAACCAACTTTTTAGGTCAGGACAGAAGGTAAACAGAAAAGAGAATGTATGTTAGTGTTTGGAGCCACTAGAAGATGAAAAATGGGCATGGTTTTCTATTAATTAATGAAAATTTCAGAAGAAAATGTAATTAGAAGAGACTTGGTAAGGTGTGTGAAGCAAAGGCAGAGGGGTATTTGTGAGGAGCCTGCAGCAAAGGTAAATTCCACTTTTTTAAGAGGAAATATCTCTGTGATTACTTCTCCACTTCCTTCCTGATTTTTATCCAGTTCTTTTGCAAGAGCAATAATACATTCTTTATTATCAAACATTGTTCAAGTGTCAGATGGTTTTGTCTCAGGTGGCTCTGTAGAAAATTTTATTATTTACAATATTTTTCCATTCCCACAATAATTCAGTTACAGATTGTTTTGACTGTCTTTTTGCCAAAATACTGAGAGCATTGTAGCGGGTAAAATACAAATTTGACAGGTAAAAACAATTTTAAAGCATATGGTTTGCCTATGCTGCATGACACAGTGTTGTTCTCAATTATAGACACCAAATCCAAACACTTTGAAAGATTTTGAAGGTGTTTGACAGTTTAGAAACATTCATCCATATACAAGTAGCATAATATTTTAAAATTGCTGGTGAAAACTGATATGGAAATACCTGGTCCTGATTATTTTTGTCAGTGAACTTTGGGTATGTGATAGATGAACTTGACTCCTTCACCACAGTAGTGTAGTTTCCTAGGGGCTCCAAAGAAGGCAAGTGCCTGAGCTGAAATTGGATCAAGAAATTTGCTCTAGGAAGTAATACACCACAAATGCATGTGCTAAATATCAGTAGTTATATCATAATTTATTAGGTTGGTGAATATTTAGGTGGGAGTGAAAAGACGCATTTGTCTCCTGGGAGAAGATTTCCACTTCACACAACAAATTAATATTTCTACATCAATCTTCCCCATCATCAGAAAGAAGGTTGTGCCACAGCACCTCAACACAAACATCCTCCTCTTAATTATACTTTAGACCTGAAATACTGGGAGACAAAATAACTGGTGTGGTAGGAATGGTGGAAGTACTGTGGCATCTGCCCTCATTACAAATGAGGTAGTAAGATACTTCAACATGGAAAACCAACTTTGTGCCATCTTCAAAGTCATAATCTTACTCTAAATGCTTTGGTAGTCTAATTAATGTAAATACACAAGTCTGAATAATTGCTTTGGGGTCATCTTAATTAGAACTTCCATCTTTAATTGGAAAAGAGATTAATTAAGATATATCCTCAACTGTCCACTAAATCCCATCCCTTATATTTTGTGAAGAATTTTTCCATCTCTACACTAGTGCAGGTCAAGAATACTAATCCTACCTCAGTCTTCCACTCTGCCAGCTACAAAGGAAATATTCCTCTCACATGCATACTAAATCACATGGAAACACTGGCATCTGGCTCCCTGCATTTCCTGTGTACAGATGAGCTACAGAAGAAACAGCTGTCACTACTAAAACTCCACCTCTGGAAGTCCAGAAGGGAAAACAGGGCAGAGCAGAGGGAGCACAGCTCCAAGCTGGAAGGACCCAAACAGGGACCAGCCCAGCCAGAGGAGCACTGGATATGTCTAAGCCTTGGCAGCTGCTCGGTAGCCTGAGGAAAAGGAGCCAGGGTAGGAAATTCCTGGGAAGGAAAAGGGTGGAGAAAGACATTAAAACCTCGATAGTGTGAGAGTTTTTTATGCACAGCTTTCTTGTATCCAGAATGCACTATTTCTCATTAATTTCACAATCTCAACTCCAGAAACAAGTTAAAGTGCAACTGCACTGGATTTTCAGGGGAAATTAAGTGAGAAATGGAAAAAAATTGGAAAGTGGCATTTCCAGCCAAGTGCCTCTGGCAGGTGTAAAGATTTCTGAGCTATTTACAGCCACCCCCTGGTTTTGCTGTTCAGTTTGTTTCATCAGATGAGGTCCAATAGACCCCTTAGCTCAAAGTAAATTTCATCAGCTTTTGAGTTTTCCCAGAACTTTGCCAGTCTGGGAAGAGGCAGACCACTGCAAAAATTGAGTTTTTTTGATGAAAAAAAAAAATAATTAACTGCTGCCAAATCAATTCCTTCTACACTACCATCCATGCAAAGACTGTTCAGGATAGTCTGGGGTCAGAGTGATTAATAGTTAAAGTACTTGTGAAGTAAAAAGACTAGTTAGCAGATTTATTGCCAAATCAGGTACTTCTTACTTAAAGAGCTGAACAAAAAGTCAACATTTGCCCTTCAAATTGGGATTCTGTCTTGTCTGTTCAGTGTTAGCTGCCTGGGGGTGCTGAGTTATATTGTAACAAATGGTGTCTGTCCAAAATCCCAGAAACAAGGGAGGTGGACATGGAGCTGTAACCCCACCTGAACTCCACTGCCTTGGAGAAAGCTAGGAAAGCAGGTCAGAGATTACCACAGGAAGCTATAGCTTCCTTCAGTATTTTCCTCAGAGGGAAATATATAAATACCTGTCCCATAGACTGGTACAACTTGGGTGGGCAGCAGTGAAATGAACATGTTCATCTTCTTTCCCTTTTATCAAAAAGAACACATTTCTACCACAGCTGCATATAGAAATTAGATAAATTAGAAAATGGGGTTGAGGGGATTTTTGTAACAGATTCAAACTTCAAACAGCTCAGGAACTGCAAGTGTAAAGAGGCTTTTCTTCCTAACAAAACTGTCTATGCCTTGTCGTGAACTGATGCACCTCTTTATAGTGTTTTCTTCAAATATAAATTTGGAAATAGAAAACATACTACACCACCACCACCACGATAGAAAGTGTGCTGCTTCAACTTGTGAAGCTGGGCACAGAGTAATAATAATAATAATAATAATAATAATAATAATAATAATAATAATAATAATAATAATATTGTAGAGAATAGAAATACAGTTTCTATATATTTCTATGTATGTTTCTATAGCATAGAAATACAGTTTGTATTTGCTGCACAAAACAGCACCTGTATATTAATAAAATAAAAATATATTTGCCTCCAAAATTATTTCAGCAATCCAGCAAAGCCTCAAGTTGCCATGTTTATTACCATACCAAAGTCAGATCAGAATATCAATAACCTGAGTTTTTCACCTAAAAATACCCCAAATATACATTTTATCACACTATGAAAATCAAGAGATAAGGTAGTTCAATACGAGGGATATGACCCATCTGGGTTTCCCATTTGTTTTTATGATGAAATGTTACCAAATGTCTGGGTGTCAACAAATGAAAAAACTGTGTGAAGAAACTGAGTGCCTTTGAAGAAAATCCTGCCAGCTGAAGGAAATCGCCAGTCTGCAAAACAGGCATGGTCAGAATGCTGGACCTCCTCAATTCCAGGGTTTAGGGATTTATTTTTAAAAGGTTTGTAACTGGTGGTCCAGCACAGTTCTTGTAATAACTCTTATGGCAGCTTTGAGTTAAATCTGGAGGGCATAACCACCATCAGTGATGAAAAGGGATGCAATAACGTGCCAGCACATTTCCTGACAAAAAAAAGCCTCGTGGGGGTCACACTTGACCTTTGTTAAGAGAGACAAAGGATAATGTTATTGTGTAGGCAATGTGCTTGTAAACCTACAGGCAAATGACACAGCTTCACCTCTCTGTGATGCAGACTTGAGAATAGCTGGAGAGAGGGAAAAAAACCACAAGAGAGCACTTTACAGCCTGGCAGGCCAGCATAAAGAGGCAGAATCTGAGAGTAAAGGCAATACTTCTTGTTTGATTCCTTCAGCATTCAGGGAAATAGGCCTGTGTTCTCTGAAAATAACAACAGGTCTGCTTCAAAGAGCTACTGTGTGTTGCACACATATTTCCTCTAAGCAGAAAACCCTGCAAAGTCCTGAACGTGTGGCTGAACGCTCAGGTCAAAGGAGCAAATGTTGCTTTCAAGCTGCCTTGTCATCTAAGTGACATTACTGAGACCAGAGCTTCTGAAGGATCCTGGCATCAGGGACCTCCCACAGGTCCTCTGAAGAAATCAAAGCACTTGTACAAGGAGGAGTTTAATAATATTTCCCTTTCTGAAGACCTCCCTCCTGACCTTCTAGCCGCTCATATTAATTCCAGCATTGTTATAACACATGCATTTGCCCTCAGGGAAAAGAAGGGGCCTTCACTGGAACATTTCCACACAGAGACACTAAATACAAATGGATTGGGCATGGGAGTGAAAGCCACGCATTAGAAACCTGCTCATCTATAACCCTTCCTCTCCTGGGCATAAATACTCCTTCTCTGACAGGGTCCTCGAAGCCCTAAATCCTGTGGGGCTGTGTCAGAATGTCAGAGCTGTGAGCTACAGCCGAGTGTGTGCCACACACCAGCCTGATCCAGCACCACAGTGAGGAATTGTACTGCTGCAACCCAGCTGTCCTGGCGTGATGTAGCACATAATAAAACCAAGACAGGTACTGAAGAAAAATTACTCTTAGGAAATATGTCAGAACTTCTTTTGGAACTTCTTTAGTTCCTTACCAAATGGAAAATACGTCAAAACTAGATGAGATATAAGCAGCAATTAAAAAAATTACCATTTTTCTCTTTAATGAAAGTTATTGACTATCTCTGCTTCTGTATGGATATGCACTTTTATGTAGGCTGCTATCCATCTTACAGGCCCTGGATAAATAAGTGACAGATATGTCACAATTTAATATAAAATCAACATCTTCATATAGATTACTTTCCTTGATATCACATAGTCATTATTGTAGATCAATCATCTCCTACCTAATCTTCATTAAAAAAAATCCTGATATTATCCTACCATCTTGCCTACAAGAGAAGCAGAGCAAGGCTGAAATTAATTTGGGACCCAGAGTCTAAGACATGCCTTTAATATCAGGCAGGAGTTAATAGAACTGGCACTTCTGAGCTGCTAGGGATGACTTCTGAGCTACTTGCCAAGGAATGTGGGAAAACAGCGAAAATATATCTTGGTCTGTGTGAGTCAGGACAGGAGAGGAGGTTGGGATGGCTGCTTCCCTGTCCCCAGTGGCTCCAGGATCAAGGCCCCATATACAGAACCATACAGGAGGTACTCAGCACCTCCCAGCAGGCACAGCTGATCTCTGGGAATGACCCTCTGCTCAAGAAACTGCAAGGAAACAAAATGCATCATTCGAGGAGCTCTCAAGATTTGACTCCATCCACCTCTCTTTTTTAGAAAAAGGTTTTGCTACGTATAATGGTGTTTGGAAGCAGAAATTCAGATTCTCCTTCTGCCAGGACAGCTTTTCTTTATTTTGGTCAGAACTGAAAGCTAATTATTTCCTGCTTCAAGAGCAGGAGTGTTTATTGGAATGTGCTGTACAAACCTATCAAAAGTGTTATATCTCAGTAATAAATGAGCTTCCAATTAATTTAATTCAGCTCTCCATATAGACAGATCACTCCAGAAACTATTTCTTTTTTTCCTCCTTCTGTATCAACATGAGTTGCTACAAAGCAGGAAGGAGGCATTCACTGGAGTTTAATATAAAATACCATGATTGCAGAATGTTGTACTCATGGTGAAATTCATCCTTAGTGATTTAATGTTTAAAACTATATAGATATATTATTTGTTTCATTCTTAAAATGTCAAAATATCTTTGGGTACAGACTTTGCACTCACTTTTTTTTTTAAAATATTCTAAAACTAGCAGTGTAAAATTGGCACTTCCATCATTTTTAATAGAATTTTTGATAGCATTTATCTCTTATTGCCTTTAAATTACATTTTAGAGAAGAAACTTCTATTCTTGATCAAGACAATGAAATACAACAACAATTATTTGTATGTCAGAAGGAAAAAAGGATGATTTTGGTTTTTGCAAGTGTTTTCAGTGGGAAGAAGGGGCTGGTTTCGAACCATCCAGCTATTTTGAGAGAGTTTTTACTACAGGGGAGTTGCTGTGAAAAAAAATGAAGTTAACACTTCTTCTGCTTTACTTGGCTAAACATTCCATGCATTGGCAGGGAATAAAAATTAGGCTGCAAGACACTCCAAAGAAAACTGTTCTAAGTGCACTCATTCCACTACAGAGCTAAGGAACAAGCTTTAAACTTACCAAGTTTACTCCACAAAATGTCCCTTTGGTGTCTCTTGGTGGTACCAAGTCCCTGGGGAAAGGGAGGGAACCCTTTAGGTTTGCTCCAGGGCATGAGCTGCAGCTTGGCCAATGTTGTGTGTGGCCATGCTGCCCCAACAACTGGGAAAGGCACTTTATTATAGCACTCGTGTGGGTGCCCGTAGGTAAGAAGAGTGGGCTCAGACAAATATTCCTGAATCACCCACACTTCAGGGCTCCTGGTTTCTAGGAAACTGGTGGCCTAAGTCTTGGTATATGGTGTGAGAATCTTGTGTAAGAGCTAAGCTGCCCCTCAGCTTCTGATGAATAGAGGCTCAAGCACTTTCCAAATGGTGAAGGATAGGAAAAAAAATTTTCTTTCCACCTAAGCACAATGTGTGGTACAGAACAATGACAAAATGAAGGACAGCTGTAAGGGTGTGGGCTGTGGAGGAGTGTTATCCTGAGATTCAGGATACTGGCAATGCTGATTGGTGCAACATTCCATCCTCAGGCCTCAACAACTTGGGGCATAATTTTGGATTCATAAGCTAGGGAAAAGTTGAAGTGGTCATTGAAAGAGCTCATGATGGAAATGAAGAATAAAATTTATGTATGAGAAAAGTTTAGAGAGACTTAAAAACTAAATAGGGGTGTGGGGGAGGAAACCATTCCTATCACTCAAACTAAAAATGTGTCTCCTCACGGAGTGACTCTAGTGAAACAGTTGTCACAACTGATTCCTCAAGTCCCACCAGTGCACACCCAGATAGAAAAGGTGCCTTCAGGATAACACCATTTCCAAGTTCATCAAGGAACCAACACCGAATGAGCAGGAAAACAAAATTCCATCCATTTTGGCTTTCCTGGGCCAGTGAAGCACTGACAGAACTGCAGCCTGCAATTTTTGAGTGAGGAAAAGGGGCTGGGCAGGAAGGCTGGCCCGTGGCAGGAGAAGCAGACACTCCCTTGGGCTGCTGGCTTGTGGAGCCAGAGGACTGCAAGAGCAGGTACTTGCCATGATTGCCCATGGGAACTGTGGTGCTGAACACACCCAGCATTCTGCACAGAACAGCCAAACCCATGGTCTGAGACACCAGCATCTGAATGTTACCCTCACTGCTTGTGAGGGTAAATGACCATTTAAGCTGGAGTTCCTGAATGGAAAGTCACAGTTAAAGCATTTTCATCCTGGGCCTGTGTCAGCACCTGCTTTGACAAGGAAAGTTACAAAGGCTGAGAGGGTCTCCTAAAAACTTTGGTGTGTCCGTCTTCATTTCTAGTAAGCCCACATTGAGCTCAAGTCTCAGCAACTGGCTGATTTTTGTTCTTTCCAAAAAAGCGTGGGTTTCTCCACCTGAAAGAGTGTGCACTGCCCTTGAGTTGAAGCTTATCCCTGGTAAGAAATCACTTTTATTGAAATCTCTCTGTAGGGTACCAACTTGCCTCATCAAATGTTCTTTAGTAGTATTCTTTATTATTTTCATCCCCTATAATTTCTACTGGAGAACATAATTCAGAGTAAAAATTAATAACAGAAGCCCCTGTAGATAGTGTGATCCAAACTGATCCAGATTTTTGTTAATGGCCCTTTCATCTGACTTACCATTGTGCCTGATTGCCTTCCTGTCATTCTCACATGTAACATCTGCTGCCTGTCCAGCTGGGAAATTTCCTATCTGCTCAGAGTGGCAGAGTTGGAAGGACAAATCTCCTGCTCAAATTCAATAAGAACAAAACAGCAGTAAAACTAAGAACTGGATGTGAAATTTAATCCAGGGTTTTAAGCATGAATTCTGTCTACAGTTTGGTAAAGATAATAGCTGTTGATTACGTGACATTTTACTAATGTTGGAGTAACATGGGAAAAATTACTGGATTGCTTTCTGAGATGAAAACTGAGTCATTTGTGGGCATGTTCATGTACTTGCTTTTTGTTACTGTACTTGCTTTCCATGATCATGCCAGGTTAAAATAGGAATGCTTAAATATTTATGCAGACTATTGCTTAAGGAGGCACAGCCAGAGCATTACACAAGCATTTGTATCTGCACGAGTTCAAGGCATTCTCATCCCATTGAAGGCTGCTGCTTGTGAGACAAAAGAAATTTAGCCTCTGCAATTCTTCAGGTTTCCATTATCCAGGTGTTTCTTCAGTTCAAAACCCACAGTTAGCAGGAGTGATTATACTATACACAGAATTTATTAGGCATACAGATATATTAGTCATACACATAAGATATAGAACCCTTTATTAAAAGCTGTTAGTGGGCAACTAAGTTTTTTTATTTTTATTTTTATTTTTATTTTTATTTTTATTTTTTTAATAAAGGTGAATTTGAAATGCTGGTGCTTTTCAAAGTTATGGCTTAGTGTGATGCAGTCATACCAGCCAGGTCATAATGCAGAATGACATTAGGGTTAGAGAAGAGCTGGTACTGAGCTAATTGTCCATATAGATTTTTATTGAATAAGCTCCATTTCAGTGCCTATATATATATTGACACCAACTATTTCAACTTTAAATGTTCTGTCCAGAAGATTACAAATGCTGATGATATTTAATATGACATTTTAAAGACAAAAGGCAGCCATGCTGGGCAGAAGTGATGGGTTAGGAGAATGACACCACAGTGACACAATTAGTTAAAGGTTAAAAATAAGAGCTACTTTGTAACACATGCACGCAGAATAACTGGGATGCTTGTTACCTTTTGAGTTACTGTGTACATAGATTCTAAAAATTATAAGGCTTAATCTAAGGTATAAATCAGATGGTTTTGATGAACGGGTTTTTTGTTTGCATAACAAACATGTCTTTAAGAAAAAAAAAAAAACAAAAAACCCCAAAAAAACCCCAAAACTTTATTCTTACATTGTTCCAAAGTCCTTAAGAAATCCAGAAAAGGCTGCCAATGATATGAAATGCGGAAAATATTACCTCTTTTCCTCTCTCTCTCTCACTCTCTCTCTCCCCCCCTCCCCATCTCAGATATATGGAAGACACAAGAATCTGCAATTCTCTCCCAGGTATCAAAGGGGAGCTCCCCCATCTGAGAAAGGGGAATGCTGAGCATGATTCAGCTGGGAAGGAAATATCCTCTATACCGTCATCAAATGATGAAAGCTGTGGCTCTGGATTTTACTAGCCTTTGAATCTCCTGCTTTCAATCCTTTTGAGGCAAAGGCTTCGTATATTTGTGAACCCACAGGCATGTCCTTTTGAGCTATAAAGTCTGTGGATGACTTTCATGCTGCACAAGTTTTGCGTGACTTAAATTCACTATTGTGAATGACTGGGAAGTGAGTGCTTGGGATTAGAAATAAAACTGATGCAAAGAGTCCAGCTAGAAAATAACTGTGTAGGGTTTCAAACCTCCAGAGTGTACTTAGAAGCATCTTACAATGGACCACAATTTTTTTTAATCACTTTCGCTTTGTCCCTTGTGCAGCCCTACAATTAAAAAGTAGGTTATTATCTCTTTCAAAAATATATCAGGGGTAGCAGGAAAGGATACTCTTATTTAGCAGACTGAATACATAGAGTAGGATAAAACAGAAACCCATGTCAATGCTGCTCTTCAGGTTTTAATTAATGGAGATTTGGGGGACTTGGCAGTGTCAAGGCCAGCATGCAGGCTACTGGGTGATCTTTCCGTTTAATTCATTTGTATAATTTGCAGCTCTAATGTGATACTGAGGCTAGAAGAAGCTGAAATATATAAAAACAAATGTCATAATCTAAAGCCATGCAACAAGCAGCTGTTTTCAAGGTTCACCCAGTTGTGTTAGCTCTAGGCTGCATTCCTTGCTCCTAAACCATTTCAATGCCACTGTGAAGACCAACAGAAATGTCTGACTTGCACTGCAGTAAGACTGCATCAATCAAAGTTGTATTTCATTAAACTAAACCTGGGGATGACTAGAAATAACTAAAACATTTCACTTTGTGGTATAGCCCATTGCAGGTATTTGAAAAAAGTATTCTTGATAATAAATATTAAAGAGAGATTACTATTTCATTGCTTTCTTAAGCCTGGGTAGTGAAAAGTCAACAACTAATACAAGTGCAATTAAAACAAGGAAGTCATACTTATCAAAAGAGTGAAGCCTCCAGAACTGGCGTCAAAGCAGTCCCTGCTCAGTAGGTGCCCAATGTCAATGCCTCAGCCCTTGAACATAAAAGAGTAAACGGCTTTGTAAACAACAGCCACACAAAGAACACAACAGGCAAAGGCCAGGGTGTCCCTGACCCAGCTGGAGAGGCGCGTGCACAGCAATGTGGCCCATAGCATTCCAACACAGTTCTATATGTTTCATTGATTAGAATAAAAAGACAAAAAAACCTAGGGCTTGTGATCCTGAGTTTTGAAATATCTCAGACTATATAACTCTCTTATTTGAAGGGGCACCCTGCTGCAAAACTTCCATTTTTGTAATACTTCACCCAGTGCTACTTAGATATCATAAAATCATTTTGTTTTCTCAAAATACTTCTCAGAGATTCAGTTTGAAACTGCAAGCTGATGTTCAGATATTTTTTTCCTCTAGAATGTTGCACTTATGATGAAGCAGGGTTTATTCTGTGTGCTGTTGATCACCATAGAAACTATGCTGTCTGTATTTAATAGGGAACAAAAAGTTTTTTATTTAACAGGGATGGAGTTCTGGGAAGAAATTGTTTATGAACACTGGCAAAATATTTTAACAGGACTATTTGCTTCTCAAGTTGTTAATGTGCACTAGTAATTTGTTCTTTATCTGTCATGAAGACCTCAGAAGATGAAATTGATTGTAGTTAAAAGGTATTCATTAGAGCTACAGCTATATTCTACTCTTAGCAGTTGCTAAATAAAGCTGGACAGTGCCCTGTTCAGTCCAGATTGTTTGCTTATACGCAAAGCACAGTAAAGGTATCTTGCTTGTTATCGGGCTTCTTTTGTATTCTCAGGAACCAAAGGGATTCCTAAACTGCAAACAAAAGAAAAATTGACAGTTGTTATTTATTGAAATCATGATGTTTCACATCAGAACAAGTCTATCTTTTTTAAGCCCAAAGGGTGAGATTGCATACCAGTTTTTAATTGCTCCTTTGGTGGTGTAAATTGATTTATTTTATGAAATTACTTTCAGTGTGTTAATTGATCTTTTTGCCTGATTACTCTTAACAGGGATCAATCCACTGATCTGCCTCATAGAAGTGGCCTCACAAAATGCAGAGGTGGTACAGATGTGTCAAAAACTGGTATCCAGTGTGGGGCAGAGGAAGCTGAAGTGGTTTTTTTACCATCCCCTTCTTATGTGAGACTGACATGAAATCTGCCTTCTTATTGAAACTTTCCTTGAGCAAATTTTGTCTTGGGCAAACGGTAGGAAACCGGGGTGGCTGCCCATGCTGGTTTTCCTTTGTGAAGAGAGGTTCAGCCTCTTTCATTACCCTGTGGAAACACCATCCTATGCCATATTCCCAGAAAGGTTTATAAAGGAATCCATCAGGAAAAGCTGTACTCATTACACTTCTCATCTCTACCTGCAATGAATGCTTCATTATTGAACATCATTATTATATAGTTATACCACTTAATTTTTCTTACCTCTATAATTCACCTAAACCACAATTACAAAGACATATTTTTAGGCAATGTCCAGTCCCTCATGTATTCTTATATTCTACTTATCTTTTATTAAGCATTTTATCATTCTGCAGTGAACCATATTTTACAATGCATACAATTTTAAAACTTGAATTTCACCAGTCCTATAGGGATTGTTTTACCCAGAAGACTGAATTTATTTATTCTAACTCAGGAAGAATTTTGATGTTAACTCTGAGTTATTAAATGTATCAAAAAAAAAGAAAAGGAAAATACAGCTATTAATTCAGATTTTTCATTTTATTGGAAGTACAGGTCCAGTACTTAATATACTTATTTTATACAGTTAAGTATACATAATATCCTGCAGAAGCAGATGCAATCAATACCAAGCAGCAAGCAGAATGTGAATCTCGGTTGTACAAAACCCCCTTTCTCACTCATGTTATCAAGGAGCTTTTCAAACCTCTATTCTTAGGAACGCCATTTGGAGGATTGCACATATGCATGTGCAAAATGAACTGCTATTATGACTTCATCTCTGTGTGTTTGTGTGTTGGCACTGCAGACAGTTTTGCTGAAGTAATAATTTGGTGGTATCAAGAGGCAGAAAATCGGATCACGGAAGCACAATTCAGATGGAATTGCTGAGTAAGTGCATTGTGTTTTTTTCTCTCTTGTAAAGAGATTAAATACCATACCTGGATAATAGTTTATGAATACCACACAGAGTACTTATGAGACAGATAAGGCAAGGCTGGTAGCACAAGCAAAAATCAGGGGAAATGTACCTGTGATATGCATATTTCTACCATAAGCAGCTCACTGGGTATGCAGAGGTTTTGCCCCAAAAAACAGTTAAGTAAAACTCTAGCAATGCTTTTCAATTCCAAAACCTGCAGAATGCAGGGAGCCTGGGTATGGTGTGATTGATGGTTTAACTTTGGAGACCAGGTTCAGAATTTTCAGTGGCTTTATAGCAACCTAACACTGCATCAACTCCACTCTAAATGTTCAAAGATACATAAGTCTCATTTCCAGATTTATTTTGGGCAAGTCCAAATAGGTGCACATAGAGACAGGGTTTCATTGGTTTCACTTTGAGATGGCCAACACAAACTAGTTCTGAACAATAGTTCAGAACAATCATTCCAGATTACAAATCATTCAAGAACAATATAACTTTTCTTAAAATATTAAGCCTGGCTGAGCTTACTGAGCAGTCAGGACCAGTCCAAACACTTCAGCCAAGTGCATAAGCACAAGATTTTTGCCTAACCTAAAGCACAGACAGGTAAAATTTCAATTATTCTTGCACCTGTATCTGCAAAACATGTCTACAAAATCTACTTTTCACAATGCTGGGATGCATTTAAATAATGTGATATTGGATACTTTGGATACGACAAGACCTTGTGTAGGAGAATAGATTGTGAGAAATTAGCAACAGGACTGCAGCCGAGCCTCAGCTCTGAAAGACAGGGGACCATCATTAAAGGAAAAGGATCAGGGAATGCTGATTTGTATTGACCAATCACAAAAGAGGAAAAGGGCACACAGGTGTTATTCATGTGGGAAACAGGATCTAAAAGGTTGTACTGGAATAATAAAGTGCTGATGCTTGAAACTATTCTTGGTATTAGTTGTGTTTCCATCATCAATTGGGGCCACATGTGAGGAGCCACTGGTTGCAGTCTTGGATGGGAAACTGCATTAATGCAAAGAATTCGATCATTAAAGTCCACTGCTTATGCTCTTACAGTCTGATGATCCATGTATGCTAGTAATTTTTTTCCAGAAAATAAAATAGTTATTCCTGAGGTAACAATGAACAGCTTGTAAAGAACTCACATATAGGAGTTGTGCATAAATTATGTAGCAAAGAATTTACAGAGATATTTCCTTTGCAAATGTCATCATTGGAGAACACTGGTGACAGATATGGCACACAATCCACCTTTTGTTAGTTTCTGCAGAGCCACAGTACACAGATCACACATACCAAAGACAAGACTTTAGCTGAAGAAAAGAAATACAACTGCAAAATGCAAGTAAAATGCTTTTGCTTGCACAAAAGCATAGAAGTTATCAAATAAAGCAGGAAGGCACTATTGATTTTGATATAGGCACCCCTAAAAATACAGGCTTTGCAGAGTCAATACTGTCTTGATTTAGGTTCTAACCCAACCCAAAAGTCTCAGACTTGGCTCCATCCACTTATTGATTTGTCTGGCATGCTGGGGGATTTTTTTTGGTTTTTTGTTGGTGTTTTTTTTTTTCCCAGAAATGCTTTTCTGCTCTCAAATTTTAGCTAGCTCTCCCAGAAGAATGTCTAATACAGTCACAAAGAGCAATTCTGCTCCTTACAACTGAGCTATTGACTATCGTAATAAAAAGGAAAGACAGAAGTCATGTCAGCTTAGCTTCTCACAGGATCTCACAGTGCTCCTTCATTCAAAAACAATTATGTAATCAACAAGCAATGGGTAATGAATTGCAAAATATCAGCAGCCCTTAATTTTCTATCAGGTATGATAAAAACTTTATAAAGTTGGGTAAATTTTGAGAAATAAAACACCTTATAAACTACCACCAATGCATCAGAGTTTTGGTAACTTGCTACAATACCTCTTCTATTTTTTTTCTCTCCTGCTACCTGACATCTAAATGCCTGTAATTTTAGACATAAAGACCACGTCAGAAAAAAAAGATCCACAGAAAGAGAGCTGCAAGATGTTTTTTTTTTTTTCCATTTGTAGGCAGTAGTTTACCTGATGTGCATCTTCAACACATTTGTCTTTATATGGGGTGGAAGGCGTTTAGATGAAGGAGCACAAAGAGACAGTACAGCTCCTTTAACAAGCCTTAACAATTTTATTTTTATTAAATTTGTACAGTAAAATTGAAAACCTTTAGGTAGAGGCAAAAAGCCCTGATGATGAATTATCAAGGAAACCAATAGAGGAAATAAAGCCATGCTTAGAAGAGATTAAACAAGTCATAAAGTTTTTAATAAAAGTAGGATGCAGGAAATAGAAGGAGACATAAGTGATTGATTGAGGTGCAAATGTATGTGTGGGCAGGAGAAAAGCAAAGGGTAAATTTGTCTGGGGAGTAAATCCATTAGGTCATTATAGTTCAATATGGCCAAGATCCAGAAAAACACTTGAGGATATGCTTGGTTTTAACATGACTCACTCCTAAAAGCTGAACTCTGCTGACTTGTTCAGACTCAGGTTTGAGTGACTTCATCAGTATCCTCTCTTGAATTTTATCACCCCACTTTAAAGCCTGTAAGACAACAAACTGAAAGATGGAATGGCTTTGGATTGGATTTTGGTTATCTACCTGAGGAATCCATTCTGGACACAGAAAACTCCACACTCTTGCTTCCCATAATGGAATGAGCTTAGAAATAGGAACCTATTTTTGCAAACACAGAGGCTGAAAAAGGAACGCCAGTGGCAGCCAGAGGGGATCAGACATCAGGATATTGCAAGTTTTATTTGCTGGAAAACCATGCTGAAATTTTGTAAGACAAAATTTCATGATAACCTGATGTAACTGGGCCAAAATTACTATGTCTTTAATACTTATTTGTGTGGTTTCATCAGTGGTGCCCGTGCTTGCAGGGTCCCAGTGGAAAAGGACCAGCTCAGGAACACCAGCTGTGCCACAGGAGAGCCCGAGGACAGGGCAGAGCAGCTCCCCCTCTCCCAAGTGCCTCTCTGGCACTTTATGTTGCAGTCATTAACTTCTGATAACAAGAAATGCATTCTTTGATTGTTCTTTCTACCCCAAGTTTTGGTGAGATTTCTGGCCAGGGCAGAGGAATGATTTAGGAAGCAGTCTGACTAAATCCATGGTAAAACCATTAATTTGAGTTGATTATCTTGTGAAAAGACCACAAGTTTAAATCTCACATACTTTCAACCCATCTTCTCATCTGTGGGAGTCCATTCTTTTTCCTCTCTCAGCTCCAATCTTACATTTTCTAGGGCAGAAAAAAATACCATCTTGTTTTTTCAGAAATGAAAAAAGTAGAGAAGATTAGATACACAACACAAGTCAGCATTACCAGGTACCATATTTATTTTTCTTAACTCTGTTTCCTGGGCAATGGGAATAGAAGGATCACAGCTTTCATTCAACAATAATGTTAACTTCTAGTTCTCAAGGTTTCACAGAAAAACATTAATACATAATTCTTGCAATGTCACCACAAATATCACTTTGACTTCTTGAATTTTCCTTACTTTTCAGCAGTGTCTCTGAGAATGCAACAATTTGCTTTATATAAGCAATTTGCAGAATAGAGGGACCTGTTCATCTAATATGTCATGGAGTTCTTTTTCCTCTAGGAAGCTGCACTCATGCACAAGAGCAAACATCTATATATTAATAAAACTAGTATGTTCACAAGGTATTTTTTCAATTGCTGCATTTTATTAATAAGCTACTAGGTAAAAGGTTTCCCTGAAAAAATTCAGAAGTTGAAATTAAAAACTGTGTGTCTTTTTCAGCATTTTTATGTTTCATTTATTGTCAGACTCTCAGTCAGCAAGATGAGGTGGGTGATAATTATTCAGGGTTGCCAATTAACCTACTTAGCAGGTCACACAGGTAACTGGCATAGATTGTGTCAAATCTCATTACTGGGATAATAATTTAATCACCCAGTGCATTGACTGAAGGCCAGAGAATCTGAAGAATAAATTAAACAGAAAAATAAAATTAGTAGCTAGACAAGCATTATATTTAAATACATGAAAACAGCAAAATTATAAAGCATACTGCTCACTAGCAGAAACCCAGTGAAGTCTGGAATGGGGCTGGGGATATTGAGAGTGGGGATCTTCAATCACAACTTCCAGTCTGAGTATGAAAAAGGGTTTTATGTTGCCTCACTACTGTGAATGAAAGACAGTTCAACCCATGAAGAGGGTATGAGCATGTGTGTCATTCTTTAGCATTTAAACAGATTTTCAGTGCAATTAAATTATAATAAATAATTAATATAATAAATATTAAATGCAGGCCAGACTTGCCCAAGCACACCTGCTTTGGGAGCTCTGGGTAACAATCCTGGCCTCTCCCTTCCTCCCTTCCTATAAATCCTTCTTCAGTTCTTTGTGCCTGGATTCAGAGCAATGACAAAGGAATGTCAAGTAAGAAGGTCACATAATGGATAAAATAATCTTGCAGGATCTGTCAAGAAGGACAGGAGAGATGAAAAAATTACAATAAGTGTAATTGTCAAAGTCATGGAATGGTGAAAAAGCCCCTGTATGACAATGCTCTGCATTTATAAGGTGACTGAGTATATAAGAGGTAGGAATAAAAGTGTCTGCCTGGAAGTAGAAAAACATTTTCTGTGCAGATGGAGGAAAAACTGCTGGAAGGAACAATAACCTCTTTCAAAGTGGCTTTTATACATATAGGTTACATATGAGTTTGAAGCTTGTATCTGCTTCAAAGAGAGGTACAAACTTTTCTAGAAATTGACAGAGTTCTAATATTCAAAATATAGACTGAAGGAAGAAAACCCCAAAACACTATTAATGCCAAGATTTAGTTAGTCCTGAATGTGTGAGGTGTAAGACAGCACAGACAAAAGTACATGCAAGATTCCAGGAAAGCTGAGAATATGGTGGACTTGCCCTTGTCTTCATGGTCTGTTTCAATGGTTTACTGTCTGCAAGAACAAGAGGGCTATAAAAGAAGCCATCACTCCTCTGAGCAGTGGATCATTCAGTTTAAACACATCTCATAGATGTTATAGCCAAGAATTACAGCACACTGAACACTGCTCCAGAACTTGTAATTTATTCACTCAGTAGGGAAAAAAGTCACTTCCACAGCAGCACTTGATAGGCCTGTAAAATAAAAACCAACCAGGTTGAAAAAATAGCCAGCGGGCCAGGAATGAGTGTTGGTTTGGCCAGGAATGAATATTTGGTTTGGTTTGTTTTTTATAACAATGAGCAAAACCACATGCTTAAGTCAGTGGATGTGAGCAGATCACTCATTTATGCTGTCAAATGTACTATTTTGAATCATAAATTATCTTGTTACTGAAAGAGTATATACCATAGCAGAAAGGCTGAGCATATCTATTTCAGTTCTGGAATTACAGAAACAACATGCAGCTCTTAAATGTCATTTTACTTGTTCCCACAGACTGAAAATGCTACAGTATTCAATAACTTCTTAGACCTTCTATTTTTTTTGTTTTTTGAAAAGACTAAAGCAGGGCAGAACTATTTGTGGATGCTACCCACTAGTTCAGAAGTGCCAGAAAACAGAAACTGCACACAGAGGAAAAATCAGTTTCACCTAATTAGTAGAAAACTTAACACTGATGAGTTAAACTTTCTCATTAAAACTTTCTCTGTAAGAAAGCTACAAGCTTAAAGATAATAGATTTACTTATTTATTTATTTATTTTAACATAAAACAAGAGCTGAAAAATCCTGGATAAATTCAGTATAAGAGTCTCTTAGGAGATGTCAGCAGTTAAGGAAGACCCACAGCTATCATTCTTTTCTGGTTCTTGTGAATATTACCAGTGTTTTCAGTTCATTGGCTGATCAATGGCTAATCAAATTATACAGACAGTCACAGACAAGAGTGACAGTGGGTTAAGAAACTTCATCAGAATACAGAATATTTCCTATATTACCTAGATATCTAGAAAAATCAGATTTATAAATGCTTTGATAAGGCAAAAGCACTGTTGACTCATTTTCATGATGGTCTAGAGATCCTGCCTTCCAGAGTTTAGCTAAGGGCGCTAATATAACCTCAGCAGTGCAATTCCTGTTTTGGGAAGACAGGATACATCCTGAGCAGGGTTTCAAGCCCAAGAGAGAGCAGCAATGTGGGTCTAGAGGTACCTGCTCTGCTGTAGCTGTCAGGGACCCCTGCAGAGACTGAACACACAGGAACTGCATCTTCTTCAAAGATGGATTTTCAGCATGAGAGCAGCTCTGAGTGATCTCTGGGGAAAGGATCAATTAGAGGCTTTTGGCTTCTCTTCATTTATTACATTTTCCATTAAAATGATGTTGCCCATTGTTCTCTCATTTATAATTCACAGACAGTAATTGTCGTGAGCAGTAACCCCCATTAGACTGTTGTCTTAGCACCATGTTACAACATTTCATTTGAAAATAGTGCTTTCCAAGCACTTCAGTGCTTCAATTATTCTTCAGTTGCAACAATAATCTGTGTATTTGTTAACTAAAAATATAATGAGAAGTACTAGCCCATATTAAAGTAGGATAATACAGTGTCAGAGCATTTTGGACAGATATGGACTAGTTAAAATGTTACTCAACACCTCCTCCCAGTAGTGTGCAGGCTTAAATATTCCTGATCAGTGGTACCCTGCTTCATTCCTCTCCTTACTCAGACTAACCCTGACTTTCATTCACGTGTACAGGTGACACTAACTTCTGGATGCCTGCAGAAATTGAACCATAAACCCCCTGGGACACTTTGGGGCAGGGAAGGGTTTCTTCTCTCTCTGGTGAAAATGACATCTGCTCACAGCCAGTAATTTCCACTGCAAGGAGAAAGGCAGGCTTTAATCAGAACAGGGGGAGACAAGGGAAGAGCCTTCCCAGGGTTAGAGCAACACCTCCCCGAGGAAGGCAAAGCAGTGGTTACTCCACCCCCAAAGCAGAACTAAATGTGCTGCAGGGCAGCCACTTTGCCCTGCTCCCCCTCCCAGCTCTCAGCCTCACCCTCCTCAGGGAGTGCTGTCTCAGGGGGCACATCAGCCACAGCCTTGGGGGACCCTTAGCCGAGCATGCACCCAAATGCCAGGCACACTGCTTTCTTCTTCCCCCACCCTGATTGCCTGTTTCTCTGGACAGCAAAAACGGGTTTAAATCACTGCAAGCTGCGAAGAGCCTGGACCACTCTATCCCACTCCCTAGGCAAGTATTTTATCACCACGTTATATTTTCTACAAATAGATACCATATATTATCTCAACACAGAGCACAGCAATCCCTCTTCAAGCTCTGCTGAGAAGAGCAGTACTGGAAACTTGGTCTAGGACACAAATTAGTCCCGTATAACTTTCCATGCTGAAGGTGTCACTGGCTGCCTGCATCTGTGCTGGGCAGTTCTGGCTCAGGAAGTGAGAAGTCTTTTGGTTCAGGGCTGCAGAACATGTGTGGGTTTTTGTTTGCCTCTGTGGCTTTCCCACTGCTCAAAGAAGAAAGGCTTTATCCCTCAGTAAATTCAGAGCTGAACTAATACATTGTCAAGGATTCATTGCAAAAAGACAGTTTACTTCTCAAGATAACTCTAAAGATTTCCAAGTGTAGGAGCCTGCAACAAAATGTAAAACATTTTAAATATAATGCAGTGAATAACTATGGACTTTCCATAATAATCTTTTAGTGAATGTATAAATAGAATAAAACCAATATTGAAGCAAATAAATGACCTCTGACACAAAGAACAGATTGCATTTCATATTACTTTACTTAACTGCCCCCTCCTTCCCCCACCAAATAGAAGCTGTATTGACAAAATGTGCTCTGGTGATTTAGTCTGTAGACTTAAAGAATGTGCAACTCTGGCAAAAACTGAATTATGGATTCTATTTGTCAGATGAGGAATGGCATGTAATAACTTAATGAACTAGAAGCTTATTAGTTGTAAAAGAGAGAAGGCATTGTCTATCAATCTTTTTTATTTTTTTTTAACTCAGAAACGTTCAGGTGGGTAAGCATCAAATCCATTTCACATTTATTATCTTATGAATACCAGTATGTGCTAGAATCTCAACAAGCTACAAAAATATATCTCAGCCTCTAGTTTAATGTGCATTTTATTAGTCAGTTTTGGAGGCTCTATTTGAAACCCAAATCATTAGAATACGTGCTCACATATTTGGCCAGCAAAAATTTCATTTGCGCACAAGAGCTACCCTGAATTCATCAAAACTGTGGAGTGAAAGAAGTTCAAACACAGTGACAGTGACAACTGTGTTTCAGTAGCTATTTATTGCTCTATGGAAACATAAATACAAAAGGACAGTAAGATAACAATTTTAATGAGAAACATGTAGAGAAACCAGCCGGATATAAAATGGAAGAATTGAATCCTTGGCTGTTAAAGAAGTTTTCTCCACTTTGTAAAGTACACAAATTTATCTCACCTACACTTTCCTGTGGACCTATTTATTCTGCACAATTGAGTGACATTTGGATCGTGATATGTACGTGTGAATATGCATAAAAATTACATCAATAATGTAGTTTAAAATCCATTAGATGGTTCTCCCAGTCTTAGCCGCTATTGTGTCTTAAAAATATGCTGTAACAAGTAGGAATTAGCCCTAAAAACATGCATAAAACACATGTGCAAGTAAGAAAAAATGGCAGAAAGCAGGAAATTCAAAGTTCAAGCCAATGCATATGGAGGTATTTGTAGAACAAAGGGGTCAGGTTCTAATCTACTAGCCCCGATATTTCATGTGCTGCACAGATCCCTGGGTATTTGCAATTTTAACCCTGCACAAGATTGATCTGTTTGCTTTGATTTTTTTTCCAGAAATAAAAATAAGCAAGGAAAGAAAATCTGCATTAATTTATGCCTCTACTAGGCTCCTGTGGGTGGGCTTCTTTGGTTTATTGGTTTGTTGGGGTTTTTTCATGTGGCCAGTCTAGCAGCAGACGTCTTACATACATCAGGATGTTTAGAAGAACAGTCATAGCCATTTCACTTAATCAGGTAATAGCATACTATTGACATATTAGACCAATTCATTCATTTTTCTTTATCCATTTACATTTCATCTCAAAGGTCTCCAGTACAATGGGACTTTGAGCTATATGTGCTGAGCACAATCGAAGGCCAGTAATCCAATAATTTGATTTTCTTGCTGGAGAGCACAGGAGAGAGGGAAAGCCATCTTTCTCTTGCTCCAGCAAGTGAGCTGCAGGCCTGCATTAGGCTTTAGGCTTCCTGTGTAAAACATACCCCAAGGGCAACAGAAGGCCACTTAAACACAGCTTGGAGGGCATAACTGGAACATGGCTGTGGCACGCTGGCTTGCTGCCCAGGAGTAAATTCCAGCCATTAGCATCAAACACTCATCCTGAAGCTCTCAGACTGAAATTAAATGCTATCTATCAAATGAATAAACAGTAATAAAGTAGCACAAGTAAATTAAAAAAATAAATTGCAGTAATTTATACTGTGGATCATCTGTTCTGGGTTGCTGTTCCAGACTGTTCGCCACAGATTATCTTTCAGCCTATTTTTTCACTATTGGATTTTTGTACATGTAAAACAGCCCTTGATACACAAATTGAATTTATTCATGCTCTATGCTACTCGTTACTAAAAAAAATAGTTTTAAATAATGCTTGCTTTTCCTATGTAAATAATTTTATTTACTTCAGCTAGTCATAGGTTGAGTCTACAAGAGTTGTGTCTAAACAAGAATACAAACAACAACAATTAAACATGCAAAAATGTACCTTTAGATATATCAGCTAGAACTGCACATCCTGGTTTAGGCAGTCAAGGAAAATTTCAGCACACTTCAGAATTTGGAAAGCTGTGAATTTAAAGTGAATTCACCCTTTAAAAGTACTCAAATGAAAAGCAACCAGTAGTTTGGGACAGGCTTTAAAAGGGAAATTTTCAATAACCAAAATTTAATTACCTAATTTAAATTTTTGCTGTGGTGTTCTTGTTAAAACTTCACTGTTTGTAAAAAACAAGAAAAAAAAAAACTAACTCTGGGAGATGATTATGCTTTGTCTAAATCACAGTTATTACAGCAATAAATTCAGCCTTGTGCTGAGATGGGACAGTACTGCAAAGGAGAGCAAAGGGAAATATCTCAGTTACTGAATATTAGTCTCATTTCCCAAAACCAGTTGACTCTTCCCAGGAACTTCTTTCCTAAAATTTCCTTAGGGTATGAAATAATTGGCTATTAACCAGTGTGTTCTTGACCCAAAGAATGGAGCAGAAAACATGCAAGACTTGTCTAGATTACTAGAAGAAAGAAAAGAGAAATTAGAGTAGATACACACTGCCCATGGCTCTCTTCATTTTGCTCATCGGGAATGGAGGCTTTTACCTGCATTTATAGTAGGGCAAAAGACCTGAGGAAAAGAGCAGGCAGAAAAGAGGGGAAGGGAAACTAGAACAGTACAACCTTCTCTCTTTTCAGATTTATTTTCCCCTGCCTGCCTGCTTGCCCTGCATTTAGTGTGGGGCTGTGAAAAAGGAAGGCTGCCAGCTCCATAACATCATATTGCCAGCATAAAGGGCAGCCTGTCTCAACCCGAGGCAGCAGAGAACTTATGAAAAAGTGCCTGCACACTAAGAGAAGAAAAAAACAGCAAAATCGTACTTATCATAAATCCTGTGCACAGTCTTCTTTCTGAACAAGTGATAGTTTCCTTTTTTTCCCCTAGTACATGGGATCACCTGTAACCCACCAAAACCTCCGAGATCCCCTGGGTGCTGCCCCAGCACCCCGAGCACCCCACGGGAGGAGCGACTGAGGACGCAGCACGTGGGGACAGTTTCCATGGCCTGGAAGGATGAAAACAAGTTGTTAGTATGCATCAGGCAGAGCCAAGGGCTGAGCCTGCTGCTAATGAGTGCTGCACTGAGGGCTCAGGTCATGGTTTTGCTAAATTCTGTGCTCTTGATACACCTGAAAATACCACATGAACAGGCAGCGGGGCTCACACACCTACCCAAGTGCAGGACAGAATAACCAAAGTGCTGGGGCAGGTGTCTGAGCCACTGAGAAAGTGTCTACCCCTCAATGTCCACTGCTTCAGTGGAGCTGTGCAAGTAGAGGAATCCTTCTGGGGCTGGTTGGCCTCTGTTGCACCTGCCCTGCTGCTGGACAGCTGTCTCTGGGCAGGGTGCAATGCCTTAGTGCTGGCTCATCATGGTTCACAATGATCCCCAGTAAGTGCCTGCACACTACAGGGGACAAACAGGAGGCTACAAAGGCTTTGGGATGGGCTGTGATCTCACTGGCATCACAGCAACATGGTGCACTAGGCTGTAGCAAAGGGAGTAGTCAGCTGCCATGGAGGGCTGCCATGGAAGGATCCAGCTCCTCAGGAAGTATGGGACAGGACATAAAGGTGAAGAGATTCCCTGGATGTGAGAGAGCAACATGGAGCTGTCTGTGCCTTGGGGCAGGTGGTGAGCCAGCTGACAGCAGGTCAGGACCCGAGGGAAGCCCATGGTGGGTGACACTGTGGTCAGTGTCTGCTACAGGCCACCTGATCATGAAGTAGATGAGGCAAAAAACTGAAAGCATCCTCAAGCTCACAGGACATCGAGGGTCAGAGCACTGGAGGCACATCGAGTGTTGGTAATGAAGCAGCAGAACACACACACCACAATATGCCCCTGGTGGACCCTAGCTTGGCTCTATCACCTTCAGCAGTGGCTCTCATCCTCTGCATAACCACTCTTCTGCCCCTCAGAGGGTGGTGAGCACTACTTGTACAGACCTTCTCAGCAGTCTCCATGTTTCCTCATTGACTTACACCCCACCAGAATGTTCTGCAGCAGAAAGAAAGTTTCAGTCCCCTCCAGCCTTATCCTGCTGATCACTGATGTCCTGAAAGTGTTACACATGCAAACATGGTCTATTGGCTGCAAATTTAGAGAAAGCACTTCAAATGGGCAAAAAGGAGGTTGTTGACATAGAAAATGTGTGTTTACATACACCTGGTTTAAATAAAGCTCCCCCATGATTCCAGGTTAGATTTCACCCTATTTGAAAAGCCTTCACCTGTCATATATCCCAAAGTGTCTGACTAGCAAGAAAGGGGTTTGGAAATACTTTTCTGAATACTGTAAAAGGAGAACTAGTATCCCAAACACTGTTCTTACCCATTCCTACCCCAGTGTAGCAGGAGTTCCTCTGATTTTGTTGCAGTCAGAGTTCCCTGTATCACAGAATATGGCCTGCAGAACCAGTTTTGCCTCAGTTTATAAACAGTTTTACAGTATCTTATGGTGGTGGATTCCACAGCAATCAGAAAGTCCTGTGGTATGTCCTAGGGATGTGGGACCATTTCTAGAGAATTTGAGGGTGGAATTTTAATATACTGGGAAAAGCTTATAACTTCAAACACAAATTAGGACACTTCATTTTCTTTAAATCCTATGTCCAACTGTTCAGATTCCGTGAGTGCCTCAGGATCTTGCCTCACAACACACTTACACACACCTACATAATGCCAGTGCTCTGCTTATTCTGTATTTCAGTAACTTAAATGCACGACAAATTCTCTCATGCTGCAAATTTATCTTCATTGAGCTATCTTCTGATCTTGGGCATTAACTCTGATCAGCACTAAGGCAGACACAGTCTATCCAATTAGCAGGTGACAGCCTCAGAAACTCGGGACACAGCACCTCTGTTCCACTGTCTTCCAGGAGATTTGACCCCAACAAACACATTAGATTAACCCGGCCACAATATTTGTCTGCCTGCCTCAGCTGGGCTGCTCAGATGGCATTTTGCCAGTTAGCAAGGTAAAATACTGCTTTTGGGAAGTGCCAGAAAAGGATGGCTTTAGGTCCATAACTTGCTAAGGTCTGTTAATACAGCTTTCTTCTGACTCTAAGCAATCACATAAAGCATCTTGACTTTCTTTGCATAAAAGCAACTCATTATCAGACACTCCCTTGTGTGGAACAACAAACAACCAACTTGCTTTCCAACATATGCAAAAAAAAATATCTTTCAAAGGAGATTAGGTTTGTGCTCTTGTGTTCTGCTACTGATACCATCAAGGAAACTTTAACTCAAGAGTTACACTTGGAGCAATGGCCACTCTATTCTGTGTTTTCCCCTGCTCTGAGCAAAGGGCTTCTGAGCCATTGCCAAGGTTCCTGAGCAGAGATACCAAATGTAGTTCTGCACTGAATGTCAAATAAATGCAGCACTTTGTTTTGTGGGCAATTTCAAAGCCACAGAGGAAATCTGTGACTCAGCTTCTGTTAAAATTCACTAGTTAATTGTGAACAGTCGTACCTCAGTGCTTTGTACCTCCAGTTTATCTGTTTGTGTCTGTTTGTGTCAACTGGCTCCTGCTTGCTTTGACACTGCAGCACCCCAAAGCTATGACAGCAGGAATGCCAAGACTTGACAATGTTCTGCAAGCTGCAAGACATCAGTGACTCTCCAGATGTTCTTGGATACCTGAAGCAGCATCAAATGAGGCTATATTGAAGAAATCTAAGGTGACAGCAGGTGTGAAATTGGCCTCACTGTATTTCATAAGAGTGAAACGCAGCTGGGATGGACAAGTAAAACTCCAACATCTAGTAATGGTCTCAATAATTTCTGAAGCTAAGCTTGACTGACTATGGCTTCATTCATTCAGCATCTCCAGTGGGTCATTAGTGCTGAACCCAGTGGGTGGTCATGTAAATAGATGTCTTAAAACATCAAGAAAAATGCAAGGACATGTGTTCTTACAGTAGCTTCTGCTTGCTTGCCTTTGCCCCTGGGAATCACCACACTGTGGCTTTGAGGATCTGTAACAGGAGAATTTGTGGGTATCAGTCATAACAGAAGAGCAGGATCTCCAACCCACGCTCTAAAACTGGCATTTGCCCCACTTTTCTTCAGCATTCCCACAGCAGTCCCTCCTCTGTGCCTCTTCCAGTCTATTATTTTTATTAATATTTTTTGGTGTGACATGATTGATCAGAAGTCTACCTTGTTAGTCTCTGTTCATTCTTTCCAAGCATTTTACATTCAGTACAACAGATAGAAAACCAAGAGCCAGAGCTAAGATGAGAAGAAAGAGATCATAATAACAGAAGAAAAAAATCAAGAAGAAAATCCTGCAATCCATGGAGAACATTGTCATTTCGTGATTGAAGTGTGTTGTACAGCAACAGGAAAAAAGGCACAGAAAACTTCTTTAATCTAACAAGGAGCAAGGAATGTCATTAGAATGAGAAGAGCCATGTTATTATGCTGAAATTACAGTGCATTTCTTGAACTTGCTCAAACCCCCTCCTGCCTGGATTATTGCTAAGGTTTAAGAGAACTGAATTCTTTACTGAAAATAACTGATAACCCAGTTATTTTCTGAAGGGATGTGGGAGAAAGGGCTGGAAGTGAATGCAACACAAGGAAACCTGGAATGGGGAGGAGGACTACAAATACAAATTTACTCCCCTGCAAAATCAATGCATCTAAAATTGAGTAAAAGAACAAGATGATATCTCCCTCCTCCCTCCTACAACACATTCCATTCTTCATGTATATTGACAATGAAGGGTAAGCATGATAAATAACTCTATTTTCGGTAACAAAAACAAGAAAGTTATGAGACTGACTCCAGACAACAGTTTTCTCCTGCCTCAAACCCTGCATGGTCCTCTACAAGGAGACTCTCTCTGCTGGCAGTGTTAGGCAGGCTTTGGGGACTCTCTTTAAGGGCATAGAGGGGAATTTTTTGCTGGTCCACATGCAGATCACTTAACTGTTCTTATCATATCGATACAGAAAGGTGTTCATGCAGCCAAAAGCAACCTTCCATAGGGAGATGAAAAGGAGAGTATTTACCTTTCTGCATCAACAGTAGGGTCCACAGCAGATTCATAATGGGAACCTGAAAATAAATTTAAAAATTGGTTTCTGAAACTTACACCCCATCAAAGAATTTTTGAATGGTCGTGCCTTAAACTATTTTTCCTTTATTTTCCGAACACAGTGTAGCCAACTGAAAACCAAATTCACATTTAGTGCTTAAGCAGAGAATAATGTTAGCAGTCAGTTAAACAAAAATAAAGATTGACTGTACAACTCACATTAATATATTAGATATTAGTAATATCTAATGCCTAAATTTTAACACAGTGTCAAGCACTATGCTCATTTTTGTTTAAAATAACAATTAGAATCTGTCTATCAAAATGGCTTTTAATAAACTCAAAAGTACATAAATTTTTTCCTATAAAGGGGAGAGTGTACCTGAATATGCCAACAAAGATGAAAGTAATTAAAAAGTTTCTTAAAAATAGGAGAAAAAAATATAGACAACACAAATCCAATTAATTATTTTCAGGACCTAATTAACCTTAAAAACAGAGTCTCCAGCCTTTCCCATGCATTTCAATGCAAGGGAGAATGTCCCTCACTACAAACTCTAGGTCTGATTTAATGGAGTTTTGATGGAGGATAAAGGTAGAAGAGTCAGTCCGTGGTACCCTCTCTTTGCACTGAAAAGTGTCCAGTTCCAAAGGCAAATGCACTGAGCTCAGCCATCCCAATTAAAGTGTCAGCTGCTATTCAGCATAAGCAAAGATAGCACAAAGAATGCAAAAGGATCAGCCATTACAGTGTATTTACAAAGGCAGCACAGCAATTGATGTTGGTTAGGGGACAGCAAAGCTAAACACCTGTTATTTAAACAAACACTGTACATACTTACAAGTACATATTTGCACATACAGAGCTCACACACATACAAATACCACAAAACAAAATTGTATCAAAAGGAGTAAAACCACTTTGCTCTCTCTAGGACATCCTTATGAATCTTTGTATGAACCTAAGCAGAGCTCCAGCTGATCAAGATCAGTATCTTGATGTTGAAACTGTCTTTTTTTTTGCAAGTAAAAAGTGTTTAAAATAAATATTCAAAGACCAATTTTTTTCACAGGAATCTACAAAAACTCATCAGGTATGCACAGCACACATACACCCTGATCTTACGCTGTTGTCAGCCTGCCAAAACCCCTCATGGCTCCGGAGGAATTTCTGTGCTGAGATCAGGATCCAGCTGGGTCATTCCCTGCAGTGGTGCCTGGCACAGATCTCCCACTGCCATCTCTGGAGGTTCTGCCTCAGTGCTTGTGGCACTCTGCTACATTCAGGTTAAGTCACCTGAAATGCTCCAGCTTCCTCGTTTCCCAAATGCCTACCAGTTACTATATATTTTATCAGAGAGGGTGAGAGTGACAGAGAATTCCCTGCCAAAGGTTATCTTCGAGTTCATGGTGTGTGCCCTTCTGCTGCCACATCCAATCAATTGTTAACACTGTTCCAGGCAGGTTTCCCTGGGACTGGTCCTGTGGGGCCAGCACGAATATCTGCTGCAATAGGGAAGACAAGCTGGGCTGGCAGCACAGCTCCAAGTGGATGTGGTCAGTCTTCAGATGCTTGTGAAATGATCTTCCAACATCACAGCTTTCCAGTGCTTTTTTTTTTTTTTTTTCTAGTGTTTCCAAGAACTAAAGAGAAACAGCCCATTGGGCTCTGCTCAGCAAGAACAAAGCTCACCCAGAGGAGTGGGAATCCCCCAAAGTCCTCTGTGCTGCTTTGAAATGTTCCCATAGAAAGGCCAGGGATGCTTTCCTCCTCTCAGCCTCCCTGAAGAGCACCAGTACTTGTGCTGGGGCTCACTGAAGAAGCTCCTCTGTGGGGTTTGGAGTACTGTACTCATGTAAAAGGAGCTTCAGCCTCTTCTACAACCCATATGGGTCAAAATTACAGGGAGGCTGCAGTGTATTATGGGGGTCATTTCTGCCTCCTCTTATCTGACAGGAAATTCATTCCCAGAAGCTAACACAAGACATCAATAAAGTCCTTCTTAAGCTCTTGAAGATCCACCTCAATTTCCTCTACAACAGCTGGCATAGGTTTACAGTAAATGAGACTAAACTGGTACACAGCCCATGCACCTGTAATTGGCACAGTGATGGACATTGTGGCCTTTTCAACATTTGTGAAGCCAGATGACCCAGGCTAGCAGCAAGAGGATGACACCATGAAGCATAATTATTTTATAGCCCCTATTTAATTTCTGGAATATCTAAATTTATTACAATCACTAAAGCAGATTGATTAAACCCTAAGCATAAACACACCATGAAACAGAAGTTGTTTTGCTGTCATCCCAAGGAAGCATCTATTTGCAAAGTACATGGCAATATCAAAGAGCTCTCTATTGATTAAACTTGGAAAATAAAATTGCACCACTTATCATATGCTGTTTGCAAAAATGCCAATCATTATAATATTCATATAAGCATACTGCGTCTTTCCCCTGAACTCGTTAAATTTATTACTTAGACTCTATCCTGAGCTGCCTACATGTGGAAAAAATATAATTCAGATAACGCATTAACATTTATAACCAGTATTTAAAGCTGTGCATGGTGTCATCTCAAATGATAAGGGTCTTGTCAGCATTTCCAGTACAAGCCTCGTTTCAGAGAATGGAAGAAGGGAGGGAGTGGCAACACTGCATTTCAGCAATTTTAAATGACACCAACAAGAAGCCTGGCATACAAGCTGTCAATCTAATTGTACCTATCTTTCAGAGATAGGTGCATCTTTTATGAATGCCCACATTCAGTTTAAAAAATAGCAAAATTCTCAATACATCATTGTAAGCTACCTGGCAAGTGCTGTCATTCTGCTTGTGCATACAGCATCCCACACGATTATAATTCTAGATCTAAGCCTTCATATTAAAAAAGCTCTTAAGGTATGGAACAAAAATGATATGACCCTCTCCTCACAGTTACACTTGCACTCTAGAGGAGAAAGAAAGAGAAAGCAAAACAGCTAACAATACAACAATGAGGGCTGGTTCATGACTCATGTTATCAGATGTTCCTGCAGTATCAAAATACTAATACTGAATAAAAATTTTAATAGCAGAAAGGATGAAAAGTAACAACTAAGAATCTTTTTTGGGGTGAGAACTTAGTAGGTGCAATGCATCTGCCATGAGCCCAATTCTGCTACAGGTACAGTGTAAACTGAGATTTACCGAATGACACCTGATAGCAGTTGACATTTAAGTAGTCTGCCAAAAGAAAAGATATTTAAGATATTTGTATTAGTACCAAAAAAAAAATATCAGAAGACAAAAGTAGTTTTCATAAGGCAAGAGAGGCTTCTGAAAGACACATCTCTAAAAAGGAAGGTATTAAGTGCTTGTACTTGAGATGATGTAGACCACTGGACAGGTCGTAAGTAAATCTATGCAAAGGAGGGACCTCAGCTCTATAGATTTCTAAGTGCATCAGTAACACCAGCTAGAAATGATAAAGCCAAACAGTTCTGTCTGTGAAAGCAATAATAATCAGTCTACTAATTTCTAATCAGAAAGCTCAAATGCTTACCAGTGTAGTGGTTGTAAAGCAAAAACACTGAGCAAATATGTTTGCAAATGGTTTTTCCAGATTCCAAGCCACAGTTGATTACCAAGGCTGACTGAGCCATCCTCTTCTCCCAGCTTTACTTGCTGCTCAGGCACACAGTAGACATAAAAATCTCCTGCTGCGCAAAGGATTTTATTGCTTTACTGGAAAAAGACTAATAGATAATAAAAAAGAGGCCATATAAAGGATGGGCAGTTGTTCAAAAATTATATGCTTTGGAATGGAAAGAAACACTACAAGAGCTATAGAATGCATACACACGCTTCATATCAAGGCCAAAGCTGTTCCACTTCACATGGAATCTCATGGGCTGGAAAGGCACCACACAAAGAACAAGGTCCCTGCTGTGCAGCAGTTGGGCACAAACTCACCCAATGACTGTCCCACTGACTGAGGGGTCCCCTATCAGCCCCTGGCATTTAAGCTGGAAAGCAGATGACTAAATATCTTCAGCATCCAGACCCCAATGACGGCAATAAAGCAAAGGTATTATTCTAACTAACTCCTTCCCTTCCTATTGTCCTTTCAGTTAATGTGCATGTCTGGCATATTTCTGATTTGCTTTGGAATAAGTTTATCAAGCCAGAGATGGTTTTGAGGACAGCCAGGAAAGCAACTCCAAGGCCAGATAAACAGTAATGTTAAAAATTTTGACATTAAGCACCAAGTTTTAAGCACCAACATTTTGACTGCTGTCAGTAGCAGAGGAGATTCAGAGGTAGCCTATTTTCTACCCAAGAACCTCCACCTCACCATAAATGTCGCACTAGATACTCAAGATTTGTGTGTTGGTGTGTAACTCCCCAAGTCAGGTGGAATCCTGGCCCCATGAAGCCAAAGGGAGATTTGTCTGTGGCTGAAGTCTAGGTCAGGATTTTATGTATGTTTATATTGTGCTTTGTGAAATAACAACTCAGGAAGCTACTTCAGATGTCAAATAAATTTTTAAGGTTTCTGTGGAATTTGAGATACTTTATAAGTGATTCTCCCCAACAAATTAATGCAGCCACCATTATCTCAAGTTCTAATTGTCTCATCAATTTATTTTCATGCCACTTGCAGTTATACATCATGCTTCAAAGTCAGTATGTGTACAACCAGCCTCCACAAGACAAAAATTATGGGGTATTTTTCAGGTAAATGATTACTGCTCAGAGACAGCAAAGTTTCTGGCTAGAGTCATGTGGAAAAGCCTGCAGAAAAGCAGAGAATGTTCTTCTTTACTCAAAAATTGAAATATTTAATGCTCAGGGAATTAACTGTTTTATCCTTGGAAAAACTTGTGGGTCAAGATAAAGGCAGTTTAATAAAGCAAAGCGACAGGTGGCACCTTGAAGTAAAGGAAAACAAAAGATTTATTCTCAGCAGGTGCTGTCCAACCACTTCCTGGGATGTAGGTCTTCATTAGTGGTTGCTCCAGAATACAAACACCCTTGTAACAAATGTCATCTCCTCCTTTTCTTAGATTTCAGTGCTGAGCAGATGTCACGTGGTCTGGAATATCTCTTTGGCCAGTTTGGGCCAGCTGCCCTGGCTGTGTGCCCTCCCCAAGACCCTGCTCCCCCCCAGCCCACCGGCGAGGGGACAATGCTGGAGAGAGCCCTGAAGCTGTGGGAGCCATGCTCAGCAGCAGCCAAACCACTGGTGAATTATCCACTCCCTTCTGGCAGTGCCCAGCCCAGCCCTGCAGGGCTGCAGGGGGGAAATGAGCTCCAGCTCAGCCAGACCCATCACAGCAAGGCTGGGCTGACATCTCCCACCCACCTGGGGCAATCCTCAATCACTTACCCACTGGAGAAGTGGGAAACTAAAATCGCTCATAGCAGCACCTTCCAGCAGATGTGGTTCGAAACTTTTGTGAAGGAGGGGTCTTGACTGTCAGCCAGACATGCACACACCCTGGGCACGTGCAGAATTACATTCCTATTAGAAACCAGGTGAAAAACAAAAGCCGGCGATTACCCAATTCTTTCTTCAGTGGGCAACTATTCACAGATATCTCATGGAATGAACTTAATGGAAGGAATTTTTGAGAACACATGGAGTCTGAAAAAATGCCATTTCTTTTCTACTCATTTTTTTCTGAAGCAAAACCAGAACTATGTGACCTCTGTGCATAATGACAACTCAATGACACAGCTCTCATTCTGAATGTGGAATATGAAATGCTCACCGTGAACTGCTCGAAAATAATCCTCAGGCCATGATTATTCATAGAAATTATTTGGTGAGTAATTTCAATTAAATAAATTCAAGGAATCAAGAAAAATAGGCTAAACTAATAGAATGCATTATTTATGATGAATAATTCATTTGGAGGAACTTTCTCCCACTATTGCAGAGAGCCAGCTCAAGGCATAGGGCACTGAAGTCTCACTTAAGCCCTGTTTTGAGGTCTTAATTGGGGGCTTTCATGATGAATCACTCTAGGCTGGCCCTCTGCCCAGGACTGAATTTCACCCCATGCTTCTGCTCCTCGCATATTTCTAGATATGTCATTAGCATAGTGAAATTTGTATTCTTTCAACTTCACTGCCATAAAAATAATGATACAGAGAGATTTCATTATGTTTCTTTTACTACTAAAAACTAAAGGGAAGAAACTTCTCACATCAGCTCACCAGACTTTCAATAGTGAACATTCATCATACCCATGCATCAACTGCATTATGCAAATACGAGCCCCCTGTCCGCTGAAGTAAGGCAAGAAGGCACAGTAATTTAAACAAGAGTCTCCAAATCACTAAAAACACTTTTGTGCACTTGTGCTTGCATGATGGGACATTTCCAGTTAAAAACATTCACAGTATGTAACACATAGATTATTACTCTGAGGAAATCTGAAAAATTGTACTTGTAAATGGTAGTGGTAGAAATTATTGTAGACACACATTTGAAGCACAATAAATAATAGATCTATTGTTGTTTTAAGGATGGGAAAATAAACCCCCACACTTCTTTTTTTGGTTTTTTTGGGTTTTTTCTGTTCTTGTTGCTCAGCAATGGCAGCACTGAATATCTATTATCACGAAGATTCATCTCGTTGTTGCTATCAGAGAAAAAGACCCATTGACATGATGAAACAAAGCAGTTCCAAAAATATTTAAACCACTCAATAAAACCTAAGTGCAGGCTTTGAAGCTAAGCATTTGTTCAAAGATCTGATCCAAATCCCACTGAAATCAGTCGGAGTCCTTCCACTGACACCAAAGGGCTTTGGATCAGATATACTACTTTCTGAATAGGATGAAGACATCCATAAATATTAATTCTCTCACAGTGCTTTTCTGGGTCCTATGATAAAAAGTGTGAGTGTAGTAGGGGAGTGGATATTTGTTTTTCTAGGCAAGAAAGGTAAAAAAAACTGGGCTAAATCTAAACTAATGATCAGTTCTTAATCACACAGTGGTGAGTCTGTCAGTATCCCCAAAGCACAGGCTACCAGGAATGCTTTCTGAGAGAGAGCTTCTCTATCACATTTCCTGCTGAAACCAGTATTACTTCCATTATAACACACTAAATTCTCTTCTTGAGACAGTCAGGATTAATGATACAAAAAATCAGAAACTGGTAGTTCTCCTGCTGCAATTTGTACCACCAAGGTAGAATCACACTGTGCTATTATAAAACAAAATACCCCAGGTATATTGAAACAAATCATGATGAAGTCTCCTTGCAAAATATAATCATGTTACAGTTAGATAATGGGTCTCAAAAATGTGTAACCTTGGCCAGGGTCTAAGTCCTTGCAGGAAGCAAAAACTGAGGGAAGAGTTAGAAAGCACACTGATTTTAAGTCATAGTTAATTAAATTCTTCCATTTATACAATAGGTAGTCATGAAGTGCCAGTGAACAGTATTCTGAAGTAGGTCAGCTCTCCATATGTTTGCATGGTTGGGAGAAACGGAGCTAAAAAGTGCATCTGGAAACCAAATTCCTTACAGCTGATGGCACAGGCAATCAATGATTGCCAGCAAAAGGCAACTCAGTCTGGAGTGCCCCTCTGCCCTCAAACTGGTTCATCCAGCAGCTCTCCTTCCACTGAGCCTTTATCCTGAAGGTGTCCCTCCTCTGCCTCTCTCAGCATGTGTGGCTCCAGCCAGCTGTTGCTGGGCAGCCCAGGGGAGCAGGGATGGGCACACACAGGGCACAGTCTGCCAGCTCCTTCCTCCCTGCCTCTCATGCTCATCCTCCTTTGCCATACCCTGCTCATTCCTTACCCAAAGACAGTGGAAGCCAGAAACTCCTCTTTCATCCTGTCCTTTACAGCACTCCCCAGTGCTGCTGGATGAGAAGATAAAACCGTAGATTACAAGTAACAATTATTTTGCATACTGTTCACTGCTAAATCTGGAAACTGTTTATTTCCTAAAGAATTCCTTTTATGTGAGGCTCAAAAATCCACCTTACAGTATAGGAAAGACCCCAAAAAATGTACATAGTTATGGAAGTAGAATATCTCCAGCTAGAAGGAGACATACATATACACAGAGAAAGCAAGAATACAAGTTACTTGTTGGAGAACAGTGGTGATTGTCTCAGAACACTAAAAGCCTAAATGGAGTAGGCATCTCATATGTAGTTCATGATTACAGGATAACGAACAGATGACATCAGTAAATACCCAAACTCACAAATTCACATTGTTTTACTGCATCAGCCATCATGATGTATTCACAGAAATCAATATTGGCTTCTACTTATACTATATGAATAAACACTTCTTTACTTCCTTAGCAGCATCCAGACTACCTTAATAGATTCTAATGATCAGTAAAACTTATATCCTGCCCTCCATCCAGTTCACAGAGTTTTTGCTTTGTTTTTTGCTGCATTCAGTTCCTTATTCAGAAAGACTTGGTGGATATGTTTGTTCCTTCATTTATATACAGAGAAGCAAAGCCAGAAAAACTGATAGGTAAAGATGTGTAAGTAGTGTTCAGCATCCACCTGCAGATACGGTGGGAAGAAAGAAAATTATCTCCACATTTTTCCAGACTTTTTCTGCTCCTTGATATTTACTCTCCCAGAAGGACAGCAGCATGATGTGCACTAGGCAGGAAGGGTAATGATCTGTGCCAAATTTTATGTGCTTATGCTTCATGCTGTGGTCTGACTTTTTTTCCCCTGCCAGCAGACAGATTAAGTAGTGGCTTCAGGACTGTGCAGGACTCGAGAGCTGTGCTGGTGTATGGACCAGCACAGGACTAAAAGACTACTTGAAGTGGGTTAAGGCTGGCACCAGGCAAGTATTTAGTTCATACTTGTTCTGCAGCAGTCTGGGAGTGTCCCCATGGGAAACAGGTAGGGAATAATTAAGGGCTCTTAAGCCAGCAGACAAGGATATTACAAGGATAAACATTTCAAACTGAAGACAGTTAGATGCAGAGTTGTAGAGAAAGCCTAATTTTTTTCTGTGGGGAATGAAACCTATTGGAACAATTTACCGAACACAATGGTAGATTTTCACCACAGGCAATTGCTAAAATATGCCTGGCTATGTTATTAGATTTCATTTTATTTCTTTTTCCTGTGAAGTATTATCTAGTTTGACCAGGAATTAATTCCAATTTAGCTGATGGCTTGGGTTATGCAAGATCCAAAAGCCACAATGGTTCTATTAAGCCTCATAATCTATGAATCTGTACTGAGTCTTCATAACTTTGCACGAAAAGGAGCATGAGGGAACACAGCTAAATATTTGGGACTTCCAAAATGCTTACAAATCAGGCATAACTTTGAGTTTCCCCAAGCCCTCATGGGTTGCTGTACCAACCTGCCTCCTGGCCTTCCATCCCTGGAGGCTCCCAGATAGTCACAGACTGGAAATTTTCCTGCATTCAACATATAAAAATAAAAAGGCAGTAAAACAGGTGGAGAAAGAAGCTGTTCTTTTATACTCTGTTTTTAATTGAAGGGATTATAAAACACTTCAGGCATACTGAGAAATCAGGACTTTGTTCCTAAATAAAAAGCTGAAGCTATTATTATTTTTTTAAATCCTTGTTCCTCCTCCTACAACCATGGTTATTATATGCATGCATTTGCAGTGTAATAGAATCAGTATCATCTCTGTGTCTTATTACTGTTGCAATCCCCTAACATGCTGTTCCTTCCATCCCACATGAATCTGGTAATTACTGCTGAGGCATGCCATGCGTACGCTTTCCCTTCCAAGGCAGCATCAGCAGTACCACAAACACATTTCCTACATATTGGTAAACACAAGCAACTGGGACAGTGCATGCTGTCTTGTAAGCCAATTCCAGGACATGGTCCTTGCTCACCAGAAAGCTGCACCTGTCTGAAACTCATGGACATAGAAGTAATGTGTGCTATGAGACAGGGGGAAATGCACTGGACTTACTTGTGCCTTGGTTTTTGCTGTGTGTTGGAGCGAGCCCTGTGAGAACTGGCAGTGCTGTGCTGGGCTGCTCAGGTGAGATGTGATGAAGATAGGTTACAGGAGCTTCTGTGTGCCTCTGTGTGGTGCCAGTGTGGGCCAAGTGTGTGTCAATATGCTCCCTCCTGAAAATAATAAAACAAAAAAAAATTAACCTGCATCTCCTTTTACCTTCTCTTTTTAGGCTCATGCCCCCAGACTGTATTAGAGCTGAAAACAGGATTTGCTACAGCCTGTAACTAGTCCAATTCTTCTCCCCAAACACCATATCCTCATGTTTAGAGCAGAAAACAAGCAAAAAATCTCACAGAATAATAATCTGGCTGCTGGTGTATTAGTGTTGTAGAACAGCAGATCTGCCACACACATCTTTCCTGATCTTAGCAATTTTTGCTCATGAATTCAGCTGGATAAAGAGAAACAGAATGGAGCAGATCTGAGTGCATTTCAGAATCCCAATCTTGTTTAAATTCACACAGCACCACACCGAAAGCATGCTTCAATGTGGAATGCTCCTGTTCTTGTCACAACCTCTCCAAATTTTAGATAGGGAAGCTGCAACTGCTTCAATCCCAAAGGCAAACTCCAGCACTATTCCCGTCCAGGAGCGCTGCAAAGGCATCTGTGCTGGCTGCTGCAGGATGTTACCTTTTCCAGTCTCAAGAAGAGAGATAAGAATAGACAGTAGATTTTTGCTGCTCCTAAAATGTGGGCTCTGATACATAATGGCTAAAGAATACCACGAGCTGACAGTACCACTTTTGCCAATTCCACAACTCTTTTGGCAGCAAACCTTTACATTCTAGAGACTAAGTAAAGTGCGTATGGTACCATATAAGAATCTGGCACTAATATATCCTGCCTTGCTAGCACTTTAAAAATTCCCTGTAGAGTGCCTTTTTGTCCCCGGCCCCCAGTGTGAACCCAAAGTTTTACCTTTAGATAGAGATCAAAAGCAGCCATCCTTTCCCATCACAAAGATCTGTGCCCAGGGCATGGAGCCTAAGCAAAGTCACAATAACCCAGATCCAACACCTTGTTCTTTTTAAAGGCAGCCAAACGCTACACCACAGCATTTCAATGGGGCAGTGGGACTAATCCAGCCAGTGGGAATGATGGTGTTAGGTGTGGTTAAATCTGGCTGCTCAGTACTCGGGGAGCGCTCCAGAGGGTGGAGGGATTCCGGCTTGGGACTGCCGCTTCCTGACAGCCCGGTTTGGTGGAGGGTGTTGAACTTCCCTAAACGTGTAGAACACTAACGTGCTGGGCAGAGCTCGGCTCGGAAGTTTGGGAGGGGGCTGCTCCAGCTGGAGCGGGGGTATCGGTGCTGATGCCAGATCCGGGATTTGCAGCACCGCTGCTCCGAGAGCCTGACTGTGCATGATGTGTGTGATGTGTGATGTGTGATGCGTGCGTCTGTGTGGCGTGTGCGGAGGATGTGTGCGGGCTGCGCGTGTCTCCGTGCGGTGTGCGTGTGTGTGCGGTGCGTGCGCGCCCGCCGGCTGGCTTTTGCCGAAGAAGCCGCTTGACTTGCTCTCTATTTTGAGGGCACGTATTCAGGGACTCGGGGCCAAAAATTCTCCGGACCCAGGTAAATCCGCTTTTTACCTTATTCCCCTTCCCGGCTCCGCGTGCCCGCGCTGTCCTGCAGGTGCTGTCAGAGCTCTCCCGCGAAGAGCAGCCGAGCCAGGAGCGGAGCCGGCTGCGAGAGCCACGAAGGGAGGGGGGGACGGGGACGGGGACTGGGACAGGGGGGCTGGGAAAAACGTGTCCCCCCCGCCCCCGGCTGACGTCAGCGCGGCTCCGCGCGGGGCACCCGGCAAAAGCGCCGCGCCGCGCCGCGCCCCGCGCACAGCCCCGCGCTCAGCCCCGCGCTCCCGCAGCGCCGCCGCTCCGGCCCCCGCCCGGCCCAACTTCCCGCACAGCCGCGGCCGGGACGGGCCCGGCCTGGACGGGACGGGACGGCGGCGCGCCGCTGGGCTCCTCCTGAGGCTTGGGCGGGCGATGCCGCCCGCCGCCGGGCGCCTGGCTCCCGGGGCGCGGCGGCTCTCGGCGGCGGCCACTGCCCCCACTGCCCCCTCGGGCGGCCCGAGAGCAGGTACGAGCGCGGGGTGGGGCGCGGGGAGCGCGGCCCGGGGGCGCCGCTGCAGCGGGGAGGGTTTGCTGTCAGCCCTGGCGTCTCCCGGTTTAAGATGCTAGCAGGCACCGGGAGCCGGGTGCGCCGCGGCCCCGGGACGGGCAGCGGGGACGGGATCACGCTGCCGGCCACCGCCGGGGCGGAGGCGGCGGCCGCGACGGGCGGGGGATCGGGCGGAGAGCCCGGCGCTAGGCACCCGGGTTTCGGGGAGCTCCCCGACGGGGCTTCCCCCTCAGCAGCTCTGCAGGCGCTTTCCGAGAGGAAAAGAAGGGAGGAGGAGGGGGGATTCCAGAGGAGTTTGGAAGTCGCTGCCTTGCAGCTCCCCTTCCCCTCCAGCCTTCCGACCTGTTTTCGCTCTCCCCGTGCAGCCTCTGATCCCGGCCGTGTTCACTGGGGATTTCTTCTCTCTCTCCTTACCTGTCTCAAAAGGTTTGACTGTAGGTACCAAAGCGGGGATCGACGGCGCATAAAGATGCTGAAGGGTGTTTGGTTGCTCAGTTTGTTAACAGTGGCTGGGATCTCGTGGACAGAGAGTCGCAAACCTGCCAAAGACATTTGCAGCAAGAGCCGCTGCCCTTGCGAGGAGAAAGAGAACGTGCTGAACATTAATTGTGAAAACAAGGGATTTACAACCGTCAGCCTCCTCCTGCCGCCCCCGTCCAAGATCTACCAGCTGTTTCTCAATGGGAACGCACTGACGCGCCTGTTCCCCAATGAGTTCGTCAACTATTCCAACGCCGTGACCCTGCACCTGGGCAACAACGACATGCAGGAGATCCGCACAGGGGCCTTCAGCGGCCTCCGCACCCTCAAGAGGCTGCACCTCAACAACAATAAGCTGGAAGTGCTGAAGGAAGACACATTCCTGGGCTTGGAGAGTCTGGAGTACCTGCAGGCTGATTACAATTACATCAGTGCCATTGAAGCCGGGGCATTCAGCAAGCTGAACAAGCTCAAGGTGCTGATCCTCAATGACAACCTCCTGCTGTCCCTGCCCAGCAATGTCTTCCGCTTTGTGCTCCTCACTCACCTGGACCTGCGTGGGAACCGGCTGAAGATGATGCCTTTTGCTGGTGTGCTGGAGCACATTGGAGGCATCATGGAAATCCAGCTGGAGGAAAACCCTTGGAACTGCACCTGCGACTTGCTGCCACTCAAGGCCTGGCTAGACACCATCACTGTGTTTGTGGGTGAGATAGTCTGTGAAACCCCTTTCAGGCTTCACGGGAAAGATGTGACCCAGCTTACCAGGCAAGATCTCTGCCCTAGGAAAAGCTCCAGTGATTCAAACCAGAGGGAAAAACACCCTGTCCTCTCAGACCCACACATCTCAAGGCTATCGCCCACAGCCAACTCTGCCATCAATCCCACCAGGGCCCCAAAAGCCAGCCGGCCACCCAAAACTAGGAACCGTCCCACCCCCCGTGTTTCTGTGTCAAAAGACAGACAAATATTTGGACCTATCATGGTTTACCAGACAAAGTCTCCTGTGCCCATCACCTGCCCAGCTGGCTGCATCTGTACGTCCCAGAGCTCGGACAATGGCCTAAATGTTAACTGCCAAGAGAAAAAGATAAGTAACATCTCTGATCTCCACCCCAGGCCAACCAGTCCAAAGAAACTTTACCTTACCAGTAACTATCTGCAAGTCATTTATAGAACCGATCTCACAGAGTACAGCTCTCTGGATTTGCTACATCTAGGAAATAACAGAATTGCAGTGATACAAGAAGGTGCCTTTACAAACCTCACAAGTTTACGCAGACTTTATCTTAATGGCAACTACCTTGAGGTTCTGTACCGATCCATGTTCGAAGGGCTGCACAGCCTGCAATATCTCTACCTAGAGTATAATGTCATTAAGGAGATCCTGCCACGCACATTTGATGCTCTGAGTAATCTTCATCTGTTGTTTCTCAACAACAACCTGCTCAGATCCTTGCCAGATAAAGTCTTTGGAGGCACTTCCCTCACCAGGCTCAACCTCAGAAACAACCATTTCTCACACCTGCCTGTGAGAGGAGTCTTGGACCAGCTCTCAGCTCTGATTCAGATAGACCTCCAAGAGAACCCTTGGGACTGCACATGCGACATCCTGGGGCTGAGGAACTGGATAGAGAAAGTCACTGACCAGAACAACCAGCAGACAAATCCCCCTGTAGTTATCAATGAAGTAATATGCGAGTCTCCCACCAAGCACTCTGGGGAGCATCTGAAATTTCTGAGCAAAGAAGCCATCTGCCCAGAAAACCCCAACTTGTCAGATTCTTCTGTCCTGTCCATGAACCAGAACACCGATACCCCTCATCTCGGTGTGTCACCCAGCTCTTACCCAGAATTACACACTGAAGTTCCTCTGTCTGTCCTAATTTTAGGGTTGCTGGTTGTGTTTATTTTGTCTGTTTGTTTTGGGGCAGGTCTGTTTGTCTTTGTCCTTAAGCGCCGGAAGGGGGTGCAGAGCATGCCCAGCAGCGCCAACAACGTCGATATAAGTTCATTTCAGCTCCAGTATGGGTCTTACAACACTGAGACCCACGATAAAACTGAAGGACATGTTTATAACTACATTCCCCCTCCTGTTGGACAGATGTGCCAAAACCCAATCTACATGCAAAAAGAAGGGGATCCTGTTGCCTATTACAGGAATCTCCATGAGTTTAGCTATAGCAGTCTTGACCACAAAAAAGAAGACCCCACCAGTCTTGCATTTACCATCAGTGCAGCTGAATTATTGGAAAAGCAGTCCTCACCAAGGGAACCAGAGCTGCTGTATCAAAATATTGCAGAAAGGGTCAAAGAACTCCCCACCGGAGGATTAGTTCATTATAACTTTTGTACCTTACCCAAAAGGCAGTTTGCCCCTTCCTATGAATCCAGACGCCAAAACCAGGACAGGATAAATAAAACTGTTTTATATGGAACTCCCAGGAAATATTTTGCAGAACAGTCTAAACCTGAGCATCCTTTACTCCAAGGAAAGCTACAAACAGAACCAGACTACCTCGAAGTTCTGGAAAAACAAACTGCAATCAGTCAGCTGTGAGGGGGGAGGTGGGAGACAAAGGAAATTTTTTAAATGAGCTCAGCATCACATTTCTTTGAGTTTGAACTCAGTACTGATGTCATCTGTCACGTTCCCAACATTTCCACTTTTTTAAACCGGAGAAGGAGTGAGAGAGGAAAGGAACCTTTGCAGCATAGCAGGGATGTGGTGTGGCTTTTACAACGTTCCCTTTAAGTTATTTCTATATCTCTCTCCTTTTGACCCTTCTCTAGGAACTGTCATTGCAAATGTATCTTTCTGTAATAGATCTTGCATAGTTCTTTTTTGATTTTGAAGGAAATGAAGAAGGGGGTCTTTGGGGTTTCTGTTGATTTTTTTTCTTTTCATTTCAAAATGGAAACTTAATGTATTATGTAGAAGATCTCCAAAGATCTTTTTTCCTGGACTATGACTTTCTTTTGTAAATAATAATATACAGTACTGCTGTTTCAATTACCGACTATAGCCACTGGGCGTCACTTTTTTGTGTTAAAGTGCCTTTGCACTTAAAGTACATTATTACTTAATTGTTGCTCTTAGCTTTGATAAATTGAACCTATTTTAATGTGTTGTATTTTTGAAATTAAAAAAAAAAATTGTAAAATAGATCTATATGTCAGCTGCATTAAATCAGAAGGTTTGATTTATAGGAAAGCTGCCCTTCTTTAAATGGCTCTAGTTCTAGGACCTTACAAACTCAAATGTAAATTATTGGGGTATTTTTTCCCTCTAGGTTTGTTTAGAGTGACTCACTGAAATCAACTGAAAGGATTTAGCAATGGACTAGAGGTTATCAAATGCCTCAGCTGGGAATAACAGCTCATTAATAAAAGATGTTTAACACAATGTCATAGTGAACTGAACAATTAATGTCCTCCTTAATACGTTGCATTGCAGCTCTAACACAGTAATGTTCAATGGTTTAAGATTATTTTCATACTTAACAGAACATTACTCATTTTATGCATTGGATTAGGTATTTTTATACATTTTGTGACAGAGTTTATATTTGTAACTTTTTGGACTGAAATTAACATGTCCTCTTCCTGCCACGTACATTTTTTTTTCCTAAGCAGGGACACCAGCAGGGGTCATCCCACACCTCATTAAATTTATTAACATACAGGCAAATGAATCAATGCCAAAGGTAAAATTTGAACCCAAGACTCTGGAGTTTTCCAAATCAAGGTAGCTGAAATCAGTATGTGCATCCCATTTGGTAGTCTGAAATATGTCTATGTGCTTTTTGTCTCTAAAGCAGAAGTAATACTGCAACGATTCTAATCTGTTAGAGAAAACTACCACTAAGTTCACTGTCTTAAGTTTTATAAAATGTTTTAAGTTAACTAAATCTCATTCTCAACACTGGCTTTCTGAAACCCATCAGTGAACAAATGCAGTGAGTCTTCTTTCCCATTAACTCAGGCCTGTTTTGCTTCAAGCTTTATGTTATCACCTTCAATTTACTTTTCCTTCATGGAGAATATTGAAACCATTTTTATTACAAGTATACGGTCAAACTTTATTAAGCCTTATTAGCTTCTAAATAATTTTTAGATGCAAACATTATTGTGAAATTTAAACAAACAGCCCTTATTTACAACAAAAACAGTTTTGTTTTGTCTGTTCTAAATCCTTATGCAACTGGGATGGTGATCTGCATATAAAGTAGGCCAGGCTTTTCAATTCCTTATTAAAGCAATTGATGGGGTCTGAAAGAAGCACACTGTTTCCTTTTCATAAATAGGTTACTGCACATAATAATCCTTTATTATCATGCAGAGATTGAAGTGGCCTCTGCTGACTGATTTTAAGAGCTTTACTATAGTTAATAATACAGTATCTGCAACTTGGAGAAAATTTCAGCAATAGCATTTAAGCTATAAATAACTACAATCAATGTTGTTCTAATCAGGACTTTGCCAAAAGGAAGTTGCTTTATATTTAAGAGCTAAAGAGGCTTTGCATGTGTATTGCCAGATATCTGAGTCACTTAGTAAAACGTCTGCTAATGATTTATGTGACATCTGAGTACATTAATATGCTAACATGTCAATTCTTTATGTTTAGAATCCATAGCATCTATGGCTGTTCATTAGATCAGGTTTAAAATTGAAGTGCTACAATGAACTACTGAAGAATCAGTCTTCAAAATGGTCTCACATCAAGGAGGAGGTGAAATGATATCACTTTAGTTGAACTTGGAACATTTGACTGGAATTGCATCCATCTTTGAGCAAGGTACTTGCTTGAGAGCTTCCAGTACTGATTGTCTTTTTATGGCTCCTTCCCCTGGGTAATTAAAAGCATTTATTACTGAAACTGAGAAAAGTATAAGTATTATTTTAAAGTAAAGTTATTTACTCTTTCCAGGTATGAACGTAGTATTGCCTGCAGATAAAGTACAATGTTATTTCTGGCAGCAGCTAGGGTATTATTATTTATTATTCTCCAGTGAAGCAGAACCAATTACAAAGGGTTTTTTTCCTCAGACAAAAAGCTAATTTTTCCAACAGAAACGTTTTCAGTATTCTAGTGTTTGCAAACAACAGAGATATTGAATTGATTCTTTTAGTAATGTTATATTGTTTGGTTTTAGTGCTTCAGTCTCAGTACTTTGATGTTTGCTTTGGTAGAACAGCCATACTTTACAGAGGTTGTTGTTATTTTACATTTCCTTAGGTTTCCTAGTGGAATTTATTTAATGACTAGATTTTATTTTGCATCACCAGTACCAGCTTAAAAATTATTATTGCTGTAGATCTTTTAGGTTTGTTTTTATACCCTTCAGCTGACATCTATTAAGCAATTCTTTTCATTGAGTGCCTAGGTGAAAGAGAAGATTTTTTTCAGTTTCACTTAAAGAGATTTGTTTAACAGGGAAAGTGTGTCGGCAGCTGCTGTATAGAAGTTCTCCATATTTCTTCAGCTGTGCTGCCCTGGTAGCTGGTGCTTGTTAGGGGAGAGCTGCTTGCCTGAGTCGTGGCTTGATAATGAGTCTGAAAAAAAAATCCACAGTTTGAAAAGCTGAACTATGAAAATTATGTAACCAGGTTAGCAAAGTTGTTTTTATTCCCTCAGGAGAATGGGGTGCAAATAGTTTTCTTTCTTCAGGAGTTTTCTTTTGTGAAAGTGAACTTAATGACCTTTACAGAAACAGTAACAGTGCAGACTGAAGCACTGTTGAAACTATGAACTAGTGAAAATGAGGAGCGCTACACTACCAAAGCATGAATACTTTTTTTATTTTATTTTTTGAGACCTTTCTGAGTAAGTATTAGATGAAGTTTATCAACATACTTTCCTTTTTCTCCCCAGTGAGAGAAAAAAATTCACTTTTTGGAAAAAGTGTTCTTTGTGCCCTCCAAGCCTGCTGCAGAGCCACTCCACATGCCCAGTGGTGCTCTTCCTTTCTGCAGTCTCTGTCTTCCATCAGATTTTACCTTTTTGGAATAGCATATTCCAGCATTTGCTCAGCTCCTACCTCACCACCATTATCTCCTTCCAAAGCCCTCATTGTGCCCCAATCTTTCCACTTGCATCTGTCCCTATAGGCTCTCCATTCCTTCCCTAGCAAGCTCTGAAGGACCCATTTCAGCTTTGAAGGGAGCAGATGTCCCTGCTCCAGCGATTGCTCAGTCCTCACCTCCTTCCTGACATGGCTGAGTATCCCTGTGTCAAACGAGACACCTGATCCCAGTGGTTTTCCTGGGAGCTGTGCTGGAGAAGTCTGCATAGCTGTTCCCTCTTCCCCTCACTGATCAGAGAAGAGAAGCCTAAAATCACTGTTTCAGCTTCCATGCAGGGTTCCCCATGTACCAGCCTGGGGCAGGTGGCATAACTTTGTGTCTATGCAAGCAGCACTTCTGAGCAGAACAAATGGATAAGCTTGCTGAAACCAGTGACATCACATCACTCTTTCCTGTAATTTTGGTGAGTTATCTGTAGCATGAGTTAATCTTGCCAAAATTAGCTACTAAAATTTTACACTCAAACTGGTTGTGTAGCATCTCTAGAGTAAATAGCAAAAATACCAGGCCATTCAGAGGTAATTTATTCCTGCTCACAATACAAGGCATGAATTGGGCTACAAATATACCTGCTTTCTTCCAGGAAGTGTAGAGAGGATAGATAATGAGTGCTGATAACAACTAATCCCCAAATAGATGCTGTCAGCCCAGCCTGACCATTTTCCAGCATACCCACATGCAACATCCATGCTCTGCTGAGTATCTGCCAGTCTCAACTCCAAGACAGGTTTTTTTTGTCCATGAGAGAAACATTCTCTGTGGAGTTTAAACCCTATTCTGGTCAAATGCACTTTTTATAACACCATCCTGTGCTATACAGTAGGGCTTAGTTCGGCTTTCGTTCTCTTCCCACCGACACTTGAGTTTGTAAAAAAAAAAGTCATACTTTTTAAAAGTTTGAAGCTGTAATTAGTAGTGCCAAGATAAGGATATCAACAGGTTAAATTGCCTAAAAAAGTCCTATAGAATAGTGAGCTTGTATAGGAATACAATAATTTTAAACTGCTCATGAGTGAAATGAGATACTGGAAATGTTAATGAAACTTCTTAGGCTCTTACAGGCTAATCAGTGATACAGTTTGTGATTTGTCATATTACTGTTTTTGCAGACAAAAAATACCATCTAACAGAGAAGAAGAAAAAAAAAAAAACTATTTCCCAAAGACCTTCTCCAACTGTGGAACTTCAAAATAACATAAATTAACTTATGCAGATGATGTGACACTTCTTGTGTATTTCCCATCACTTTTTCAAAACGTTCCATAGGAGAAGTACAAAAGTTATTCTTTTCTAAGAGGATCATTAAGTCTGTTTGGATTATTGATCTCATAGCTTTTCTGGGCACAAGGCCAATCATTTTGACTAAGGTTTTTAATCCTAGCTAATGAGGGAGGTGGATTAAGGAGAAGGTTTTTGTTGTTTTTTTGTTCTTGAAGGGTTGGTTGGATCTTTTGAACCAGTAGATTGACATGTTTATGAATACAGATGAATAGATGGTTTTGAATGAAAGAAATGTTGGAGTGGCAGTTGGAGATGCAGTCATTCTCAAGACCAAATAGGCTCAAGAGTATGAGTGAAGTTTGAAAAACAGGACGTCATAATAGTGGCTTTCTTCCTGAGATCATAAACACAGAGGACACCCCTCTGAATACAGCAGCAGATTTTGTTATATGCTGTTAACTATTTGGAGGAGTGAAATTAGAGGCCATTATCCTTAAGGATATCCTTAAGGATAGACTGAAGTGTTCAGGATTTGTTCTCATCCCTGGCTGTTACCCTGTGTGCACACACCTATATTACCACTGCTTATGCACTCAGTTTGAGAAAGTAAACAAGGTGAAGTTTGGAGGAGCAGGGTTATTCACAGTATTTCTGAGTGGTTCTTATTTCCATCCATAAAAATCAAATGAATTAACCATTAGTGCATTTCATGCCATAGACTTTTAATTTCTGAGGTCCTTTGTACAGACTAACTTCACAGCGAACTGTTCAGGTCAGTGTATGTAGCTGCTTTCAAAATGAGCAACACCAAATATTGCAGGTGATCTTAAGAAGGAAGCAGTCAAGGTAACATAACCTTTTTGCAGTATAACAAATTAGATCAGCATTACAAAATTATGCAATATAATGATATCGGGACTCTCTGTGGTGACAGAGCAAGTGTAGATTTTTGTCTTGAAAATACAGGTTCTTTGTGTCTTCTCTTCTTGCCCTGCTAGTGCATTGCTCTCCAGAGCCAGAACTGTTAATTGCCAGTTATCTTCTGAGAAGGAGGCAGAACAGCCTTTTTAAAAATGCACTCTGCAGTGGAAAAAGCACAGCTAATGTATATAGACCTGTTGCAGTTATCTCCTCTTGAGATAAGACATATTTCCATACAAAAGCCTGGAAAAAAATCCCCTTGAGATTGCTGATAATGTGACAGAGTCTATTTTAAAACATCTTGATTTTAGTTCTGAAAGCCTCTCATCTGAGAGGCAAAGGAGTTGGAGTTAAGGCATTTTCTTCCCATGCTATAAAGTTTTGTCCTTTTCTCCAGGGATTTGTTACAGATTTGATGCATGCCAGCATCTTAGCCAGACAGCTGAAATGAACACAAATTTTTTTGAGAACTGTGAAAATATAACGACTACATGTATTTTCTTCTAATCACAGAAGAACATACAACATGATGTGGAAGCAAAGCTGAAAGAGAGGCTTTTGAAGTTTCCAGGGCACAGTCAAATCTGAGAAATTCAGATGTACGTGCAGAGTACCTTTATTAGTTATACACCTGAGTGCCTTCTGTGAGATTCCCTGGATTGGCACAAGTGGCAGGAATCTCACTAAATAAGAATAATCCCATTGAACAGCTGTGAGTGGCAGTGAGGAGAGAAAAATGCTTATGTCCTCTTACCATCACTTAAAATGCCATTTGGGAGTTTTCCAGACTCAACGCTTATTCCCAGAAATCTGAAGTTAGCATGCTCCAAGTTTATACTTAAATATCAGATTTTCAATAATATTTGAGTGCTGCAACATTTTGGCTATCACATCTCTTACTTCTGGGTGAGATTTGGCTTGGAACCTTTGGTTTATTCTATCTCTTCTAAATTTTAATTCCTGATTATTTCTGACTGGGATCTTGCTATGGAGGGCAAATGGAATATGCTCAGCTAAATCTTTGGTTTTTCTTTATATTATTTCACAAGTAGCCAAGTTACTCAAGCATCAGGCAGCTGAGACTTGAACAAGTCAGAAGTTTCAGAAACTCAGTGATCCACTCAAGTGAGCAAAGCTTTACCAAAGCTTTACTGCTCCCACGTCTGCTGTTCTGCTAAAATGCCCATTTTATTCAGATGACTTACAGCTTGAAACACATACACATTAATAAATATCTGTGTAAAACCTTATAATATTCAGCTTACTTATAATAGAAAAAAGAGAGGGAGTTAGAGGTTGGGAAAAGCCTTTCAAATTTCTGGTTTTTTTCTGAAGGTTTCAGAGGGATTTATTATGATTACTAGGGAATCAAAAGGAATTCTAACAGTGTGGGGTAGGGTTTTTTGCTTCATGCTACATTCACACCTTAATTAGTGGTATAGTTTGTAGCCTGTATTTTCTGTAACCATATTTACCATCAAATCCAACTCATAAGCTACTACTACCAGAACTGAGTAGATAATTCTTATATTTATTGATGTGGCCTTCTTTTCCATAATGCAATGTTTACAAATCTGTTTGGTGGCTTAAGTTTGCCATGGCTTCTTTTCTGTTCTCCAAATAATGCATAGGCTAATTCTTAGCAGTAGAGTCCATAGTGCACACCTAAAATTGAATTACCAAGGACTTTGTTTATATTATCTTTTATTTTCTTTTTTTGTTTTGTTTTGTTTTGCTTATATAGTGAAGCAGTGGGCCTAGTTAAAAGCTCATTTGCTGGGAATTGAAAAATAATATTCTCTTCTTAGTTCTGCCAGTGACCTTGCACAAGGCATACCTGCGTCCTCATGCTTTAATTTCTGCATCATTAAATAAGGAGGATTATACTTTCTGCCTTAGTCTGGTGAGATTTACTGATGAGAAATGTTAAGTATAATTGTTTTTTCAAAGCTTTTATAGCTTCATCCAAATGCAGCAACAGTGTACTGCTTTTTTCCCCGGCATATGTTTTTCTGATCTAAGAATGTGGTGTTGACATGTCAGATTTAGTTTTGTTTTCTGTCTTTGCAGTTAAAAACAGACCATGAAGATTACCTTGTACAGGGAAAAGATACTGTCTCCTTGTAAAAGGATATGAGAAATATGGAATAAAATGGGGAGGCAAAAGCTACAGTTTGTTTTTAAACCTTAGAAAATGCATAGTACCCCATCTCCTCAGTTTTCCTTCTCTGGCTGAGTTGAATCACCTTGTCACTTTCTGCCCTATAGAATCCATTCAAAAATAGTTTGCAGCATATCAGTCATTGTTTTATTCACCTTTTTCTGCATTAAGTCAGTTGGGCTATTGCTGACAGTGTTTATGCTGGCCAGTGAGCCAAGAGAGGCTCTGAGTGGCAGACAGCTGCTGAAATAAGAGCCTGGCACTCTGGGGAGAGAAAGAAATTAATGCAACTTTTCTTGTCAGCCTCTTCCCATCCACTTCTTTCTTTTTACTCTACAGTTACCATAACAATTCTCTTGTCCATTGAAGGCAGATTGTGGGCATATTTTTCCATATACAGCCCAACTGCATACTGTACAATCCAGCTATGTGTTGGAAAGCCCACCATTTTCCACACTCTTCTGTGGCATGCCTAGAAATCTGATGCTTCCATGCAAGGGAGATGTTTTCTGAATGTAGGACTACAAGAATCTGTGGTACCATATCCATTCAACACATCAGAGACATAACTTCACCCCCACTTTTAAATTTGCTTTTGATTAACCTACTAAAATTCATTCACTGGCTAGGCCTTTTGTTCTGATTTATGTTTGGATGTTATTCCTATCTAAATTTTGAGAGTGCTAAGACTGATGCTCTCATTTTCTTGCTGATTCATAAAATGGGACGTGAACAATTATTCCTGGTTTCTAGACTGCAAGTGACATGGGGTTTTTTGGCTGGATGGGGTAAGTGCTCTGATCCCAAGAACAATTTCATACTTCTAGATAATCGATGATTGTTTAGAGGTTATTTCTATAGAACAAAAGTATAAGTCCCAAACATGGTACACCTAAATTATTTCTGGCTGTGCAATGTAAACCATCTGTTCTGGTCCAGCAGAAGTACATCTAAAGCAGCAGTTTAAAGTAATTCTTAAAAAGATTTATTACTCTTAAATTTTGGGGCAAATTCGAATCAAGGAAAGTAAATATTCAGTTATCCTTTTAACATTTCCATCTTTAGGATTCTAGGAGATAATTTTTTCACTCTTAAGAAAACAGAGTTTATTATTTAAGGAAGGATGTCCAGACCCTCACCTGCTGTAAACAATGTTTACTTCCATAGACATCACAGAACTGGTTTACAGTAGCTGAGGATGCAGCTGCTTTGTTTTGCAAACCCCTTAAGTTAAGCAGACAGCATTTATACCAATAATGGATTAGTGCTTTCAGTGCAGTATGTTGTTCACTTTTATTGCACCGTTGTAGACTCAATACAATTTGCCACTGCCTTGGAATTTTTAGTCACATTTGAAAAGAAAGAGATCTTTGAAAGTTCACCACCTATTTTATTTTGGGATGCAAATGAATAATTTCTGTACTAAAACTCTTTGATTGATACATTTCTACACTTGGTGCTTCACAAAACTTTTTAATTTTCAATCTTAAGAATTAGTAATACAACACAGTGAGGCAGACAGGCATATTTTGTGTTCTCCTTTTGGGACTCCTCACTTATTCCTAAAGATCAAAGCTTTTTAGCAGCTCTTGCATCCCTATTCTGCCATCCTCAAGAGTTTGGATGTGATTCTGTAGTCAATTGTAACTGCACTTTAATGATAAATGTCCTTTCAAAGGAAACTGGCAGTAGAGTCCTGAGAGATGCACAAAGTCACTTCTAGAAAGTCATGTTTTCCCAAGGATGGTCACAGCTGTTTCTTTTTCTTTGTGAGCAATACATTGACTTAATCTAAAATACATTACCTTATTATCATGCAAATATTTATGCCACATTAGAATCAGACTGGCTTTCTTCACAATAGATAAGCTTCCTGTGTTATTGCAGATAATGAAAATCCAATTTCTGAAAATGTTCTCTTATTGTTTCTTTTTTTCCTCTGCTTTTTATTAGTGAAGAACTTGCAATTATTTGCTGTTATTCAGATGTTCCAGAGGAAGAATTGAAGTCATATTTCCCACACATTAGGGTTCTGATAATTGAAATTCACTGCTTTCTCTTCTTTCTGTTGCCTTTAAATAAAGGAATGTACTAGGGAAAAAGACTCAGCTCAGTCTGGAATGATACAAGTGCAAGTCAGGAATAGCTGAAAACAGTTTTGATCAGCCTTTGAAATCCTTGATTAAGCAATTTTGCTAACACTCAAAGAAATTCACTGGAACCTTTTGATTTATTGCACAATAGTAGAAAGCTGTTTTTCTTCTTCTTCAGGCTCTTACCCTACCAATGGATATTTGTTCTGTAAGTAGCACTGACGTGAAAAGCCTGAAGTTGTCCACTTTTCTCCCTTTGACCAAAGTTCTCTTGGTAAACAGAGTACCATGAGGAAAGTCTAAGCTTAACTTTGTGAAAAAGCCACACTGAAAGCTGTCAAAGCTTTGAGGGAAATTAGCAAAACTTTGCAAGCCTTGCCAGCATCTTTCCAAAACACTTTCCATTATATGAGATTCCAATTTAATAATACCCTTAACAGTTTCTTCCATATTAATAAAATATGAGCATGGAAATAACAATGGCATGTCCCCTTCCACTGAAGGAACTCCACTTAGCAACATGGATTGTGATGTTGATTGCAATGCCAGTTCTCTGATTTGTTGAATTTTGCTTATTAATTGAATTAATTAAACAGATAAATTGAATTTTGCTGCCTCTGGGCTGAGTAGTCAGGCTGAGTAACTGCTAGGCTGCTTCTGCAAAGGGGAAGGAAGGGACAGAAGAGGAGCTGTGAGGACACAGAAAGAACAGAGGACAGACAGAGAAGCACAGCCTTGAAGCGGTGTTGAGGCCACAAAAAAATGAGTGCTCTGCCCTCCTGAAAGTGTTCCCTCACACTCACACATAGAGAGAGGTTCCTCCAGCATAACATTCCACCTCACATCTCACTGTGGACAGTCATGTTCTGGTGGGGTTCAGCACAACCAAACCAGAAGCGGGCCACCCAGCCTGTCTGCACTCTTTCAGACTTGGCTAATATGGTGAGAAATCTAATGGTCTGGTAAAAATCCCATCCTAAGGGCTTAGGAATTGGGTCTGGAGAGCTCTGTGCTTCTGCTGACTGGAAAAGTGGGAACACAGTCAGCTTCCCTTGAGAGGGTCCTGGGAGCCTGCCCTGACACTCTTCATCTCATTGCACTCAATAAGATGTCACCTATCATAAAAGAAAAGTAAGATGCCTCAACAAGGTCACAGAGGAAGATAAATATTAAAATGGTTATATAAGAGGAAGTATTTGGTGTTGGAGGTCAAAGAGGACTCCAAAGGTGGAGCCGCTGGAATAGGGATTGGCATCCCTGAGTACAGCCCTTGTATGTATGTGCTGCTGCCCTGTCTGTGACACCAACACTGCTGCTGCCAGGAAAGCACAGAGCAGAAGTCTCCTACAGATTCCAAAGGTTGGTTTCCTTACATCCTTACTCATCCTGAATTGAAGTTCTCGTGAATTTACAGAAGTGGTGAAGATCTACTGGATGAACAAACGTTACTCTGAATGTTACTCCTTGTGCAAGCAAACACGTTCCTAATACTATGTTATTAGCTAAGTATTGTTTCCCATGGCATGGAAAACATGTGGGACAATTACTTTAAATAATTTAGCTCTACTCTGTTAATATTCTAGCACATGGTACTGTACTCCAATACATTTTGCCTCCTCTATAATGGGAGGTAGGTGTGAGTTTGGGGGGTTTAATAAAAGCCTGCCATTTCTAGACTGAGATAAATAGTAAACTCTTCCAAATATATACAGGAACATCCTGAAAAGGAGAAAGGGAGATGAGACTCTCCTGATCTTAAAAGTGAAAGAACAAATAAGCCCTATCTTCCTTATTAACTGACCCTGACTCCAAGTGCTTTTTGATAGCACAGATGGCAGAAAAAGCACTGGACTCTCTCTGCCCTGAGAAAAAAGTGGGTCACATAGCACCACCATCAATTTTTAAACAAAGCTAGTCCCTTGGACTGAGTGATTGTTCTTAAAAATTGTGCATTGCTCTACCCTTTTAATGCAGAGGAATTATTATCACTTTACCAAACTCTGCAGTAGTGTGCTCTCTAGTTCAGTGCAGGAAGAGATTTAAATTCCTGTGACAAAAGGAGAGGGTCCTCTGAGAGGAGGACATCAATGTAAGCTTTGATGCCTCCACAAATGATTCTCTATAATGTTGCTTTTTTTGCTGCTTGATTTTATCATTCATGTGGGATTCATGTCATTTAACAGTAGCTACCTAAGCATGAGGCATCTTTCCTAGTTTAATCATCAGTGTACTTTCTATAGTTAGCAGAAGAAATCAGTCCCACCATGAGTTGATTCATCCCACCCACCTCAGCAAATTGCCATTGTCTGCACATTGTGTATGCCTTTGTGAGTTAGACTAGTCCCCAATGTAAATTTTTAGCTAAAAGTCCTACTGAACAGGAAATGGATGAAAACTCCAAAGCAGGTGGTTTTTTTGAGTTACATCCATATGGATATTCTAGTTTCTTGTAGAAACACATGAATTTCCTGCGCTTTAATGCCAAAGTGAAACTCTTGTCAAGAGAAAAAAAAAACAATCAAGATAAATAAAAAAAATCTGATTTTTTTTTTTTTATGGCAGGGCATATTTTTAGTGGCATGCAGCCCCCCACACCTCCTTCCTTTACGTCTACTGCCACAAATTTGTAGTGTTTCCTGAGCTTTAAATCTCCTCCACCCACTTCTAAACTTGAAGATACTCAGCTCATATAATGCTGTACCAAATTTTCTGTCTATGCCCAGATTCCGCCTTTGAAAACTATAATTTTAGCAAGATTTAGCTAATCCTGGGATCCCACATGGATTCCTATGATACAGGTCCTCATATCCTTTTTTACTTCCTTACAGGCAACTGGGCTTTTTCAGACGTATCTTGAGATTTGTAGTTACAGTTAAAACAGAGGTGCCCTGGCCACAAATGAGATTTTGTAGCAGACAAATTGTCAGTGGCACCACACATCACACCAGCAGAAAAATCACATCCTCTGCAGCTATGAAAGGCCACATTTGGATATATTTACAGAGAAAAAGATCCAGCAGTCTTTAGAGTAGCAAAGATGCTTGTGCGTCTCATGTATTTGATTTAAGAGATGTACAGGAAAGAGAAAGTCATTTGGAAGATGCCAAGAAGTTCCTTCCATGAGAGGACTCAGGGTGGTTTTGTTCTGAAGAGTGAGCAAGCAAGAGATTCCACCAAGTGCTGAGTCTCTGTGTTGACCATGCCGAGGCAGCACCAGCCATGTACAGTTGTGAGTATCCAGCAAAGTATTTGAAATTATTCTGCTTAGCCAACCATGCCTTTATGATGTGCTGTTTATCATTACAGTTGCTGCTTAAAGAGTGACCTCACTTTGCTCTTACTCACCGAGACAAATCACTCCATCTTTTCTACATGTCCTTTAGTAAATGAAAATGCCTGGGAGCAAAAGGTGGCATTTTCAAAAAGCTGACTGGTTTTAAGTGTTGTACCACACCATAAATTTTCTCCTTAACATCTGATCATAAAAGAAATACATGTATTTTTTTAAGCATTTAATGCTCATTTCTTTTTAAAGCTCTGAGCAGCTCTAGAAGTTGTCTAAATGGTCACTTTAGAAACACAGACATGAGGGGTTATTTTTACCTAGGCAAGTCATGTGAGTTTACGAATGTTGGCGATTTATCTCCCTTGTCAGTATTTTGACATCAATCCTATTTGTCCAGACAAATAGTGCCTCAGTCAGTTAAGGAACACTCTGTTCCAGGAGGAAAGACCCTGATCCCCTGGGGCCTCTATCCCTGCTCCTAAAATGAACCCCCAAGTCTGAGTAGCAGACTCAGTAGTAGCCGAATTTCAAGCTGCTCACATTAGGAAAAGGTACCTCTGCAGCCATCCCACCTTCTACAGTAGAACTTCTCCTCATCCCTGTGGCAGAAGTAAAGATAAATGATCAATTTGCTGGAGATGTCTTGACCCCCTCCCCATGCAGACTTTCCTCCATCCACTCCTTGTGATCAGTGCTGACAAAATGTGTAATACAGTGCATAAAATAAAGGCTTTCCTGGGTGGGCTTTTGAACATCTTAATCACAGAATCAACACCATTAGTCTTCATTTAGAAAGCAATTGATATATTTTCTATAGCAAGCGAATAATCATTCTTTTTCATTACTTGCTCTCTGCAGTAATAAACATGAATATTTTACTCTTCTGTTTTGTGCTAAGCAGACAGACAATGCAGCCTGAATTCTTGCTTTAGGTGAGCCCTTCTTGTCTACTGCTTCATACACATCCACACTTCTCTCCTTCATAAAATAAACAAACCAACAGTAACTACCTCTCTTCTTCATTTATGTTGGCTCCATTAACAGAACACTTTCAGATATGAACTGATCAAAGGGGGCAATTCATCCATGCAATAATTGCATAATTGTGAGCTTATCCAGAAGAACTGTAAGGAAGATAAGGTTTTCCCCGTGGGAAAGTTATACGCAAGTAGAATGTAAATATGGCAAATGCACAGCAATGCATGTCATTCTCTTCCTTCCATAACAAACATCAAAACCTGAGAAACCAAGTAACTTAAAACAGTTCTTTGACATTCATACAGATGAATCATATTAATTACGGAATTGTTTCTTTCTTTGTTAAAAGGGGATAAAACTCTCAATTAGATTCTAACAGCTAGTATTTAGAGTTCTCAGAGTGCCAGGTAGAAAGAGCTATTGAAGGGTAAAATATGTGTTGTTATTGTTGCTCACTGCTATTTGATAAGCCTTCAATTTCCATTCTGAGGCATGCTAAGTATGAAGGAAAGTCAGGCCATAGGAACAACTCTTCTAAAAAGCAGCCCATTGTCTGGTTTTTTTTCTTTCTTACCTCAAAAGGATGAAATGCATGCACCAAAGTTAGTATAAGTCAGTTGCACCCTTTTGTTGCAATCCTGTATAACTAAAGTCCGTGTAAATTCAGTAGGAGCAGGAATAAAGACTATTTGAACAGCAGTGGTTTATTACAGGAAGCTTTCATATAACTGAAAATCCTCCCATCAACTAAACAATTTGTAAGGAAACACTGAGTTTGTTGCTGAAAAGAGAATTTTAACCATGCAGCTTCTTCCAAGCAACTAGTTTGTGGTCTTGAATAATTTTCATCTGAAATTGAAGCCATAAATATCCCATTTTATGCCATGGCTAATCAAGAATCTGCCTTTTGATGTTTATGGCACCAACTTAATATCTTCAGTTTGTATTCCTGAAAAAAGGACAAACTCTTTATGGCACTGACTTTATTGTGGCAAAATAGGTATATGATGTTTTGTATTTAGCAAGTCTGTTCAGTTATTTCCCATTCACTTAGTCTTTTAAAGTTATTACACTTCTCACAAGATTTCAATTAGACTAGAAGGTTAAAAAACTACTGCTGAGCCAATACGACAAAAGTTGTATTAAACAAAATAAGTAAAACAACATCCACAGGCCCCTGAGATCATTATCTCTGATCTCTAAGCAATTATTTCTATTTTTTAATATTACTGACAGAATGAAGATGTTTGAAGACAGGGAAAAAATTTATCCTGCTTTTTGTATTTTTTTCTAGGCAGGGTAAAGCTACCTAATACACAAATACACACATTTCAAGCAAATATGACAGAATGAGGGCATTATGGTTATGATACTCTACGTATATTTGGAATTCTGGGTAAATTCAATAGGATTGCTGCAGTCACCTGAAATACACACACTTAATAACATACTCTGAATAAGAGAGGAAAGGGCAGAAATCGCTTGTTACTTGAACGTAAAATTAGGAAATCCATGGATAATTCAGAATCCTGATCAGCTGTGGTGCTTCCCAGCACCTCTCACAGAACAAGGGCTGTGCAGGGGCTCTGCACGACCAGAGCCACACCTGAACACACTCTGGCATGGCTGGAATGCCAGCCCCCAGCCTCCTTGAAGGAGTATGAAAGCTTCTGCTCACCTAAGGGCTCATCCAGCTTTCCCGAGTACCTGGACACTGTTTGGAATTGCCTTTGGACCTGGCTGCTGTCCCTGAACCTCTGCTCAAAAGAGAGATTGGAAATGTTGAGCCAAGTCACTGAGAAAAGACTCTCTGTGTTACATCTCATGCCTAGAACAGGACTAAACAGGGGGCTGGATGTGTCAGGATCAGGCATAGATCTAAGAGCAAACCTCTCCTACAATGTGTTACAGAGGTTAGTTTATGCTGATCTTCCTATTTGTGCTGTATCTGTCTCTCAATAGAATAACTTTCAAAATAATTAGTTCTTTTCAGTAAGAACCTAATTATTATGATGTATTTGATAAAGTCTATTCTATGCCCTTAAAGGGGCAAGTTATTTAATTAATCCTTCCAGACAACAGGTTAACAGGGTTTTTCAGGGTCATCAGCATGGCAGAAGAATTGCATTGTCTTAGCCCAAAGACATAAACAAAGTGAAGTAATCCAGGGAAAATGACACAGCAACAGCAGCAGCAGTGGCTCCATAAGTAGGACAAGGAGTAATGACTTTAAACTGAAAGAGAGAAGGTTTACATTAGCTATTAGGAAAAATTATTCATTGTGAGGGTGGTAAGGCCCTGGCACAGGTTGCCCAGAAAAGCTGTGGAAGTGCTGGAGGTGTTCAGATCTCTGACCACTTCAAGGCCAGGGTAGATGAGGCCCTGGACCACCTGCTCTAAGTGGAAGTTGTCCCTGCCCATGGCAGGAACTAGATGACCTTTAAGGGTCCTTCAAAACCAAGCCATATGATTCCATATTAGTATTGTACAGATATATATGATGTGGTTAATAGCATTCACTCCACAGTATTAACAATGTAAAGGAGCTTTTGTGGTTTGTTGGTTTTGGGTTTTTTTTCTGTGAAGCTTGAATCTTTATAGGCACATAGAAAGAGACTAAAACTTCTCATTAATATGTGGGATTATAATGAAGCAAGCCAAATGAATTTCCTACAACAGATTTGGATTATACTTATCAAATCAAGAATTACTCTATAGGGAAGGAAGTTTTGTGAAGCATTTGTACAATATTTCCAGAATAAAAGGAGAATCAGGCCTACAGGTTAATTTTAAAGCATATTTTAAGAAAGCAGACCAGAGCAAATGTCAAGAACCAATTTGTTCATGAGAGATTTGCCACCAGAAGGCTCTAAAATCAGTCAGGGCTTAGTTTCTATTTCACAAGTCTTGATCATGTCAGTGAGCTTCATGCTGTTAGATTAACTTGCACACTGAACTTTCTGAAGGCAGAAGAAAAAGATAAGGGAGGAAAAAAGTGAAGAGAAGCCTAAAATAAAGTCAAAGGAAATAAAAAGTATCTGGAGATGGGCTATAAGTTCTGTAAAGAATTGGTATTTTTCTAGAATTCAAAATGGAGGTGGGGAGGATGCCAAAAGATGGTAGGGGAAAATAAACATTCCTGATTAAGAAAAGGTGAAGATGAGAATTTACTGGGACTTACAGAGGGAAGACAAAGCACTGAGTATTTAGTTGTCTCTAGTTGGGGGATAAGGCAAACATCAATGCATAGATTTTGCCCTGCTAGCTAAGTAGTGATTAATTCCATTCCATTTAAGCATTTTACAGTATCCTTTACTTATTGATGGAGGTTGTGATCTTTCTGCTTCCGCATCATCCTGTGGAAAATGCTGTTACAAATGAAGTAGGATCTATTCTCTGCTCGGCTGTATTTACTTTCCTTATAAATTTAATTTTAAAATTTGTCACAAGGTCAAAGGAAAATTTTATGTTCAGGTTATCCTGGATCAGATCATTACTGCTATATTAAGATCCCTATGGAACTTCAGTAATTTACACCAGTGGGGAATTAGGACTTTGTCTGTTCAAGTATAGCCTAAAGCAGATACCTAATAGAACTATTACAATTAAAAGTGACACAACTTCATTGAAGTGAGAATGCTGTCTGTGCTGAGACCAACAGAGTGCAGTTATTTGAACCAGGTTCTATAAGCAAAGTATACCTTTGCTTTTTACACTAAATTTCAAAAACATTTGTGTCTTTCATTTAAGAGCAGATTTCCTGTAGTTGAATAATACCCTTTTTTTGTGCTTTTCTGAAATTTTGTTATCATTTTGCTTTGATCTGTGACACACCTTTTAATGTACATTGTTCAGACCATAGCTCCACCAAAAAGCTGATGTCGAAATACTGCCTTGGATTAATTTTCAGGGAGGATAGGCAAAGGGAAAGAATATAGAAACACTACACTGGTTTAATCCTGTCGTTCACTTAACCTTATAATCCTTTCTTGTTTCCTATCAGTGGCTAGCACAACAGTCTTTTTAAAATCTGTTGTGTAATCAGTCTTCCCCATTAAATATTTCCTTACTGGGATAAGCATGGAAGTGAAACACACAGCTTATTACCTCTTTCAAAAACAATTTTGAACATCCTTCTTATTTTTATTTGTGCTATTAATTGACTAGACTAATTTTGAATGTAATCAAATTTTTGGTCTGAATGGCTGGGGCTTTCTACAAATATAGGTGTGGGTTTTGTTCAGAGTTCTCAAATTGCTCATTGCTGAGGGAACATTTCCCTATCAGGTCTAATTATAGGTTTTACATGTTATTCCCCATCCTATTCCTTATAACTCTTAATGTCTTTTTGGACTTCTGGCCATCACTAAAATCTTAATTAAGCTGTCTGTAACAACATCCAGAACTCTTTCCTGAACTGAATAATTAATTCTAAATCCTTTGCACTTTCACAGATCTTTTAATGCTTTGCATGGACTGATGGTGAGTCTGGTTTGCTGTCATGATCCTGGTGGAGCTCATCCATCAGCACACGCTATTGAATGAGACCACAGGGCCAGTGAGTCTGGAAGTCACCCCATAATTGATGTTTAAACCAGAAACCCAGTGTGAACATCTTTCCATCCCTCACACATAAATCAGTCTTCCTTCATGATGACTGACCCATATACCCGGACTCTCAGCAAATTTTGCTGCCTTCCTATTCATCATCTTTTTCAGGAATTACTTAAGTATATTACGAAATTTTGCATCTAATACACCAAGTTAAATTCTTGTTTTTATAATTAACTTGTCAGGAAAAAAAATTCTTAATTTTCTGGATCCTCACATATAAAATCCCAACCTCAATATTTACATAACCTGGAAGACACTCTGAGAAAATATAAATATGATGAAAGTCAAGGAAAATGTGTTCTAGAATTTTTTTTTTTTTTGATTCCCATGAAATATGAATCAGTATTCATGATGAATTTATGATTTTTTTCTTTTTTTTTTCCCCTAGTAACAGAATATGTTCTTATAAAAAATAATTTTTGACTAAGGTATTAAAAAATGCACAGAGATGCAGTATGGAACAACTTAAATACTTTAGAAATAGCAGAGGTTACAGCTCAGTATCAAGGTGCTGAGAAATCACTGGTTTACTTTGCTCTGAATTTAACTTTCCACTGGTTTTATGTTTTTCCATTTTTAGAGGGGAAAAAAAGAAAAGGTTCAATTGTAGTTACAGGTAGTAAAGAGAGAATGAAATCTTCAGATATAAGCTTTAATTATTATGGCTTTTTTAGCCATCATAACCAGAATCTAGCAAAGCAGGACAAATACACTTCTAGGCCCTTGCTGCATTACAAAAGATAATAAAGTGGTTACTCCTGACCCTTACAGCCTTCAAGATCCCTTGGCCAACTTTGCTACAAGGAAAAGACAAATGCATCATGAGAATGGGGAGAGGAATCAGCCAGGCTACATCAAACATAAGAGAAATAATTGAAAACTTCTGTAAATTGAGTTTAAAATCTGGTGAGAGGTCTGTAAACCTTCAAAATATATCAAAACTCTAGCATCTCACTAAACATGCACATAGAAACTAGGAAACTTCCTACAGCTTCTGTGTGCAACTCCCACAGATGGGATGGCATTTGGTACAGGAACACCAATATTTTTATAGTAAAATAGTAAACAACAAAAAGATAAGATTTCCCTTACTGTATTTGACAATCCAGGAAATCAAATGGATTTAATTTACAGAGATTTAAGCAATTTATAGTATTTGATGAAGATTTCTTATCTGGTTTACATTAAGAAGTAAGGAATGCATCTGTAAAAGCATGCAAGAAAAGGTTTAATCCAGGTGTCTGCAGAGCATGAATGGTTGGGAATGGTTCACAGGTTTCCATATTAACCTTGGGTATCATAGGACTAAGCAGAACTGCAGGGAGACCATTCACAAATAGTGCATGATTTCCTGCTATTTACAGCTTGTCAAGTTCATGAGAACTGGGAACATTAAAAAACTTTTTTTTCTTCATTTTAAACCATGCTTTCCACTGGCCAAATGCCCAGGGCTAGGCCATGCCCTGGTCCTTTCAGCACAACCTGCTGACATCCTGCAGTTCACAGCCACTCTTGAGCAGTATCTACCTGGTGCTCAAAAAGCCACTCACAAAGGAACTATTCAGTTACTGACAGGGGCACCACCAGGCCCTGCTTGGATGATAGGTGGTTTACAGCTGAACATGAATTTTTCAGACTTTTTTTTTTTAATGAACCTTCATAGTTTGAAGTTTAAAATGCCCTTACTCTTCCCTGACCTCCAGGTAGTTCTGGTTCAGACACAGTCCAAGGAAATTGCACAGTGGTGGTGCTTGCAGAAAAAATAATCCATATAAAGGCTATAACCTTCCCTAATTTCTACTAAGATGATAATTCAAATAGGCATTATATAAGTTGACAAAGAAGATTTATGGCACATTTGTAAAGTGAAATGTCTTTGTTAATGAATTAAAGTCTATAAAGACTGTGCTTGTGTACACCTGATTTTGTTGAGGTATAAGATTTGATGCAGTCTGCAAAATTCAGAGTGGTGGAGAGGAACAGCACAAATTCCAACCACCTGTAAGTAAATTAACTCATCCTTTGGAGGCAAGTGACCATTCACAGCTTTTCCTATTTGTAGTGCACCATTTACTACTATCCATTATCAAGTGTCAATTGTTTTCTTAAGGCTGAAAATTTTAAAACAGTTTGTCTACCTGCCAAAACCAGCCAGCTACAGAATTGCTTTCGAATAAATGCTTCTGATTTTTATATCAAAGATTTGTTAATATGGGGAATGAGTGAGTGAAATAGCAATTTTTGCCCTAGATTCTGAACCGCCCAGTGGGTGTCCTTCACATTTAAAAAGCTTTCCTTCTGCCAGTAATGCTGAGTCTTTACATATGCTCCAGTCTCTGTTTTGCGATGCACAAGGCTAACTGCAAATGTGAAGGTTGTTAAGTGGGAAAAATATATTTATTTTGGTTTAGTAGTCAGCAAACCATGTTTATTTGGCACATTTAAACTAAACTACACTAAATTATTAAAAGAAAAGTGTGATACAAATGGAATATATGACCAAAGATCAGATTTGCTTCCAAGCCACAGAAAATAGTTGGTTAACATTCAACTCTAGCTATCATGTAAAAAACACTGAGGGACACATGTTCTACACTAAATGTTGTCATGCTTCTGTAGTGGGATCATTTGGACAGACAGATGATAGAAGTATTTTATACAAAGTAAGCCATCATTAACAGTCACCATATGTTAACACATACTTATTTCTGTTTACAGCCAATTAAGAGCTGCATTATTCAGTTATTTTCCCCTCATGCTAGCTGGTATGTTAAGAAAAATAAATTAAAAAGAAGCACTCAAGCTGACTTTAGTACAGCAAACCTCAACCACATTTAGTTGACATTACCTTACCATTTTATATCTGGGGAACTCAAGGGGATATTGCTATCCTCCTTGAATAGCACAGGCACAGGCTGAATCCTCTTATTAGCAAGAACTGAAGGAATTAATGGAGAAAAAAGATATTGGTGAAGATATTGGTAAACGTGAAGACTATGTATCTCTACAGTGTCTGCCTAAAAGTAATAAGCATCACTGGCTGAAAATAGAAAATGGCCTTATTTATCAGAACAAATATCTCCATTTCCTTGCACCCCTTCCCCTGAATGGCCACAAGCCAATATCTAAAGGATCAGATGAACAAGTCAACAGTGTGATTCTTCCTCAGAATATTTGGTCAGCCTTCAAAAATTCATATCACAGAGCTTTCCTAAGCCACAAATACAGAAAGGTGATAACTTCCAGAACTAGGTCTGACAAGAAATAAGGAACAAGACGCCTTCATGATTTAACAGAGGGTCATTTATGTAAATGTAATTGCAGTGGATTTGTTACTGAGTAGGTTCTAGAAAAGAGACGCAAAAAATCACTGACTCCAGTAGGTTGTGCCAGAATGCTACAGGCAGTAATATCAACTGAAACATTGAGGTCAGCAGGAATGAGCAAAGGGAACCACAGACTAACAAGCAATGTTATTTTAGCACAACAAAACAGACAATGTCAATGCTGCAAAAATGGCAGAAGTCAGGTTGGAAACAGCAGTTAAATGTGCTGGGACAAGTGCCACACAGCAAAAAGACATGATATTCATACTACAGAAATATTAATAACTACTAATTACAGTGGCCTAGGTGTGTAAACCAACATGTATTCAAACACCACTGCAAAGGGAAAGAGGTGCTGTGTTTTCCCAAAGTTTAAAAACTTTTGTGCATGTGGACAAGATCTGGCAGTCATTGTGCGTCCAGCTCTGGCACCAAATTGGTGTATATCTTTAGGGGAAAACCTTATGGATGAATTTTTAATTATCACACCTTAGCTCTTCCTTTATTAATTGGACCATGAGAAACAAAAAAAAATGCCTGAGAGAAGAATCCATTGAAGATCCTATGTCAGTTTTCAGAGCTTCTCATTTTACACCATCTATAAGGATGAGGGTTTCTGTTTCCATTGTTGTCTCCAGAAACAAGGATCAACTCCTCTCAGTCGCTGTCTGCTGGACTCAGTGTTGTCTGAGTATTCACACCAGTAAATTGCAACAGCTTTCCTCTCCTGTCTTACACAGGGATGCTTTTGCAGGGAATGGCTTTGTTTCAACTTGCTTTCCAAGTGAAAGTTTGAAATTTCCTCTCTCCACTGCTGTTTGGTCTCTATCCCAATCCCTTCTCCAGACTTTCTCTCTTGCCTGCATGGCCTAGGATTCCTGAGGGCTGGCTTTGGCATTAGAGAGTGAAGCAAAGACATTCATAACTCCACCCTCTCTGTATTGTTCCAGGGCATCCACCTCAGTCAGCACTGAACCCACTTTGCTTTATCTTCCTTTTGCTACTGATATACTTGAAGAAACCCTTCTTGTTGTCCCTGACATCTCTTGCCTGATGTAATTCCAAGTGGGTCTTAGCCTTCCTCTGCACATCCCTGCATACTCTGAAAACATTCCTACAATCATTCCAAGCGGCCTCCCTTTTTTTCCACATTCTGTAAACTGTTCTTCAGTTTGAATTTTGCCAGAAGCTCCTTGCTCATCCATGCAGGTCTCCTGCAGGAATACAATGAAACCTATTTCTAGAATATTGAAGGAGTGAAATATGTGTATTATAAAGTCTGAGATATTTTCCAAAAGCTGAGAATATAATCCAGAACAATTTGAAGATTTCCCAATTTGGCAATTTTACTGTGATCCTAAACTATACAGCAGACGCTTTCTAAAAATACTGTCTATTGTGTATATTTAATACTGACATAAAAAATAGTTCCTGGCAGCTGGCAGTTTTAGAAGCAGGTTATTCTGATTTCTCTTAAATTAAGTGTGATTTAACAGAATTTAAATTGTGTTTTCTTTCCAGCAAAAGACATAGCCATGTCACACCAAGTAAAAGACTTGTTCTGTTTCCTCATCAGCTCTGCCTTTCTGGAAATAAATGCACAACACTTAGCTAGTCCCTTGATAAAAAAAATAATGCAAGATGTCAAATAACTGGTGGTGTGAAGTTTTTACTGAAAAGTGTTAGTATCCAGCTACAGAGACAAGAAAGCTCAGGCTGAGTTTTCCTGCTGCCATCCATTCTGTGGTTCTGGCAACATGAGACATTCCACTGAAAGCAAACTCATTTTAGCATAGCCTTATTTCTCTTCAGGAAAATGGTTGAGTCATTTCAACAGTACCTTGACCTGGCTGATTAAAAAAAGGAAAAATAAAAAATATTCTCAATCTCTTGCAGTGGATTTTTAATGGATGGATCAGTACAGTGTGAGTGTAAATAAAACCAGCTAACAATTACCAATGTGCATAAAATTTAAAAGACAAATAGTTGTGACTTAGAAGGAATAAATAAATCGTCTGAAATTCCTCTGGGTTTCAAATCACAAGCCAACACAGGTCATGTGAGAGCAGCCTAAAATGAATTATGAATGAGAATTATTCCCAGACAAAGAAGAAATTTTTGATAAAGAGAATTGTACTTCTAGTAAAATTCATGTCACTTGTTTCTTCTGACAAGATGCGTGTTATAAAAGCAGAGGCCCCTGTGGACAGTTGCTTACTCTGAAAAGATGTTCATGAAAGTAAAAAGCCCTCTTATCCTTTTCTTTATGACATCAGATGAAAACAAAGAATAAAATATGGCTTTTCCATTGCATTAATTATTTTATCATTAATTAGTTTTTAGTTATCTGTTGTGAACATAGTGATAGCTAAATACCCTATTGATATCTAATAAATTGTTCATTTTGTAATAAGTGGCAAGTCAGCATTTATATTTGATTTTCTTCCAGCTAATACTGAATATGATCCATTTGTTCTAAACAAAATCTCAAGGACTGGAAAATATTCAGGATCTGTTGGCAAGGTCACATTGGCAGAATAATGCACTTGATTTACACTGTAATGAAAAAATAGTGTCTCTTATCTCAGTGAAGTAGGTGAATAAAACACAGCTTTTAAACAGCTATTTTGTACTCTTCTGTGCACTCAAGTCCTTACAGAAAAGTTGACTCTACATAAATAGGAAGCAAAACATGTACTCACTGTGGTGTCATAAAACCTGTCACTTAAACCCTTATCAGCAGCTGAGGAATGGAAAGCAACAAATGCAACCTCAGGCTTTGAGAGGGGCTCCACCCTATAAGAAACTCTAGGTAAGCAATTGTGACTTTCAGGTAAATAGCTAAAGATCTGAACAAAAGCTAGAACAGCAGATGTTTGGATAACCATTAGGGAAAATGTCCTGCAACTTCTGTAAGTGGAAGATATTTCCTTTAAAACCTCTTACAGTTATTTGAAGGAGTCAACAAGCATTTATTGAAGGTAGCTGTGGTGTGGTCAATTCATTGGATTTTTAAAAAGGCTCATGACAGTGTTCTTGAAAAAGGAAAACTTTCACACAATGAAAGAGGACTGTTCTCTTGCAGATCAGTAATTTCATTGAAAACTAAGAAACAAGTATAAAAAGAAAGAGACAGCATTCACAGCTGAGGATGTTTGTCACAGAGGCCTAGTGGCATCCAGTTAGTAAAAACATGCTATTCAACATATTTATGAATTAATAGCAAAAGAGAGCAGACAGGGAGATAAAAAAATTCCAGGTGATACAAATTATGTGGGATCAGATGAAATGCAATGTTTATTGCTGCAATCAAAAATAACAACCTCAGCATTTAAAAATATAGGATTTGAATCTTTTTACTAGGAGGAAAAATCGAATAATTTTAGAAAGTTCTCTGAAGATCCCTGTTATAAGTCCAGAAAAGCAAAGTGTTAAATACTAGAGTAAAAACTGAGAACAAATCAGAAAACATAGTAGGTGCCTGGTGTTCCCTCTGTTTTGATTTTTGCATGAAATTCTGATAACAACTTGAAGAAGAACACAGTAGAATGAGGAAAGATACAGAAAAAGAATCAGAAAGATGATCAGAAGTATGGAACAGTCATTACATTGAGAGAATAAACACACTATGATTTAAGATTTGAAAAGAGATTGTATATTACACACCACAATAAAATCAAAATGAAACTACAAAATAAATACAAAAAAAAAACCCCAAAAAACCAAAAGGTGGGGACTTGTTAGTTTGCATGCTACAAGGATTACTTCCCATCCATATAAATGAACAGGTTTCAGATTTAAATGTAAGTTTTCAGAGTGCCACACAGTATTGTGCAGGTCACAAAAACAGGTTTCTACTCAGTATTTAAAAACTAAATTCAGAGGTCTGTAATCATCTACTCTGCCTCATTCTGCTCCTGAACTCTCTGTGACTACTGGAAGAAGGAAAGCATCACTCTGCATATGTCCATGGTAATTCTCATCCCCATGTGTACCCATTGCTAACCCAAATTTGCTAGAGATTGATAGACACTGAAGGCCTTTGCATGACAAAAAAAGTTAAGTTTTGATCTAAATTTGTTCTAAACAATATCCCATATCTTAAAACAAAGGGCAGGTGGAGTATTTAATTTGCTTTTGTCTGAGCATGGGTAAGCTTCAGTTTCCCCAGTGATGCTGTGCAATTCTGTAAACCATGTCCTTGTCGAATGGAAAGGCTTTATTAACCTATCAGTAAACACTGTAAGATTTTCAGTGAATTGGAATGTAGGAAAGTTTTCTGAACACTGCAAGGTAGTCAAAGTCAGGACTCATATTTTGGCTCTAAATGCTCATTTACAAATGAGCAATTCATCTTATGAGACAGAAAGGAAACAGCTCCAGGTTTGCTGTCACAGGGCTACAATGTGAAGTGTTCCTCATTGACGTGACTCTGCTTTAGACTGAGCAACAGCACGACTGGCATAACTAAGAAAGCAAAAGCTGAATTTTTCTCTGACTTTCCACATTGTTCTGGTCAGAGTGAGGAGATTGTGAAAAACAGCTAAATGTGTTAAACTACCTAAAGCAGAAAACAGAGGCATAAGACAGGACAATGAACACTAAGGAGGAAGACTTACTCATGATGGTACCAAATAATTGCTATTCTCAAAGGACTGAGCAATAAGTGTGAAGCCTAACCTTAGTCTATTGTGCTGTGCAGATAGCTCTTAGGAGAAGAAACAAAAGTCTCTTTGATCATTTGAGGATAGGCAGAGAAGTCAACTGTACTGATTTAACTGTAATCCATATTGGCAGGTCAAGGTAACCTGGCATGTCTGCTCCACAGAACACCAATATTCTGTTACAGCACTGAAGATATTATTATGAGACACCTTGCAACTGGACCAGTCTGTGTTGTGTGTTTTCAGCTGACACAGACTACTCCTAAATTTATGAAATCTCATGGACAAGACAAACCTTCAGGGCCTTGCAGAGAGTTCTGGCTGGATTTTGTTTTCTTGTATCAAGACTGCTAATATCTGTAAAAAGGATAGAGTATCTCAGAAGAGACTGACTGAGAAGAGCATGCTTATTAAAATAATAAAAAGGGTTAAAGAAAGAAGCTCTGTGGCTAGTTTCAAAAGTATACAGCAATATTTTAAAAATAAAATTAACAAAGTATATTTCCTGGCATGTAGCTTTGCAATAAACATGAATTTAATAACATTAAAAATTACTATTTTTAACAGAATCAAAGTATTGATTGAATTCAGAGACATTCAAATTATGTCTTTGACTTTGTTAGATGTAAAAGCATCATATTCTGTATACACAGTGTACTCTGAGGAAGAAACTGAATGTTCTTTACAATCATAATATGTCTAGTCTCTAACTATATACACACAAAATACATTTTGTAATAAGGTTTTCTTCTGTTGAAGAGTCAGTTACAAAATACTTCAAACAAACAGTAATGTATGCTAAAATCTAGTGCTTTACAACAGAAATAGTAAGTTTGAAGTCTGTTGCCCTCATTTTTGTGAGCTGGGGAACAAATTTCTGGCTTGGTATTCTCTATATTCTGTCTGCATAAATGTTGGTATATACTCTTACATGGGACTAAGGGTGCACCTCTTTCCCATATGGTGCACTATGGAATAACCCTCCAACTGGTAATTTCATTCTGTAGTTGCCAGCATATATTATATCCCTCATGGCAGTTCAGTAATGAGTTCCTATAAAAGCTAATATAAAGTCAATAGAAAACAAAAGAATGACTCCTGTTGATTCCAAGAGATCCCGTCTCTATTTTTAAATAATAATAAAAAAAAAGAGTAATTTTAAGATATTGTCTAGGTACTTATTTTAAATGGCATATGAATATAATGGCTATATTTTTAAAGTTTGGAAGCAAGCACCTAACATATCAATTTTTTGATTAATGGAAGTTATGGATATGGATCACTAGGAACATTATACTTGGGTAGTGGCAGCCAATAGTTTAATTTGTCCAAAATAATGGAATGGCCACTCCTCCCCTCTATTACTCCCACTGGTTATAGATCTAGACAATGTCACATCAAAGAGCAGCAGTTAACACCAGGGCAATCTGACACAAACCTGGAGCTATTTCCCTTTTCCTTCACATGATGAATTGTTCATTTACAAATGAACACCTTGAGCCAAAACATTAATGCAGAGTTTGCCTGCATCCTACTGTTGGGAAGAATTGTTATAATGACAAAACTAATTAATATTACATAGGTGCCTGCCTGATGTGATTTGTCATTGAATAATTTAATTTGTTAGTAGTTAATATTCACAGACTACAGTCTTCCAAATCAAATCACATTTCAAGATGCTCAAATTCTATTAACCTTTGTGTTTGTTAATACAGGCTGTTACTCAAAAAAACATACATTTTGTCAAGTCAGAGCATATTTCTGGGAAAAGGGAAGAGATTTAGATGAATAGCAAGAAAACAAAGCCTGTGCTTTTACCATTCAGTAACAGTTATTTCACAAAGAGGAAAGTATGTTCTGAGTTTGGAAATGTCTCAATCATTACCATTTTTGTATCTGTACTTTCTCCTGCAATGGGAAAGACTTGTCACATCAACACAAATGTGGCACATGGGTGGGCACACATTTGCAGCTCCCTGGGACTTGCAGACCAGAGAAAAGGGATAGCTGTGCCCACATCATCACTCAGCTTTTGTGAGCTCCCACCCATGCAGGGTGCAGCAATAATGATTTGCAGGTGACAAAGGTGCCACCTTGAGAGTGATGGTTAGGAAGGAAAAAAATAAGCAAAAGATTAGATCCATTTCTGCAGAGCAGAGTCCATTATAGAGCAAGAAAGTTATTAGACATATGCACAATAAAGCTGGCTTCAGTGAAACACTGCAAGGCACGAGAATCCTTCATCACTCAGAATGTTAATCTTTTGGTGTATTATCCTTGAATATTAACACAGAATTATCTAAATTAAGGACCTGACCTCAAAATCTTTTCCTCATCACTGTAATTACACTAGGAGATGTGAGAAGGCTGCATTATGCCAGCCTGCAAAGAATTCCTAATAATTGCAAAGCACCTTCAATATCTCAATCACATATTTCAGCTCCTGAATACTTTTCTTTGTTTGTTTTGCCTTTGGTAATCCCCCTATTACCAGAACTGCTGCTGATTTTGTCACAGCTAATAAGACTGTATTTTTGCCTCTTATGCAGGAATGAATGCTTGATTTGGTTTTAACAGAGTTTTCAGGCCTAGATGAGCAATAAAAGTGTTCTGAAAAAATGACACCCAAACCCAATGCATGACTTTAGATCTGGTTACAGGGCACTGTACATGTGATTATAACATTGCATAGTTTTGAAGGTCATGTTTTCACAGCCTGCTAAGTAGAATCCTCATCAAAGCTATTGCAAAAAATATTATCCAAGAGCATGCAGGAAAGAACACCTGATGATTATGCCCTCTGTATCATGCTAAACTGGTTTATTTTTCACTACACTATAATGAAAAATCCATACTTCAGACCTTCAAAGCTAAAGACCGGGGAATTCTGGGAGCTTTGTTTTACCATGAACTTTTCAAATCAGAGACAAAAACTTCTTGCAATATACATAAAACAGGTCAGGGATGCCAATTACAATATTATTCCAGTCTTTCTAGTGCTTCAAGGGATTTCCATAAAAATCTTCTTCAGAAGCTAATACCTGAGTGTTTTATTAGCACTTTATTTCAAATGGCAGTGCTCATCCCATTTCACTTCTTCCATTTTCATTTAAATTTCCATGGTTCAGATTTCTTTTTATTCCCCCAAGCATTTTGACTATAAGGATAGATTCCTTGCAGCCTGACAGGAGAAATTAAAAAACTCAAACCAGTCTAATTAAAGATGCCCAGCCCAATTTTTACTTCTTAGTTCACCTGGATTGCAACAAGATATCTTGTTCTGTGTAGGCAAGCTATTAAACAATTTATTTTTATTAAAATGTGTTGACATCAACCAGAACACATAGATGACAGAAATAAGGATTAAATAAACCTTCTCCTTCAGTGAAAATGTAAGCTTTCCTAATAAGTTAATCAATTTAGTGATGCTTCTAGGGAAAAAGATTTCTATGAAACGCTTCAGCAGAACACCCTTTGTTCCATTCATTCAAGTCTTTCATGTGTCATTATTACTTAGCTTTTAAAGTTCATATAAATACCATTGTCCTTTCTTTTTAATAGGATGAGGGACTTTTCAAATCGTAGCTCCTTTCCTATCTTTCCTTATATATTTTTCTAGTAAAAACACCCAGTGTTAACAGGTAAGAGAGAAGTCTACTGATAACTACAACTTGGAATTTTTTCTTCTTCTCTCCATTTCTGAGGTGTTGATGTCTCACTGAAAAAAAAAATGCTTTTGTGCTTTCTTTGTCAGTACTTTTCCTGGATGCAAGAATTTAACATTCAGAGGATGTACCAAGGAAACTAATCTTCCTCAAATACCACCAAGTTCCCTCTAAATGTTTTTCTGATTGCTTCACTGAGGCATTTCTTTTAGTTTGTTTACAGGTTTAGATCCAAAGACGGTTTTCTAAAACATAAGCTCAAAAGGCAGACATGATAAAATTTCAATAGTTAAACAAAAAAAAATCCTTCCCAGAGCAGGGATGAGGGCTTAAAGATATCTTCTTGACCCAGTAAAAATTAACTACCATTTCACTATATTGATCTCTAAGGATGCAGCCACAGACCTGATCCAAGAGCCAGGAGAAACCAGTATCACCAAACTTCCAAGAATCACAGTGCCATGTATGGCAAAATGTCAGAGTTTCCAAGTGCCTACATTTGACAGAATGGGCAAAAAGTAACCATGCACCATGAGAAAACTTCAGGAGTGGGAAACCAAAATTTAGAGTAATCAATCCATATTTCTTAACCTATTTTGGATTAGATAACCTGGTCTCCAATCAGGAATGGTTAGCCTTTCTTCTCCAGAATGGTTTAGGGTTTTTATAAATAAGCAGCAGTTTTCTGTTAAGCTCTATCTAATCATAAAGGCACAAAATCTATCACAGAAAATGTGGGGTTTTTAATTAAAGCATCCAGCAACAGTCTGTTCTCTGATGATGAGACCTATTTTCTAATGAAATTATGCTTATACAATTGTGTTATTTTGTGTCTGTCCTTATGTCAGCAGTAAGTTATGTGCATATCATTTATTTATTTCTTATTTTTTTTTATATCAGAAAGAAATTTCTTATATCTTTGAGAATAAAAATTCAAATAGTGAACACATATGGTGGTCACACAGTCATTTAGTACTTGCTTTAAGTTCAAGTCCCAGACTTCTGACAGAACTTTTTGCTTGTACAGGAAACATATTGCTAGTGCTCATACCCCTATTCAAAACTGTATATATAGACATTTTTATGAGTAAAAATACATATTCTATTTCTTTCCCTAATTGTAGATATTCTTAATAGTCCAGCTGAGAGGTACAACTTTAAGGTCTTTCCAGATCTTATTAGCCTTAAATCTCTGTGTTTAGGATGGAGTCAAAGCTGGAAAGAGCCCACTTTATTTTTCTGCATCTTCACTCAGCTTCTTCTCTGTGGGAGTCTGAGATGATTCCTGCTGCCATAACAAGGCTGGGATTGCCTCACATCACCCAGCAGAGCTAGCAGTACATCAAAGGAAGTTCCTACATAAAATGCCCCAGAGCTGAGTTTGCAAGTGAGGAATTCTATTTTAAAACAGCTACACATTTCACACATGGAAAAAGCTTTTTAATAAATGTATGGTGTGGAGTTGGTTAATATTAGAAGCCAAAATTCACAGCAGTGCCCATAGAAGCCTGACACTCAATCCAGGGATGATCACATCCCATTACACTGAGAAACCTGCTGGAGGGAGGAAAAGCAGGACCTAAACACAACAAAACTCAAAACTCCAGACTACCCCTGGTAGTCTCACTACCCTACTCTGTGGCAACAGAGTCCTGGTAAAACTCTACACAGGTATGGTTGAATTGTCCTTTGGTTTTTAAAGAAATTTGTTCCTAATGAAAGCCCCAACTGAGAACCTCCATAAACTTCGTAAAAGGTGTGGTAAATTACAACCTTGATTCTTCAGCACACAGGAATGGAAATGCTCTTGGATCTAGCACCAGGAGAAAAGCATGACAGCCTGAGATGCAGAGAGAAGGGGTGAGGGCAGGCTGCAGGGAGCTGTGTGCACAGCCATCTCTTGGAGATGAAAATAATATATTTGCATTCCAAGATGTTGGCATATTCTTCTCCCTTCTCCCCATAGCCCATGCTTTCCCATATGAAGAATTTTCTCCCAGAACCACCTACAAGAGGACTATCCACAGTATAAATGCTCAAATACTTGCTTGTTTGGATACTCATGTTTGTAAAAGACTGTTCTCCATTAACTCCTGAAGTAACAGAGTCATTGCACTCCACTCCTATGGAACACGCTTAGTAAGTTCTTTGGACTGCAGAGGCTTTCTTGTTATTACTGCTTTGCAGTCAGTTACACAGGTGACTTCTCTTTCATTCCGTTTACTGAATTAGTTGCAAGATTTGTGTTGTGTCTCTTGTTCAAAATCTCATATATTCTGGGTGCAGCATGTGAGGCACAGGGATAAGATCTTGGAGTGTCAAGGGTGTAAATATTCCCATGACTACAAAATCAACCATTTATATGTGAAGGCAGATCAAAAGGTCCCTAGAGCTAAGTACAGCTGCCACCATTAAAAGTAAGCACAGCAATGCACTTTGCATGCCATAAATTACCTCCCCATGGATAAGCAATGTCAGTGCAAGAATACAATGTGGCTGATGATAAGCAACAAGGAAAGGCAGCTTTGGCATCATAAAATGAAACAGATTTAAACCCAGTTCCAAAGGGTATGAGATCATAAGTGCCCCATTTACATGAAAATAAGGGGTAAGAGAACAAGACAGGGAAAGGAAAATATATATATAAAGAAAACCCTTTGGTGCTTCAGTTAAGGCTGGTAGGGCAAGAACCACTCTGAAGACAAAGGAAAAATGGATTCTGGTTTAGGAGGGACTGCAGAGGGAGAACCCTGTTTTCATAGCAATGGAGGATTTCACATTCACATGCTATAAAATACAGACAGGCATCTCTGTAAAGAGATGGAGAAGAAATACACAGCACACACACAACCCCAATGGTAAACAGTTTTTCAAAATGCTGACTTTTACTGATAGCCACAGTCTTGCCTACAAACAAAATTGTCTTCTTACCTGCAATGAAATAGAACAACAAAACTCCAACCTAACATGAGCATTTTAGTGATAATAGCATAAAAGAATTTATGTGTATGGAGATTATAAACCTTTACTAAAAAGTGAATAAAATACCCTGGCACCTTTGATGGCAAAATAGCTGCAACCATTCAGGGGACAGTTCTAACACAATTACAGCAGTAAAGAAGGAAACTAATCACAACCCTCATCAAAGCACAAAACTGGTAGACCCATCCTAACCCTCTCAAGTACACTTAATATAATTGCTTGCAGAGAACAGAAAAGCTGTTAACACAAAAAAGCTCATGTAGCTGAGCTGTGTAAGAACTGAAGGACTTGTAAGCACCACATGGGATATGTGTATTTGGTGAGATTCGTCCAGAGGGAGACTCTTACCATAGAATGAACCATTCATTCATCTGAAAACAGAGGTTGAGAGCCATTGATTGAATCCTTGGGTCTGAATAATGACAATTCTGTGGGTTATGTCAACTGTTAGGTGAGTTATATGTACAGTAGGTGTAAGTCTGAGTAACTTCAGATAATATTGGCACAGACACAGAGCAAAGGCAGAGCAGAACCTAGCAGCTCCAAAAACATATTAAGCAACCTTTCTTGTAGGCAAAAGATGTTTATTCATGTACATGAGAGTAACATCACTGTGAACACAAAAACCTCAGTGTGTCATGCAAATGAATGGGTCATTGGGCTCCTTTACATATGTGCATTTGCCTATAAGGCTGATAAGCAACTTTTTGAGAAACAAAATGGTTTTCATTTCCAGCAGTCTGTGGCATTCTAGGCAGACAGTTGTATTGTCTTTGATCTCAGAAACAAATAACAAGTTCTTCCAATAAGGAACACTCACAGTACCCCTAGACTGAATTTGGCTGTGAGACACCATTCTTCACTTAGGCATGTTGCACTAGAAACAGAAATTCATGAATGGTAGCAAAGATTATTGTCTTTAAACTCATGTCAGCCAGTGTTGTGAGTTTTGGTGAAGAGCATTCTACATTTGGCTAGTGGACTGAGAAAGCTCTGGGATAGTATTGCCCTACATGAAATTGCAGAAGGGCAAGATTAGAATCAGTGAACTCAAGGGGCATATGAAACAGACCTTATTGTCTCAATATATTAGCTTTCATTACCTCCCATATATGACCATTTTTGTTGTGCAAGATGTACAGAATAATGAATGGAACAACTAGTTTAGGGACCAGGAGATACAGATATCCTGCAAGTGGCTGCTTCATGATTTTGGTTCCAAATGTTGAAAATCCTGTATGATGCTCACAGAATGTAGCAGAGAACACTAATCCTTACAAAAAACTACTTGGTAGTTGTGTTTTGCATTAAAAGTCTTTGGATATTTGTTTATTTTTATTCTAATTTTTTGGTGAAGAAATGCACGTCAGCAATAAAATAATTATGGCACAAGGATTTTAACAATTCCCATTAACTGGAAATATAACTAAGAATACTTTCACAGTCATTTTTATAATCATTGAGGTAATTAGGTTGAACTTTGCAGAACTTTACTGCCAGCTCTTCTTTCCTCTAGGTTTTTCACCTTCAGAGGTGGCAACCCCAATGCTAAAACTAAACATCACCTCACAGACTTGTGACATTGTTTTGTTCACAAATTATTGGCTGCTTGAATTAATGAAGCAAAGCAGCCACCTCCTAAAGTGGTTCGTGATCAATTTTCTACCTGCACAGAGAGTTCTTTGAAAAGTATAAAGTACCTAAATCCGGCTAAAAAGATTAATTTGCATAAGTCTTCTCCCAGCTATTTGGAGTTAACTAGTAGTGTAAAGTGAGAGGATCCTCATCCTCTGATATTTATCCCTCCCCCTCACTTCAAGGCTGGGGATGCATTAAAGTTGGGGGAAGCGTTGTCGCACTCTGACAGCTCCCAATGTATCCAGGGGTCCTTGCAGACAAGAGCCAGACAGACATAAATTACAGCGGTGTATAGGTTGCTCTAAATTACTGTACGTTTAAAGAAGTTTAATGATGAGAGAATGACAGCCAGTTCTGTGGGAGAACCCCCATTCCAGAGCTGAAAAGGCCTTGGCACAAGAGAGAATCTCGCTCTTTTTCAGTGCTCCTACACTATTTTAGGAATCATCATTCTTCCCTGCTGAGAGATCATTTTCTAAGTCCTCTGTGTTGCCATAGCAAAAGCCAGATTTTTTTTCCTCCCTATGCCTGACAAAAAGAGTCCATGCAATTACAGAGGAAAACAGTATAAACAACACTTTTAAAATGACTACAAGTGTTTTCTGTGGCTTCACTTTTTGATCTCCATTAAAGTACAGTTTAGTCTTATCAAGCAGGTAAAAGTATGTCTGAATTCTTCCAGTTGTCTTCAGACCTGGGGATTCTGAAAAGTGCTGATCTTGCCTCATGACCAAAAATTTTGTGAACTGGAAGGGAATGGCTGGTGCAGAGGAGGAGCATGCTTTCTCAAGGAGACATTTTAGGGGATGCATTCCATTCACTTATAGCTGTGGTTAACAGCTATAAAATCAGGACAGCTAGCAGTCACAAAGAAATCACAATACTAAAGAAATCAGAAAAGAAATCTCAACTTTCTCTACTTGCAAGAGCCTAAATATTGGAAAGTCATACTTGGAACTGCCTAACACAAATACAGCTTCCTACACTTAAAATTGCTCCCAAATGCTTCAAAGAGTAAAAAAATGACCTGCACACTTGCAATTTTATTAATAGCAGTTTTAGACTAAACTTCTGATCATTGAGTCCTTCATGTACCTGGTGTCAAACTTTAAAATTTCACCCCATATTATTAATGTGCAATAGAAAAGGGCCTCAATCACTATAATCAGTCACTTAGCACAGTATGTAATTAAATATTCAGCATCACCAAATGTTAGTTACACAAAAGGGGTCAGAATGCTGCAGCAGACACACAAACACTACAGCCTTTCGTTTATACCAATTTGCATTCTAAATAGGCACTTGACTTTTCCTCTGTGACAGTCTCACAATTGATTAGATAAATATTTTGCAGTAAGCCACAAGAATGTAGGGGCATAAATCAAGGTGTCATTTTAGAGACTGAGAAATCGTTAAACAACCAAAAAAAGAAATACTATTGTTTGAAATAATCCATTACTTCCAAAGCAGTAAAGTCTTGATCAAGCTCTGTGAAACTTCAGCATCATGTTGTTCTGTTTATGCTCTCTATTTTTGGTCTCTGGACAAAGCTGAAAAGAACCTGGCTCTGTCTTCTCTACACCTCCCATCATGTCCATACTCATGAGTTCCGTGCCTCAGCCTGCTCTTCTCTAGCCTTGGCAGCCCCACCTCTCTTCAGGTTTTCTCACTGGAGATGCTCCAATCTCTTCATCACCCTCAGAGCCCCTCAGTGCACTGACTGCAGCAGCTCCCCCTCTCCCACCAGAGAGCCCCAGCTGTACACATCACTCCAGTACTCAGCAAAGAGAGGTCTTGACAAATTAAAACTTTAATTCTGTCTGCAGTTTAGCTGCTTAGAAAGCGTGCAGTTTAGGATGTCAGTTAATTTTGGTGTATGTCAATTCATTTTATTTGACTTCTGATGTGCTTGATGACTCTTTTAAGAGTTACTGCTTGACTTAAGCAGACAGTACAAGACATTCTTATCACTTAAAAGTTTAGAAATTTGAATAGGCTACCTCAAGCTGTCATTAGTAGCTGAATTTGTGGTTGGCAATGATATAGACTAATTTTTGTCAGAAAAAGAAAATATACATTGGCATATTCCCAAAACTAATGTGGATTTCCAGTCACTGAATTGGGAAGGTTGTAGGGATTTTTGTTTGTTTGTTTATAATTTTGTTTTTGTTGTTGCTTTTTGGCTTCTTTTCCCTTAAATTTCCCAACATAAGTAAAACAAATGAACACCAAAGGTTTGTTTTGTTTTGTTGTCTGGGGGTTTTTTTGGATGATGACAACTCATTCTGCTTTTCTTGCAAGATTTTTTCCAGAAGGAACTGACTCTCCTCCTAGTTGAAAGTGAATTGGCATTACCCACCAACACCAGTTATTCATTAAAGAAACTGTACTCCTTCAGTGATTTAAGGGTTGCAGGTGGACTGAAAAAGCAGATGAGAAAAAACATAAAAAATAAAATATATATGGCTCTTTTCCTTCCATTGCATGCAAACATAAAAACTGGTAGGCAAACTTGTACAGCTTCAATTCACACCGTGTGACCTTCATTTCTTTGGCATATTCGGGATGACTGAGATAGCATCCTAGGAATTTATGAGCTGGTTTATGTGAAAAATGATTTGTCTGAGAGCTGATGCTTCAAAACACTAAAAATAAACAAGCCCACTTTTCAAGCTGTGCTAAATACTGTCTTTGAATGTAAAGTGTGTTTATCTGGGAGCTGAAATCCAAGACAAAACTGGACTAAAATAGTGTGCTGATTTTTTTCCTTACACTGCACACAACAAACGATATTTGCTTATTCGTTTGTGTTTATTTTGTGCCTCTCAGTAGGTATCAAGTTAAAAAAAAAGTCAGGGCACCTGATTTTACTTGAAAGGCATTAGTCACCCATAGGCTGTGGCAGTTCTGTGATGAAGAACTAAACAATGCAGCTCTCTCCTACAGTGTGGGTGTTTTAGGCAACAAGTGTGGATTGCACTCAGCACCTTGATTACCTCTGAATACAGAGCTGCACTGACCATGCTGTTCCCTCCTGCTCTTGGCACTTCCCTGTGCCTCTCACCAGCTCTGGGTTTATCATCTGGGTGGCCCTTCTCATTTCCATCGTGTGCCTTCATCATTTCATTGCAATCCACCCGAAGGGAGGTCTTTGGGAACAGACTCACTAAACCTTTTCCATAATATGAAACTCTAAGGTTTCCCTGATGAGAGAGAGGTATGGAAATACAATTTGTGGAAACAAAATCCCACTTGTCAGAAAGTTCAGGATATCGAAAAGCACCTTGCAAAATCAAGTCTGTGTTTGCTACTTAATTATACATGAGCCAGAAATACAAACTCGGACTCCTCCAAATGTCGCTGAGTTCAAGAGTTTGACTTCCCAAATCAGATCTTTTCATGCCACATTGATGCAAGGTGGGCTGATTTTATGTCTCTCTGAATACCTTAATCTTCCCACTAGTATTCCAAAGCATGAGCAGAGCAACACTCATAATTAACAATTGTGTCACAGTCTATAAAAGGCTCCCTGCTCAGGAAGCTGAAAACTGAGCAGAAATTAAGCCAACACTTGCTGTTAAGGGCCCACAGCTCCTACGCTGAGCAAATATGAACAAAAGCCAGAAAACTTGAGGGGAAAAAAAAGAAAAAGAAGTTGTAAAACCCTAATGATAGTTGATGGAAGTTTGACACATTCAGATGTGCCTTCTGATTCATACATGCATAAATGCCACATTTAATTTCTAAAGAGATCTAAACTGTAGCTTTATCTCTATGGTAGTGGTAGTCATACATCTCAGCTTTATCTATTAATACATTCTTCCAGAAAAGCAACTCCCATCCCAGTCCTTGGCTCTAATTTAAGGCACAGCTGCTATTTTCACATATTAGGTACTTTGGATTTTGTTCCCTCATCACGCAGAACATGACTCAGATATTGATGGAGAGGAGCAGCACCACCTTCTTACAATTAAAATTAAAAATCTTTTGCATGTAAAGGAATGAATTAAAATACTATCTAATTGTCTATCTCATGGGGATAGAAAATGAAGGAGAGTACTGTTTCAGTCCTACATTTAATTTCTTTTCATATTAATAAATATTATTTTCCCCAAAGTGACTGGGCACAGAGACATGGCTACCTCTGAATTGCAAGAGCCTGACACTTAGTGTGCTTGTCTTGTATCCAAAACTCCATCTTTGATTATGAAAACAGGAAGAGGGAATACAGTCTTCTTCTTCAACCATCACTAGTGCTTCAGGAGAAAGTAAATAGATGTCTTTAATATAGGAAATATGTGTATAAAACCCATGTGCTATTTGACTTCATATGGCTATATAAAGACTAATTACATCACTCATAAGATCAGTTGTACCCTTTAGTAAATCACTGTAAAGCAGGTAAATCTTCCAAAAGAGACCACAATTTTAACTGTACAGTTGTGTAGTTCTCCTAAGTTTATTACTGTATTAGCTCTATGATTTTTTTATACCCCACAGGAAACCACTTAAATGAAAGGAAAAATGAACTCATCAGACAATCTTAGAGCTCAGTAATGAGATATTTCTTTCTGCTGTGGGGAGCATTCAGGTTCACTCACGACTCGCCTGTCCACCATCTAATGAAATGTACAATCACTAAACAGCAATCAAGGACACCAGGTGGGCCAGTTCTGTCAGAAGTTGTTCTGTTCCTGTACTAATCCGAAGTGATCATTGCCTCCCAAACCATTACTAACAGCTATTTTTTAAATTAATTAATTCACATATTCATTACAACTATTTAATTAATATATTCTTTAGAACTCTCCATTCCACAGTCCATTTATTCCAATACTTAAACATGGACATATGGCACGTCACAGGACTCAGAACTGCTGTTACTGGTTCTCTTCAAACCTCAGACAATGTTATTTTTCCATGCAAGCTATTTTTCTGTAACTCAGTTCACAACTACAAATGGTAATGGTATTTCTTTATTTCCCATAATTTATACATCTACCTTGTCTCCTAGAAACACCAGTTATTTTTTGCATGCAGAGTCTCCCAATAGACACATATTTAACCCACCCACATATCCTATCTATCCTTAATTAAAGGCAATGACAGCCTCTTTGACCGTGTTTTAGCTGATGCTAGAAAGTACTGATGTTAACGCCAAGGTACTTGGTTCCACATTTGGTGTTTCACCCAGGCTGGTTTCTGTCAGCAGATGGGATTCATTTGCTGTTTGAGCCACTATGGACTGAAAAAGTTTAGGTCATGTGCAGAGAGGCATTCCAGTATTTCTGGAAAGTGGTGAATGCATGCATTCTCCACACTAGCTCTGAGCTTCAAGGGCATGACTTATGACACCTAGACAGAGAGCTGAGCTCCACAGCACAAGCTGTAGGAACTTTTAGTCTTTCCCCATCATCAGGCAAAATGAAAGCTATCTCACACATCATGCTGAGTATGGCAAAGTCATGATTTACTTGGTCCTGCTATGGTGAAAGATAATTACACAGGTAAGATTTACTTCAAACATCAGGAACACAGCATTGCTCAAGTCAGCAATTTGTGCTCTTTTCATTTGGAATGAGAACTACCACAATGCAGCTCTGCCATCGCAAACCTCATGACTGCATGCAACCACAGCAGAAAATTTACACAACCACACGTATATAAAACAGACTAAAAACTTGTATTTCCCTCTGAATATGAAGTTAAGGCATAAAATGCTATCATGAATACAATGACAATGGTTATCTTTTTTTTACACTATTATAATTAACTGACAGCACAGACACTTAATTGCCTATAAATAAGTCTCTATAACAGATTATTTTTTTTTGTTTTGCATGATTGTGTTTTCTGATTCAATAAATAGAAATGTCTTCAAAGTATTTATCTAGTCAAAGACCTTTCAGGCTGCCAATGATCCGATGGAAGAACTACTGTGACCAGATGAACCAGCCTCTGTTTCACAGCCTGAAGTCCAAACCATGGACTCCTTTATCTCTCTCCCACTCTATCTCCATTACATTTGTATTAGTTCATGTCCAGGGAAGTCTGTTTTGAAGCAAATGTTAGTGCTGACTGTCCATCATGACTCTTGCTGTGTACAGAAGCAAGTCATAATGTCCAGGGACAAAGAGATTAAAATCACAGTCCCCTGTTCTATTTGGTCTGGGCTGTTTACCCCACCCAAATGTCCCCATTGATCACTGCAGCAGTGAGGAATCTGAGAAAGCAAAAATGTACATCTCAGCCAATGCCACTGTATAATTAACTAAAGCCATTCCTGCAGGACAGTGCACTGGAAATCAATGGTGAGGAGAAATTTGGTGGACACTATGGATTTGATGGGTTTTTTTTCAAAAGGCAAGAATGTTCTTAAACAAGTTAAATTTCACAGTTTCTTTTCAAGATATGAAAAAAAAAATAAAATCTAGACTCAATGCACACAAAATAGGGGCAGAGGTAGGTATGCAAGGGATAGGATAGAGAGTATTAAAACCAAAGGATTGACTTTCCTAGCCCTAGCTCCAGACTCAGTCTTGTGCTGAACATACATTCCTCTCAAAATTTTTCCTTCACCTATTTTTAAGCTGCATCAAGCAGGTGCATGTCAGCATAAACCATTGCTGGAGTTTGAATTCATTAGTATCAAAAGTTACTGAATCTGCAGACCTCAAGAAATTAGACTACACTCTATTTATAGTCATGGCCAGCTTCTAACCTCTATTTTAATAGCCTCAAATTACAGTAGGGTTTCAGGCACAAGTAATTTCTCTGTTTACATCGGTTTATGTGAGGTCAGACTGCATATGAAAGAATGAATGGATCAGTGTAAATTTATACTATAGTTATAAGATATTGAATCAGAATGTGAAAACTCCCAAATTAAAACTGTTCCAAACAAACCTTATTTATTTAAGATACTTGTGACAAGAGAAGGAATCAAAAACATCAGCAAAACAAAATTTTCCTGTATAAAAACTGTCGTGCCAGATTGGCATTTAAAATTTCATTCTTGCCCTATTATGCATTTGCCCATACTTAAATTGCCACCTGAGAGTCACTAAGATTCCAGGATTAAGCTAGCAGTACTTTAGTTATAAGAAAACCCATGCAAGTAATGTCCATTTAAACATATATACTAAGCATACAAAGTTTCAAGTCTATGACATATAAGCCAGTAATTTCATATCAACCTAATTAGCTCATCATGCCTAAAAAATCCTTTGCTAAAAGATTTTGGTTACAATAAAATGAGTTTTCAAGTTCAAAATATACAATATCATAGGCAAACACAAACACCAGCCAGCTGTATGTCTAATAAATAATTGACAAAACAACATTCTCAATCTATTGTAATTTGACAATCTGTATTTTTAGGGGTTTTAATAATCAGTCTGCAAGTGTTCATCAAACAGCTGAGAGAGAACATGTGTTTTCCATTGCCCAACAGCAATCTTTGTGTGACTAAATCACTTCTTTAACAAATAATCACTTCAAAAATATTCAATGCAGGATCTTGGTGGACTAGTGGATGGTTTGAATCCAGATCTTGGTGAATTCCATGTGGTTTGCTCAGAAGAGACTAAAGGCAGAAATGCTTCAGGAAACAAAAACACCACTCAGTTCCCTAGAGTAAAATACCAGCTTTCTCATGGTCTATTCTGAAATGGATATATCTTAAGGCAAGAGGAGCATGGCTAAATTGGCTTTTCTTTCCCTTATTGTTGCATTTTGAGCATTTAGAAATAGAAAAATTGGAAAACAGAAATAATCTGAGAGTTTGCACAGCACCCAGCTGAATTATGAGCACTTCAGCAAATACTTGTTGATCTTTGTGGTTCTGTGGGAGCCAGCCTCAGGAGAGGATTAGCACTCACAGTGAGATTCCTGCAGCCACTGGCTCCACTGTTACTACACAGGAATTATTTATGCTCATGATAAAAAATTATGGTGTCCCCTAAAGAAAAGGATAGTTGTAAACTGTACTGCCAAAAGCTGATGGAAATGAAGTTTTCTCAGTATTCCTGAGAAACTCTGCATGATATACTAGGTGTGCAGCGATATTCCCAATATGGCCCAGCCACACTGCTGGTTTACATGTCAAAATGTCTTACATGCTGAAAAAGAAATTATTGAACCTTCACTTTTAAAATAAACCCTGCTTTATATCACTATCCTGCAATGGCACTGTGCTGTGAGTGCAATGCAAAATTATATTCATTGTTCATAAAGTCTTAAATATGTGCAGGCTGTGTTTCAGTGCTGTTGTCTCTAATCAGCCCCATAAAGCTTGGCAATAGTATCTTCAATGAAGACTGATGTGATTACTATGCTGATGAAATTTGGGCTCTACCTGGCTTTGAAAAGGGCTTGAGAAATACACAGCTTAGCTCAATTTGCCAGCCTCTAAAAAAAAGAAAGTACAAGATATTAAGAGCAGCCCTGCTGAGAAGGACATGGGGATGTTGGTGAAGCTTTTCATGACCCTGTAATGTGCACTTGCAACCAAGAAAGACAATCATACCCTGGCCTACACCCAGAGCAGCATGGCCAGAATTTTGAGGGAGGGAATTGTCTCCCTCTTTACCGTGCTCTGGTGAGAGCCCACCTGGAGCACTGCCCCCAGCTCTGGGGCTGCCAGCACAAGAAGGATGTGACCTTACTGGAGGCCACAAAGATGCTCAGAGGGCTGGAACACCTCTCCTAGGAAGACAGGCTGCCAACTGGGGCTACTCAGCATGGAGAGGAGAAGGCTCTGGGGATGCCTTAGAGTCCCTTATGGGATGGGAAGGGGCTACAACAGAACTGGAGGAGTTTTGCAAGGGCATGGACTGATAGGACATTGCTTTAAGCTGAAAAAAGATGGGCTTAGATTACATTTGAGGAAGAATTTTTCCCTGCCAGGGTGGTAAGCAAGTTGCCCAGAGAAGTTGTGTTTGCCCCATCCGTGGGTGTGTTCAAGGCCGAGCTGGACGGGGTTTGGAGTGACTTGGTAACCTCATTACACATTCCAAGGTAATTTTTTTTTGATGGATAAGGGTCCCCAAGCTCCATCCTTAAGTGCTTAAATCTTTGATATCACATAAAAGAGCAGAACATTTTCACTTTGCATAAACAATTAGTTTAATGGTACATTCTTCTTCCCCTATTCACATGAAGGAATTCTAATGAGACCTTCAACATTTAAAATAAAGATGTACTAGACTTCTAGCTAATTACAGTAGACAGTTAGTCCAATTAGCTATCTATTAGAGCAAATTATACTTTACTCAAATGCAATGCCTCAATTAAAATCTGAAATCTTGCAATTGATGATGAAAGTAATACAAAAGGAATGGCTGAAATAATGACCTGCATGGAGATTCTTTTAAGCTGTTCACCTTTTACCTGTTTTCTTTACTGTCCTTGTACTGACAGTGCACTTATAACCAGCTATCAAAAAAAAACCCCTCTTTATATGCTTTGAGTTCTTCTCACTGTACCATCATTTATCTAATCAAAGCAGCTGTGTCTATTTTAAGGGAAGGTTTTTTTGACTTAATATCAAACCTAACTCCAAGGAGTTCTGCATACAAAATAGATGGAGTGAGTACATCTCCTTTTCTTTAAGCAGTATAATTTCCCTTAATATGTGTGCAGATACATATCTCATTAATTTGGATGCACTTTTTTGTTATTTACTATGAAAATTAGTAATTACTTCTTATTTATATTTATTATGTCCAAAAAAAATCCTTTCCAGTTAATAGCATTCATCCTAAAATTATGAATGGTATGCAAGGTAATATTAACTGCATTAGTCATTAGAAATAGTTGGAGAAAAATTACATAGTAATTCTCCATTACTTTAAACTGAAAGTCATACCCTCTAAAATGAGCGACCTAAACATAATCACATTTTATGTCAAGCAAAATATGTTCAAATTAAATTTGAAAACGCCACGTTTTTAAGGAAAAAGAAAACATAGTACTTTTTTAGTGAATACTAAAATAAAAAATACCAACCTAATCTCAAATATTCATCATTTTCATCATAAACATGCATGAAATGTTGGTCAAAGCTGATGTCCTTTGGTAAAAGAGAACATTCTAAACTGAGTATATTTCTCCACAAGAGAGTGTAAAGAAAATGACTGCAGTGAAACAAAAGTACTCAGCTGCTTAAGAGGTTAAGCCAAGCTCTTTCTCTCACTGAAAACTCTGGTCTAGCACAGCCCAGAAGTAGGACTGGAAAACTGAAGCTCCTATTTCTAACCAAAAGTGTTTTGTACTGATATCAAAGCCACATCCCCATTTCCAAAAAATAGATTCTGCTGGGTGTTCAGCGTTAGACCAGGGAGATCTTGTAAAGAGAGTACAGAATATTTTAATTGAATACTAAGACTTTTTTCCACCTGATCTCTTCTGAAAATGTACTAAAAAGGAAAGTAGTGTCATCAAAGTTGATTGTATTGGGATAAAAATGTTAATGAATACTGTAATATGAGAAGCTAATAATGCTTCTTACTAACTCAAGCCTGAGATTTTACACCTTCTCTATATAAGTCTGTTACTATATTTGTCACTGACTTGTAAGATATCTAGTCTGAAAGGGAACTTAATCTTCAACTGAAGTTCTTGAAAATTACTATTAATAACAACACCTTTTTTTCCCCTAATGAGCCTACCCAAAATAGCTCAAACTACATCATGGACTTGAATATTCAAACATGATGAGATAAATGTTCCCAGAGTTAATTCTATTCACATAAAATATTAACTCCCTAATTTAAAAAGAAATTCCTGGATTATTTTTTGAAGAAAACACAGATTTTCAGTGTTATTCGTGACTTGAACATCTTGCATGAAAGCAAGAGTTTTTCTGCATGTTTGTTACTATATAAAATGAAAGACTGGAGGAAAAATTTTCAGACTCCTGACAAAGACTTGATCAGATTTTTAATATTAAACTGTGTCCAGCATTGTTTAACTTATCCATCAATGATTTGGATGAGGGGGCAGATGCCTCCTCAGCAAATGTGCTGATGGCACAAAGCTGGGAGGAGTGGCTGATACCCCACAGGGCTGTGCAGCCCTTCAGAGGCACCTCAACAGGTTGGGGAGACAGGCGGAGAGGAAGCACCTGAAATTCAACAGACACTTAATTTTTTGATAAAAAGGAGAATACAGAAGGGCAAAAGCAATTCTTCATGACTCCCTTAACAGAATATTGGACACAGAAGAAGCTGCAGTTACTGAAGACCCATTTTCAAAATAAGAACAACTCTTAAATTCAAAATTGATTTGTGTCTTTGGAGGTATGAGGAAGCCCCACACACACAAATCAACCAAAGCAATACTTAGTTCCAAGGAAAAAGTTCTATGAAAAGGAAGCAACTTTCTGAGAGCAAACAAAAAGGAACCACTGAAAAGGTAAAAACACTTATCCATGAGAGAAAAACTATTAAAAGATACCTTATTGTGAAGCTCATGGTAAGTGTATAAAAAACTTCAAGACTATATTCAAGGAAGGGGAAAAAAAGATGTTGCTTTTAAACTATGAATAAAACACACTATTAGAAGTAAAAAGCATTTAGCACAAAGCCGTAGTTATCACTTAATTAAAGAGGGGAAAGAATGCTAAGGATTTAAGGATATATTTAAAACAATAAGGCAGGGTTCTGAGGCTTATTATGCTGTCTACATATAAAAATGAGCACCAAACCAATTCTAGTTCTGGAACTTAAAGGAACCCACCAAAGAAACCATAGTGTCTATAGATCTCTGAGATGTAAACATGGGACTCCACTTTGTGCTGGCCGATGCCACAAAAGGAAAGGCCACAGTATGGGAGCCTTCTGTCAAGCAGAACATTTTCTAGACAGTATGTCTACAGGCACCTTCCTGTGATTTTATCCATTTCCATGTATTCCTTCCAGCTCTCTGCTATGACCAAAATAAAATATGGACCTGGTGTTGTGTACTGAAAACCACATAAGAGTTACCACCTTGATGATGTCACCTCAAGTCTCCCAAGAAGGGCAGGACACCAGTGAATCCACCAGGTACCTTCCTTTGTGGAGCATTTTCAAAGCCTACTAAATAGTGTTGACATAGCTCTTGAGATCAGGAGATCAGCCCAAAACCTCTCAGTTTGCAGTGGCTCCCCCAGGCTCCTCAGCAGGGTTAGTCCTTTACCCAGCTAACCCATCCCAGCACCTCTGGCCCTCCAGCAGCTGGTTTGTGCACTTAAAGATGAAATCACGTCAATAAACACAAGAGAAGTCAAGCTTACAAACCATATCATCTTCATTGCCTCTTCTTGAACATTTTCAGTCCTTATCATTTATTTACATTTTAATGCCCTAAAAAGATGAAATTTTTGAAAGAAAATGAGAATATTTGTAAAGTCTTTTTTGGTTTTGTTTTACTTCAGCTAAATTGTGGATCTGCCTACTCAAATGGACATATTTAGAAAATATAAATGTAGCAGATGCTTACAAATGCACCCTACTTCTACAGTCAACTCTTTACACATTTTTATTAGCTAGTAACACACAGAGCCTCCATAAAGTTTTTGAGGTAAAAAAGATTGGGTTTCTTTGAAAAGCAAACACAGCCATGTAAGAAGGAAGTGCATTTTCAAACAGAGCCTGTGTGTACATCATGATGGGCTCCACTGAGGAACGATTTTTATACCCAGTTCTCATGGACCTGTGATTACATGGTGATGAAATCTAATTTATTACATTATTCACTAGAGAGAAGTTCTGGTACTTTTGGCAGGTTTCTCAGCATGCAAACAAACAAATGACTGCCTACATTGCCCAGCACAGAATTTGCAGTTCTTTGTTTTTCCCATAAATAAAGCGCTTTATAGCTGCTCTGGGCCAGAGATTTAAATAAAATAAGAAAGAAGGCGGAAGTCAGCGGAACAAGGGAAGGAAGAGCCATAACTAGAGGAGCAAAATATTTGTGATCAATGAAGGCTTTTGGTAGCAGAGAGCTCACAGCAGTAATTATGTAGCATCAAATATAGCTCCAAAAACAGTAGCAATGTACTATCACTGTCAAAATGCACTCCAAAGACTTACGTGTAATACTACAGAGGCTTAGGCAGAGCACATGGAAGACAGGGAGATCTCAAGACACAGTACTGAGATTAGCATCTTCTCTTTAATTCTGTGTATGGGAGAGACAGAAAAACTGTTTTTTAGCAAACTATAGCTAAGTTATTAATTCAGTCCAGAAGGTTTATACAAGCTCCCTGCAAAACACAGCAACTCAGCCTATCTTTAAAATATATACTACAACCTTTGTTTTTAAGCAAATATTAGCATAATGATTCTAGATTTTTATTTTTAAAGAATTAAATAAAATAAAAAGACCGTAATTACAATGGCAGTTTTTTCTCCTGCCATAAAATAATGACATGAACAGGAGGAGAAATACAATGAGGATGCCTGGTTTGTTTGCCAAGTTGCACAAGTGATCATATTTTATAGAATAACATAAGAATGTCCATAAGAGAGGTCCAGAGCAAGGGTGAGGCAGAAGATTTCAAGTATAGCGGGATTTAAGAGATGGTGGTAATAAATAATATAAAAGGGAGTGCTAATTGTGAAGCTGGATATAAGAAAATTCTACAGGAATGTGTGAGAAAATTCTACAGGAAGCTAAATTTACTCAGCACTGTTGTTTGTGGAACAGTATGTTGCATATTACATTAAGTCCTTTCATTTTCCTCATGATTTTTCATGGAATATTGAACAAAGCTGAGGGTGTACCTACAAAGTCTGTCAACGTCTGAAAGGCCAGACCTGCTTACATGAATTCATGTAACTCCTGGCATCCAAAGGGGGACTGTTGACTTCCTGAGGGCTACTGGGAGCACCTGCTACTAGAAATCTCAGAGTGTTGCAGTCCACAACCTCAGGATCTCGTCCAGAGAAGCCGCAGGGTTCTGGGGACCAGCATGAAACACCAACGAGATGGGCTCCTGTTCATGAAACCATTTATTCAGCATGGGAACAAACTCAGATCCAGAACAGAGAGCCCCGAACAAAGGCAGAGCAGGGGCTTTTGAGGGACAGAAGTCTTGAGGGTCTCCACCCTTGAGGGTGGAGTTCAGGGTCAGGGACCACTAGAAACACAGCACGGGAGAAACCCCCCCAAGGGACTCAAACCCAACCAGAACTCCTGGGCCACCCATCACAAGGGGTTTGGGGTGGGACAATGTAACTCTTTGCTTTCCCTGAGGCACATCGCCACATCAGAGAAAGTTAAAACTTAGAGAAAATTTGTTACCTGAAGGAAATTCTGGGATTTTGGGATCTACTCAGATCGCTTAGCTTTACAAAGACAAGAATGTGATGTGCACATCTTTTTGAAACCACACACAAACAGTACTAAGTCTTCTTATGGAAAACATTTGATTCTAATAGCCTTTGCTGTCTAAGAAGAAGATGCAATCTCTTCTATTAATTTTGACAAGTTCAGCTTAATTGTTTTCATTATTCTGTCACTAGCATTGTTCCCTTTAAATAGGTACTTCAATTGGAAGTGGCATTAGCACATTAGTCAAAGTTTAGTTGTTTGAGCAGCATGGTGTATTGAAAAGAAAGATATACTAATTTCATTAAACTAGAAAGGCACATTTTCTTCTAAATAATCTGTGAGTATAGGACACATCTAGCATCTCAATTGGCAGGATTTTGATGGCTAAAAGTATGACTTGAAATTTCTCCTCATCATCGCATCTTCTTCATTGCTATCTTATCTCCCCCTCATTTGATCAGTAGATTTCTATGTATTTTGTATGAACCACTTCCTGGGTTGCACCTTCACTTTGTGCTTCACTGACTCTCATGACTTTTTTCTTACTGTAAATGGTTGACAGGGAGCAGGATATAACTTATTTAATAAAACCCCACAAGGTCTCTAGCAAAACAGCTACAGAAGTTTGCCATAAATACATCACACATGATTTGAAGTCAGAACAAAATGTGATAATGCCTTTAGATGTGTTAAATTAGTATTTAATTTAAATTTAACAAAGCTGTTGTATAGAATTTAATAGCATTCAACTATGAAAGAAGCACATCTGTGAGCTTGATGAAGATACATTTACTATAATTCAAACCCAGTTAATTTATTGTCATGTAAACATCTTCACTACTTTTTTTTTTCCTTTGTCAGTTAAAGCTGTTGTCCCTCCATATTTCCCATATCAATTTAGTCCAAATGCTTATGTGCAATGGGTTATTTGAGGCTTGCACAGTGGCTAATTATATATATCTACACCACCCAAGAGACCACAGGGGGTTGGTGTTCAAAACTGGCTGTACCTCAGAGAAAATGCAGCAGCCTCTTAGGAGACTGATCACAAAACTTGTTCCATCTGGTCAGTAGAAAACATTTTGTAAGCTTCAAACACTTTTTCTTTTTTAAAAAACACTGAAAATGCCAGTTTTTTTGAAAATCAATTTTTTTTTAAATTGTATTTTTAAATGCTTTTTAATTTGATAGTATTGCCTTTATTCTGAAAAATTTTTCCCCAAATTATCAGGGATCAATATATCTTAAATACTTTCCAATTAATTTAAAATGTTTTGATTTTGTTTTAAATATTACATCCTGATCTACTTTTTTAAAAAAAAATCCATTTCTGTTTTCATATCTACAACATTTTTAGGAACTACAGCACAATAATAAACATAGAGTGAAACTTATCATGATAAATAGGAAAAGTCTTTACAAAAGTTTGAGGAAAGAGTCAATACCAGGAAGAAATTATGCTTAAAACTTCTTTTGGGAAGTAATGGGGTATTTTTTTTGTCCTGTTGTACCACATTATAACATTAATTGATCATTAAAATGAGATAGAAGACATGGAATAATTTTTGAAAAGTAAAATTACCCATAAAATTCCTATTCCCTCAAAATGCAAAATTCAAGTTTCAACTTACTATGTGTGGCATTTACTGCTTTATTTCTCTGTTTATCAAGCTAGCAAGCAGTTTAAGGTTGAGACCCTTTCTGTGCAGTGGTCACAAATTTTCTAAAGCTGGTCCTTATGCTGCTTACACCCCAAGCATCAGACAGAAAGCCTGGGAGCAGATGGGATCATTTATTGGTTTCTGTTAGATGGAGACACCAGAACTGCTAAGAGAAAAACCTACTGCCAAACCCTGAACACGTGTATATGCAACAGCATTAAATGACAATAAAAGACATCTCTTCTAATTAAGCTTCATTAAGTACCTTTTTAGCAATCAGATAGTATTGAATTAACTGAGAGTAGCTGACCTATAAAATCTAATTCAGACCTAGCTAAAATCTATTTTTCCACAGGCTCTCTTTCTTTTTTTGTCACTTGTCACAAATGATCTATTGATAAAAACAGAGCTTGCCATAAATAGCACAGCCATTGGGATTTGCAGAGTGTGGCACTTAAATATCTCACCCACTTGAGACACATAAATTAATACCCAAACTTCTGTGATCAAACCTTACTGCATTCACTGCCACAAAGAAACACGACCACGGAGGTACTTGTGCCACACTTCATCCTACAAGTGGCTGAAACCCACAGGGCCACGCTCTCTCCCAGCCTTGGATTGATGCAGCACATCTGGTCTCGGGCACCCCCACGATGATTCTGTCATTCCCCTCCAGTAAATCAACCACACTGGCAAGAAGGGGAAAAGCCAAAGCTGTCAGATTCTGCCCAGACATCAGCTCCTCTCAGCCACAGAGAATTCTCAGCCAGATTATGACCACTCTATGTCATCTAAGTGATCGTATTAGAAAACCTGACCAAATATAATGAGGCAATTAAAGTCCTAGCTAAATCTGATTAAGGGCATGGGAAAATTCTCATGCATAAGGAGACTGCAAAAAAAAGACTTGTTTACCTGAAGGCAGTCCTGAATAGGGAGAAACTTAAATAAAGAATGAAAATGCCAGCAGAGCCAGAGCAGCAGGATCAGGAAATTTTTCCAACATTCACTCAGAAGAGTAACAATTGTGAAGTGAAACTCAAAGTGACATATATAAAATAAAATCACAGGGAGATATAACTATACAGGAAATAATGAGTACAAATAGTTCCTCCAGAAATTTTGCCAATTTTGCCTAGTTCTTTGTAGGATATCATTATTTTAAGGAGGAAAGAGTAAAATTTTTAATTTGAAGAGGCTATGTATAGCCTTTTTTTAATTTTTTACACCTTTCCAAATTTTAGAATTGTATCAATTAATATATTTATTGTGAGTCTCCCTCATCTGTCTTTGCTGCAGTCTAGGAAATCAGAATTCTAAGTACTAAATGGGAGCTGCTTCCTTGGGATCTTCATGCCTGAAAAGAAATTTTGACAATATTTACCCACTCTAGCTAGACATTATGTGGGTCACATAAATGAGTCCCATCTTTGAAATATTTGTCCTCTATATGTGCTTTTGAGATCAAGTTACGTGCTTGTGAAGGGGAATGTTATTATTCCTGATTTACAAGTGCAGAGCTGAAGTGTAGGATAGACAGAGTTGCAGGTATAAGGACAATTGACTCCCCAGGAGAGACTAATTTCATAGAATCATAGAATGGTTTGGGTTAGAAGGGACTTAACGATCACCCAGCTCCAGCCTCTCTACTGTGATTTAATATGGCACTTCACTCAGTGACAGAAACGCTGGATTTACTGGATACTAACCAGATCTCCTTTTCTAAAGAAGAGCTTTATCTTCTCTTCAGCTGAATAACACAGGCTCCTCAGAGCAGATTGATCCAGAACTACTCTACAAGCATCTTCTGTGGACGATACTACTTCTTTATGATCTTGCCACAGTAAGACAAGCCAATTTCTGGTGACAGGTGAATGTCCATATTCCCCATGAAAAGAATATGCAAGGAAATTAAATAACCCTGAATAACTACAGAAAAGGAAACATAACCTAATCTAGAGAGATAAGTAGGTAGCTACAGAATAAGAGAAAATAGTAAAATAAGCTATTTGCATTTCAAAGCGTTATCCTTAGCAATTAAAACATCTCTGTCAAGAACACAACCTTAGGAAATGCCTAGCAATTGTTTCCAGACACTCAACACAGTCACTGTTAATGTTTATACTTTAATTGGCTTCTATAAACCTCTTTACCAGCTCATAACTCCATAATTCTGCTACATTTCATCAATTAAATGTAACAGCACTAATACAAACTTCAGTCAGTTCTTTAATTTGTTACAATCATTTTTCTGTAAATCCAGTCTGGTGATTGAGAATTTGCCACCTTCTACTGCACTTTGGCTTTGAATTCACCCAGCGTCTTCATAAAGTCTCCTTTGTAAATGCTGCCAGCTGGAATTGCCACCTCATGGCCTTTTTACCATTAGTTCTATGCTATTATATGGGGGAAAAGAATTTAATGGCAGCTCTGTCATTGACTTCAGTAGTATTGGAATAAAGCTACTTACAAGGTAAGTGAAAAAAGAATTAGTTCACATTTGATGCCATGAAAAGCCCCATCTTGACGAGATAAATTGGAATAGCTTTATACATAAATGTCTTCTTTACTTGGATAATAACCTTTCAGAGGATATTAAAATTTTATTGCACTTTTAAAAACAACTTCTACTGAGATTCATTCCAGCTGATACTTACTGTTTGATACTGCTTAGTACTACCAGAAAATAATAACAACATTTTTCAGTTTATTTATTCACTTGGAATTCTGTACGGTTTTTCTTTTTAAAATTAGCTTCTGTAATGTGAATAAAGAGAAAGAAATCTGTATGAAATACCCCTGATCTCAGCAGCATTATCACTGCTGTTGCATTTCTATGCTATATTTTCTATAGTATTATCCAAGGCAGTGGGTGCTGAATGCTCTTCAATTACGTGCAATGGAGAAGTTTTGGCCCCAAATTCCTTACAGTCTCATGCCTCTGACCAAAACTTCCAATAAAAAAATAAATAATAAAAAAAAATGTGCAGAGCAGGAATGCACATAATCTCCTGTTAAACACCTACAAAAGCGTTCCACTCAGGGGATCATAGAATGGCCTGGAGTGGAAAGGATCTTAAAAATCATCTTGTCCCAACACCATGCCATGGGCAGGGACATCTTCCACTATCCCAGGTTGCTGCAGGCCCCATCCAGCCTGGCCCTGGGCACTTCCAGGGATCCAGGGAATCAGGGATCCAGGGCACAGCTCCTCTGGACACCCTGTGCCAGAACCTCCCCACCCTCACAGGGGAAGAATTCCTTCATAATATCTGACCTAAACCTATTCTCTTTCAGTCTGAAGCCATTCCCCCTTGTCCTGTCACTACTTGTCCTTACAACTGGTCTCTCTCCATCTTTCTTGTAGGATCCCATCAAGGTACAGGAAGGTGCAACTAGGTGACCCCAAAGCCTTCCCTTTTCCAGGCTGAACAATCCCAATTTGTTTGGAATGAAGCCAAATAATCTTTTAATGCTTTTATATTGTTTCATAGATCAGCTCCATTTGCCTGTTACTCAGCCAGGAAGCACAGCCCAGGACCTGCCTGTGCCATGTGCACTGCAAATGACCAAGTCAACTTCACCAACTTCTGCTGAAGAAATAAGAGAAAATGAAACAAACTAATGAAATGGTGTGACTGTATAGAGAATAAAGAGTGAAGGATGGAATAACAAGGATGTGTGTCATCACAACAGTTTAACAGATATTCGATAGTACAGGAATGGCACTAGGTCAAGTTTCTAAATAATTTCTGTTATGTGTGACATGGGACTTATGGACAGTGTCCTCGTAAGAACCCAGATCAGTTTCTTCTGCTGAAGACACAGAAGTTAAGGATTAACAGGAAACAATGTTTAACAATGCCTCAGGAAAGGCATTGTTAAAAGATACCGAATATGCAGTCAAATGTCCAACTGTAAATGAATTATCAGTGTGAAGTTTTCTGAAAATTCCAGCAATCATTGTTAGCATATCACTGTCTGCAATCAGAGCTATGCAATCAAAGGAAAGCAATTCTCCCTATTTTCTTTCAAAAGCAGGAAGCAAGCTTGATCTTCCCAAAAAGCATCCTGATTTTAAATTCCAAATGTATAACTGATTGTCTTGTTTTGGTTTTTGAAGAGTTATAATTAATTTAGATTTTATGACTGCTTTTTCAGACTTTTATATACAATATTTTTTTTAAGAAAAAAATGAAGCTATTAAATATGTTCTTGATTCATTACGACTGTGCTTATAAATATTTCAATGATTAACAAGCCTTGAAGGAAGTTTCTTTAAATAGTTTGCTAAAACCCCAAAATTCCTGTAGCAATACAAAGCTCAGATTTTTTTGTCGGTGATATCTTGTAAAATATTCACCAGATTTTCAAAGATCTAACTATAGGAAGGAATTAATGTGTTTCAAGCATGTAAAAAATGGTAATTTCTCCCAATTAAATTTTGCATCGTTTTCCACCTATAAATATAAATATAAATAGAGATAAAATTATGGCCTTTTTTTTCCCCACATGAGGTACATTAGGTACCTTATTCCTCATTTTTTGCAGTGTGAAGATCACCAGGTTAGACTTGGAAGACTTCATAGACAGACAGAAAAAGGTGGACAGTGTTTGAAATATCTACCTAGATTTCCATGGCTGCTATTACAAGTTTAACCAGATTTCTTCAAACTGACCTTTGTATAACAGTCATTGGAGCCACCTATAAAACAACACTTTACTAAGAGCATTTTTGATCTATTTATATACACCCACCTAGCAGGGAAATTGCTCATTTAATTTCCCCACAGCTTTGGAACACCAGGTAGCACAGGACTTTGGAACTTCAGGGCACAGAGTCCAGCGCTCCCAGTCGGAAGTTAGGGAGCACAAAGCACATGTAGAAGCCTAATTGGGAAACTCAAGTTGTCCTTTGTATCAAAAAATCCCCACAGGACATGCTGTGATGACTCTGACTTCTCTTCTTTTCCACTCCTGATACTTGTGTCACACTGGAGCCTATGGCTGCAGAGCTTGCTGCCCCTTCTCCAGCAGCAGCAGACTCCAAGTGTGTGATCACACCATCAACCCTCCAACTCACACCATTGCAACAGATGGTGCACAGAAAAGCAGGGTGTATTTACTGAAAAAGTAAATAAAAATATATGACACTAAAATGCTGACATCAGTGGAAATGGTAATGAAAATCTATTAGCTTTAATGGTAATGAAAAACTATTATCTCTAACGGTGCAAAAAATTATGTTACCAGAATTCATTACATATCTGTAGAGGAAAAAAACCCACATGATTTTTACTATAGTGCCTATGTAGTGACCTCCAAAGGGAAAAAAAAAGGGAGGTAGAATGATTCTAGATGCATAAAACCACACATATATTTGGATAGCACACTTTTTCCTGATCCTCAGTCCCATACTCCTCCTGGGTACCAGGATTATACATAATACAAGGGACAATACTGCTATTGGCATCATGAGCCATGACCAGCAGCCTCTTAAAACTGTCTCACAGAGCACTCTTACCCACTATTTTCTCCTAAGGAAGTTTGCTCTTTCTTATTGGCGTTTATCCAAAATGGGACAGTTAAATCTATTTTAAATCTGCTGAATTCTAATTACTTTGATGTTCACTGTGTTGTGATGAGTCCTTTCTCAAGAGCGAAACTTTTCCAAAGGTTTGCAAGTCAGAGCAGGGTTTTCATTTGGTATGAGGCCAGCATGTAACAGGAAATAATCCTTTTTATGGATCTGTTTGTGTGTCTATAATGCAATCATTTTTGAGCATTGCATGTTTCCAGCTCTAACACCTCCAGAGTAGTTCTGAGTCCATATGAACACCATCTTTGCTGCTGGAGGACGAGTGCCCAGCACCAGCTCCTTTTGACATTTATATCAGGTTGTTATAATACTTGCTGTAAGTTGTCACTTGGCCCGCAGAGGCAACACCACATGTGCCTTTCGGTACTCTAAATAAATCAAACAAAAAAACCAGCAAAACAAAGACAATGACTTTCCTCAGTTCAGCCAACACACCACAAACAGTCCAGAGCAGAACCAATTCTTTTGTGCTCCTAGATACCTTCTGGACTCTCCTGGCATTTGCAGTACGAGGAGTTCTCACAATCCCTGACAGAGCAGCTGTGTAATGCCTCTCTAAAGTCCTGCACATGATCTGAGGCAAGAAGAATGAGCAATACACAGACTGCTACCTTGTTCCACCCCAAAGAGTTATACTAATTAAGCTCAGAATTACTTTGGAAAGTGGCAAAAGTGGAGTCTGTCTCTCTTCCTTACAGAGTAAAAACATAAATACAAAAGCTAGGTTTCATGCAAACTAGGAGACACTGCTGAATTTAAAGGAATTTTCATGTTCACCTTCTATCGACAGTAATTTGGGGACAACTGGGCTTCCTCACTGAACCAGAAACAGAAAGTATATACACCAACAACATAAAAAAAGGAAACAAAATCATAAAACTTCAGCTCTATAAAAAAAATACACTCTAAAAATACTTCAGGTATTTTCTAAAGAATAACAATTCAGTTACTTGACATCCTGATAATCAGCTCTTTCCTCATATACTTGTGGAGGTTTAACAGCAAAGTCAAGCTGTATGTCCTTCACTCTGTTATCCTTTAAAAAGATACTTTAATCACTCTTCATTTCACATTCGGAACACTACACACATAGGCACAAGGAGATTAGTAAAATCAAATCTCTTTGTCTTTTAATATATGCAGCAATGCAAATAATAATAGAGAAATGAGAGGAAAATACAAGGAATTGGAACAGCTGAGAAATGTATCTCAGACCAGGCAAAAAAATCCTCAAGGACTTATAAAAAACAAACCACTTCTACAAGCCAATTCACAGAATCAACTGCATAAAGGGAATTATTCAATCAAAACCCAGCAGTAGGTAGTGGAGCAACAATAAAAGATTTCCTCATCTTCTTCTTTGTTTACTGTCCACTGATATCTTCCCTCACATTTTAAAAGTAAAGAAAATGGAAGGACAGAAAGAGAATCAGCTTTCTGCTCAGCACTAATAGCAGAGGCAGAAGCAGATGCTACATCAGGGATCAACCTGTCACCTTTAACTTTGCCTCTCCTTCTGCAGCAGATGGGCAAGCAACACATAGAGCAGCCATAAAGTTTAATTCAAAGTAGTTTCAATTTTCCCAGGGGTTTTGAGTATATTTTGTATTTTGTTTTCCTGTGACCAAGCCATGCTCAGTCTCCCCTCTGATGTGTATCACAATGTGGAGGAAATGTTCTGTGTCTACACGAGCACCCGTGTGCCAGAATAATTATTCCAAACAGCAATTTCTGTTGTTTTCATATGACATATTTCTGTGGTGCATGATGTGAAATTTCACACTTTTCTTTATTTGAACCATTCTGAAAAATTAGCATCATTTCACTCCCAAATCTGTTGAATTCAAATAATTAGATGGATCACCGCTGCTGAGCTCCAGGCAGACATCAACTGTTAGAAGCAACACATCTCCCTTTCACCACTGTTTCAAAAACCACACAGCTTTAAGGTTTCATCAAATGCTAATATAGCACTAAAATTGAAAGCCCTGATTCTTACTGGCTTGATTAATAGATCTATCTAGCTGTAAAAATCTGTTAAATCAGGTTAACCCTAAAAATAGGTGCTTTAAGAACAAATTAGTTCTAGCTCAGACACATCAGTGAGCGATGCAATTTGCAAAACTGCTGAGCACAAAAGGCCCTTTTGACTTAACTATAAAGCTCAGACCTGCTTCAGCAGAAAGTGAAATAACCTGTTGTAAGGAGCTTATATGAGGAACCCCTCTCCATAAATTTGCTTATGTAATTTCTTTCTTGTAGCATCCACCATGCAGATGTGCTTTCTTGCTTTGTTCTTTGTTTGGAACATCTCAAAGTCTAACAAGTTAAAACCTAAATGACAGAGGTACTCTTCACCTTTCCTTTTCCTCACTTTTCACTGCCTTAACATTTTCTACTGCAGTACCAACCTTGCCATTTTCCCTACACTACCTCTGGCCAACAGGGAATGTCATCAGTTAGAGCAGTCAGTTTTCCCCTTCCCTACAGAAATCAAATGTGTCATCTCTGCAGTACGCTCTGTAAGCTAACAAAGCCACAGCATTCAGACCCCTATCACACTGGGCAGGTTCTGCTCCTAACACTGAATCTGTGACAGGGAGTTGGTTTATTGTTAATTACAATGTCTCCATATTTTTTGAGCTGCAGAAAATTAGTGTGGGTGTTAGGCAAAGTGGAAGCCTGATGTAGAATTGTATGATTCTAATATTTGAAGGGATTTGAAGGTATTTCAAGTTTCCCATAAAAGATACTGAGGATTTAGCAGTGATACAAATGAGCTTCCATTTTAGGTGGACATTTTTTAAACTATTGCTGTAAATACCTTCTGAGACTTGAGGATTTTTTGTTTGTTATAAACAACAGAATTCCACTTGTTAAAACCATCCTACAAGTTACTTGATATTTACCAATCATATCATGCTTCTTTTCTTAAATAATACCAATATACCCATTGACCCAGTGGAGAACAATAGACATCCACTTGGATGAAACTACTTATTTTATACTATTTCATATTCTAGATCTACTTTTTCCTCTTGTAAGTACTATTCAAATGATATGCTGGGTTTTCTTTTTTTGTCATTGCATTTTTAAAGGGTTTACCTTGTCACTCATTAGAACCTTTCTAGTGCAGCTCTGCCCAAGGGCTCTAACCTACATAGCATTCCTGCCATCGCTCAGGCGCAGAAATCTTGCCCTCACTTCATCAAAGACAGTCAAAACAGTTTGGCCCAAAGCTGCAGTTGGTGTAAAACTGCAGGGCACCTATATTTAAAAGAAGCCTTTAAAGCATTCCTTTCTCCCCAAAATGTGCATTGGTTGCAGCTGCAAACACAAACACCAACATGTTTGGAACTCTTTTGCTCTATACACCAGGTGCTAAAAGCACAGCATGAGCATGACTCAGCCGCCACCCTACTCCCCGAGGTGAATCATTGATTTTGAGGTTCCACTGCAAATCATGAACCTTCACACAATCCTTGTAGCTGACCTATATGACGTTGATATTTTATGAATTTCTGTTCCATAATGAAATTCACCTTAGAAGCAAAAATGCAGAATATAGTGTAGCACAAAGAAAAACCATGCTTTGAAGTCTAATCTTGCCTAAACCAAGATATTATTTTGTCAGTGAAGATTATAACATTTATGCACTTTTCACTTGTCATAACAGATTTACTGCATATTTTCTACTGCGTTTCCTGGGGAAAAGCATATTCTTGCCATTCTAATGTCACACTATAGTTTAATAGTTTAAATATAGTATAGCTCAAGATTTAAAGTTTTTTTCCTCTTAATATGGCAAAAGTAGCTGAGGAACAGATTTTGAAAAACTTCTCATTTCTGTAGTGAATTTTAGAGAGGAGGAACAGATTAATGAGTAGTTGAGGAGCCATGTAGGAGCCAAGTAGAAGCCAAGTTTTGAATCTGGCTTGCTAAATGGCCCTAAGAAACACTCAAGCTCTTACTATATAAGCTTCTTTTTACTTTTTCAGATTTAAGTGGACATGATAGCATCTTATGTATATCTGTATAGAGTTCTCAGATCCTAACACTCATTTTTGAGTGCCAGGAACTCTCCACATTACTACCAGAGATTAGAATCATTAACCTCACCAAAACTCAAGGTTCTTATTGAGTCATTTTGGATGAGAAGACAGGATTATGAAGGAGACAGTACAGCTTTAATACTTCAGTGGAATGTATATTAAACAGATGTGAAAATTAGTTCGACTAGGACTACTGAAAAAGAACTGAACTATTTCTCAGAATTGCTACTTAAAATTACTGGACTACTTATTTATGATGGAGCTGGATGGCAAGCAAATGAAGAAAACAATGCAAAAGGCATTTCAATGTCCAAGAACCAGAAGCTTGGATATGAAATACCAGCAATCAAGTTTTGAGTCACTATCTAATACTCCCAGGAGGTCAGAACAGAGAAAGAAAATCAAAGTGAAAGAGAGACACTTCTGTGTAAATGTCTGATACATCAAGGTACTTTTTAGTTTTAGAGCTTCACACAAACAGAGCCAATGTGATTTATCTCAAAATTCAAACTTTAAACACTTAATCATCAGTATAACAGTTACAAGCTTTTTAAAAATATCCTGGTTGTTCAGTCAGAGCATCACCCCAAATGAAATTATCCATATTTAAAACTTAAGACTTTAATTAAAATAGCATAGAAAACAGCCTTATTTTTCTTATTCTTAACAGTTTTCCAAGTGATTGTCTTAGTCTACTGGAAATGTGAGGTATTGTATTAAATGGGAGAAAAACACAAGGCTGTGCTGAACTGAGGGATTATGGCTACATATTTCTGTAGACTGATTGTATTGGCTCACAGCGATGCATTGTTCAAGCACCTAACATTCAGCAAAGGAAGAAAAAACATGAAAGGCAAACTCCTTTTGCAGAGGCAGCATTGTGGAGCAGAGCAGATTCTGAGGAAGTACCTCATGTGCATCTTTCTTACCATCATGCTCAATTCTCCATTGCAGCACTTTGCCTTTTACACAGATGGATATTTTATGGAATTTGTTAAGGACGTTGCAAGGCCACAGCAGAGCATGGACATGAATTTAATTTGGTTTGTGTTGGTGGTGCCAAATGTTTGAGCAAAAACTTTCTTCTTTTACTTTCCAGATTATGTTTCTTTGTGCTCATTTAGAATAAATAATTTCTATTCTTTACATACCTCATCTGGTATGCAGCTCTGAACCAATGTCTGACTCTAGATTTGCTACACTAAGCCCTTTCTGGGTTGGAAATGCTTCCAATACAAGCTCCTAGAAATTTCTACCAGCCTCAGGCTTTATTCACACGTAATAGTCAGTCTGATGTTAGGAATATTTATGCCACTATTTATATCACATGTGAAAAAAATAGAAATAGGAATGTGAAGTACAAGAGATCTGATTTTTTTTTGACCCCTTTAATCAAGTAAAACTTGGTGTCAGCTCATCTTAAAAGTTCACCTAAAATTCAAACCAGTCGGGGATAGCATTTTCAGGATACATAAGAACGGAAAGTTCTGTTCTGCTAAAATGTTACAAGATCAGTAAAGTTTTTACTGAGCTAGAATCTGATGGAGAAATTTCTTAATGCAATCAAATCAACTGATTGTGCAATTCTAACGCAGTCCAATACCTGAACAGCTTGCATACTACACTGGAATTATTAGCAGTTCATGTAAAAAAGGCTAAGACACACATTCAAAGTATGAAAATCTCAAACAAACATGAATTTCTTTTAAAGCCAGAAAAAGCTGAGCTCACATGTGACTACAGCTACAATCAGCTTTCCCACCTCCAATGGACTGCGACATGTTTTGCCTTCTGTAATGCAGCCACCCACATCTATTCAGCCACTACAAAGCCACCCACATGTGTTCAGCAGTATTGTTTGTCCTGTGCTTTAAGTCACAGATGAGTCATTGCAAAGCATCTCTTCTAGGAAGTCAGTGGCTCTCCTGGTCAAGGAAATCAACCAGCAGAAGTCATAGCAAGAACCACTGCAGACCCTGTTACAGCCAGTTCATGCTTTTCAATATTGGCAACAACTGCAGGGAAAAAAGGCAGATAATACCAGCTGGATTTCACACTCCTTTTCATCAGGACAGCCATGAAAAGATACTCTTCTCTTCCTCTAAATGCCATTTTAATGCTGCTACAGTTCACTGCCACAAACTTTGATAAGAGTATATAATTTTCCTAAATGCTTATTAACCGACATGGAAATCCAGACAATTTTAGGAGAACAAAAGTAAGAAATCAAGCATTTAACATCTGCCACTATCCAAAAGAGTCACACTATTCTGGCATGGTCTATGTTTCACACCTTTCATGTATAATTGTTTGATTTAGTGACACAAACTTTATAATCTTGCAGCTCAAAGGGAATTTGCATTAATAATACTACAAAGACAGATAAACCTCTGCTAGCTCATGCCTCAACAGACATGCCTTATTTAAAATATTCTGACATTGGAGTGCCAGTTTCCTGTCTTGGGGAATGTCATCAGTCAGGTCCTTTCTACTTCTAAATTACCTCAGTTTCTTCCACTAGTATCACTGCTTTAAAACAAGGCAACAAATCCTTATTACTTTAAAATTCTAAAGAATCATTTGTATTATCACCAAGTTTGCTGTCTTAAAAATTACTTTAAAATTTTCAGTTTTCATTATAAAAAAATCCTGAAGGTGTGAGCGCACAGGCAAGGCCATATTTACTCTGTGAAGGATGGAAACCTCCAGTCTGTGAATCCTCCCCAGGCCATACGGATAAGGTAGATGCTAAGCTGTCAAAGTCTAGGATCCCTAAAATTATACTTCAGCACAACTGTAAGCACCTAGAAGGTTTTACAGGTGTGTACACCCTCTAAGATACAACTTAGATGAACAGAAAGGGGCTTGTGCCCATCATCACATCTATGTGACCAACATGTGGTCTAGAGTTGGCAGGTTCCCTCCCCCATGTGAATTCGCGTGTTCCCGTGACCTCCATTTCACACTACTGCTGTAAAAGGTACTCTCCAATTTCAAAAACACAAGTTTCATCCAGATTGGTTTCTCGTCTGTCGTAAGTGTTTGATGTAACTGTGTCCTCTTCCTTTATATTTGCAGATTGAAACTTGTTTGGTTCAATTTTCATTGCATGAAATATAAATGCAGTCGCAAATGAGCAATCTAAGCTCAACAGAGTAAGAACTAATCTAAGGTCAATAAAGAACAGGCAGTGAAACAATATTTTTCAAGACTGTATGAAGTAACTGAAATGGAGCAGCTCACATAACCAGCATATTTAGCTTATTCCAGTGTCTCTTCTTAATGAGCCCTTTAGAAAATAGACAAATGCACCACATAAAGCTCATAGTCAGCAGATGTAGGTCTCAAAAAGAGGATTCTCTACAGATCCTTCATGGTTGCACTGGGAAAAGCATTGTCAAATTTCACTGCTTTTTAGGCTGTATAAATTCTTCCAAAAACACAGAGAAAATGTCACCTCGTGTTAAATATTGATGCCTGCTCACATACAGTAAATCATCTTCCAAAGTAGCATTAGGGTAGATGTATATTAAAAACTGTCACTGCAAAACTTCATTCCTTTATAGAGACAACATAAACAATGCTGAATATACTGCAGAGCAGAGAAGGAAGGACTCTTCCTCTGTGGAATCTTTTCTCACCATATAAAATACCTGGTAATAAAAAGGGCACATTTTCTTTCCCATCAGCTTTTGGGGTTTTTTTTTGTTTTTTTTTTGTTTGTTTTTTTTTTGTTTGTTTGTTTGTTTTGTTTTTTTTCTTTTGCTGTTTTTCCTACTTTTAAGTCTCCTTAGGCATCAGTAGAAAAAATATTACCCATAAGGATCTGACGTGGCCATAGTAATTGCAAAGCAATGCCAGCTGCAAGATCTAGGTCTGGGGGCCAGGCTGTTCCTCACTTTTCGAACCATTTAACTCCACCAAGCAAGCACACCAAATGTGCAAGCAAGCACACCAAATGCACTGCAATATGTTAATCTAGCCACTGCCCTGATTTAATTGGCCCAGAAAATTGCTTGAGGTGTTTGGGACTGCAATTAAGGTTAGAAAAGTCTGGAAACACAGTCTTTGGTGGTGAAGGAATTTTTTTTTATTATTATTTTTAAGAAACTAAACCCTCTTTTAGCTAAAACTCATGGGATTAATTAGAGATTAATTAGAGTTACTTGCTGCTACTTAGTTGAATTATAGCTTAGCAGACATATTTTAAGTGGCAGGTATAAAATTTAGCCTTTTCTATCTCTCCTTTTTGTTTCTGCCTCCAACAACCAGAACTTCCTCAATCAGCAAATTAATTCAGTTCAAATCAGAATAATTGTCCATCTCTGCCCTTATCTTCACAACTTGAGGATACCTGCTATAATTTGACCTAATCAAATGAAATTAATTTTAAGAGAACAATGACCCCTGCCTGCCACTGTTACCGTGCTGTGACCTGTGACCCTGTGGTTGGAAATAACAGTTACTGTGCACTGGAAATATCCAGCTACATGTACAGAGATAAAAGTAGGGAGGTTTCTGCACCAGAACAAAGGCAAATTACCTAGTTTGCTCCACAAATCAGAGACAAAATCTTATATGAAAAGCACAAATAACAGTAACTCATGTAGCAGCTATGGGTAAGATATGGTCCCATATAGACCCCCAAACAGAAAACAGATTTTTTTCAGAAGTGCTCAGACTGTAACAGAGCTCAGCACGAGCCATGGCTAAAAAACACAAAGCTTGCCTGCAGGCATCTAATGTTCCCTTTGCAAGACACCCATGCATCATGGAACAGGAGGTCAAACACACTCCTTCAAAAAATTCAGTAAAAATACACACTGAGGTTTACATGTAACAGTTTATCTAAATTAGCAAATGCTCAACAACACTGACTTTAATTTGACCTATCCACTTCTGAGTTTACTATTATTCTAGACAACAGGAGCAGGCACAATTTCAATACTTACATGATTCATTTTCATTAAGTTGAAATAGCATCATGTTGTTATTGTCTGGTTATTTGGGTTTAGTGGGGCCAGCAGAATGTTCTTCTGTTGGGTTTGGTAGTTATTTTTGGGAGAGGTTGTTTTGTTTTAAACAGACTGTTCTCCAATCCTGTTGTCACAGCAACAGTGGACATACTAGCTGACACAATTTTTTCCTCCAAACCTTCAGTGCTATTCAGATTGCAGATTGAATTTAATAAGCCAATTTAACAGCCTCCCTGAATCTAATTGCAAGTTTGCCTAATAGTATGACATTATCCTTTTCAATACATTCTGAAAGAGTCCAATAAATTCTTTTTGTATAGACTAGTGTAGTGAGTTTTCGTTCCTTAAATATATGTTATGAGCTTTCTCCCCTTCGTATCAGATAGATAAGCACTCACCATTGTAAATTTGGAATTTTTCTTGCCATTTGAAAAAAAATGTTAAGGATAGAAACATTTAGAGATATGTGTTTTACAGAGGCAAGGATAAATTTCCAATATTATACAGTAAGGACATATACATTTGAGGTTTCTCTTAAGGGAAAAAATCCACTCCGTTTATCAGATTTCCCCCTGATTTTATAGATCCTACTTGTAAGCAGTGAATGTATTCTAAGTATGAACATATTCACCTTGAAAAAATAAAACACTGCAGTGCCCTGCCTTGAACAGAGCAGTTTTAAAATGGCAAGACCATGTTATTAAACCAATATACTCTGAATAACACATCTCTCTTAAAAGACCTCTAAAATGCCTTGGTAACAGCACCATGGCACTCTCAAATGTAACCACACCACCGAGGTGCAGCACTATGTAGATGATACAGATGAATCATTCAACCCATTCTCCATAACCCCACCAGATCAGGGAGCAGCAGTCAAGCAATGAGGATATTCACAGAATCACAGAATCACAAGGTTGGAAGAGACTTTCAAGATCATCGAGTCCAACCTATGCCCTAACACCTCAACTAAACCATGGCACTGAGTGCCCCATCCAGTCTTTTTTTAAACACATCCAGTGATGGTGTCTCCACCACCTCCCCAGGCAAACCATTCCAATATTTTATCACTCTTTTCATGAAGAACTTTTTCCTGACATCCAACCTAAATTTCCTTTGGCCCTGCTTAAGGCGGTGTGTTTAGTAACATAGAGCCATGACACTGAGCGTGTGCAGTTTTGTTTCACTGAACTTACTAGTATTGAAATTTATCTGAAAGATGCCTTTGTAATTTTGTAGGAAAAAATATCTTATATAGACTTTTCCAACCACAGCAGGAGTGGGCTTTGGGTTGTCTAAGCAGAGCCTGCAATGAAAAAGTGCTGTCCTGAACAAAAGGAATAATGGTCTTGAACAGACGCAGCCAAAAGTTCTGAGTTTTCTGTCTTTTCAAGGAAAAATTATTATGCCGTCAGAATTTGACAACAAATAGCATCAGGTCACTCAGGACTGGAAGTGGTGCTTTGTGCTAGCATTTTTCAGAAGGAAAAATTGCCTTTTAACACAAACACACAACACCCCTTCCAAGTCACGAAGAACATTGTATTCCTGTAGTATTAGAAGATTTTATAAGAGAGATGAGTGAAGATGAGTAAAGTCATTCTGAGGGTATCTACTGTGCAGTCAAAACAAATCACAGAGAGCTTTGAACAGAAATTAAGGTTTCTTAAAATCTTACCACTAAGACACTAAGAGCTCTCAGACATACTAGAACAAAAAAAAAAAAAAAAAAAAAAAAAAAATAAAAAAATTACCTGTAAATTTAACCTGCTTTTGGCCAGATTTATGTAGTCTGTGGTAAATCTGGTGCTGCTGGGGTGAGATTTAGAATGCATAAGCTTGTTGTATCACACAAGAGTCCCAGGTTTGATTCTGGATACTGTTTCCTGGTCTTCCCTGCTTTCCTGTGTTGAATTATTTGAGTTCAGAGCTCTTGAAAAGCAGATTAAGTTTACAAAATAGTATATGAATCTCTGTTATTGCAGAGAATTAATTCAAATCAATATGACTATGATGGATCTTAATGATGTTTCACAATGTGTGCATGTGTACGCTTAGGACTTAATTTAATTTAATAAATGTATATAATTTAATTTTCGAATGAGACTTGATTCCCCATACTAGTCGTTTTCATATCTGTTTTTCCTGTCAGACTCCACTACGAAGGCTCTTCAGCTTTGTGTGCTATTACGTCCTCAGTTCCCCAATTAAATAAACACTAATCAGCTTATTTAATAAATTAGATTATAGTGTCTCTACTGCTTAAGTTTATAACAGAGAAAGACAGACATTTAAGATGTACAATGTGTTGTGCTAAAGTAAGCAATGGACTATATATTTTCTGGAGATAGATGCCTGACTAACCACTGCAAGTTTCCATGTGTTTTTTGGGGAAAAACATTGAGGATCAGTTCATCACATCATTCACATTTAAATCTAGGAAACAGAAAGGACAGATTAAAAAAAACCAAAACCATTCAACTCATCTTCCATATTTAAATAAATACCCCTTTACATACAGCCTGTTAGGAAATATCTGGAATCAGTCTTTACAGAATAAACTGACAACCTTCATCGAGAACTGAAGCAACCAGAAGCTGACTTCCAAATACGTATCTTTTTAAATATGCATCTCTGTTCAGGTTTTTCCCAACTAATCCATTCATTTTGATAAAAAATATCTGTAAAGGTAGGATTACACAGTATTAGTGGTGACACTGTAGCTGACTCTCTGTCAGTAGAATGTGGTGGTTTGTCTCTTTTGGGTTTTCTAGCCTGGTATAGGATTTTTGCTTTTTACCGCACTTGGGCTGCATTCCATCTTGTCTCACACAACAGCCCCAGACCAGTCCTGGTCAGAGCAGTTTGGGGTGGAAAGGCTGAATTCCACTGAAAGACAGAAGCAACAGGACTGACTCAAACTGCAAGTTGCACCAACCACAAAAACTGCAGCTTTCTACCCTGTTTTCCTAAATCCTCAACACATCACTGATTTCTCAGTAACTGGAGTAATTTTCAAAAGCAAGTGAAAAATTCACTTTATGCTAAGAATTACTATCTGGTCTATGCAAAACAGTGGAAAATCAACATTTGGCATTTAAAGGAATCTCTGGGGCTTAGCTTTTTTTTTCTTTGTTTGAATGACCAAATCAATGGTTAAATACAGAAGATCATATAATTTTAATAGTTGTGGCCTTGATATGATTTTTTTAAAGTAATGTAGCCTTTTCCTTCAAAAGTCATGTTGGCAAAGATGAATGTTTCAAACTCTGTTTTGAAACAGATCTACAGTTAAGATCCAAGGAAATCACTGAACATAAATCAAGGCAGACTTGGATGCACAGAGTGTATTTTGAAAAGGACTCCAGAGTAAACATAAGGTGATGCTGCTAACAGTGGGCCTGATCAAGCCTGACAAACTGTTTCTTCTCAAAGGCACAAGAGTGAACAGCAAGGTTTTGGGCAGTGTTTCTGTCAGGATCCCACAGACCTTTCACATGTCCCCACAGAAGTAATGAAGAGCCTTACTGAAGAAGAGTTTTGGAATTAATAGATAAGGAAATAATGATTGATTTATTTATTCTTAATCTAGGAATATAACATTACACAAAAATTCTCAGACCTAAGCAGAAGCAGTACTTACTTTACAGTAAGGCATGAGGCAAAATTTTTAAATTTAAAATTTTATACTTTTTTCAAAATCTTAAGTCATTTAATCTGGAATAGCAAGACTCAATTTTTAAGAGATAAAAGAGATACAAGCACAAAAAATAAATCAATTGTTCTCCTACTCAGTTAAAACATTTCCTGCCTCACCAGACTTTTTTTTATTTTTTCTAGGATTTTTTCAGAAGAAAAGCCCCAAACAAGCAGCTAATATTTTTATTTGAACTGGTCAAAATTTATTTTGTCTTTATTTTTGGTTCTGTTTCTGAAAAGAAATTCAGTTTTTCCAACACCTTTAGCCAATTTATGTCTCATTGTTAAGATGTGTTTAAAGATTTATTTTCATAAAAATTCTTCGAAAAGCAACTTTTTAGCAATGAAGCTGTAGGAGATCAAAAATCTTTGAGGTTTCCTGTAGGTCCTTTGCACAGTACTGGTCAATCAGAGAGGTCAATCTCTCCCATTTGAGGTATCTAATATTAGATCTTTAAATCTATATTTAGAGACCAAAATCTTTGGCCTGATTTTTAACAAGTTGAGCATTTCTTGCCTAACTGCAGAAACTGAAGTTCAAACAATTTGTCTTACTCTCTTCTCTCTCAATGTCATGAAAATGAGAAATAAATGTAAATGTAAAATGGGAAATAGAAGACTTCTGAGCTTCCCAAATGCACTGTGAGGATAAAATGTCAAGTCTGATGAATCCAACTATGATGTACATTGTGAAAAGTTTATCAATAATATATAAGGAAAGGATTAGAGGCAATGTCACAGTAACAAAGTAGATTAAAATAGTTCTAACTGCTTTGAAAAACACCTTTCCTTCTCTAGCTGTACTATCAGCTCATAACCAACCAACCACCATCTCTCATACATATATCATTATTCTCAGCAAGTAACAAGAATAGACAAAACATTTCTGCCTTTCATAATATTTCTTGCATTAATTGAGACTAAAACTCTAAGAGAAATGTCACTGCTCTGTGACATTGGCTTCACAAATGATAATGTGACTAAAGCTACAGTTCCTCAGGATCACCATTAAAATCTCTTTCTCCATCACATCCATGCATGCTTGTTCTAAAAGATGTCCTTATGATAGCTAATATTTTATCTCAGAAACAGAGAATCCATAGGAACAGCCACTTTTCTGTAGCATCACCACTGGAGTTTGGCCTGGGGAATACTCATCAGAGCCTGCTGGCTCTGATGTGAACCCTGTTTGGTTTCCAGTACCTGAGCTATAACCAACCCAGCAAAAGAGAGCAGTTAAAAGATACCAGGATACTCAAGATGACACGTGGGTGTCAAGGCTACTGATTATTAAACAAAGTGATGAATTGTCAGGTAGGATAAAACCACAGACTTATGGCTGCCCTAAAGGTAATAAATTTCCTTCTCTCCTTCGCACCCTTGCTCTAAGCTGCTGCAAAAGGTGTGAAATAATGGTTTTGATGACTTATCTTCCCCCAGATGTGTTGATCTCCCTTAGGTTTTTTTAAACAGCGTGAAGGCAGATTTTAATCTTCCTGTGCCCACTGTGGCAGCTGTATAAACACTTCATTAACATAAGAATGGTGATAAATATGTGCTATTAAAATAGGGGAGGAGGGGCTGTGTTTTTCTGTATTTTTTATATCTCACTGCATTTTATGCTATGAGTAGGTGCTAAATCGGGAATGAATAAATGCATTTCAAACCCACACTTGGCATCCAATGTATGCTTGCTCTCTTACAGATGAACCAGATTTTTAGACTGACAATTTTTGCATCTATTCAGTGCCAAGGCAAGTATGTTGTTTAATAAGAGTTTGAGAAAATATAGCAAGAAAAGGGTTTTTTTTCCTCTGAAAAAATAAAAAATCCATGTTCTTAAAATGCTTTTTATTGCAGTTTTCATTTGCGTAGAACTCAGACTATGGCATGTAGTGTCTGTTAACTCTGCTGCTAGTATGGTAACATGGTGAATTTTCTTTCAGGAAGATTATGAGTTACTTTTTTCTTTGAGGCCTTTAACAACTTTAAGTTCAACTGCCTTTCTTGGCTTTCTCTTAATACTTCACTGGAAATGTCATTACTGAGAATTTACTGAGTCACTCTCAGTAAATAGTGAGTGCAGGATTATTTTTTATGAAGAGGAGAAGTGAGACAGTTGATCTTCTGCATATTTAAGAATTTATTTGATGTCAAATTAAGAATTTGCAAAAAATGTACTTTGCCCAGCCTAGAAATCATCCCAAGATAAGGTCTACTCTGTCTGCTGCTCATTAGGGATACAGACACTCTCCCTACTCTTCTAACGTACTAAATTATAAAACTGAACTGGAAAACTGGCATCTCATCACTTTCCTTGGTTTCTTCCTTTTTAGGTACACACATGAGCACATAAAGCATTTTGTGTAGGCATATATATATATATATATATGTGTGTGTGTGTGTGTGTGTATTTATATAAATAGAAACATACATATATATATATATGTATGTATAAATAAATGCTTCTATCTTGCACCAGCTGTCACCTCTGAAGCATATGCCTGGCCAAAAAAGCAGACAAATGCTTTTTGAAGCAGATACATCTTCTATTACCATAGTGTATTGGCAGGAGGTGGTAGTAAGGATTAAGAAATTGGTTCTATTCTTGCTAGGAGCCAGCTGGCTGGGAGGATACTTTGGGGCATCATGGATGTGATATGTTGGTAGTTCCTGAATTGAAGAGAAAGAATCAATTTGTATGTGGATATCTGAAATATCTGTCTGTTCCATGCTCATCACAGAGCTACCTCACCTTCCTCTCTGCAAGGATGCTGCAAATCATGCCTAATGGCTCCAAGCCAAAAGCTGACAGGCTTCTCTTTACCTCTCTAACATGTGTACTGTACATCCAGGCTTTTTGCAGCTTCCTCAAAATTAAGAATTAAAGATTAAAATTTTTCTCACAGATGTCAGCACACAACTTTCATTGCCCTGATTTTAATCTTATTCTGGTTTAACTTCTGCGTAACCTCTTTGCAAATAGCAACGTGTCACGGACTGAGGAAATTAAAACTTGGACAGAGCCTTTTAGCCAAGCATCAATAACTTCATTAAATTATGTTGCCAGTAATAATGTAGAGAAATTAGGAGGAACAACACACAGTTCCTGATAGGAACTCATCCTCATTTCCACTCTACACAGGAACTGGGTTCTGGATTTTCAGTAGGTGATAAACATAAAGAGCCCCTAATGTGTGCTAATGTTCCACCCTCTATCCCCTGCAGACTAGATGCTGCTCTAGCACACAGGTTTGTTCAAGACCATGCTTTGGTCTTTAGTCTGAGCCTTCCACTAACTGAAGTGGAAGTTTCCTGCCCAGTAATGAAGTGACACAAGATGGAGTTATTTGTCTCTGGTGACTGCATGGCATGGACTTGGTCAAGTCTGGAACTTAGCACTGCACATCCCTGTTCCTACTGTCTTTAAGAGTATAGGCCTTCAGTTGCTACACAGCTGGATGCATCTGACAAAGCCTGCACACATTGCTAAGCCAGATCACTGCAATCAGATTTTCTAGTTCTGTGCTCCAGCTGCCTCCCAGCCTGGAGCTGTCCTAGTGCATGCTCCACCCCCTGCACAAAGCACCAGAGATATGGAGTATCTTCCACACAATTGATAACTTACATCTCATCCATGTCTAATGCCACCAATAACCCAAGGATGAAGGAGTGAAATTTTTGAAAGAAGCAGAGAGACAAACTAGAGAGTGATCAGCCTTTCTCTCCAGTGTGGAAGCACATCCCTCCTAATCAATCCTGCTATTAGTTAAAGGTAATGACTGGCAACTGTGGGCACTGGGCACATGTGAAAAATTTGCTTCTCCAAAACCTTAAAAAATGCCTGTTCACATCACAACAAAAACCTAAAGTCCAGGGTAATCACAGGAGCATGACTTTGCCCAAAAGCATAGGGGAATATTCCAGATAGTACAACACATCACAGGACATTCACCTGGCGGGTGAGGGCCACTGCAAGGACTTTGGTCAAGGTGAAAGTTGCATTAGTGACTGCCACAGTGCTTCTGCAGGCAAGCAGTAAAATGAACAAGTGGCAAAACTTGGCATCAAACACCCCTGCGAGGGAGTTCCTGCTCACCACACTCTGGCAGCCCTGAAGTTCCTGTGTGCTGACTCCAAATTCACAGCACTGTAATTGAAAGCAACTTCAGGTACTGTCACAACTGATCCCTGTCGACAGTGATCAAAATTACTGCATGAACCATTCTGTCTTGAACTGAACAGACAGTACCTATAACCGAGAACCAAACCAATTTCCAGTGTACAACAGAGTGGGCAAAATGGGAAGCACAGGCATAATGACTGCAAGTGAGTGGGTTACACATTTTTATTCATTTGCCACAGCTTTCAAATGTCATAACAAAATAGAAGACATTGACATTTCCCCAAGAGCACATGGAAAGTTCTTAGTCTCCAATTACTGCAGAGTTAAGCTAAAAATCGTGAGTACTCTGACGTTTTTTGCCTTTTAGATTAACTTTCAACTGCTCCTGAAAACAGACAGGCATCAATTTTCAGAATTTACTGTGCTTTATTTACTTTATTTTTGGTTAGTTCACAGAAAACGTACATAGGCACAAGCTCTGAGAGTTACCATGGCCTCTTTGCTGCAAGTAGAAAAAATGTTCTTCCATCCAGTTAAAATTGATACAATGTTCTTTTCTACTGAGAAAAATTGCTGTTAGCTTGAAAACAAATCGCACTTTAAAATACCCTGCACAGTGAGCAGTGCTCTGTAGAGACAGAACACGCTCAAGAAATCAGAATCCTGTAGAGATCAAACAAATTATCCAGCTGCATGTACCTTTCACAGAAACTGATAGGATGAAAGAGAACTATGCATTTCCTCAGGTCTGCACTGACAAGAAAGCAATTTCCTTCCTTCCTTCCTTCCTTCCTTCCTTCCTTCCTGCCTTCCTTCCTTCCTTCCTTCCCGCCTTCCCGCCTTCCCTCCTGCCTTCCTGCCTTCCCTCCCTCCCTCCCTCCCCTCAGAGTATATTTTATTTAAAAACTGGAAAGACATGATCCCATGCTCCAGATGTCATTTCCAATCAGATTTGGATAGGAAAATATTACTCAAAATTTTTCAGCTCAGAAACTACCTCCTACAAGACATTACATAAACTGAAGGCCACAGACTGAGATTTTAATTAATCTCCACAAGAAGATGGAACCCAAGTGGAAACATATTATTTTGTCAACAACCTCACTGAAACTGTAATTCTAATATTGGCTCATCTTGAAAGCAACAGGCAGTTATTAGCACATCACAGTGCATCCTTATTGCACTCCTATACTCATTCAAGTGAATGAAAAGTAGAGCTCAAACTGTATCTCAACTGAGGATTTCCATGGGGTAAAGAAGGAAGAAAGAGATTCCATAGGACAAACTCATGGGAAGGTTTTTCAAGGTTTGTCTTTGGTGACAAGGACGGGGGAGTTGTTAATGTTTTAATTAATGCTTCTATTTAACAGCTCCTTAATAGCACAGTATGGGGGGTGGGGGGAATCACCCTAGTTATTAAGGACCATAAACTAGAAACTTTCTTGTGCTCCACTGAAGTGCTGGTTCAGAATGAATTCCCACCTTCACAACAGCAGAGTTGTTGCCTAAAAGGAAGTTTGACTAGTTTGGTAGCTGTTGACAGACACAGATGGCTATTCTACACACCAGAGAATGCTCTGATCACCAGACTGTAGGGAAGTGATGACTCCCGGCTCTTCTGCCAGCCAGTTGGAAGAAAGCAGTGGAACCTGCAAGACAACAAACCCTTCAAAGGCTCCTTCTACACTGTCTCAGGGATTGGAGTCCTCAAGGAACAGAGGTGACAGCAAACCTTGTTTTGCTACCCCTCGCAGGGCCTGTGCATGTCTCATGTAACTGCTCACCAGGACGGAGCCAGCCCTGGCTTTCAGCAGCACGCAGACAGCCATACAGAATTGAGTGTTTCATGCAAGCAGAATGAGAGCCAGAGGTCAAACAACTCTATATGGAAAGTTAATTTAAATATGAAGTTTATTAGCCTGTATCCATGTTCTCTAGGTAGCCCCATGCAATGTAACTGGATCCTGGAAAACCAAGATCCATGACTGCTGGGGATACGATCAGAAGGCAGAAACTAAAAAGTGACCTCCTAAAGGCAATTTTAGAAGCACAGCTTGTATTCAAAAATCCACATGAAGTTTCAAGTAGAGTTGCAGATAAAGGATGCGATGATCTAATGATATTTGCTAACTGGTACATCCCAACCTTTTGGTGACCTGGAATATGCATCCTGCTGAAATTAAAACCGTTACAGAATATATTACATAAACACTGAAACACTTTAAAAGGCACTGAATGCACACTCTGGTCAGGTGAAAAGAGAAATGGGAGTTTGCATTTACAGTTTCTTTTCACTTTAAACAGCAGAGATACAACCTTGCATTATCTTTAAGGACTGCAATAAAACACACTTTGAAAGGCAATCTTTCAAGGGGACATTAAAGCAATGAAATGGTGGAAGAAGTAATTATGCAGAAACGTTTTTGCAAATAATGAGAAATATCTACTTTCATCTTGCCATTTCTTGGCATGGATATTTAGAAGAAAATCTTTTTTATTTCACTGCATTTTCTGTGAATTATTCAGGATTAGAACTTGCAGAGGAAATTAAAAATGATCACTTAAGTTTCAGATGTTTTATCAATTAAAACTTAGTTTTGGGACTTCGGTTTTAGTCCCTCTCTTTCTACCTCAGAATCTTTCCTCATCATTTTTATACCATTACAAATATGAAAAAAACCAGACTTTACTCCCTGATGCTGGACATTGCATATGAAATATTCCAGAATGGTTTTCTCAAGCTGAACATTTACTTTGGCTTTTAAAAAACTGACAGTTAAAACTTTTGCTATTTCAGCTACCCTTTTTCTACAGACTACACTTCTCAGCACACCCATATAGAACAAGTTCATGAAGTCTAGACAATTTATTTACCCCCTCTGAGTATTGTCAGCTATGCAGTTTCTGAATCCTTTCAACCACTAACCAACTTTCATGTTTACTGTGTAGCTGTCAATTCTGTACTCCTTACAAAAGCGTTGATAGGATTTTAGCATTTCTGCTTCACGCATCAAGGAAATTTAAAGTCATAGATATAAATCTTCTGGAGGATTTCTTAATGAAAAGCCTAGAAAAAGGAGCTGAGGACTGAAGTACCACCTAGATAGCAATATCCTATAGAGTGCCAAATATGTTACAGTAAGCAGTGTTGTAAACCCTGTGACTTTTCGAGACTGTGAATGAGACTGACTCTTCCTCTGTCCTTGTTAAAGGAAATTGTCCCCACTCTGGACAGGCACAAACCAGAATGGGGATTCATATGGAGAGAAGGAATGTATTCCTACAGCTCCCAGATTGAATGACAGATTTTTACACCTACATGCTGAGAATGGTGGCCCAAATTCCTGGTTCCAGCAGAAACGAGGACATTGATGAGTTTATTTTAGTGATTAGAGTTGCTTCTTACATTTCTAAAAATGTATCACAGAGGTATTGCAGGTTACTTGAAACATGTGATTTTAAAATGTGTGTTATTCTCCTGAGCTTTAATTGGTCTGCAGCAGTCATTCTTGTGCTTTCACTTAAAAAAGCAAAGCCATCTACAACAGAAGTTAAACAAATACATGAATCAGGTCTGGGAACAGTCTTGAGAAGAAACATGATAATGATAGGAGTGTATAAAATACCTATCACGGTGTTTATGCACTTTACAACGTTTTACTGGGTAATGACTGCTCCAACCTAATTCATATCTATAAATCCAGTTAGGAGTGTGGCACCTAGAAGTTTGTTTAGGGACTGAAGAGCAGTTTTTGTGGTGGTAAGTTTTTTCCAAACACAGCCAAAGATAATAGATGCTGTGGATTTGTATTTTTTGTGGTGTCATTGGGCTGGGATGTAGGTATCTGACATTTCATTACCACCTCTGAAAGGAAGAGGGTCCACACCCCACTTCCCAATTAGAAACCACTATATCCAACCACTCCTAATGCTGTCTCTCTCTTCTGTTTGTTCTGTTCTTTTAATGCATAATTCCCTTCTCCCAGCTTTATCTGATCTTTTCTACCTTGCACACAGGCTAGAGGAGCCTATCTTTAACACAGACAGTGCCTTTGCTGATTGCTGCAGGCCAGAGAACCCTTCTCATCTGAGAGCTGCCTGACATTCACAAGGGCTGAGACTCCATTCTCCATCCCCAGGCAGAACTCCAAATTCAGAAATGAGTGTCTCCTGGCATCCCTGCTGTGTGCCACCAGGGACAATCAATGAAGAATAGAAAAGTCAGTATTTGTGGGACTGGGGCTGTAATTTTCTGTCACAAACTCTAGATTTTCATGTGAAGGAAACAAAATATAAAAGAAAAAAACATCCTATGTGAGCACTTGACTAATTCCATCATTCACAAACAAGGTTTCCCAGGTGTTATACCACACAGAGGCAACTGCAAGGAGTCAAGCAGGTGCAGTTTAAGAGTCTCCTGATCTCTCAGATCTAATTTTTGCAGTTGATGCAACTGTTCCATTTGCACCTTCATTAACCATTGCAGCACCATGTAAAACAAGTCAGCATAAACCAGTTTGGTTTACTTTAGTTTATATTTTGGTAATAGATAACACCAGTGCAGCTACAGAGGATTGCTGGGAGAACCTGGGCTGTTGTTCCTTTCTCCCAAACACAGCATGCATTATGCACTCCCTGCCTAATGGTCCAGCAGGTCTCTCTCCCTTGGCTCAAGGCCTCTGGCCTTGCTCCTGATTGCTGTGCTACAAAATTATCTCTGGCTGTACATACATAAGGAAAGAGAAATCCCATGTCCTGGGAGTTTACTGTCTAAACAAGAATGAAGGAGCTGAGAGCTACTTTTAGGAAGAAGGGCCTGCGGGCAACTTTTAAAGCCTCAGGCAACCAAGGGAGCAGACAGGCTGAGACGAGGGGAGTGCAAACCAGCCAGCACTCAGCAGGGAAAGGGGAGCTCCGAGCCCTGGTCCTGACCAGAATATCTATAATCATTACCGGAGCTCTACCTTACCAAATGTGATGCTACTAGTAATTTGTGTGTTCTGGGAGCTTCTGTATGAGGTAACAGAGACAAGGTGAGACCTTCAGACACCTCAAAAATCAGGCACAGAAAAGAGGCTTTACATGTAATAATTCCACTCCCTCATGGACTATCCTATCATCAACATAAAAATCAAGTTTTGAAAGGAAATCTGTATCACTTCTTTTCAAAGCTGTTTTTTAGTGTAATCAATGTAAAAGATGCTGCTAAGATCTTGAGAGATAATAATGATTTGCCCTAGGTGAAAAGCCAAACTTCTTCACCAGCACCAGTTTTTGAAAATTTGTGTTTATATAATAAACACTTTGGACATGTGGAAATATCAAGCATCTCTTATTTCTTGTTTTTCTTGACACAGATTGTTTTTCTCTTTTGAGACATTGCCAAACTCAAACTGCTGAGTGTCGTGCAGCAACAAAAAAATCCTTAACATGACTGAAATTACTTTTTCTTGATTGCAGTATCTCAAAACCCTTGCTGCTTCCTCTTAACTAAGTGTACTTAAAAAATGTCCTCTCAATTTAGTAAAGATCCTAAAGTATGTTAGAAGTAGCAAGGGAGAAGTCATAGATGGAATTTTCTCTCCCTGGATTTAGCATTTTCTGGAAGATGACTGAGATCCTGGATGGCAAAATCTGATGGGGATTACAGTCTTGTTTTCTTAAATAGCTCAAACCTCAACTTCATAATGTCTCTGATTCATCAGACTGTATACTGACCCCCTGAAAACTCTTCTTTCCTTAATATGTTTACTATCTTTAATGTAAAAACTTGGGTTTTCTTTGAACTTACTCTACATTCAACTCATTTTATTCTAAGGGCTCAAACACAGGACTGGGTGTTAGCAAGTGACTGCATCAGCAATACCAATGTGCATCCTCTGAACTGCTAGCAAACAAAGAGTGATGCAATCACAAATTGCTTCTGAAGACCTAAATCATGATGTTACCAAAAAGCCCAGTGCTAGTTCCAGCTGACCCAGCTGGCTTCTTATTTCTAATGCAGCAGCAAAAACTTGTGGACTTTGAACATTGCTTAGCAAGGTAAGTAGTGAGGGCTCACTTATAAGTCACAAATACTCTTTCATCAACACAGAGAATGCACACACACAGAATGACACTGCAGAATGTGCACAGTCAGACCTTTTAAAAGATGACCATCTGTGATAGCTATTAAAATTTATTGTATGATGTTATGTCATTAAAGGTGTCCTGGTAACTTTTGTGAGATTGAGAGAAACTGACAATTATTTTTCATCTGCTTACAGAAATAACAGCAGGTCTTGAGTTAATAAAATGAAATATTACAGCCAAGGATATTTCTAAGAAATCTGCCTTCTCTCATGCACTATTGCTAAAGGACACAAAATGATTCACACAAACACTCTCAGTGTCAGAACAAAAAACAGTGCCTTTATTCTCTGACTCCAGTATTTATAGATTCTCAACAATGACCAGGGATTGGATAATCAAGTTACCACCTTCCCAAACACACTGGTCATGAGAAACATCCATCAAAAGATGTTTCTTTGAAGGAATGTGATAAACAACTTATGTTTATAGGATCTTCATGGGAAAGTAACTAAAACTATGAAAACATTATCAGAAGGCTTAATTTTCAGGGCAATAATGCACTATCAGGTTTCCAATGTAAAAAAAAAATAAAAATACTTTAATCATAAAAGTTTTTTCGTATCAATTTTGCAGCTCTGACATTGAATCTGAAATTATTCTTTGCTGATTGTGTACTGTTTAGTCCTTCTATCCTAATTTTGTTTCTTACTGCTGTGTAAAGCTGATTATTTTGCTCATCTCTGATCCCAGCATCCCTTAACACTTAAGAATCCTGTTTTTCTAGCAAATACAAATCACATATATTAATCAACTCAACCATAGCTATTGAAAATATGGAAATAAACATTTTGCACTTGATAATTTAGAGCACTTCTTTTAAGCACCTATGGAGGCATATACATGACTGTAAATAAAATCTTTTATAAAATCTAAATAAAATCAATTTTAGTCATAAATTTCTATGTTTATTCTTCACAAATGGAATCTTACTATGCACATCATACTGTACGTGATGAAAAACAAGCCAGGGTGATGATCAGTGTTAACTGAAGGCACATGTGAGACTTTTGAGACTTTATTTCAGGGTCCCCCAGCGGCAGCATCCAGGAAGCCTTTCTGCAATGTGCAGTGAGAATGGTAACCTAGCTCCATGGCACTGCTGCACCTGCAGCACACCTTTCTGAGAGGCTTCAGAATAACACAAAAGTTTTTTCTCTATGTGTCCAGCTTGAGGTTCTAATAGCTGCAGAAAAGGCATGTTGTACTGCATTGAGGAATGCTGGATAAAATGGTGACTGACCTTAATTAAACCCATTATCTCATCATACCTGTTAAGATCTTTGATCTATATAAACTGACTTTTAAGCTTTCCTATAGCCATAATTTCTATAACTTTTTTCCAATATGTTTTCCTATAATAATCACTCCCTGATGCAGCTCTCTCTAAATAGTGAAATAAAAATGAACTTCATTTATCTCACAAAAATCCTTATCTCCAAACATAAATTGTGTTGATTGTAAGTATCCCAATAAGAGAGAGTGGGAAGAAAGTACAATGCAATTGCATTCAGTTCTTTGTGTGAATGAAGCTAGCATTTCCCTATGACTACAGAAATATCTTCTTGGGAGGGCATTTTTTTTTTAGTTTCATTTTTCAAATTTTCCTGTCTTCAGACAAGTCTGTTTTCCCTGGGGCAGTTTCCCACAACGTTCATCCTGCATCTTGTTTGCTCACTAGCAGCAGGCATAAGAGGAGCCCACACACGGGTGTGATAAACCTCTGCTGCTGCACTCAGCAGCTTCAGATGTAGCGAGGACCAAAACAACACAGGAATAAAAGCAAAACAAAACAAGGCCAAAAAAAAACCCAGCCCAGTTCACTCTTCAACATTTCTGCCAGCTTTGCTGTATATTTAATAATTAAACCTAACAAAATTTTGTGTTGCTGTGAGGCACTACCAAACATAAGCACTGTGATCTCTACCACAATCAAGGGAAGAAATTTTGTTTAAAATGTAATCTGACGTTATTAGAATCGACTATATCCTTCTCTTCCATCAGGTACAATATTTGGCAACTATGGCATTATATTTTTAACAATTAATTGGCTGATTCTCTGGGCTTTTTATGGAAAGACACTTCAAGGCCTGATGAATTTTTAGGGGGAGAAAAAGCAAAGAGAAAGCATATTTCTGATTCCTCTATGAATCAGTAAGAATTCATTCTTTGTGTTGTGGGCACAATCTTATGTATTAAAAAACAAATCATCAGGGACAGGGAGCTTGTGTTTCAGTAGACCACCTCCTTGAAGCTGGCTTTTTAAAAGAGTGATAAAACACAAGAAAACAATTGTTTCCCGTACTTTCCAGGAACTTGTTGGAGAGAGTGCAATGAATTGTATGAAACATAAATCATAAAAGTAAGCCAACCCAGAGAGCCAGAACTCCATTCCTCTGATAATTACACCAAATACCAAAAGAGAAACCTTGTTTAACCAGAGCTTGTTCATTCCAACCAAGAGAATGAAAATGACAGTGAAGCAAGAGCAAAATTACTAAAAGAATAGTACTGAAATTTAGTGTAGAAACTGAGATCACTTCAGGACAATTTCAAGTTCTTCCTTGCTTGTTCACAGATCTCCAGATTCCTCCATCACTCTCTCTCTTGCTGTGGGCTCTCAGACCTGCCTACTCAACTGCTTTACCCTCCACCTGCAGCTACTTCACCTTCTCATATATTCTAAAGTTCTATTTCAGTGACTTCCTTACAATCCAGAAGAACAAGAGAAACATCCTAATGATTTCCCAGCAGCCTCCTGTACACCACAAATATCCATGCTCCAAATAATGTTAGTTTTCTTGCATTTTCAGTGCATCAAGCTGCAGAAGGTTCAGTGCAGCCCCATGGTTATATCTCTAATGCACCTTTGCTTCATTACCAGGGTGAGATTCAATACTAGGAAAACTCACAACTCCACTTTTGATACCTTCTGTCAATCAGTATAGGATCAGACTTCTTTTGTTTTCTTATCACTCCTTCAGGAAAATATATTTATAGGAGCAACCTTTAGCTGTTGTGATTAAAAAGCAGTAGAGCTCCAGCACAGGTGCCACATTTCAGCACACTGTTTTCTAAAAGCTACTGCTTGATTTGCAAATAAGCCCTGGGAACTCAAAGATGGGCTGCAGAGTTTGCATTGTAATAGTGGCTGAATTGGTCTGTTCTGCTCTGCTGCTGTTACCATCCTGATCAGCCCAAGGATATCCTTGTAGAGGCCATGCTGTTTAATATCCCAAACCTTTTATTTAGCGTGGTAATGTAATATATTCCAGCTACAAGTTTTCACAATATTATGGAGTACCATCTAATGATTCAATAAAGACAATTTTTTTCTACATGGTCTTGTCATCTCTGACAGGGAAAACTACAGCACCAATAAGTGGACAACCTAGGGTCAAAAGCATGCATTTCAAACCACTGAGTTCACCTATTATAGCATCCAAAGTCTCAAGAAAACACTTAATTTGGTCCTGACAGGGTAAAGGGACTGTGACTGGGATGCTGGTTCACACAAAAAGAAAACAAAATCTTCACAGGTGATACACATAGCTGAGCTTTGAAGAGCTTTCAGTGAGAATTAACAACATACCTGCATTAGGCATCTTAAGTACTCCTCTAGGTTTGCAGGAGAATCAATTTGAAAATAAAAGTATCTGGTTAGGTGTTAAAGAATGACTTATTTGCTTGGAAGAAAATATTTTTAGTGACACAAATGCATTTGACATTTCCTGGCAGGAGCACTATTTATCTTCTAAAAGATCAAAAAATAAACACATCATATTTATGTGCCTATTTACCAAAACACAATCTTGAGGTTTTACAAGGTTAGAGGAAGAGATGTATTGCTCTGTGGCATGACTCAGGCTCTTCAGTGAACACCTACAACTGGTGTTTAATGAATATTCAAAATTTCCTGCCAGATCTGCAGTGGACACTGGATTTTCAAAATCATATTTTGATTGAATTTGATCCCTCGCCACAGACATGGAACAGATATTTTCAAAGAATGGTTTAAGACTTTACACTGAACAACAGATATTTAGAAAAGGTGGAATATGTGCAAGGATTTACTTTCCAATTTCATACTTTAGGTAAAATCTTTATGAAATTGGTATTTTTCTTTAAAAGTGTCTAGTTTGCTTATTGACTTCTGCCTTTTCTGTTCCAAACTTCAGGTAGCTCAAAAAACTTAATATTTTGTCTCCTCTGGGCCAGGGAAGGCCTGAGGTGACAACAGATCAATGCAACATGCTGTAATGTTTTCAGTAAAAACAGAACATTCCTGGCTTTCCTTTCACATCTGCCACATTACTGCTCATCTGGCACAGAGACTGCAGATTGCAGCTACTTCAGATGAAACAAGACAGCATTTTGGGCAGGGTCCACACTGTGTTTTGTTGTGGCTGGGGTTTGGGAAGTAAAACTACAGTAACAGATAAAACAGGTTCTGTAGTTGTATTTCCTTCCAACAAAAATGCCACTGTAAAGTGCCTAGTCCCATTTTCCTAGGCACATGACAAAAAGAAATATAAGAAAAGGTATATTGCAATAAGAAAATAAGCAAGTGAAAAAAGGGGTACACCCCCAACCAAACAACAAAAAAAAACCAACAAAAAAGTCACACCAAAATCTTAGCTCAGTGTCATCCCAAACCACTAACAAACATCCAGTCTCACCAAAAATTATCACTGTTTTGTTTTCAAGACACACATCTCTGAACTCTTGATATATAAAACTGAACTCAGTTCCTGGCTGAGCCAAAATCAGTGCCCAAGGGTATCTGAAATATTCTAAAGTAGTCTGTTCCCTAGAATTGGTAAAATGTGCTGCTATAACAGGAATCTTGCAAACAGGTACCCATCAGGATAAACACACTCCAAAGTAGATGGAGTAGAATCTGTCTAGTGGCTCAATGGACTAATTATGTTCAAGATATTAAATGCTGAAGAAAATAAGTGGTATTTGTGACACACTTAAAGGACTTCCCAAAAGCACTAAAGCATGTTGTTTCTTCAGCTCATCGTTTTTCTGCCACATCAGGCAGCAAAAATGAAAAGATGTCTCACTAAAGCAAAGGTAGATTTCACTGATGTTATACTCTTAGCAATGTCAGGGACTTAGGATGAAGCAGCAGAAGAAATAAATTAAAAATATTTAGTAATCTACTGAAGAAATACTTCACTACTCCTTCAACAGCAAAAGACCATCAACACTGCAGCAAATTTTCTAGGAAGCACTAATAAGCTAAGCAAAGTTATAGACAAGAAAAATAAGAACTTTGACATATCTGATTAATGTATGTTTACTGGTTTAGATAACTCTGTATTCTTGAGAAACTTATTGCAGTAATCATCAGTCACTTCTTTTCCATTCATTTAATTTTTAACAAACCCATGCAAAGTACATGATCACTGCTCTTCATCAGAAAACAAGCCAAGTTTTCCAGCTTTCAGCTGCTGAAGCAAAAAGTGCCAATACAGAGAAAGTGTCAATACATTCTTTAATAATATCTTGGAACAACTTGTCGTTATGACCCAATCCCCTTAGTAGTGAGCAGGCTGTGACAGAAGTGTAGAACACAGCAAGAGACTGATCACTTGGGATAAAACTGAAACTTCATCAGGTCATGACGTCAGCAACAGTGACAGCAAAACTTCCTTTATCCCCTCAGAGAGGAGCTGGCATCTGCTTCCCCTGTGAGGTACCACTGCCTGTGCCTACAGCAAGCTCTTCTCCACTGAGACCAACCTTCAAGCTTGTCACAGCTGATGGCTCTCACCCTGCTCTCCTCTGCCTGCAGCCCAGCTAGAAATGCTCTAGGGAACACACACATACCCTTAATCTGCACACTGGCCTCTAAAACTCAGCCTCCATCGCATAAATGGGCAAAATCCAGTTACAAATACAAAACACAGGTTTTTTTGCAAGCTATCAGCAATGCAACTATCCCTTTTGTGGAATGCAAACTAAACAAGGCGAAGGAAATGCATGTATTTTGTAAGAAACAACATTGCAGGGAATGATAAAAATGCACCTAATTTGTTCAGGATAAAACAACGTTTTACCTAAAAAATGTTAGATCCTCATCTTCACAAAGTGACTTTTGATTTACTCAGCCATAAATTTGAAGTGCAATAGAAAAGTTCAATTTTGTAGATGTATCAGCTACAATATAACCCAATAATGTAACTGTACCACAGGTACTCAATTTTTTTGTTTTTGCAGTCCAAACACCATATTTTTTGTTTTCCATTTCAATACAGACAGGCAGTGATGGATTATTACAATTGTAAGTCTATAGTACACATCCTGTGTGGTAGCATGCGATAAAGATTTTTTTTTTCTTTTTTTCTGTGTATGTGCAGCTCCATGCCCAATTATTTGAGTCAAAATGACAGTACAGAGAGTTTCTACAGTATTACCTATGCTGCAAAATCCTCTGGTACAAGTGATTTTTATGCTCTTTGAAATCTTGTGGTTGGTTAAGGGATATAGTAAAAATGCATGACTGAAAAATGCTTTCAGAGATTTATAATCTATTACTTGGATGCTGAGGCACGTCTCAGAGGCAGAAATAGGGCATCTGATGCCCTTCAGCTACTCTGAGATCACACAGAGCTCCTGTCTGAACATATCCATAAGGCTCAGAACTGACTTCCTGAAATTAAAGAGCAAGCAGAATTAATATGGAGTCTGCCTCTTCTGGCTAATGATGTACTGGAGAATTTCTTTGACTTCAGCTCTCCGTGGACAACTAGCCAGCAGTATAATTCACTCTGGTTTCATCACAGTCATGTGTGTGTGTCGTGGTGCAGACAATGGAAGCTGAAAATGCACCTTTTGGCGTCTGTTCTGCACCTTCCTCATGTACATTTTGGCTTTATGTGTTCTCTGCAAAAGTGAATGCATAGGACAAGAATAATGACACTGTGACTTCACCACTGCCAAACATTCAATGTCAGTAAGGTTTGATCAAATTTGAAAAGAAAATTAAAATCACCTGCAAATCAGGAATTCTGTCTTTCAACCTTTATAGCACTATGTCAAGTCTCTGTAGGTAATTCATTTCAGTGCCAGCATACCTCAGACACAAACTAAAACTCTACATTAGCATTACTTAGGAATTTTAGCACTAGTGCTCTAGCAAGAGCAATAGGAAAATATTTAAATTCAGATTCAAATGGTTCTATAAGAGACACTGAACTATAATCAAACCCTAGCACAGACATTCATTAGCAATTACATTTTTTACAGTTTTCTAAAATGCAAGTCATGAAAATCAAAAGCACATAATTAAGAGCAACATTCAAACAAGGGCTTTTATTTACATCTAGTCAACATTTCTGACATACATAATTGCAGGCCTTAATAAATATGATTTGATTTATTAAAGATGCATAAAATAAGCATGATGAATATCATTCTGGTTCAATTTCTTTCTAGAGAAGAAAATGTATTAAAAATCAATTAGGGACGAGTTGGTATAGGGAGACAATAAAGAGATGCATCAGTACAGAACTACTAATTAAAAATAGTATTTCTTTTTATTTAGTTCCTTATTATTATTTATTTCATAAATTAGTACTGTCATATTTTAATCAAATGCATTTGTACATTTTAAAATATTTCAAAAATTTTGAAAATAATAATAATTTATAGTAATTTGAATTACATGGTTTTTGCTATGTTTTAACTCTGTTTTCTTTGGATATACTGTTTATTTTCTTATTTTTCCACCATCTGCCATAAGAACTTTTATAAAGGGACACAATGAAAGGTAAAGAGTGGACAGAAACACATATCACTGGAGCTTTACACAAACACTTCAGGAAAAGCTTTTAATTAAACAGAAGCTCCAGATTCCTCCATTTTGACCAGAAAAGTTCTCATTTCAGACATTTGTCTTTACCAAAGCCAATCAGGAAAACAAACTATCCTTGCCTTTGAACTTGGCCATAAATATAATTTTTGCCCCCCAACCCTATAGTGAGGGGGTGGCACCATCCTCCAAACACCAGGGGCTGCCCCCAGAGCCCAGAAAGGCCTCAGAGGGGCAGGGCTGGCCTGGTCTCCCTCACAAACATTTTCTGCTCAGCAATTCCTGCTGCCTAAGGAGCTCCTGGGCTTTAATCAACAGCCTGGGAGGCTTATCTTTCTTCCCTGAATTACAACCCAAGTGGAACAACATTTTTGTTACTGAACTTCCCAAGAAACTTATCAACCCAAACTGAGTCCGAGATGGAAAATTACTGTGAAGAAGCCCGCTGTCTTGGGGGCCTATAAACAGTGAGCTACAAACCACTGACTGTTTTCTGACTCACATAAAAACTAAATTTGAAAAACCAAAACACCTACACTTTTTAATATACATGCTAATAGACCATGTCTACAAAACCAGTAATAGAACATTTTTGACTTTCATGTTCTAAGGCGCCAAAAGGTCAATGGATCTGAAGGACTAGCAAGAATTCTTCAGGTATGCATAAGGCATACTAGAGATGTGAAAAAGTGGAAGGGCCTGAACAAACCATTTGATGCTTTCAGGTGAAAGGACAGTATATTATCATCCCTTCTCTTTCCCCACCTTCATTTCCTAAGGTATCACTGAATTTTCATCAGGCTAGGATCTACATATCTACAAATTACATCCCTCTGCTACCTGTGGAAGCCCCATCCCTGCCAGATGTGTCTCAGTTTAATACAAACTACTGTTGGTGAATACACAAAAGTCAAAAAAATTAAAAAGCCCAAAACCAAGCCAACAGCTTTTTTCCTCACTGGTTAAAGAAAAACATATCCAAAACAATACTTCATTTCTAAGAAACATGACTTTCATAACAGCATAAAAGAAGACTGCTTTTCAGTAAGGAAATGCCATTTTTACAAAGCAATTTTTCAGAGATTTGTACGAGTTGTTTCTTCAAATTCATGCTCCCTGGCCAAGTTTGACAAATTCCTTGATGTGGTAATTTTTCAACTGTATGTTTATTGAATGCAGAGGTCAATGGTTAGAGGGATGAATAACCTTGTTCACGTTTCAATGCTGTCAAATAGCACATTAGATGGAGTTTCTAAATTCCTGTGATTATTCAAGAGGGAAAGGAGGGGGAGGTTGTGAAGCAAATTTGTTATTTTTCAAACACATGATTTTCTGTGGAGAAAAGGGAAATTGAGGAAACAAGAAAAACTCTGGTGTATTTTAATTGTATTTTGTCATCAGGCTGGAAATGCTGAATCACTTCTGTTCTATATATCTGTAGCAACAAACAGAACACATGCTTATGAATTTCACAAGGAAGACACTAGAAGTTTTATACTGACAGATGCTGAAGCACCTCATTTTACTCATGTTAATTCTGAAATTGGAAAGGGACAAGTTGTGATAGAAATGCTGGCTACATCTGATCTTGGATCCAGAGAGAGTCTAGTCACAAAGGTTTGGAATGGTCCCAAAGGTAATAATCATTTGACAAGAATCAAAGCTTCTTAATTTAGGCTTGGTATCAAGTTCATTTGGTTTGCTTTTATCTGGTCCTGGTCAGAAAACACCATGCAACACTGTTTTATGTGATTTCATAAGGCTGGATCTCACCAAGCCTGGACATCTCTGCACTGAGCTAATTTTCATGGCACACCAGAGTCTGTCTGATTACTTACTGGAAGCACACAGGAACTGGAAAAGTGCTACTGCTCAAGAAAAGCAAAGGAGCAAGCAATTTTAAGCACAAAACAGCATTGCTCCATCAGATGCCTGCAGAATCACACCAAAATATAGTCCTGTCATTTTTTGGACATGTACATGTCCTACTTTCCTCTTAAACCCATAAGCAGCCTGCGTTCTGGAATGAGCTTTGAAGAGCACAGAATCTCAAAAACTATTCTAAGCATTTTACAAAATCAGAGCATTTTATAGGATGTTCTCCAGAGGAGCTCCTTGACTCTGATACTTCTGCAGTACTATTTTAGACTTTAGTCAGATGTTTGGTCTGGTAGTGTGGAAGACAAGACACCTGTACAGGTCTCTGTCAGAGGATGGTATTTGTGCCACTTGCTTCTCCTTTTATTATTATTATTTCTTCTCTTAATTTTCAATATTGTTTATTTTAAATAGTATTTTAGTATTTTTCCAGGAAGGCAGAAGCTATCACCAAGACAGGAATTTCTCAGTGTATTTATAACTATTATGTAGATTCTCTGAAAATACACAGTTCTTTGATCTAACTCAAGCCAGTCAAAGAGAAAAGAGAAACAGATTGATACTGAGTTATTCTGAAGCTTGGGGAAAATGAAACAGATATAAATCAAAGAGCAAACTTTGTCCTCTGTGATTCTGGCTGCTTCTGCAGGGGTCTCATGCATTATCACCAAAATGCATGTTTGAGGTATATGCTTTACATTTACCTGAAATTTTCTAATCAAATACAACTGGTAAAAATAGAAATAAGTACTGAGTAATAATGTATCTGACTATTGAACAGCAGTTGATTGCTCATCCCTCCTCACCTCATCATCGCATTCCCCCCTGACCAGGGGAGTCCTTAGAGGAGCCTGGGTCACAAGACTGGTTCATGAGAGTGATCCAAATGCTGAAATTATAAAACCGTGATTAAAAAAAAAAATAAAGAAAATAACTGAAAAGAAAAAATCCTTAGTTTAGACACTTTTGAATAAACTATATAATAAGTCTGGAGCTAATCTGGAATACTGAAATGGAAATGGCAACTCCATGTCTGATGATACTCTGGCATTCAGTTCTCTGTCCTGGTGTACCAAGAGAATCAGGTGGGAACAGGACACTGGCAAAATTAATTTGAAAATTCTTCTGTCATAATAGTGCTGCCAAAGACAACATTCTAATAGGAGTACCAAATAAAGACAAAAAAAGCTTAAGCTAAGGTTTGCTAAACTAGGAAAAGGATCAGATATTATCATCTGTGCTAGTAAAGGACTAGACTTAACAATGACCATGAATCTTCAGTCTTATTTTATCCTCTGGAAGAATCATCCAACCGTAAGAAGGAAGAAGTAACAGTTGGAACAAACCAGCCATAAGAAAGTAAAACTCTATGGATAAGACACTGTAAAAACCACTGCTAGAAGAAGCATCATATTTCGTAAGTTTTTATGAATATTCAGTACAGTAAGAAATTCAGCAAGGAATTACTCAGTGGTGCTCTGGGAATAGCAAAAATAGTTCTGTAAGTATTCCAGGAGAAGAACAATTTGGCATGCATTATGTAAAAGAAACTTCAAGTAATTCTTCAGTCGGAAAGTACTGGCAGACTTCCAAGGATCAAATATTTGGGTAAAACTGTGTGCCTAGGGACTGATCAAGGGTACACTTTTAATGATAAAATCTGACCATTTTGAAGACTAATCATTATGGGCTAAAAAAAATAGAAATGCAAGTACTGCCAGGCTGTGGGTAAAGAAGCTACAGATTTATCTGCTTATGCAAAGGACAAATCTTTCTACACATCTGGACATTAAGTTAGGAAAAATATTGGTGTATATTTGCAAGAAAATAAGAGAAGAACTGTGATGCGGGCTGTGTAATTATAATGCTTCTTGACACATATGACTACACTGCATTTTGAGAGCTGTTAGTGACAGAATTGACATCATGATAAAAGCACAGTGCTCTCCTTAGAGAGTCTGCCTTTCTAGTTTGTAAGAAAGACTACAATGGTATTAAGACACACATCTTAATGAGAAAAGGAAAAAAACTCTGCTATTATTCCATAAATACAGCATCATCATTTTTAACCTCCAAAAGCTTCTAGTAAATCAGTTAATGGCTGTGTTTTTAGAAAATAGTGAAACAAATAAAATTATAAATTTTCCAGCTAGAATGATCTTGTACCCATAATACTTTAATTCTCCCATTTTTCCGCAAGAAAAACAAACAAAAAAAAGAAAAAAAGGCATAATAGTTGACTCACTCTAGAATGCAAAGGATTTAATCCTGCTCCTCTTCTGTTCTCAGCAGTTACAAAAATAGCACTAAATACATACTAAATCTTGAAACTTATCTGTACTAGAAAGAATCAAGGTCCAGGCAAAACAGTCTCAATAAATTATCCCTGATCACTTCCTGACAGACTCCTCTGACAGTGTACACTGAGAAGCCCTTAAAATAAAGATTTAGCCAACTAGGGATCCTGCCATACATGGAAAAAGAGATGGAACTGGACTCTTGAAAAGAATCAAGACTGGCATATGTGGTAGTCATGAAAGGTCACAGGACAAACAACACAATTAAATCAGACATGAAGTTGAATTATACATGAGATTAAAGTAACCTTGGTGTTATAATAAGAGCTGCTGTGCAGTGTCAGGCCAAAGGGCCAAACAGCTGTGAGAGTTGCCAATAGGGCATGTCCAGGGAAGAGCACGGCAATGACAATGTCTTTATGTGTGGGCATGATTACTCTATGTCTGAGCAGCTGATTGCATGTGGAGGTAAAAAAAAAATATTTGGTATATGATTATGTCTTTCCTAATGTTAAAACAGGCATGTAGCATTCCCCAAGCCCTCTACTTCCTGCCTCTCTCATGCTTCATAAATACAGACCTAACTAAAACACAACCTGCAGGTAAATTATTTGATCTGTCACATTGTGTTTGTGACATCCGGCACTACAATATGGCACTTGTAGTGAGGACAGCACAGAAAGGTGGATATTACTGACTCCTGATGTGGGGGAGCATCAGTCCACAGCTGACCCCATGTACTGGTTGGTCACCATGTCTCCATGGGGGAATGGCTGGACACAATTCCTTTTTGATGACAAAGTGCTAGAATTTGTATGAGCAAAACCTACAAAAAGGTTGAGACCAAAGTTTTGTCTTTAAAGGGACTCATAATTATTCTTCAGTTTGAGGACTTTCATTTATATTTTTCTATTTCTTTTACTTTGTTTTGAAGTGTTTAGTGGATAACGTGGTGTATCACAGCTGGGTATAAATAGTGTGTGTCAGCCTTTTAAAATTTGGCAGCCTTGACAACTGGGAAAAGTATTTTGAGTTACAATTCCACAGATTTGCAACACCAACAGACAAAAATGAAAAATAAAAAGTCAGTAATGTAGATATTTACTACTCAAGAGGGCAGATGGCAGAAATCACCTATGTTCTGATATAGTGGCAGCCCAAGAGACCAGCTCCTCCTCCTAGCAAAATTCTATACTATAGGTGTCTTAGGTTGCAATGCAAGATGTAACCAAAAGTATGTATTCTATTACCATCCATTAAAACCAGGTGGGGCAGTGTTCTTTATCTCTTCCACCACCCATCCTCCCTCCAGAGGAATATCCTCTGTTAATGGGCCACTGAGTCGCACTGCATGACTGATAAAATGACATCATCCCATTGGGAGATGCTCCACCCAGGGGGAGGAGCCAAGCATTCCTACCTGGATATAATCTGGGGTTTGGAACACCACAGTCAGGCATTCTCCACTGGATTCCCAGAGGAAGACAGGACTCATCTACACTAGCACTGGACCTTCAGAGGAAAACTGCACCCTTCCACAAGATCACTGCTTCAACAGAACCACATCTGTCACTCCAGGAGGACTGCAGCCACCACTAAATCAGACTGCTACCAACACCCTGACCAACAGGGTGTCAGGTTGTATTCTGACCCTGTCAGTGTTTTTTTGTACCACTGCATTTTTATTTTAATTTTCCAAGTAAAGAATTGTTATTCCTATTCCCATAACTTTGCCTGAGAGCCCCTTAGTTTCAAAATTATAATTCAGAGGGAGGGATTTTACATTTTCCATTTCAAAGGAGGCCCCTGCCTTCCTTAGCAGACACCTGTCTGTCCAACCAAGACAATAGGAAAAGTGGAAAAACATGGTAATTTTGACCAAAAAAGTGATAGATTAATTTTAAAATCTTTTGGCTATATCAAGATTTATTACAAACCACTTCTCAGTGCTGGAAAAGAGTGCAAGAACCACTGTTTTGTGACTGTTTTGTGGACTCAGAAAGAGGACTGAGATTCTACTAGAATGAAATATATTGATTTCTGAATCCAAAATGTCAAAATGTCTTTTCATTTTGAAAATAGCCTTCCTTTTCAGTTAAGTTGTCCCCTCATGGTTTTGCTTTTCAAATAGTGAGGAAAACTATATTTTGGGTGAAACCCTTTGGTCTTGGTTCCTCATCAAATTACATGACACTTAGACATGCTTGGTACACAAATATCTGTTATTTGTATAGAGACAGTGAGGTCCAAAATTAGTCTGGAGTATATTGTTTGTATAATTAGTACTTACTATGTTGCCCATGAGGGTCTATGCTTAGATTTATAAACTTTATTAAATGTTAAATTAACATGCAAATTAAGATACATCTTAGCTACTGGGCTATCACAGTACTTCTCTCCTAGCCAAAACTATTGATAAAAAAACCTGAGGCATTAAAAATATCAAAGTAGAGAAAAAAAAAGAATTTCAGTCCTAAAAGGAAACTGCTTCCTACATATAATGCTTTACTCATGGGGCATTTATAATCAAAGAATAACAATGCCAAAGAAAATTACTACATATGTGAATATCTGATGCTGAAAAGAAAACTGATTGATGAGAACAATATTGAGGCTTAAAATCACCTAATCACAATCAGTAACTTCTAGTCTGTAATCTGCCTGCACTTCCAAATGCATATGAAAAAAAGCCAAAATTGCACTAGTTCATTCACAGGAACATGAACCTGAGAATGAAAACACAATGGCAAAAGCTTCAGGGCACATTTCTTTAAATATTAAATAGATAAAAGTTTAAGAAGTCCAGAGAAAACCATATTATGCTCTCCAAGAACTGAACTTTTGAACATTTGAACTTTTTGTGACAGAGTGATTTGCTTTCAGATGTGTGAAAAGTTTTTCCTCTGCCAGCAACTATTCTCCTCTGAAATAATTTCTAATGCTTCACTGCTGGTAGAAGGTCAAATGCTCACACTGGGGAGCCAGAGAACTGTAGCTTGTCCCTTCAACCTTTTTCCCAAAGTTTTTGGTGACATCAGAATCTTCTGTAGCTACTTTTCACCATCCTTTAATAAGCAAGTAACAACACTTACCTGCCTTTTGAAGATATTTCCCTAGTGGAAAACATTGAGATGTAACACTGATGAGTGTAATCAACAGAAATACAGCTAAAAATACTTTTTATTGTATGAATAAATGTATGAATTTCAAATCTAATCATTTTATTCAGTAATTTTATTTATATACAACCTATAGTTGCCTGCAAGAAGTTCTTTTAACTCCTCTCTGCTGAGAATTACAAATGTGACACACAGACTATGTCAACATCACCTTTTTTTCTAGACAGTGATCTTTTTAAGCAAGCTGCCTCAGAGGCTGAAGGACTTTGAGTTTAGAATGGGCAAGAGAGCTTCCTAAACGCCAGGAGATGCAGTAAACAATACCTGGGAGAACCAACAGTGAGGCAGCAAGACACATCTGTATGTGAAAAACGAGGTTCAGATCTTTTTTTTTTTTTTTTTTTATAGAATTTAAAAGTTTAATAAAAAAGAAAATTAGGAGAAAAAAATAAAGTATACAGATATGGCCGGGTGTCTCTGCGTTCAGCCAAGAGAGCACACCTTACTAACAAAGAATTGTCCCTTAAAAACAGAACCCTACTACATATGCATAAATTCTCATACATATTCATACTTTCTTTTTAGGATCTTTGGTGTTCTTCTGTTTAGTTTTCTCTTGCCCCCTTCCTAATAGATCAATCTTCTTGGCACCACCAAGATTTACATTCCCTGATACCAGAAATGCAGTAAATTCCTCCCTTGGAGCTCTGGACACTGCTGTCTTCATCTGGATAAGATAGTTTACAAAGGCAGGGGGGTCTCTAGCTATCTTTTTTCAGTCTTTGAGTTATACAAACAAAAGTAGTTTTTGTTTTAATACTATGCCATAGCCTAACATGTATGTATTATACCACTATTTCTAACTTGCAACCATAACAGAAATAAAGGACTATATTAATACAACAAAATTTTCTAATCTTATACACATAACATTCATTCCAATATTTGCGAAAAGCCAACAATATGTATCTATACGTATTTATTTATGAATCTATACATGCTTTGGTCACACTGAACAACACGAGTAGTCATAGATAGCTTGCAACTGCTACCCCTCTAAGCATCAGATTTGTCCTCTCCATCACAAAAAGACAAAAATTAAACCCAGGAGTAAATTGTAAAGTGCATGGGATTGGTGACAGCCAGAAACAGCTTGTTTAAGGACCAAAAATTAGTGTATTATCTGTGGCACTTTCTGGAAGAAGTATTCATAGTTGCCAATCACTTCTGATTGTCTTAACAACCCAAATGTATTTGAGTTTGGAAGCTAAAACATTTACGCAAATCAGAAATGTAAGTGCTATTCAAAGCAGTAAAACACCATGACTAATGTGTCCTTTGCAAAGAATATCACCTACAGAAAAGGCAAAAAAGGAATCAGAGATACACAAATTCATTTTATGATCATTATTTTATGCAGAAGAACATGAGGGTCCTTTGAAGCTGAAAATTATTCTAATCAAGCTATTATTACCTGTTTTCATCCTAAATCAACTTCCTCCTTAGGCTTTAGCTGAAATCAGTGAGGTAATAAACATCAGACCAGTAAATTCAATAGGAGAGAAAGTTCATGAGCATTTGTTCTTTAAAAATGCTGGCATTTTTTCCCTGAAAGCCGGATGATGGATGTACCGAGGTTCATAGCTGTGCCTGACAGGGGTGGACAATGTAAAACACAAGAAATGGTGCCCTTGTAGATGAAAGGCAAAGAGCCAAGCTTAACCTCTTGGAAAAAAATTACAGCTCATGTACAAAGACAGCTACAAGTTACTTTGTTATCATATTAAAAGGTTGGTAAAACTACTGAATGGTATTCACTTTCCCCAGGAAAAGAAAGCACAGCAGATTGACAAGCCTTGGATTCTAACAGAAGCATCTAGGGCTGTCGCTCTATTAGGAACGGCTGGGAATGAACGACACAGACTCTCAAGGGAGTCAATCAGGAGAATATCTCTAGTTTATTACTTCAGGTTTGTTTTATAGACTGATAAGTGGAAAGTACAAAAAGGAAACTCTCATTGGTCAGCAAATTACTACATCACCATCATTGGTCAGTGGGGCACACTACCCCCCGACTTTCTCCTGCAAAGAAAACAAGAGACAGACAACACCTGCAAGGCTGTTTTCTGTCTCTGAGGATTGTTTTTAAATCCTCCCATGAATTTCTCAGGCTAGCTTCTCAGGCAGGACTGAGAGCTATGTGGCCTGTAATTTCTACAGGCTCTCAGTTTCAGAGTTAGACACAGAGTCCACATAGGGCAATGTGACAATCCAGACAGGCAACCTTCACACTTCATGTGCAAGGCAAATCAGAGTAATTTGGAGGATTTGCTTACTGTAAAAAAAAACACAAACCAGAACCAAAAAACAGAACAAAACAACCATAAAACACCCCACAAAAAAACCCCAAAAGTAAACAAACAAACAAAAATAACCAGACCCCAAATCCAAACAAACAAACAAAAAAACCCACAAAAAACAAAACAACAAAACACACTTACTGTTGACCTGATACTGGGGGTTAGGTGTCCTTCTTTTAGTTCTGGCTTACCTGTGGAATTTTTACCCATTAGTTGCAGGGAAAACCTGACTGCTGGTACTTGGTGGGTGCTTGAGAAGCACAGAGTTCAGCTGGGCCCAGGAGAGAAGGGGGCAAGAAAAGGGGAGGGCGGGCGCAGTTTTGGCGGCTTCCTCAGCTTCAGAGAAAGACACTTTTGTTGGGAGCTGTAGCTGTGGAGAGAAGGGAATTTCACCATCACCCAGATGGAGCTGCTGCTTCTTCTCCTTCTCCCCTCTTCGTTGGTGGCCTCGCACCCCCTGTCCTGCCAGGACGTGTGGCAGTGCCAGGCACCGCCACGGAGCTGCTGATCCACCTCAGCCACCAGCCCAGGATCTCTGCTCATCCCTGCTGTTCCAGCTGAGTGTTCCTCAGAGCCCTGCAGGAGCACCTGGACTGACTGCTCAAAGGGGTTTGTGAAGCAAAGCCTCTCCTCCATCCCTTCCCGTCTCAGCCAAGAAAGCTGTCCCGGGGCCCCTGGTTCTGTTTTGTTGTTAATGCTGTAGTTATTGTTGTTTGTTTGCCTTCTTATACATACTAGTATAGAACTGTTATTCCTATCCTCAGATCTCTGCCTGAGAGCCCCTTGATTTCAAAATTATAATAATTTTTAGGGAGGGTGTCTACATTTTCATTCCAAGGGAGGCTCCTGCTCTCCCTAGCAGACACCTGTCTTCCAAAACCGAGACATCTGGATGAACATTTTTTATCTAATTGAAATTGAACACGTAACAGGCACCAATACACAGAATTGAAGCCATGGCAGGTCCCCACTAGCACTTTTATAATCTGCAGGAACAGTTTGAAATGACCTTGTTTATAACCATAGCCGCCTTTCTAGCAGAAGACTTTAGAGTTCTGCTGGTTTCCTTGGCAACTATTAGTAATGCAAGATATAACATAGAAAAAAATACATTTTTACCCAATCCTGTTTCCAGTAACTGTTAATTCCCCTCTCATATCAAAGGGAATTTTACAAAAGAATTTTACCTCCTATAAGGAGGTGGCAAGAGTAACAGATAACACAAAACTTTACCACAGTAAAGGCCATTTCATACCTCTTTAACCATCACATCTGATACTGCCTAGACCAGTACAAAACAAATGTTAACCTTTTCAAGAAGTTTTCTGATTTTCATCTGTGTCAGTAAGTGCTGTTATGTTTCTGGGGAGATCAAGGAAGGGAATTTAAGCAAAATAAAGATAATTCTCTATATTCAGCTCTTGACCTTTTTGTCACCATGTCCTGCTCCGGAACACAATACTTCAGCAGTGGGGAGCAAAAAGCACACTCCACAAGAGGAATTCAATCTAATTCAGCAGGACTGAGGTAGACACTTCTGTGTTTATTCTTCCTCATTATTTTTCTTACACCAACTGAACTTAGTATCTGCAGAAGTGTCACACTGACATCTTCTTTTCTTCCAGTGCTGGTTCTCACAGCCTGCCTTGGCTGCTTGTACAAATTCACCTTCTCAACAAGGATGTCACACTCAAAAGGAAAATGACTGCTGAGTTATGAAATCTAAGTGGGTTTATCCTCTGTGTGGTGGAATCAGCATTTACATGGACAGGTAATACCTGGCCACATTGTAAAGCCTCCACCAGAACTCAGAAAGGACCAGAATACCTTGAAACTTACAGATGAAAGAAAACATTATGTGTCAACCACAGCTGTGTAAAGCAAGGCAAATCCACACCCCCCCCCCCCCAAAAAAAATCAAATTAAGGATTGGCAGAGAGCAAGAAGGAAGGAGTTAAAGGTAACAAAGAGGGTGAAGATTAAGTGACTCTCTAGCATGAAATGCCTTTTCAGCCCTTTATTGACAGATCTGGAGAGGGAAAAATAGTATTTTTATTTCTGAAATATTGTATTTACAGCAAGATGAAAGGGACAGAACATGGAAACACATTATTTTTAGAATCACTTTTAGATAAAAAACAAAGTAGCAATAACATAAAAAATTCATTAGATTTTTATAGAAATTATTTACACTGTATAATTTTTCATCTATAAACTAGATATTTACATTTCAATAGTCTCTCTATATCTTCAAAACTATTTTCTCATTTTACAGACTACGTGGACAATTCTCAAATAATTTTTCAGAGAACAAAAAAAGCAAATGAAGGCTCTAGCTTATTTAAAACCTGAGTCTTCACCCACAGGCTTTTCTGTTTGTGCAAGCCCATCCCATTAACATAATTTTAACTCCAGACTAATTGAGTCAAGCCAAGTGTAGTCAAAAATAGCAGAATACACCTACTCTTTCTAGGCATTTCTAGTGAATCAGATGCACAAAGACCAGAATATTATTCGCAATCTTTAATAAAATGCACCAAGGAAAACTGTGTGGCTTAGTGATATCACAGAGCAGTTACAGTTTTCAAAATGCAGGTCCAGAGAGAGAATAAAATTACTTCATGAACGTGAAGGGGATGAAAACAGAAGGGGGATGAAACAAATTGCACCAAACTGACCTTCCATGTACCAAGTCCAGTGATCAACCAGATCCTGAAGGCACATGTGCCACGCTCAGAAAAGATATTTGCATTGTCTCTACTTTAACTTTAGGACCTGCAGTTGTCCTCAGACATCTGCAGTGCAGGCTGGCACCAAGAGGTCTGAGCCAGCTACAAGCAGACAAGTCCTGTTTGCTGCAGGATAAACGCAGGAGTGAGGTGCTGATCAGCACAGCCAGCACCAGCAAAGTGCTCACAGCTGCTGGCCCTCTGTGGGACACCCCTCTGTGCCAGCTAGAAGTACCAGCCCCCCAGCTGAATGGCTTGACTCCTCACCCAGCACCAAACTATGCTAACCCAGACTGTGCTATGTAGAACTTAACACACAATGTGCTTTTTGTTATTTTTCAGAAAATGATCCATCACTGCCAACCGAGGACCCATGAAACAAGTTCATCTTTCACCTTCCTATCCTTGAAACAATGTCTTGCATAAGTGTTCACTGACAAAGCAGCCTTGAAACATAATCTGGGCGGCTGAAGGCCAAATGAAGAACATAACCAGGGGTTATACAAAACCATCAATCACTCCATCCAGAGTATTTGAACATTTGTATATGAATCTGTATTGTAACTCCTGTAAATGCAGCCCTTTACAGAAGGAGCATAGTGTAAATTCCCAGCACATTTTGGAACTTTATTGGTGTGAAAATACTGTTCAATAGCTTCAGTAACTCTGCTGTCATCTCAGAGACACAGTCTGGTATCACTGGGGAGCACACACAGAAGATGAGATAGCCATCCATTACTCCTTCCTCTAACTAGATCCAGTTTTAAACAACAAGGGCTGCGGACACTTGCCTCATGAAGAAAGATTTAGGGTAATTCCCACCATCTTAACCCAACAAGCAGAAATGACTGTTCCAATGATAAGACTGGATTTGATCTTTAGCTCTCACTAGAAGCATTGCACTCCTGAAAAATGTAACTTGCAGGTCAAAAGTGATACCAAGTGCACTTTTGTGGCATTTAACTGTGTAACAAAAAAAAAAAAGGGACTAAACCACAAAAACTTGCCCAGCATTTTGGTATTATCCACGTATTTTCCCTATGGCAATGCTATCCATGAGTGGAAGAATCCCCATTTCGATGAGCTAAGATAACTAACTAAAGCTCTCTGATGAATTTTTATTCAATGACTTTTCCATGGTCTCATCTCCACATGTCCCTGTCTTGGGCAATTGTGGCTTATGCAGAGAATTGATAGGGCAGAACCAAGGGCTTACCCATCAATTCCTCAACCACCCTCCTCTGCACTTGAAACTGCACACAGAGAAGGGAGTTCAGTCTGTCTCACTCCTTTTCTTTGGAGAAACACATGTATTTCTTTTTGGTGCATTAGATACATCATGCCTACAAAAACAAGACCCAGCAATTTTAATTAGCCTCACTAGGTCATAAAATCAGATTTATTTAGATTGGAAAAAAATTTGAGATCATTGAGTCCAATTGCAAAATGGCACAGGCTGGAAAAGACAGTATAGATATAAATCCAAACATAGATCTGCTTAAAAGGGGAGAGTTCCCCAGATGCTGGGGTACACTACAGAGACCTCCAATTAACTCCAGAGCCAAAACCAGTCTAATTGGGTTTTTCTTCCTTTGAGAGAGTTTATTAAAATAAAGAACATTTTTACTTTGCTATTTAAATTGCTCTTACCAAAAATGGTTCCAAGTAACAGCTACAATTTTGTGACAGTAGTTAAATAGTAAAAAAAAAAAAAAGCATCATAAAGCTGTTGAAGCTTTCAAAAGATCCCTAAGGGAGAAAAAAAAATAGTATTGTGTTATGGGTAGAAGACACATTTTTATAAAATAATAGAAATATTACCCTTACAAACTACCAAGTCTGTGGGATAAAGAACCCACAGAGGGAAATTCAGTCAGCAACATTTTTGTTCAATGGTTGAAATAATTTTTGGAAGAAATAACACCTTCCTTGAACTTTGTCTTTATTTTTACTAAAAAAAAAGGCACTTTAGGACTGCAACTTTAGCAGTTGTTATTATTATTATTATTATTATTATTATTATCATTATTATAACTAACACTTATAATATATAAAGTATTGACTATGAGTTATTCCATTAGTATTATATTATTAATAATTACTATTTATAATTAATAAATTATAGAAATAAGTTATATAACAATTATATTTATAAATAACAAATTATCAAAATTATTATATTATTACTTATTATTATAACTTGTAAGATTATATTATTTTATTATTATAAAATTATGCAGTAATAATTATAATGATAATAATGATGATAATAATGATAATAATACTAATACTAATAGCAACAGATATGATGATATTTAGAGCAAACCAGCAATTCTTAAAGGACAAAAAATGTTAAATCTTGAGTAAAAACTATTTACAACAAGGATTTTATCCCTGAAAAGAATGATGTCAGGCATTTAGCTCAGTTTCAGTAATTCTATTTCTCCTAGTAACAGGAAGTGCTTCAATGAATTTAACTTTGTTAAGTGGAGACAAGCCTGTTTTGAAAGTTATTCAATGCATCTGGAAGATGACTATTAAAAAAAAAAAAAAAGAGGAGAAAAGAGGCATTTACTAATGCCCTAGAAATTGCTCATCCTCTTGAACTAAAAATACTGAGTATATTGAGACTGTTGAAGATTTAAAAGAAATTGCTCACAGAACAGGAAGAAAACTGGAACTGCCAGATTATGTTAAAAAGTATCCCCAAGGCAGGACAGCAGGAGTACAGCAGAAAGCAAAGAGAGAGACACCAGGCAGTAACAGAAGCAGGTATATAATGACTAATGCTGATCAAAAACATTTCATTCTCAGTATATTCCTGACCCAAAAGCATCTTTTCTTGGGGATCTCCAGAGTTGGAATGATTCAGTCTCTGCTTGATGAATGAATTTAAATATGGCCAATTTCCTCTTAATTTATGCATCTGGCAATGCATTGACATTCCAGATATGATTTTTTTAAATAGTTCTGTAAAGCTCAGTAGAATTACAAACCAAGACATGGGGACAGAAGGGTTAATTCTGGTTGTTAATTTTGGTGCCTGGGAGTCAGAATTCCTAAATGGTCACTGGAGGAATTATCCAGAGCATCTAGGCTATGGGATTAGAGTTCCTGGCACTGACGATGCGTGAGATAGAAGGCTGCTTTCACTCCGTGTCAATGCTCTGAGTGCATCCTCTGTGCTTTCCTTGGCTGGGAAGTGCATGAGTGAGTGTGTGTGTGTGTGTGTGTGTGTGTGTGTGTGTGTGTGCGTGTGTGTAAAAACACCACTAACCTCAGCACTTCTGAGTGTGTATCAAATAATACCTCACTAACTTTGCAGTGAAGCTATTAAGGCAGTAGCAAACAAAAACCAGCTGGGTTTGATCTGTTTGGAAGTACTGAGATAGCGTAAAGCTGTTTCTGTAAATATTTGAATAGCCTGAATTCAGTGTCTCTCCCAGTCCTAACTCCAGTTCTGACCCAGTTGGGTAGGAGGTTTGTGCATGCCCAGGGAGAGGAGACAGAAACACCAGGCCTGGCAGTACTGTGTGGTGCCCTTGTCACACACCAGAAACTGCAGCAAAGGAAGGTTAGGCTAAGTGCCCAAAGTCAAGGACAGTGGGACATAAATAGGAAGTGAACTGGGGATAAACACTCACCCATTAGCTTGTTAAAAAATAACTTCCTCATGTTCTCTGTCATTAGCTTTACTTGGTAAATGATATCTCTTTTCAACACTAATATCTCTTACTCCTTTAAGAAAAAAAAAAAAAAAAAAAAGGCTTAATTTCAAGTAGAAGATTCTGTTTTGCTCTGAGAGATACAGGTGCACTGGTAGAGGCAGGAAGAATAAAGGTCACAGGAGACATAATAAGAAATCATGTGTCAACTCTGTAGGGTAGTGTTGCTATCCCAATCTCACTAGGGATGGAAGGAAGCAGTAGGAACAGCATTTAACATGTAAATTACAGTCTTCAGTACAGCTACAGTGAGAAAGAGCAGTGCAGTTACCATCAAAAAAAAACTAAGTGGTAAATTAAGATGCACAATTCTCAACAAGCAAGTTTCACACAAATTACATTGTGGAAGGATATATCAAGGTGCTGACTTTGGCATTACCGTTGAAAACAAAACAAGCAAAATTTTACTTTTAGCCCTCAAAATCAAACTAATTAAGATAAGAGCTATCACAGTGTATTTCATAATTAATTCCTTAAATGAGATCTACTATAACACAGAAATATACTCAGCTGAATGTAGAAAACAACACCTAAAGAAATCTGTAAGAGTCATCTGCAATAGGGAAGAAACATATAAATAAAAAGAAAAAATACTCTCAGTGGCCAAGTTTTCCTGAGAACATACTACATACAGTACATCAATTCATCAACTTTCAGACTATGTACCAAATTTAATGTTTCATCTTTTACAAGAGAGAAATTTCAGCAGCCTCAGGTAGTGGTGCATTTCACCAAAAAAGTAGTAATGCAACAGAGATGTCCTATAAGTCTTACTTTATTACACAGTCAAGTATTTTAGATGAGGTAAAAAATATCCACAAGTTTAGTCATAAAGTGCTGTCATAAGAGTGCTGTCGTAAGAATTATTTTTTTTCATGAAAAGCCTACTCAGGAGCATCTCGTGCTCTAATGCAGGACTGGCTCTATGGGCTTATTGCATTAACTCAAGTCACTGCTGTAATAAGCATTCAGTTTAGCCACTATAAATTCTGGCACTAACTTAGACTGCAAAGAATTTTCCCATATTAAAATAGAATATCTACTATTAATCAGCAGATTATGCAAAACCATATTAATGGAAATATTTCTAAGTTTAGCAAGTGAATTACCAATGGAAATTGCACTAAACTGAGATGAACATCATATCCAAACTGCTTCAGATTTCCTACTAAATTTAATATTTGCTTACAAAAATTACTGTTTTAAATGCTGATAATAACAGATTATGTAGAAGCGTAAATTTGTTATTAAGACACGTCTTGTTTTCTGCATGTTATGAGTGTTTCCAGTAAAGCGTTTTGCACAATATTAATTAAAATACAAACCAGAACTCTTTCCTCTTAATTGAGCTCAGTTAACAGAGTAGCTTCAAAGATATGAGACATAATCTTCACCTATGGAAGAACAATGATCCTCATGAATAAGAACCTGCAAATCTGCACACAAAGCAGTTTCTGAAATACAGGCAGCTGGAGGTATGGGTTATACAGTGAACATACAGCATTTATCACATGTCCCTGGAACTTCTGGATGTCTGTCTAATCCCAAAACCATGCAGCCCCTCTACTGCACTTCAAACATCTCATGCAGAACAGATAAACCCTCTAGAAGTTTTGTCTTTCAGTCTCCACCTCCCTTCTCTTCTATCTCTTCTCTAGACCCATTCCAATACTATTTCTTATTTGAAGCTGTATAACTTGAATATTAAAACATTGGCAGGTTCTTTAAGGTCCAATATTGATATTTTCCCATTTCACCTGGAAACACCTTCCTTAGCCTATGACAAAATGATATGCAGTGTTCCAACAACTAAACCATACTGATAACTGTGGTCATTCTGTCATCAAAATTTGCTGTTTGATCTTCTGAACCATTGATAACCTCTAGAAGAAATAGCCATGATTTTCCCATGTAATATGTTGCTGCTACATTACTGAATTTTAATATCATTCATCACTCCGTCCTTCAAAGTTGTACAGGACATTACGAAACAATAATTCTTCCTCTACACACAATTTCCAGTTTTGTGCTCACTGCATCTTTAATACTTCATATTTTGTGCTACAGTTCTTCAAAGAAAGTACTGGACAGTTTTCACCACATGAAAAATCCTTCTAAAGTTTCACTAATAATTCTATTATCTATTACCTTTCAAGTAAATGAGATTTAAATTCTGCCTCACACACTAATCCAGGTTAATAGGTTGAAATTATGTTTTGTACTACTTTGTAATTTTAATTACGTGATTCATCACTGGCATCAATACTTGTGTTCTGCACTACTGAATCCATGTTCTACTTTTGCAACAAAGAGGCTGGACTCACATTCTGCAAAATAAAATAATAATAAAAAAAAATAAATAAAATAAAATAAAATAAAATAAAATAAAATAAAATAAAATAAAATAAAATAAAATAAAATAAAATACTCAGTAATTAAAGAGCTAACATAACAGAAAGGGGAGGCATGAGGGAATAAAAAAGGAGAACAATTAAATGAGATTTGAACATAAACAGCCAGAAGAACAATTTTATCACCACATATCCTTGCAAAGAAGATATACCCAGTAGAAAACTAAGTTTGTTCTATATTCTTCTTCATGATTTCAGGTTACAGTCCCAAGATCATAATATACCTAAGATTTATTCCCGTTGCAGTTTTTATCTTAGTTGTCACACTCTAAAATATTTCAGGTGTGGATTTATTTCAGGTGTGGATTTATTTCACTGTGTCATTCTGCTGTGTCCTCACCGTTTCTTTCAGGCTCAGCACAGGACTCACCCCATTGCAGTGCCTCTTACAGGCAGTGCTCCCAGAATTACTGATGGGCTGCTTTGCCATTGCAGTGCCCTGTGCCTGACTGATGGCAAGACCTGGATTCTGAAGTTTTGTCTCCAATCATTTACAATCTGGTTTGAGGATTAGATATTGAATTTCTATGCCACTTTCAATGCCACTGAATGGTTTCCAGGTTATGACATCATCTACACACCTAAAATTGTGGTTTCAGTTCTCCCACTAAATCCCTGCCCCATTTCTAGAACTTATATACACACCAAGTAGTGCTAACTACACAAGTTATGCTTTTTCATTTTAAAAAGGCCAAAGCAAGTCAGTGTAAAAGTTTTTAGTTCCATAAAAAACACTTTATTTTTTTTCTAAAAACTAGATAATTGTTCATGATTCAAATCACAGATAAAAGCAATGTCAGTTTCCTACTTGCAACCAAGACACTCAGATACAACTAGATTATCTCAAAGTTCATGTTTCTTTCTAACCACTGAGGAAATTAAGTTACAGGGAAGCTATTGACTCCTGAAACAATAGCCGAGACTATAATTTCTTTGAGTCACTCTTGAAGTAGATTTCTGTGGTTTCAACCTGGCACCCAAAGTCAGAGATAAGACCAAGCATGAACATACTTGTTTTTCCAGGCTAAACACTAAGAAATAATTTAGCAATTCTATGTTTCTGAGAGATTAAATAAGTAGGGTCAGACCTACAAATGTATAATGTAGAACCAATCTTCAAATTTGATGGAAGAAAGAAACCTAAAATCATGTGCATCTGTCCTTAACATTTAAAAACAAGGTGTATAACAATAACAACAAATGAAAACCAACAGCTAATAAAGTTCCAGATATGTAGTGCCAGAAGATTAAAAGGATGAGGCAGAAAATAATGTATCCAGCACAGTTTGACTTTAGACATGCCCTTCAAATACTGAAAATACAAGAGCAAACTCAAACAGAGTATCTTTCTACACTGCATTAGTTATAGGGTCAATATTGCAACTGCTGGGGGAAATCTGGCCTGTGTTATGCAGAGGGTCAGAGTCTAAGATTAGAATGGTCCCTTCTGATTTTCACATCTATCAAGCTATGAATAATTTAAATAACTTTCCAGGACAAACAGAGAATATGGAGTTTAACAGCTGATCAGGCAAAAAGAAATTTATCCTCTTGCCTACCAACTGAATTTAAGTAATATTTGCAAATATCTGGGAAAAAAAATAATTTAAACAGTAAATAGCAGTTTCCACAGCTTTACCATGGTCACTATAGCTGGTTTTGGTGTTTCAATCTACTTTAGACATTCATTCAAGAATACAGCTGTATGGAAACCTGACTAAAACAGGAAATGCCCCTTGGCTGAAGATTTTCCCTCTGTTTGCAAATGAACACAGTAAAATTAACTGTGAAATGGCTTATTTGGTAATTGACTTACAGATTCTTGGCCCTAAGAACATGAAGTCATGGTTACATATCCACTTTAGTCTGGCATTAGCCCAGGATGCTGCTGGAGAGGAGCATCCATCCAGACACCCAGAGCAGCCTCCCATCCCAGCTCCATGAGAGGACTGGTGCAGCAGCGGCTGCACAAGCGCTGGTGTGACCACAACAGAGCCAGGGAGATCCTGTAGCCATGGCAATTGGAACACAGGATTGAATTTAGGTCAGATTTAAATAATGCCATGGTCATGGTCTGGGTCTCTACCAGCTCAGTTGGCTGAGGAGCACAAGGTGACGTCTCAAAAACCAGGAATATTTACTTTCTTACTTGTATTAACTCTCATTCCCCAGCTCAAGCAGTGGATGACAAAAGGTCATTACTTTTGTACTTGTGACCCAAAGGTTTATTCAGTTTAGAAATTCCTTCATTACAATTCACACTGCATCATTGCAGAGACCCAGAAAGCAAGTTGCTGAATACAAACATTTGAATTAAAGAAAAAAAATCAAACTGTCAATAAAGCCTTTATATGCAAACATAAAGAGAAAATAAACATTCCCATCTTCTTTCTCTGAAGGAACTCTGACTTGCGTGTTGTATGTTAGAAAGTCTATCAAATTACATAGGTTTTAAACTATATTCATATCATAATAAAAAGAATAATGTCCTCTGTGGGGGAACAAACTTAAAAACAGTGTATTTTGACAGAGAAACCCTGAAAAATAGTTCATAAAACAGTAACAATTAAGATAACTCAGCCTTTAAAGGACATAAAAGAAATGAAATAGCTTTCTCAGGATCCAACTTGGATCTAAGTTATTGATTATTACTATACAAAGAATGTAATGAAAGACCTTCATAATCTTCATAAAGAATTAAAGTCTATTAAACTACAAAACTGAGAAACATCTGGCAAAACAGAAGAACGGCACTAACGCGTTCATAAGCTCTTTAGGCATTTTTTTATATATTGTTTTATCCCATCTCACTAAGAGCTGTCAAACTCTACAGCTGCCGTCCCTTCTTTCAGAACATTTCTAGGAAGACAGAGAGGAGGCATCATCTCTGATCAGGCTTTCAGTCTACTATCGCTATTTACATGACCAAAATACTTACCAGGCCTGGACCACTGTACCAGTTTGTATAGATGGCAGAAAATATGGTCCTGATATTACACCAAATCTCCAGAATGTCTTATTTTCACAGCATTTTTATGTCCCCATGAGCTCCTCTAGACCTTTCTACTCCATGTTTGCCAGGTCATCTATCATTCAGTGGTGAAATAAAACTGGGTACTGATTCCCATGGCCTTGATTTTTTATAAAATTTATTTTGACACACACAAACAGAGTAAGCATTATCTGCGAGATGAAATATAAATTAAAGTCCCCTTTTGGTCCACAAATATAACTTAAAGAAGTTTATGTCTAAAGGGAGTCAACAGAATTTCCTCAGCTTCTGAGAAATAAAAATGTGCCCATGAATCTGCCAGTTTAAAACCAGAATACTACTTGCTACAGTCTTTCATCTATTCCTATTCATAGTTGTTAATTTTTAAAGAGACCAAAGCAGCAAGAGGACAGAACAGTCAATCCTGTCAAATTCAGAGGAAAAACACATTAGTCACCTCCCAAAGTGTGGCTCCTTATTCCAGCTCTCCTATGGCTTATTTAGCAAAGTCGGTGCTCTGATTTTTCTCTCTGGCCCAGATGCTGTGCCTCCCACTCTATCTCAGCTAATCATGCTCATGCTTCAGCTTGCCAAAGGGAAGAAAAAGAGGAATACTATCCCAAATGCTGCCCCCTACCACAGAAACCCGGCCTTCTGAGCCACAAGATGATTTCCTGGTTCTTACAGTTCTCAGGGGTTCATTTCCTCTGTGAACACGAGCCCACATAGGGATTATAGCTGTGGATTTTCTATCCCAGAAATGTGGCAAACACTGCATAAAAACACCACAATAATTGCCACAATGTCTCCCATCCTGCCAAGTGTTGGTAGGTGGGATAGGAGATGGTTTTGGACCTGTCTCAGGAATGCTGTAGACATTGCAGAACCCTTTTTAAATGTTCTCCAAACCCTTTTTTTGCTTTCATGACACAACACACTTAATTTAAAAATCTGTTGTAAGGAGTTTATAGGGGAAGGACTGAGGTCATTCCTCCAGACCTGAAAGTGTGTAAAGCCTGATGAACTTCCTTCAGAGAAGTAGGTTTATTTTCATGAGTGAAGTTTTAGAAACAGATTTTCCTGAGCTTCATTTTTATCTTTCAAATTCAAGACTTCCACATGAATGCATTAATGCTTTTAGCTAATTATTCAGCTTTCTATAATTCAAGAAATATTATGTTCAATAAAGGCACTAAAAAGACTGGAATGCCCAGGCAACATTTTCTAATGAGCTGTAATGGGTCTTTTTTTGCAGCATTTCTCCCCTTTACATTTTTATAATTATAAGCCTGGTTTTGATAATAAAGGAGCTGTCCTAGAGGTTTGATCTCTTAGATAAATTATCTTTGTAATGGAACAGTATCTCTTCCTGCCTTCCCCCTCCAGTGACTCTTTCACATGTTATCAGGTCTGCCCACCTGTCTTTCTCTACTTTCTTCACAATTCTTCATCTGGCAGTTGTCTCCCTGAGCTGTTCCAAGGTCTTTCTCCACTGAGGGTTTACTTTTTCTTGAATTATTACTACAATAAAGAAAAATATCCCTACAGAAATTTCCAACATTGGAAGAGTAGCCGCCTCATAATACCCGAAAAAACAGAATGAATCAAAAAATATTGCCTCATAAATGACAAAGTATTTGGAAAAGAATGTAGATCTGTGGTGATTTAACCCCAGCTGGCAGCTCAGCCCCACACAGCCACTTGCTAACTCCCCTGCATTGGGAGAAAAGGAAGAAAACTCGTGGGTTGGGATAAAGGCAGTTTAACAAGTAAAGCAAACCAAGGAATTCATTTCCCATTTCCCATGGCAGGCAGGGGCTCAGCCATCCCCAGGACAGCAGGGCTCCATCACCTGTAACAGTGACTTGGGAAGACAAACACCATCACTCCAAACCTCCCCCCTTCCTCCTTCTCCCCAGCTCTATACGCTGGGCATGGTGCCATATGGTCTGGGATATCCCCTGGGTCAGCTGGGGTCAGCTGTCCTGGCTGTGTCCCCTCCCAGCTCTTTGTGGAGCCTCTTGCTGGTGGGGTGGGTGAGGAGCAGGAAAGGCCTTGGCTCTGGGTGAGAACTGCTGAGTGATAATGAAAACAGCCCTGAATTATCAACACTGTTCTCAGCACAAATCCAAACCACAGCCCCAGACCAGTTACTACAGCAATAATTAATTTTACCCCTACCAAAGCCTGCAAAGGGTTTTCACAAGGAAAAAAAAAAGAAAGAAAAATTAAATGCATTTAGGCTTAGAAATTATAATGTAGTATGTAAATAGTGTAAGAGAACAATTTCTATAAAATTTTGAATTTAAATAGTATCTTTGATGCACTTAAACTACACTACAATAAACTTCCTGATGTGGGTTGTTAACTTACTGACTGTGCAGGGAGTAGATTGCTTTGTGAATATAAATGAGTGAAATATAAACTGAACCTTTGCATTTTGAACCTGCTTAATTCAATTCAAGCAGAAATCATTTGTATACTTTCAAAATAATCAAAGTGAAATAACTGTTGCTACAAAATGGAAGTTTTCTACAGAATGATCAATGGGGTAAACCAAATAAGAGATTTCTCTTTGAGTATCAGTTTCAAGATGAGAAACACTTTAAGCACTTTCTTACTAAATTAGTCATTATGTGAGATCACATAAGAGAATGGCACCTAGGTAGAAAGAGAACAATTTATTACTTCAAATATTACCTGTCAAAACAAAGAACAATACAGCATTCCAGTTTCATAAAAATACCACAGAAAGAAACTGTGGTTTGAAAATCTTTGCATTCTAAATAAAACAAAATAAAGCTATAAATAAGCAAAAGAGGAAGATTTATTTTTTAATCTCATAGACAAATTTGAAAGCTGTCCTTTTTTTTTTGCAACACTGCTCTGATTACATTATTATTATGCAAAAAAAGCCTAAATCATAAATTATCTTTCTATCTGACATGACCTTCTGTCCTTCATTTGCTAAACCCCAAATAAACCATTTTATGTATCTTCCAGAAAGGTAGAGGTATCTTATAGACTGCCCAGCTATATTTAATTTGTTTGGCACATGAAGTAGTAAACATCTGATGCAGAATCTGCTATGAGATGAGTCATATGACAGTCACAATTTCTTATTTTTTAGCACTATCAAAGTTTTGTCTTGGGTCTACAGTGCAGATGTAAAATACTGAGAATTTATATGGCAAGCTGAAAAATAACAGGGAGTTTGTTTGAAATAACCCTACTTTGTCTGAAATACCCCTAGTTCACCAAAAAGCAGAAGCCAGGATCTCTTGCCTGAATAAAACCAGACCGCACACCAGCAATAAATACTTGCTCCTTTTCCCAGGGATTTGTATAATCAGCACTCAGGGAAGGATTTATAGGAGGGAGACAAGGAGATACAGATGCTGAGCTCTCTTTCTCTCCCTACCCTGACTGCAGAGGTGGGAACTCCTTTTTCTCTCCTGCTTCCAGATCTTATGGAAAGAGTAACAGAGCTGATGCTTGTCTCTATCCAATCACATAGTTGAGCATGGCTGCAAAATCATGGTGTTGCCGTTCACAGCCAGGCTGCAGCCACTTAATCTTTATTAAAAATACAGCTAAATTTTGATTTCAATTGGTACAGCATCCTGTGATAAGCACCGAGTCTCCCAGGTAGTACCTCCTAAATCAGTACCACAAAGACATCACACAAAGCTTCCTTAAGAAGAAAAAGAACTATTTTCAGAATATTTCTCATTCCTTTGTAATTAGCTGTAAAACTTTTACCTACCAAAAAGAAGAAACACTTCAAGTAATGTTCTAGTACAAACAGCTAGAGGAGTCTTCAATTCCCGTGTATGTCTGCTTTCACATTTGGCCTCTGTACTTTTATTCTAAGTGACAATTATAGCAAAAAAAAACTTTCCCTTTCTTTGAGACAGATGATGAGGATTGTTGTTGTTGGAGAGCAATCTTATTACAATGGCGTAATTAGATCTGACAAAAAAATCTCACCCAGTTTGCTGCATCCTGCTACCTAAAATTCAACCTTTAGAAAAAAAAAAGTGACATTTTTCAGCTAAAAAGGCGATGTAGACATATGTTTTCCAAATTGCATCTTCTGAAAAGATCATGTATCTGTTACCCACACAGTCCTATTCCATTTTTTCATTCTGGGTGTATTTCAAAATGTCATTTATCACACAGCCTTCCAGTTTGGCTACTTGCTGGCTAAGTGAACATCTTGTTCCACATAGCCCTTTTTTCTTCTGTTGAGATAATCTGAACACTTGCTAATTTTCCTCAAATTTGTGTAGAAATGTCAGTATTAAAGACTAATTTTTTATCCACAATTAATTAGACATAAGGCAGCTTCATCAGAGACATTCTTGGTTCTTGGCTTTCTGTGCACTGAGACATGGATAAGCCAAAATACTAATGTGATTGGAGAAGGATTTCTTTGCATGGAATCCTATGATATTACAGATGGTTGCAAGACATGAAATAACATAATAAATAGCCTTTTATTTTTCTGATAGAATGTTTTCCCAACTGCATTCTATTTGGTAATTGGATACACTGAATCTAAAAACCTCTACTGTATAAACACAATGAATTCACTGGTTTACTGTTTACCAGAACTCATAAATGAGGCAAACACTGTGAAAGATATTTTAGGATTAGCATCTGTATGCTAGATGGTCCAAATGCTAATGAGGACATTATGCTCATGCAAAATTTCATACTCATGAGAATTTTGCCTGTGATATTTGTTACATGGACTTCCAGCACTACCTGCTATGCAATATAAGAATGAAGTTTATTTCTCATTAATTCAAAAATGCAAGACTTCTCCCCTCGTGACCTTTGCAATGCAAAAAAAACTACCTTTGTTTCCTAGAAGGACACTGGTCAAATGGTTAAGTTACTATTGATTTCTATAAAGGTTAGATAAAGTTAGAGAAAAATGTATTATTGTCTTAATACAACAGAGTATTGTATTATCTGTTCTGAAAAATAGGTATAAAGAAACTCTAGAACAAACTCCCTGAGGGGATCCCATTATTTTCATATTCACAGTCTTTCCACATAGTTTGAAAAGGGGATAAATTCAACCTTAAGAACTATACTTAGTTAGCCTTCAGTTCATTTGTGTTTCTGGCAAATGAAAAAAGCCCCAGACCTTCATAATCCATTTGCAAGGTAGGCAAGAGTTACCAGCTATATCAGACCACTCAGCTTTTATGGACCTAAAATTTCCTTACCCTCTAGACATTTCAACAGATGATTTTTAGGGACTTTTCTCCCTATTTTTCCTCATAGAATTTCCCTTCACCAATATGCTGGTTATAATCCATATACATCTCAATAACTAAAGCATTTTTCATGAGCTGGTCTCATATTCTTTCCATTTCCAGGACTGTGAGCTTTTTTTTAGAACTAGAAAAATATGAATTGTGTCTTGCAGACAGATTTTTAAGAAAAGAGTGAATGCATTTTATAAAGTCAGGCCTTTCAGCACAATCTGGAAGGCCAATTATTTTTGTATTTGATCTTCTGTGGTGATTCTCCAGACTGTCGACTTTCTCAAAAAGATAAAATATTTCATTCTTTTATTATTCTTTATCCTTCTTAAAGCCTGAAATACCATCTGAATTACAAATCCTTTCCACTGCAGCAGCTGCTCAAATGTGTTTTTTATTTATCAAATACTCTCAACCTTCCATTCTCAACCTTCCATTTCACTGGACCTATGTAGAAATGTCTCTACATAAAGGAAAAAAATGTGCTTTGTGTGCATCAAACTGTGCAGACCTGCAGTGGTGGCAGAATGACTTATTAAGTGATTGTCCACAATGGAAAAAAATGGGTGGATCAGATTTAATTATTGTTTTAACCCAGATTATCTTCCCAAATGTGTTGTGAATCCACAACTTTAGTTAGGTGTCTTATTAGCTGTATAATCCTTAGAGAGAGAGAACCACTGGCCAGACAAAATTCAGAGCATGTCTGTGAGCACACAGAACAAGAGCAGATGACACTTTCTGAGAAAAGAGGCAAAAAACCTATGGAAAAAAGAAGAAAAGGTTAGGAAAAGGTTATTGGTTGGAATCTCTAGTGCTGAAACTGACTACATTTGAGCAATTCCACAATTACTTGAAGAGAGGATTTTAGCTTACTGTCCCCTTGAAGAACCACTAACTGATTTTAATTGGTACTGCTATGGGTTTTTCATAGTTAACACTTTGAAAAAAACCAAGAAATATTACTCACCTTATGCCATTCTATATTTTCTTATGGAAAATAGTAAAAACAATTCCTTCATCTTAAAACAAATGCTCAAAGTAATTGGAAGCATATAATATTCTGTGAAGAAAGAGATATTGCAGTGATTTATCCAACTAGTTGCAGTGAAGAGCAAAATTCATATTTTTTATTTGTTTGAGCATTGTTAAATCCTACCCTTCTGAAGAGCACTTTCTAGCAAAACTCTTGGTTTTAATGTTTCTTTCCAAAGAGGAAAATAAATCCAAGGATTTATTAAACTGAATAAAATAATATATAGGTCATTATTTTCCTTCTCCTTTTTGAACATGTCAAAGTTTATTAAGTAAATGTCAACAGGCCTTGTACAAATTTTGAGACACTTTCAGCCAAGATTTGTGTGAAATGTCCTCCCATAGCCCACCCATAAAATGAAGTATGTTCTTTGGAGCTGCAAATGCTGAACCATTTCTTTAAGGCTGCTTTGAGGTAAGGCTGGTTCCTGCACTGACACCAGGACTAGACTGCAAATCAATATCTAACACTGCTGTTATGACAAGCAGGGGATGTGCAATGTGCAAGGTGCCATTACCATCACAGGTACAGAAAGATCAGCATTCTGCATCCCCTTAAGGCTTGGGCAGAAATTATTGATTCCTGACTTTGATGTTTTAATAACATGCATGGGAGTAGGACAAGTATGGATCCACCCTGATCTTATAAGAAACATAAATTATTATTCTCACTTTGAACCTTTTCTGTCATGGGGACACGCTAATCAAGGCTATCAGGAAATTTCATTCCAGCCAGAATTTGACCTAGTTCACCTCCACTGTGCATCTACAGAGATTCTTAACTCTACTCTTAAGATAGGCAAGCACTTCACACCACCTGTGGCAAAGTTTCTCAGATTTTGCAACACCTCTCTGGAACAGACTAGAAAAGAGACATTACCTTTAAGATAATACTGACACCAGTTCAGCAGCCAGTTGTTCTCAACACTCAGGAGTGCTATTAGGCATCATGTTCTTCTCTACCATGAGAGAAGGTCATCATAACATCTGTTTATGATGAAGCTTGATGAGAGAAAGGAATTTTTAAAAAGATATTATATACTTTTACTGTTCATGGATTTAGTTTGGTACAAATGGTTGCTGCATCCATTTGCTGTAGTTCAGTATTACCATTATAATTCTCTATAAAAAACAAATATTTATTGTTTTTTCTTCTAAAAAAATCCAGCGTATTGAGACAGTTGCTTACAGTATTAATTTGACACAGGTTTAATTGTAGCCTATTAAAATAATAATCTGTTAATTGCCTTCTTTGCTGCAATATCAAGGAAAATAAAAAAGAGTTTATTCAATGCAAGGAGAAACAGATTTTTCAGATCTACATGATTAGCTGCTATACAATAGGCCTTTTCAGTCATTACATTTTGCACAACATCCTAAACCCCAATTATACTGTAGTGTTAAGTATAAAATTCTCACTGAACCTTGCAGTTTCATGTTTTATTGTCTTTTAAAATGAATGTTAGAATTGAATGCAATGGTAATATGGAAAGATAATATTTAAAAAGCTGTGATTTTAATTTAGCATTTGGCAATACATACAGATGGTGTAGGGTGACAGTGACACCATTTGAACACAAGCATCTGCAGGTAAGAGCATATAAAAGTCAAATTAAATTTGGAACAGTCTATTAAAGATTATGAAATAATATCAATGTGTCAACAATCTGACCTTGTAAATTAGATAGATGGTTATCTTTCTTATTTGTTGGCTGCAAGATGTGTAAAATGGTCTCTGGGATCCATTAAATGAAATTCTACTGGATACCATATGTAGGAGAACTTCTTTCTTCTTTCAAATTATAAACTGATAATGATACTCCTTTTCTACTGAACACCATTTTAACTACAGATAAGTATTCAGTGCTTTTATATTTCTGTATATATTTACCTTAACTCACTCAGAAGAGCAAGAAAAGTTGTTGATTTTAATAAACCAAAAGCTTTTAAATTTTCTTGCCTACTTCCAGATAAAAACAAAGCCTTACCTACTGTGTTCTACAGTAATGTCTTACATCATTCCAGATTTTGACCTGTGAGTAATTTTCACAGCCTTGAACCACAGTGAAAATCATAGCCAGTCATCAAATGACCTATACCACAGTCACGTTTCTTTCTCTAAAGATAAGCTGTTACAGCAAAAACAGGAGTGGCTGCAATATCCAGTATTTTCTCTTTAGAGTACGATTCCTAATGCATGTAAGTTTCAGGATTTGCTTTTAAAAGATGGATGATTAAAGACCTGGTTTGAACATGCAATTGTAATAACTCTATATAGAAAGTATTTCCATAAGAGAAACCTACGAATTATTTGTTGTCCTAATACAAAAAGGAAAAGGAAAACAAAACTAAATGAAAGAAACAGAAATCCAAGCTGTTAATGGTACATTTCCAAAAAGAAATGGCTCTGCCACTTTCATTTTTAAGATGACTTTAGAGCTCAGACCTCAGTGTGGAAAGTGCCACAGTTTGAAGTTATCCAGCATATTTAACAGGTACAATTCATCTTCATCCTTCCCCTTCACCTCACAATACTTTTGGTTTGTAACTTTCAATAGTCATTGAATGTGGCCTTTATTCTCCCATTCTTATTAAATCTCTCAAGAGTTTCAAGAAAGTCATTTGCTTGATGAACCATTTATATAGAGGTAGACCTTCACACAAAGAGCAGCCACATAGGAAACCTCAGAGGAATATAGTACTAGGTGAGGGAATTCTAATGTATGCAACAGAAGTCTATTAATGAGACATCTAGATGCTTAAACGAACCTTTGAACATTTAGGTACCAGTCCCGAAAGTGCTTTTCTCTTCTCTTATTGTCACTGTAAAAGTGAAGATCCATCAACAACGACTCAAAATATCCACCTACTAATCCAAGCCTTCATATCCCTGCTCTAGGCTTTCTGTTCAGATCCCTGTGTTTTGGAGGCGATTTTTTTATCCTCTCCTACTCAACTTGTCTATAACATTTTCAGGAAAAATTCTTTCATTCCTACTCCTTACTGCAGATTTTATTTGCATGTGTGTATACTCATTTAACCCCCTTAAATTGTTTTTGTTTCAGAACAGCAGAAATATTTATTGGCTCCAAACAGAATTCAGTAAGAACTAAGTAGCTTATGAGTTTTGTTCTGAACTCTTTTGACATGGGAAAAATCTTGCCCATATACCCATCTCAACTCTTTTTCTTAAGTCCCCATTATAACTTAGCTACACGCAGAGGTTGTGTCAGGATAGCATATAAGGCACATATGCTTATGCTACAGAGTTGATGGATTCTGCCTCTGGAGGAATGGCTAAATGGAACGGATAGAATCAAAGGCTATTATGAAGGAAGAAAAACTCTCAGTGTGCAAATTCAAGCTGATGAAACAAAGTCATCTGTCCTCTCACTGAACAGCCTTCTAGTAACTGGCATTCTGCAAGAGGACAGGATGCAAGGGAGGATAGAAACAACACGTCTAAAAACTTAAAACCCCCGCCAGTTGATGTTTCAAAATCCACATGGCAGCATGATTTGTGCCCTGATTCAAAACCCACTGACCTTTTGTTTAAAAACATGCCAACCTCTGTCTTTGAACTGGCCACCCCTTGCACTCACACTTGTTTAGGATCACTCTCTGAAGGGGGGGGTTGTGTTTCCTCTTTTTTTGAATCAGTTCACACAAATCATTTGACTTGTATTCTTCAAGGCCTAAATTATTCATCAATTAGTGAGCTGAGAAAGAATTTCATTAGGACAAAAACACATGCTGGCTCATCTCCATCAAAGACACAGGGCATGCTTTGTGAGGAAAGAGTGTCCTGGAATTCCTCTGACGTATGCATTATCTGTGCATAATGCTTAGACTGAAATGTTGATTAATTAAAAATCCATAGATACCTGTCTTAGTCATCTCCAGCTTTATGCATTTAATACTCCTACACACTTGCCTGAAAGCAAAGTAATCTAAACACAAAATTTAAAGGTCAAATTATCAAAGTAAGCAAGCATATCTCAGGTTCACTGATTAATATCCATGGTAAATTTGCCTTCAAAGGTTTGGTCTTTACTGAAAGGGAAATTCCTATTTCTGATGTAGGAACACAGATGCCTTTTTGCATCAGATCAGTAGTCTTGGCCATAATCCCATTATTTGGGCATTATTTTGTTCTTAAAGGGAAAGAGAAAATTGAACAAAAAAAATTATTGGCTGACATGCTCACAAATTTTGAATCATGAAGATTAATACAACAGACAAAATTAAATATATATATATTTTACTTGCTCTGATTATTTAGGGTTTAATATGTGTGTACGTGTATTAACTTATTCAACTGGATAATATGATGTAACAGCGAGCTCCACAGCTGAGAAGATTTTTTTGTAATTTATTTGTTAGTTTTCTATGGATGCTCTCTTTTTTACATGCTGGCAAATTTTGGTCATGAGAAACATAAGAAAATGTTATTAACATTAGGCAAGTATATAATTTTTTTTTTTTTTAGTCTGCCTTCTAAAATGATAATATTTCTTTATGCTTATGATGACTCAAGCTTCCTCCAAAGAAAATACCTTTCTCTTTTTTTCCTGTGTTGAAATCTTAATTTCAGAAGAGTGATAAGAGATTTCAAAGTTCAGAAACCTTTGTTAAAGTGACAAATAACAGAAGATCAAGTATTTTTTGCTTTGATCACTGTTTAGGCTTGATAGATTACTTGCATAAATGATGCCTAATAAATTAAGATATATCAATAATATAAATTCTACTATTATCATTTTAAACTGCTTTTGTATATGTGTTTCTAGAAAAAATGAGCAGCTTTTTGTCTTAGCCCTGGAAAGATACAGTAAACCATTATATTGGTAGAATTACCATTGACAAAACCTCCTCCCCAGAGTTTAAAAGGAAGATTTGAACATCATTCAGTGTATTCACCTCTTAAACCTGTATCAATCACTGATATTCTTGGGAGATAAAGCATTAAATTTGATTTCAAAGCCAGTAAAAACACTACACAGCCCTGTCTAAAACTCATTCACCTCTTGGTTACACAATATAGTCCTAAACTGACTGAAAATTTGAGATCAAAGTCACTGAAGTTCAACATTTTCTACACTTTGATTTCTGAAAACTTCTTTTCCAATATGATGTTCAACATCATAAAAACATGTGTGAGACCAGACAGACACCAAACAGCAGAAAATGGGTTAGGCATTGTTTTGTAGTTCTAGGTGTACTCTTCTGTACCCTCAGATCTGAAAGTGTAACTTCACATTCAGACTGAAAATGAATGAAAACCAGGAGATATCCCAAAAGCAGACTGATGAACAGAGTGCCCCAAACTTTTCTCCTCCCTATTCAAATAGAAAAACAAAGCAATTATTGCAGTTAATGTTATGTTATTGCTCCAAAAATGTATTCTTCAAGGGGCATAATAATACTGAAATTGTATTGAACTAATGGTGTTTTCTTTCCTTTGGTACTATTTGTCTCCTCCTTTATGCACAAATCTTAAAGTATTGACAGCCTCCAACTGATATTTCATAGGGGAACCTTTGTCAATGCCTTAATTCAGTGAACTCCAATACTGTGTTCACATCCCAGTAATCCAATATCAAAATTTATTTTCAAGACCTTAATGCTGCTCCGTGTGAACTTTCCAAGAACAACTCAGACAGCTCTTCCTGCCATTCCATGCATAAATTATCCCATCAAAGAGCTGGTGTTTATTCTGAGGTCTTTGAAATTCTAATCACTTGTATACACCTCCTCAGGCCAGCCTGTGCTTTGAAATTTGGATTACTTACAATTGGGCTATTCATAACGAAGGGCTATAGAATGCAGCTCTGCCACCCATTTACAAGCCTCTGTACATCCAACATGCCATCAAGGATTTCTAATTGACACACTTCTCTTCTTACAGATTATTTTCCCAGTGTCAGCTTTATATCAACTATTTGACTGAACAGCACAGATAAAAAATTGCACTAAGAGGGTGTGAAACACATTCAAGTAATAAGTTAGACTTTCTATGCATTACTATAAAGAAAACTTGCAGTGTTTATTTATGTATTTATTTATTTAGGTGTGAATCCTGGCTCTGTAGGCTCAGAAGCTGCCATTATGTCTGAGCTCTGGCAGAATGTGGTCAGTTAAATTGTTTATCAGAAATTATATTTCATGCTGCACCATTTAACTGTAAAATGAACTTATTGTCAAGAATGATATAAAGTAAGTTGTATGAGGGTTTCTTGACACCTGAAAAGGGATGTCTTGGAACTTTTGTTAACCAATGTCCTCCAGGTTGAGAGAAGAATGATTTCACACAGAAGATCAACATGTCTCTAGAGATTCCCTTCACTCCCCTCCTAATATAAAGGACAGTGACTTTATACTGGCACCTGTATAAAGTAGTAATTGGTGGCTAAAGCACTGTCAGTTCTGCTTGTCTATTCACAGTTACTCCTTACACCTACAAATCTTAAAGAAATCAGTAGTAGCCTTTCAACACACCAAGTACAGATCTGAATGAAAATCTAAGTCCTTGTAAATCACTCAAAATGATTTTTTAGAAACCAAGCCAAATACTCATGCAATTAGATGCTATATTGTATGTGTTTTATTATTTTGAATCTGCTTCCAAACAAAACCGAATTACTGAAGGTACGCCTAATAAACTATACCTTATGACCTTTAAGGGACTGTAATACTTTTTATTTTAGTCTGCAATATAGTAGAGACAGCTTCCTACAGCTTTTGTTTTGCACTCCCAAGGTATTTCTCAGCAACTTTCTTGGTTTTGTCATGGTCTGCAGATTTTGGAAGAAAGGAAATGACTGCCTCTGTTATTGGTATGAATATGTCAAAGCTGTATCTTTACAAATATTCTGTTTCTGGGAGTTACTAGTACTTCCCTCCAGCAGAAATGAAAAAAAGAGAAGTACAACACATTTCTGTCCTTTCAGTCTTATATCATTAGTGGTACATCATATATGTTTAAAATTTCATCATTCTACTCATTTACATTTTTTTACATGTGCAAATTAATCAAAAGATGGTAAATTATAAAGAACAGCCCAAAATACAGAGGTTCACCTCCATTTTTATGTTCCATGGTTCAAATCCACACAGCTTTTATAAGCAGCTTCTAAGCTCAGGCGATGAAGGTTGAGAAAATTTTATAGGACTGTGTTCTACCTTACGAAAAAGAGCATTAAAAATGTATTACCAAAAACCCATGGAATGATCACCATAATTATGCTACCTGATAGCATATTCCTTGCCTTCACAAGCATGTATCAGTGACACACATGGCAGTGGGAGTTCTGGCAGAGCAATAATGTATACAAGACCACATAAAGTGAAATAGCAAATAGACTGGCAGGAAGCCCAGTGGGTTTAATCATATTTCTCCATTTGTGTAGTATTTGTATAACCAAATGTGGAGAAAATGACATAGAAGCCCTCTCTTTCTCATTATATGGTTATTCACACAGCTCACAGTATTTCATTAATGGATTACACATCTGTTGTTATGTACCATCAAACACTGCCTTGGCTCTGTCTTAGACACAGCTCCACTGGTTGAGTTCTGAACACCTCTAACAAACTTTCAGTCCCGTGTGCCATCAGTGCTCATGGTATTTAAAACTTTATGTGACTTCAGAAAGAGTATTCCATAGATTCAGTCAATAACTGTGATAAAAACCTCAGTGAAAAATATCAAATAAAAAAACCACCCTGTGGTTAAAACACTAAATCATTTACTACAGAGAGAATCCTCATGAAAAGTTACATTCAAGTCAATCAAAGAGAAGAGCAAGAAAGAGCACTCTTATTACCGTGAAATTTACGTGCTGAATGTAACTGAGAAATAAAATTCAGTGCTGCTTTTTTAATGGGATGTCAGATTTTTTTTCCATATATACTTACACATATTTATTATTTTTATTTTCATTTCAGTGGAGTTGTGGAAACTTTCAGCAGTAGAAGATCTGATGCAAGATCAAATGTATGAAGTTAGGAGCTTGAATGTAAAAGAAATTGAATTTAATACATGCAGTACTCTTAGGAACTAGAGGAATGATTTTAATAGGGTGTCATTATCAAGGCCATGCTAGAACAGATTACAGGAGAATCACAATACAATAATGGCTTATTTTACAATCAGTGCACTTCATTCCGGTGATTGACATAGTGCTGAAATTGTGGATAAGAAGGGTGGTGATGCTTTTGTTACTTGGATAAAGCATTCTGTCTGGGGAAAAAATGTGATTTCTTTGGCTAACTTTTAAATCTTAACTCAGGTGTATCACTGGGAATGGGAGATATCTTTAATCTTCTGCAATCTTACAACATAATACAAATCAACCTAACCAGGCTTTCAAGTTTTCTGCCAACATCTACTTCTCTCCAAGTCTATAATCTCATTGGCTATCACAGAAGATATATGGGGTTTTTAAAGTAAGGTACGGTAGCATTATTATTTAGGCTTCCCTGCTAAAAAAAAAGAAATACCAAGAGAAATATACATTAATGTAAAAATGGTATTTTTTTTCAGGAGGTGATCTAGATACCTTTCTGGCATTAGTCAGAAAATAGAAAACTATGGAAACATTAAAGACATAGTCCTGGAAAGGACAATTCTGAAGAATATTTCATCCATAGAAAGTTTAGAAAATTGTCCTAGAGGGTGATTTCTCTTTGATTCAGAATCTATTATCTGACAGAATATTTAAATAGGTCATCCTATGCAATCTATCAGGCAATTTTTTCCTTTAAAAGACCAGATGCATATTTCTACTAGAGTTTATTAATGTGCATCATTACAAATTTCTAGTCATACACTTATTAGCTCAACGTTGAGCTTAAAACATATTTTTTACACGAAAGATTAAATAGGAGTAAAGGAAGTTAACAATACTACAGGAGCAGGGAACTGAAATGTTCCCACTAAGATGTTCTGCTGGGGAATCACTAAATCACTATGCAGAGATGAACTCTGGAGATCAGGGCATTTTTTTAATCTTCCTACTGGGTTTTACGTGGTTTGGTTTTCTTTTTCTTTTCAAGTCCTTACCATTTTTCTGTAGAAGAGATATTTAGGAACATAACTCAAGGTATGCTCCAAGTGTTAAGCTTGCACAGTATTTTCATTTGGGATTTGTGATTTTAACCTCTTGACACACTGATAATGAAGCCATGAAGTAGCTTGTAAGTCATCTGAACTAGGACATTCCAACTCTGGGAATATGATTCAGATACTTAGAACAAAATACTGGAGCAGAAGATCATGCTGGAAAACCCCAACACCACAAGACCATTCTCAGTTTCTGAAAATAGTGAGCCTCCTTCCCAGTAAATTTTTCAAAATTTGTATCAGGTTTCACACTGACAAGGGCCATAAGAAGGGTCTATAATGTGCTCTTTCATACAATTTAAATTCACATATTTAAAAAAATCTTCTTTAAAACAGTGAAACCATAAGGGACATGCAACCTCATTGTCTTAACATAAGCTAAAAATAATATGAGCTAAAAATAATACCCTTTCAATTTATTGTTTACTTCAAAAAGTGAATTACTACAATAAAATATACCTGCAATGAAAACTGGATTCCAATTAACCATACAAAATGATAACTAAAAAGGTTTAACCACTCCTTTTTATCCCTGATGAAATTCAATCCAAACAGATCTGTTTTTACACACAGCTGCAATGGAAAAAAGGTTTTCAAGGATGTCTGCTCAGGAAACCAGATAGTGAAATCTGCAAAAACAAAACTGAATTTTATTAAAAGTTACAATTTTGCTAAAATATATGAAATATTAGAATAAGCCTACAGTAAGGGTCTTCACTGAGAAACAAGCAACTGTTTCCAGTGGAAGCACATGAGAACTCACCAGTGATTAACTGCCAAACTGACAGATCTTCTGTTGTTCCGTAATTCCATTTATGACCCCAAACTGTTATATAAATTCCCAATTAAAATAAAACCTTCCTTGCACTACCTAATTTTCTTATCACCAGCTCTTCCAAAAAGAACTTAAACAGAGAATGTTAATAAACTTGCATCTTGAAACTTACACTGAGCACTACTCATTCAGAAAGAAACCCTTAATTACATGTAAATTGAGGGACACATGCCTAATGGTACATGCTTTGTCAAAGACAGAGTACTAATTTTCTTGGATTATTGCTTACACACCAAAGTCACAGGCTGGCAACAATTCTTAATACTGGGCATATTCACTCAGCATTTCTAACTACTTTGGTTTTATGGCTGGAAAAAACGGGGTAAATTCTTCCCCTAAAGGGCAGGAAAAGAGTTGTGTAAGTTGTTTAAATGCACTACACTAAAGAGGGAAGATGAATCACGTACAGAATGCTGCTTTGTCTCCTGCCAGGCATCAGAAATGCCAAGATGTACAAACTGGAACCACATGAATTTTAATAATCTGGTAAAAAATTTAGTGTTGAAAAAGTATAAAACCTACCCTGCTGGAAAAAAAGAATCAGATGTAGGAGCCTGACGCTGCGCTCTACGGCTTTCCAAGCCTCGGGCTAGCTCCACACCACTCGGCCGATGGCAGCGCCAAGAGTGGGGAACAGCACGGGCACGATGGTCCCACTGCTGAACCTCCAGAGCCCCCTGCACTCGGGCCCTGTAGATCCCAGGCGTCGCGGGTTTCAGTAAAGGCATGGAGGAGGCTCAGAATCTCTTTGTCTTCCCAGGAACAGGTTTTATTGAAGGTAAAAGGAGCGGCAACAAGTGAAAGGACTAAAACGATGAGAAAGGAGAGCAACTGAACCCTGAACATCTCTGTGCTACCAAATTTAAAGAGGGGAGGGTACAAACTGAACACCAATCAGTACACAACCTGGGAGGAGATGAAGGAGGGGTTTACAACACCCGGAACCAATGGGAGGAAACCATGGGTGGGACGGCAGCCACAACACCAATGGGGCCTCGAGTAGGGGATGAAGGGCATGGAAAACGCTGGAACAAAGGGCAGGATTAACAGTGACGGACAAGGGCTAGGGGCAGGCTGAGGGTGATAGACAGGGAAGGTTCAGGAACAAAGGGAGGGGTTTACAAAATTTGACAACTGGGCAAAATCATTATATAACAGTAACAGGGGCATAACAGGAACATACCATCAAATCACACAGAATTAACAAACAGAATGCAACAGGAGCCTGCCTCTGATGATGTCCTGCACTTACAATTTCAAATGGTCAGGGAGGGAAGAGAAGTTTATCCAGCCTTTTGCACTGTTACGTTGCATAATACCTTTAATGCTTCTGAAGCATTAGGATTGATAAGCCTTGTAATTTTGAAACTTGACAAAATACTGACAAAAGGTAGTTTTGTTCTTTTGGAGCTCTGGTTTCAATAAGAGTTGCTAATACAAAGTTTTGTCACTTTGGTTTTTCTCAGTAATACCCACTATTCTTAGTTATTAGGAGAAACCTTAATACTAGTGCTTGGAATCTTTTAAATAATAACCCCCATAGTTTGTTGGGTTTTTTTAAGGAGACTCACATTAATGGTTCTTTCCTCCAGCTAACATGTCTAAATAAGGAGTAAAAAGTGAAATATTTTAAAATCCTTCAGAATGCAGTCTGTAACATTCCCACATTTCCACTACTTACTCATTAATTTTTGTTGTGTAAAGGAGGGAGACAAAGTCCTTCCCAATGTAATACAACAGGAACCTCTGTAAATTAATGTGTGCTGAAACATTTACAGGAGAGAAAACTGCCCCACATAAGATGCAAATGTAGTATTTCTCTTCCAAAATGAATGAAAATTCAATCTTGTTTTAGTCACAGCCTTACATACAGAAGGTTTGAGCTTGTTTGTTGTTTTTTTTTTTTTCTTTGCTCAAATCTTCTTTGCTCATTTTAATAAAGAGACTGCCAACTTTTAACCTCAATGCAAATCAAGTAAAATAACTTTTTGGCTTCTGTAATGGCCATACCTGGGAATACCATCCCCAGACTCTCTTTAAAATGGCAGCTTTTGTCCCAGAATGCTACAGTCTAAAATACAAACTAAAATCAAGAGCTAGTCAAGATAGCCAGAGTCAGAGAAGCGAGAGGCAACAAAACAAATTGGATTTGGCAGAAAAATAAAAGCCTCAATTTGTTATTTGCCTAAGCACTAAAGGACAGAGTGATAACCTGTAAGGAAGGTTTTGAAATGCAGATAAGCAGGCCCAGGAATGCTGCTGCAGTGTGGGAGAGCTCTCAGTTTTGCACGAGTCAAGGAGCCTGCACACACCAAGGTGCAATTATCTTAATATTGATGATTTAGCACAGACTTGCAGTGCTGTCTCAAATATGTCTACAAATATTCATGCCCAGCTTTATCTCCCTTCACCCATAAAATCCTTAAGTGTTCATCCATTTGTCCTTTTCCCCATCTCTTTCACAGGTGGGAGTACATTTCCAAACCAGAGCTGTGATACAGGTTTATTTTTCCCTGATAGTAAAAGCCAAATTGGTAAATAGTCCATAAGACTGGAAAATAATCAACCATAAGTTGGTCATTCATGGACAGGCTCAGAGACACTGGAACACTGGTTCTGCATTTCTGTATAAAGCTTTCCATTCTGAATAATTAGATCCAGAAGTGTTGCACTTCCAGACAGGTGTGCAGTGCAAGCACTCAAACTGGTTTAGGAACAGCTGCTCAGCTTTAACACACCCCTTAGAAAATTTTTGGTACACACTCTAAGCAACAGTTCTCAATATACAAGCAACCCCTCAGCATCCTGTGATTAAAAAGAGAGACATTATGAAGATTTCCAAGTTATATCAATGACTTCTCACAGTCCTCCGGTGTTACCTCCATCTCTTTGCATCCTCCATCTCTTTGTACTTGGCAGCGTTCTGCCTAAATTCAAGGCTGACTGCAGACATTCATTGAAGGAAGGATCTGCTGAGAGAAACTGCCCCAAGGGGAATACTTTTGAGATCAGTATTATTTAGTCCCATGTAGAACAGAAGGAATGTCTGATACCAAGAAATGAGAAGTCTTTTCTGAAGCAAAGTCCATAACGAAGCTACTATGGAACAAAAACGGATCTTGTACTAACACATTCTGGGACTTCAGGTGTCACTGGTGTCTCAACCCGTGTGCTGAGCAAAGAGATATTTCTCCTGACAGAAAGGGGCTGATAAACAAACCCCAAACTGTGCTCCAGCTGAGACTGAACAGAATTCAAACCATTGCAATTCAGTGCAAACGTGAGAATTGACAGCAACAGCACTGTAAAGAGCTGAGTGTCCATACCTGGACACCCCTGCAGAATGCACCTCAAAACACTTTGACATATGTGACAAGAACTTCATAATCCTCACCCAAATTCTAAGCTTGGTGACATTACAGCAAGTTATGCCATTTGAGAATCTGTTCCACTGCTGATTTGTGTTTGGTAATCGTCAACTCAGGATCTGTGCTACATTAAGGCTGTTTTGCAGAACTTCTACCATCCCATTCTCTTTATGATGCATGATTTTCATTACTCAGTGCCTCTGATTTCAGCATATGTTTATGGGAACAGCCTGCTATTTATTACTCAAAGCAGCGTCTCATGCTGCACATCCCTGTGACAGGCAATTAGTTTCCTTTGAGTAATTAATTATTAACACAAAATTTATTTAAGGACTACTCCTAGTAAAAGTTAAAATTATTTTTACTCCAAAATATATATATAACATAAGCAATTAATTGTCATGGTGTTTTTTAAATATTATATGTGCAACCACTCTAAAAAATGACAATGCACATTTGCATAGTATTCCCTGAAAAAAGCCAACCAGCTTATTTTTCAGGTAGTAAAGCTAGTGGGTGATTCCAGGCCTCCTTTAGGGATAACAGCAAGGACCAAGGAGATGAAAAAGAACCTCACTCTCCTTGGAGAGCCAGGAGTGAGGAGAGCTGTGTCTCTGTGGCATGAGGAGAGGAAATTATTATTGATTCAGACTGGCTTAAGTTGAAGGAAAATGGTTGCAGACAACTGGTCAGAAGTTCTTTATAATTTTTTATGCTTTTGAAGTAAAGACATTGATGGCATCTTCTTTCTCAATCTCTAGTTAGAAAGAAATACGGCATTTTTAAAGGTTTTAGGATAACAAAAAACTACCGAGAAAAGAATTTTTTTTTTTGAAAACTATTTTCAAAATGCCAAAGGAAGAGAATATTTGTATGTCCATAATGAGCAAAAAAGGTAAAAATCCATTGCTTTGTCATAATTTTCTTTAAGCACAATAATTAATATAAATTTTTGAAATTTCCTACAAAACAACTGCCACTTATAACATCTTTGGTAGATAGCGATCTGTAGAGTCGTAGCCTTTCAAATGATCACATGTTCTGTTTTCCAGGGGGAACTCTTACAGATATTAGTGTAGCTACAGAGGGATGAACTATTTCTACATAGGCCTGGCTTCTTTTCATTTCCCCTGTGCCTGTCTGCCCCATTGAAAGGCTGGTCAGTAGCATGTGAGAAAGCAAGGATGTCAGACATGCCTCTCATTACTGATGATAAGTACCACACAGTAGGATTCTGGAATCCTGCTAGTAGGAGCAGCTCAACTTTCTCCCTTTTGCTTTACCAAAAATGACATCAACAGTGGCTGAGCTCAAATCTGGAAAAAGCACAGAATGATCTTTTTAATGGGAAGGAGTCATCGAGTATCTGTGAAGAACTGGAAGCTGTTCTGAACATCTATCTGAATATCTTTTCTTTTGTACACGTAAAATAAACATACTAAAATGAAACAGGTGTGAGGGCTCTCTGCAGCTGTTCTCTGTTTACACAGCTCCACTAAGCAAGACATTCTTTACAACCACCATCAGATGGCCACTGCAAAAGATGGTTCTCCTCTGTTATGCTACAGAAGTGGTGCTTTAGACAAACCCAGATCAAGCATTTACACCTCTACTGCAAACATTTGCATGGCTGAAACTTCATTCAGAGCTGCTTAAAGCACTGGTGAAGAGGTAAAAAAATATAGTTTAACATAAGTATTATGAAATAACCTTATTATTTGTGTTTTCACTCATTTCATTCTGCCCATAGTGAGGATTACAGTTAGAGCAGTATCTCCTGGTGGATCAAAAAGCAAAGTATAAGACAAGGATCAAAGCAGAACACAACCTGCACAGAGTCCAGCAGCCTTTGGCTGTGCTGACCTGACTTGGATAAGGAACCTTTGCCTTAAAAAATCTGGAGGTGTCAAATTACCTGTCAAAAAACCTGACTCATCTTTCAGTAACTTCAGCTATTAATCACCTTTGAAAAATTACAGTTACAAGCTGTGATTAAGCTGCTACATAAATAAAAATAAATCAGTCAGGGCCGAGTGCAATTCTAAGCTCATATTCACTCACTGTTCCTTTAATGTTTCCTGAGCTGCTCTTTCTCTGCTGCTGGTATATCACAGGAGTCATCCTGGCACTGCTGAAAGGTCAAGTTCATTTTACAAAACCCAAGATGGGAGCAGCTACAGGCTCCCCCTGCTGCTGTGCATGTATTTCATCTGTTCTCCTTTAAAGAAATAAGATTCTATAAATCAAAATAAAATTTATAGAGACCCTTCAATTACTAGCTTAATTTGATGAGGTAGTTTGTGCATTCTCTACTTACGGTATGTCACAGAAAAAGGATAGTGGGAGGCTTTAGCTCTGATGAGTTTCTGCTGTCCAGGTATATTTTTAATTCCAGGAGATTCAATAAGGTCCAACTTTTAATATGGACTTTTTTTTTTTTTTCAACAGCCATTTCACCACATGGGAAAGAGATATTATACCACAGTTATTTCTTACTCAGCTTCTACCACTTCTACAGCCTATGTTTTCCCCCTCATCTACAATAAGGTCAGGCATTTTAAAACAACTATGCAAGCATTTCAAAAGTAGCATTGTAGAAATGGTTTTTTGAGCATTCCCATTTTCATAGTCACCTTGGACAAATAACGTCAAACCAAATGTTTTTAGTACTTTGAGTAAATGAAAAACGAATTATTTAGGAGAGCTCAGGAGGAAGGAAACAGGAATTCATTAATTAATTTTGACTTAGCTGATTTGTGAATGGCTAAATCAAATGACAGCAGCTTGGAGCCACAGGCTACCAGCTGAGCTACATATAACAGGAGGAAGCTGAATCAAAAACGTTGAAGCTGCAGAATAAAATGCAGCCAGTGGCACTCTAGGTCAGTGTCCCTGTACAAGATAAACCCTGTGTGTGACCCAAGGTCAAAAGCTTTCAAAGCAGCACTAAGCAGGAGACTGAAATGCAAGTTTGAAGGCTGCACATCAATCAATCCAAAGCAATGCAGCTACCAGGAGACTCCACTCACCTATCTGGGTGCTGTGCAGGTACTTGTGATTCCAGCAAATACAGTGAACGGGAGAGATCTGTGGATGTGTCTGTCCAAATGGGATATTTGTTTTCTGCCCTTAGAAACTGACAATCTGCCAGAGAAGTGAATGAACATTACTTCTCCAAACTTAGTAGTTTTGCCAGCCTCTGATCAAAAAATAATTCCAAAAATTAAATTAAAAAAAATAAAATAAAATATATAAAATATCTAGTTTTATACACAAATTATATAGAGTTAAAAAATGCTGTATCATTATTCAGAAGAGACATTTGGTCTTTCAAGTACTACTTCTTGCCCTTTATTGGCAGGTTAATCACTGAGGTTTATTTATCAAAAAATATATTTACATCATAACAAAAGTAAAATTCAGACCGTCTCCAAATATTTCAGAATAATAATAAAAACATTTCAAATACAGAATCTGGGAGAACACTTCAACCTTTTTGTCACAAATAAGTCCACAGCAATAACCTGAGGTATCTTGTAGCCATGAGTGTGGTAGAATTCATTGGCCTAAATGAGGTGGTATGAACTGTAAAAATAAATCTCTCCTCAGCAAAAACGAATACAAGAAAGTTAAAACTGGTTTCTTCTTTCCCCTGAAAAATTCCTCTGACTTCATGGCCATTTTCCTGAGAACACATAAAGATTTAATTTTTCATGGTATCTATCAATAGTCAAAATGTTCACTGTTTTCAGGACACTTATACAGGGCATTTTTTTAGGGTTATGTATAGAAAAAAAAAAAATACAAGCAGTTCTCCTATCAATTACATGGAGTCAAGTAAAACTGAAATATTCACAGTCCTGCTTGAAAACAATGCAGGACCATGCTTAACTTTGGTCATGTGATTTCTTCTTACAGCAATAGTGCAAAGAACATCATCCAGCACCCGTGAGCCAAGGTATTACAAAAGAACTTGAGAATTTTAACAGCTTTCCAGTATATGTCAGTCTCAAATTAGATACAGAGTCCAGAAAGGGGACAGAAGGTTAAATCTAGCAGCAATAATGTGAAAAAATTCATAGTTGTTTAAAGCAGCTCTTTACAGGCTATCAGAGATGAAACAATTTAAGAAATGTTTTTACATTTCCTTTTTAACATTTTTCCCTGAATGTAGGTTAGCATTCAAATATTATGTTACCACTTAATACAGAATTTGTTAGTTAAGGCTGCTATATGGTGACCATCTTTTTAATATTAATTAATAAATAGAATTAGCAGGTAAGACTTTCATTGAAAGCTTTGATCAGTCAGTTAATACTTCGGGGAAAAATTAAACATGATCAAATAAGGTAGGTGGTACTTAATGATAAGAATGAAGTCTAACATTTAAATATGTTTATGAAATGCAGACAATGCACTCAGAAAATGTTAAACTTTCAGCTCTGAGAATTAGCCATGCTTTAGTAGCTCTGAGGGAAACAAAGAGCCAATGCAAATGTTGTCTGTTGAGTCACTGCACGTTGATTCTGCCTGAATGCATTCCCTGCACCCAGCGACCAGTTGGGAATGAGTGGGAGTTCATTAACATCCAGGGAAAGGATGGAGCACTGGATCATCTGTTTCACAGCTTCATATTTTACCTATAGGAATTGTGGCAAACAAATAACTTTTCAGGGGCCTTAGCAGCAATCAGCAGTGACACTATGCCTACAAAGAAAACAGCAAATTGGTTTAAAACCGCTTCTTAGCATATGCAGTGAAAACCATTACATGCTGTCAACATGTTCAAGTCATTGTGCTAATGAGATGAGACAGGTTGTGTGACAAAGAAAGCAGCATGTTTTTCAGTGGTGAGAAGTAATGGGTTCATTGACCACTACAGAGAACCTGAATCTCGGCTGCTCTCCCCCACTTGGCAAGATGCCCAGCTCTGCTTTTAGGCTTTCTGTTATATTTTAGGTTTGTGGGAATTTTTTAATCTATGTTTGGTTGAAATGGAAAGGCATATTCTTGGGGAAGAGATCATAGGTTTTCATCCACGCCAGTAGGCTAGAAATATCTAACTAGGCTTTATAGGTCAATCATCTTGCACTAAAGAGTGTCAAGGATGATCTCGTGTTTGTTTGATCAGCCATTTTAGCTACATTCTCTGCTATCAAACAAGTAGCTTTGATAAAGCAGCCAACTAAACTTTGTAGCAAGAAAAAAAAAGACATGAATGTCCTTGAAGACTGTTCCCCTTTCATGCTGTGATTAATTAAGCAATTAAAAGTATGATTGGTCTTTTTAAAGATGTCATAAGATATGGCAACTTCCCGTTATCAGAACAAATTAAGAACATCTCTTTAGTCCTTTCATAAAGGGCTCAAGCTGAAGGACAAAATGTAACATGTTTGAGAAATTGGAGTTTTCTGTTCTCAAATATCACTGCAAAGCAGGATGAGTCAGATGAGAGTGCCAAAGCTCAGGTCATAAATATTTTGCCTATCTCTATATTGCATCAGCAACTCATGTTGCCAGATCAATAGACTTCAGTACTAATGATTTTAGCCCTGCAACATGGAGCTATTCTCCTACAAACCTAAGTGTCTTTCCAACAGCAAAACCTACATGGAAATCGTCAAGAGATTACTCACTCCTTTATACTTGTGACCCCTAATCTGACTAAATATAGGAGAGAAACAGACAAGTCAAAAGCTAAGAAGTTAGTATAAAACTAAAAAATAATTACGAGGTTTCTTCAAACATAACAATTTTTAACTATCAGACTGAACACACAGTTGTAGCTCTCAGGTATTCTTTCAGCATTTGAAAAGATATCCCACATCTCCTGTCACTTAGCCATTAAACAAAGGACCAGAAACATCCACCTGACTTAAGAGGCTTTAGGCTGATATCAGGAAAAGCAAACCCTGGTACTCTGTCCTGACTGTTCCTGAGATATTTTGAAATTGCAACTTATCCCTCTGACCAAGCAGAAACACAATTCTGTCAAGCTATCTTTTGCCACTGACAGATAGGCTGAAGTATTTTGAGCTTTCTAAGTCACCCATTTCTCACCACGATCTGTTGCAGTGACAGTGTCTGCAGCATATTTTTCAATGAGAAGAACTATAATGAGAACAAGAGCAATGGAGCAATATAATCAATAGCTTAAGCAAAATTTCCTGTCAAACCCACTCCTCCTTTTTGTTATTTCCCAATGCTTGCTACAGCTTTGAGAAGGAAATCCTTATTCATCAGGAGGTTCCTATGACTTTACCAGTTGATTTATTGATGTACCACTAAAACTTTGAAAATGCTAATTAATTAATTTACCATGGGAGTTCAACTTGTCCTTATTTCTGGCTTCCTACACAGGTTGGCAATAATCATTATTTCAGACAAGACACAACTGTTTGCAAGAAATATAATGAGAAAAGACAGACTGCAAAGAAACTTCACTATCTATTGCTTTTTCTCATTTTATTTTGCAATAAGCGTAAGCTCTTTATACATTGAAAATCAATTATGAAGAAACAAAAAAAATAATAGAGCAGGTCATATAGAAAAAAATCAATGACATATTCAGAATTAACTCAATTAATCCATACTGCCCACTTAATCCAAAAATGTCATGCAACAAATTGACTGACCATTTTTCAGGCAGGTGGTAGCATATTAACAGTACAGACAGGGTAAGTTTACTGGAAACAATGTGCTTATCTCCCACAAATGCTACTCTAGCCAGATCATCACTTAACATGTCAAATATCTATAACTATGTGATCCACTTAAATGGTTTAGGAAAATATACGGAGTGGAATAATCAATTTTCAGAGGCAGAGAAGCATTCACTGTGGACAGCATTTTGCAATCCTACTGAAACGCACAGCTTTTCTACAGCTACTTGTATGGAAGAATATTTAGAACCTTTCTGGAGGTACATAATAGAAATATTTAAAAGTCCACAGGAATTCATAGAATAGCAGAAAGGAAACATCACAAATGCAAAATGAACACCTTTAGTGAGCTGCACCTTTCATGTGACACAGCAAAAGGTCCCAACATCGCAGTGATTCTCCAGCTTCACTTAGACCAAAACCAGCCTCTGCATCTTTTAATTTAAAGAGTAACTGTTGCCTCTGTTACCTGGTCCTTGCACACCTAAGAGCAAATAATCATCTTCCCTCTTAAAAATGTAACTTTTTTTCACCTCTCCATCCTGCAATACCTTAGTACCATCAGAGGTCATTATCTGAAGTTGCTGTAAAATAAAGGACAGCTCTCTTAGCTCTTTTGTTATTACACTGGAATAGAAAACAGACAGTCCTGTGAGTATGGCTGAAGAACATATAGTCCTGTTCTGCATACAGAGCTGGGAATCAGCATGCAATTCAAGCAATCTCAAGTTTACTGCATAGGTTCAATAGGGAAAGACTAAAATAAAAATAGAAAATGGAAAATGTTCTGTTCAGTATTTCGATACAAGCCACAATCCAAATTAGATCATTAAATGCAGGCTGTGAAACTTAACTTTGATCTGTAAGTCACTAGAGAAAAGGCTAGTAAAGAAAAGCTGTGACAAACAACTTAATTTTCTAGCTTTCTCTCCTTAGAGCTCCCTCAAGGAGATCCCACCATTCATTTGGAAGTTCTTTTCTTCCTAACACTTTATCCATGGATCTGTTCCTAACCATAGATAACAGGACAAGTTTTCATTGGGGTGCAATTGGGCATGTACCTCCATTTCTATTAACTATGTAATGAAGAATAATAAAGCAAAAATAGGAACATTAACATTATTTTGGAAGTAACAGATCATTCTTAATGGAAACACTGTGCCTTAACTCCCTACACATGGTAATAAAACTGTAGCTCATTTTGTCAGTTCATGAGGAGAAAAAGGAGAAACATTAAAAAAATTAAGATGACACCCCATCCCACCCTGCCCACAACTGAACTAACCAAGAATGAAATATTTACCTTCTGAAAATCAGTGGAAATTATACTTCATTTGAGGAAAACTTCACCTCATTACAACTTATTAACTGGTTTAAAATATTTTATTAAGTACGGATTTATGTACAAATCTATATTACCCAGAAACAGGCCAGAATTGTGAAAGTAATCTTGGTCAGAGATGAAAATAAGACTTGATCCAATATCAAATGAAGAGCATGAACATTTATCTATTGACTTCAGGAGATTTTGGGTGGAGTCCATTTGCAGACTGCACACTGAGAAGGATTTCTCGACTAACCTCCTTTTCCAAAGGAAGAGAAAAACATATTAAAAATAATGACATTTTTTCAATTTGAGAAAAATGTCTGGTCTTCAGCTCTGGACCAGAAAGGAAATCTTTATTCTCTCTATTAGAGCTAAACTCATACATGGTTACAATGTAAAAACAAAAACCACAACAGCAACAAACCCACCCAACCAAGAAAACAAACAAAAAGAAAACAACGAAAGGAAAAACTCCCACCAAAATCAAGATACCACCCAACACACCTTGGTTACTGAAATACATAAGAAAATTATTTCCTCTGCAATTTCATTTTGGTTTATGCATTTACCATGTTTCCTATTAGAAAAAGTACGAATTCACAACAGCTGCTATGGACCATATGTTGACAGCCTAACTAGGAAGATGACAAAATATTCTATTACTTGTGCCCAATGTTAGAGACAGCCATTTATGCATCAAATCTAAACAAAACACCTTCAATCCAACCCATAAGAGTTCTTTTCTGTGAACTCCAGCTAACCTAATTAAAAGCTTGTTATACAGGAAATATTAAGAAGTCAGAATTATAGGATAGGATATGATTGGCCAGATTAGGCCAATTTTACTGAATATCAGTCACTGAAGTCAATAATAAAACTTAGAAAATTGGGGTAAAATTGATACAATAAAATCAGATGTCTGCAGGTAAGCTCTTCTCTCACACAAATTAGTTAAAGGCTGACTTGCTATAGGGCTTTGACTCTTTGAGATACATAATTTTTTATTAAAATATCCAGCTGTTATGGCTGTCTAATTCTATTTTTCTCTTCCTACAACTGTTGAATCCCTTTCTTGAAGAGTGCCAAGCATTTGGCTTCAGTAATTGGAAACTACCTGTGTGAGGCTTCTACAGAAAGCACAGGGGCTTCTTACTCCTGCTGAAACAAATATTTTCAAATCTACACCTAAAAAAGAATTACACTGCTAAAGAAAGGCCATGTTGTGCTACTTATTAGCAATGCTTTGTGGTTTCATTTTTTATTTGCTTTTATCTAGTTTGACTTGGCAAGCTTGCTCATTACTCTTCTCTTCATTCACATACATATTGTGCAGAACACAGTTTGACATGGCTTTTCTTTTCCCCTATTTTTATGGCAAGATATCAACTGTTTTATTAAAAGGCTTAAATTTCAGCAGAAATCCCAGAAAATGCTACAGAAAATAAGTACATGCCAATGTCAATATGTCTTTTTAAGCTGTTAAATATCTAGTTCTTTTCTACTTGTGCTCTTTTTATTGCTGCCATGAAGTTGAGGAAAACTGGAATCAGGCATTTCACAGCTTTCTCCTTGAGCTGCAGAACTCCAAAATGTGAAGGATGGATTATCTTTTTTTTCTCCTCTGTTGGAGACGTGAGAGAAGATTTCAACCATACAGCTGTGGATCACTTTGAAAGTCCTTCTGGCACGTAGACTGCTGAATTCCAGGGGGTTTTCTCAGGTAACACTCTTGTTATGGTCCCTGTGCATCAATGTCTATCCTCTTCTTTATTTTTATCTTTCTTTTCTCTTTATTATAAAGGGGAAGTCAATCATGACACAAGCCCCTATAAAACAAGAAAGCACAACTCCTCCCTTACTTTGTAGAAGTTGTATGGAATTAAAGAACGTATTGACTCTTCTCATAATTTCATTATTGTGTAACACATTGAGAAAACTGGGTGAAAAAAAAAATCTAATCTTTTTGCTATCTAAGTATTCCAAAAAGCCCCTGATTGTCATTCTCTAAACTGAGGTAGCTCTATGGTCACCAGTCATAATAAAGGGTGTATTGCATAGGAACTGCATATTTACACACAAAAGTTGACCCATATCCCAAAAATATTTAAAGACTGCAATGATAATTCAACTAGGCTGAGGGAAGAGTACTCCTATTAAATGAAAAAAGATTCCCTTAAAATTATATATGCATATATATATATATACACACATATATATACACATATATATATACATATATGCATACATACATACATACATATATATATATAAATAAAGTAGGGGGGGGATATGTTTTGAAGTTCCTATTGTTTGAACATTTGCTTTCAGACTGTGATGCAAAAAATCAGTCTTAAGATGTACTCTTCATAGAAAAGCTCTAATCTCCATAAAATTGCAAAAATAATCAAAATACTTCATTTACCTTCCATATGTAACCTGAATTCTTTTCCATGCTCAGATGAGACAGGCTGGAGTCCTGTCTTTTCATTTTCTTCAGAATGAGACATAATTTCTCTTTATAAAATCTGCCTGTAACCTTCAAACCTCTGCAGCAAAGCTCCCTATTAACATAGATTCTGACTTATGATCTCCAAGGCAGCTGTCTTGGCTTTTCCAGAAGATTAAACCTTCTGTGTTACTTTACATGTAGAATAAAATGCACTTCTTTTTAATTACAGAGTGGGAATATGGAAATTTTAAAAATAAAAACATATTCCACGTTCCAATTTGCCATTATGACAGAAGAGAATCACTCCAATTTGTCTTCCTGATAATTTTAGTGATTTTCACCTCAGTCCCGGGTTTATGCAGGGCTGAAATATTGAGAACTGCTGGGCAATCAAATTCTGGAGAGATTGCTTCTGTAACAGGGTATTTTCAGACCTAAACTACATGTTTGGATATAGAATACAATAATTATGGATTTGCTTCCAGTACAAGTTCCCTGGAAGAGACAATCCAGGTTCATAGTGAAAAGAATTGACCATTTTTTTTTTCAGATTAAATCCTACAGACTTCCTATTCAAGAGTACAAAGAACCCAACCATCTGTTTGCTGCCTTCCTCAGGATACATGATCAAGAACTCTTTACATATTATAAATCCTGAATTGTTTTACAAGACATGGGTAACTATGAACACCTTCATCTTACAGAAGGGTGGAAGCACAGAAAGTTGTAGTGACACATACCCAAAGCAGAGACAAGATACAATTGCCTGCTTCTCTCACCCACGGCTCTGTGGATGCCCACACTGTTCAACCCAAACCCCACCTCCTATTTCTTTTTACATAAGAAAAACTGGTTCAGATAGAAAGCTCCCAGAGTAGCTGGCATGATTTTCACTGTACTAAGTGCCTTCTTCCTGCAGGGCAGCCGGTGCAATTGCTGCTTAAGAGATGCTTTTTAGCTGAGGGTTGACATTTGCAGCAAGAAGAGGCACAGATGCCAAAGGAAGAGCAATGAGGCAGCCCTGGGCTAATAACAGTGTGCAAAAGTACCCAGGGAGATCTGGAGGAGTAGCTGCTCCAGAGCACCACTGTAGAAACTGGCCATCTTTTTTTTCCAAATCTGCAGTTTCTGTGGGGTTCAGACAGATTATTCATTACAAATATTTACCTGCCACATCTCAGCATGTTTCTTTAAGATCTATATTGCTTGAGAGTATTACTGACACAGAACTGGGTTTTTTCAATGTAAAATATTGATTTTCAAGTAAACTTGTCAGTGTGAAGGCTGAAATGGAAAAGGTGAGTGTTACAGACAAACCTTCTCAGGTCCTTCTTTTTTTACTATAAAATATAACACTGATATAAAATATAACATACTAACTTAATTATTTTAGGCCAGGCTATTTAATTTTTCTTGGAATGGAAATCAGATTAATTTTCTCAGCTAACAGGAAAAGTGTAAGAGTATTTCTGCTTTTAACAGAAAAAGCAGAAACATTTTTCTGACTTGGAGGTTTGCCAAGTCTTACAAAGTCAGATACAATCTTCCTAAGAGGTTTGGACTTCTCAGATTAAATTGCATAATTACATGCATCACTTGTGTGCTCCTCTATTTTCTCAAGTTTCTGTGTAAAGTTATATATTACTTTTGGAAATAAAAAGGAAAGAAAGTGTGTTTCATAAAGAAGGCCATTCCTCAAGATCTCCGTTGGAAAGCAACAAGTATACATTACCATGCAGCACTGAACTGAAAATATTTGAGAGATATAGTACCACATTATTTACTGACATTGTGCAGCTTCTCCATAGCTAGAGCCAGGATTATTAGAAAACAGAAAGGTATTTTTGAGCCAAAACAGGTAAAATTTTCAAAGAAAATAACAAGAATGCACAGACAGAAAAAAACTCTACAAAAATTAATATTTTCATACATAGGACTTCTTCAACTGATGATCCCTTTCCTAGTCTTATACACAAGTGTTCAAACCCAACAAAGCACAAACATTTACAGACATTGTGGTGGTTTCACATTGATTGACATTTGGGGAAGTAAAAAAAAACACCCTTCTTTGAGAGAAGCTGCTGGGAGCTTCCTCTGTGCTTGAGAAAGGCCAATAGCTGGCTCATTCTGAGAACTGACAACGTTTTGCACCATTTAGAAATTAGATCCACCTCTGTGAATTCTACATTTAATAAACCACAAGCCCGGGAACTAACTCTCTTTGCTTCTGGCCTCAAAAGGTAGCAGAGCTCTGGTGGGGCCGGCCCCACTCCCCTGCAGCCTGGGGGAGGCTGGGCCAGACTGCAGCAGCTCCCGGGCTGGGGATGGAGGCTGCAGGGACCCAGCCCCAGGCTGGGCTGGGCCATGGCTGTTGACATCTTGCTGACACTAAGCCTCCCCCCAGCCCGCACTGATGGCTCCAGGCTGAGCCTGCCCTTCCAGTGGCTGCCGGGCAGAGGGAGGGGCCCAGCACGGCCTGAAATACAACACCGTGACTGCTGCAGCCACTGCCTATGACCATCTGCAGGCCTGGCAAGATTTAATTCTTTCAGTGCACAGATGAGACCTGCAGACCACAATTCCCCCCTCAAGAGAAAAGGAGAAAGTGGGAACACGTAGAAGACAACATGAAAACACTGAGGTCAGTAAAGAAAGAGTCAAGGCCTAGATGGAAGGTGAATCAGGAGATGCCTTAGTGTTGGGCTGAAAAATTCTTTTGGTAGGGCTATGGAAATGGACAATGACATACTGAAATATCCCCTTTAATTCATGAGAGAGTATGGGAGGATGAAGCATTCAAACTGTAGATAGGAGCAGTGGCATCGATTGATGAAGCCAAGCAGATGCTGGAGTAGCTGTGATCCCATGAGAAGCTTGAACAGAGAGTGAGATGAGAGTTGATGAAGACCCTTTGCCCCCAGGGAGAGAAGAAAAAACCTCTGTTCCTAGAGATGACCACAGAGACAGATGAAGAGAACCTTTGCTTTGAACAACTCATCCTTAAAACAGTACCCCATGAGTTCATGGCCCACAGACACACCTCTATGAAGGCTGTGAAAATGGGAGGAATGTCACAATGCAGAACTTCTCCCCGGCAGTTACTATTCATGGAAATGAAAAGTGATAAGAAAACTTTCTTTTGGAGAAGTCTCTATGGCATAACAAGAGAAAACTCCTCTCCCTACAACTCTCCCTACAAGAACTAATGAAAGACTATTGTATAGCCGGTACTGCTTTAACATCCCAGGTTTTGTCTCTACATGGTCAGTTGGAGAGGAAAGAGTTGGGCAGGGGGAGAAAAGGTGTTCTGGAAATTTTATTCTGATGCTTCTTATTCTTGTAGTCCTGTTAATAAATTTTCTTTATACCTTCAAGTTTTAAGTCTATTTTGCCCTTCTAATCCATATCTCACAGCAAGGAATGAGTAAGTGCCCTGGTGATTTTAGCCAGCACTAAAACCCACCACACACATTCAGAGAAAGCAATGCCCACCCTGAGGCACATCACACTGACAGGTTTCACCTATGACTGGACTAGGTTTGAAAGCAGTCAGATAATAGAGAATAGCCATTAAGGTGCAATAAATTCAAGCAGCTGCCTTGTCAGACTCGTTCTACTTCCTTTTATTCCAGCACATTTCTTCAGAAAGAATACAGTTATGAAATGACTTTGCACTGTTTCTTCCTGACCAGAGACAGCCAGCAAGAGCTCTCCAAGCTCACAAGCTGTGCATGATAAGAGGGATGGAGAAGAGAAAAAGTTTCAATTCTTTTATATTTACATCAAGCAGGATGGAGCTCTTCTGTCAACATGATCTGGTGGAAACATAAACTCTTGATTTGATTAGACCTTTGATTTCACAATGGGTGGGATTCTCCTGTCAGTAAAGACTACAGGAATTTCCACTGTGATAGTAATGGCTGTCAACCTGTGCATTTGAGAGCATTCCTTTATGCTGGGACGTGTCTCATTTCTGTTAAACAAAACTAATAGTGGGTTTTGTTGGGTTTTTAATAGGTGTTTCCAACACATGGTTCCAATATCTTTGATTCCAGCTGCTAAGTATTGACATGCTTGCAAAAATAGCATGTAGGTGACAGACTGGAATAGTATTTAATTTTCCTCAAAACAAAATGCAGAAATATTTTAACCTCATCATTGAAACGCCAGACACAACAGACACAATGTCTTTTTACAGATTAGGGGCCGGGGTTAACTTGCATGCTACACACACACATTTATTTATGTATGTATGTATTTAATTAGTTAGTTAGTTAGTTAGTTATTATATAATATTCTTGCATTGCATTTCTACAGCTTTCCTTGGTCCCCCCTCAAAGGCAGACACAGCCCAGGACTGGCACCACAGTCTTACCTTCGCTGTCCTGGCTTCTCTTCAGAATCATCAGCACACGTAACCTGCAATGCCCTGGCTAACGAGCCCTGCCACCAGCTGCACCCTGCAGAAATAAAAGCATGTGGTAACTTTAGAGCTGTGATAAAATTCTTCTCTCTCCCAACACATTTACAAGCTATCTAAAAGTATTACCATTTTAGAAATTAAAGGTTTTTACAGTTACATGATTAAACCCAAGGTGCAAGATCAGTAAGGAAAAAGAAAATCAAAATTCTCCTCAGCCTGTTAAATTCAATGTTTCAAAAGTTGTCATATACTACCTACTTGTACTTAAAGGCTCCAGGTACCCTCCATCCCCTAGCTTGCTTAAATGAAGGTATGGACAGCCAAAGAACTCCCCCAAAAATGGCAGGTCTATCCTTTTCTGGTCTTTATTTCAGAGCAGTTTTTATTTCCCTGTATAGTGGGATATCAAATGATAATTTTATTAGTTTTTGAATTTCAGCTTTATATCATTATTGCTCACGTTAAATCTGGCATGCGTTTTTACTTAAAGCATCAGCTTTCATCTGTACTCCATTTATGTTTTGACAAGACTGTTTCTCCTGCTTTTCTGCCTGATTATTAAGCTTACATGACTTACACAGATACTTATCAGCAAAGCCGAAGAAGCTACTCTGCCTCTTGTTAGGCATCTGCATTGCTGTTTCCTGTACTGACTTATAGGTAATAGAATTACATTAAGACTCCAGCACTGTTTATTGTATTTGATCAAATTTGTTTACAAATGGAAATATTACATTCAAACTGCATTAAAATATATCATCTCCAGAAATCTGCAGATATTATTTACTCATAGAGAAGCTTTTTGTACATATTAATAGTTACTCAGTTCTTCCAGGTAACAATTTTACTTAATATTTTCAGGACAGTAGATGACATGTGTTCCATTCAAACATATCAATGGATAAATAGTACAGCAGCCTTTTGCAGGGCTGCATTTCTGGAAAGGACAAACACATTGCTAGGATCAAGCTCCAGTTCAGCTTAAATTAAAGCATATCCATTCTGACTCCAAACTATAGCTTTGTTATAAAACAGCAATTAGTGACAATAGGGGTAACAAAGCATGAATCAAAACAAAACTGCATAAAACATTGCCTTCACATAGTATGACTACAGACATAGTTATGCTTCAGAAACCATGAATTAATTACCTCACAAGCAATAGCATTTAATTGTCCCATCAAACTGATGTGGAAAATTGCAGAAGTGCAATAAAAGGGGAATATAATATGAATGTAAATAATATGCAATTATTTGAATACAGGCTGTGTGACTAATGTCTTATGAAGCGATGTCAGTTTTGAGTGCAGATCAGATTCCTACAGAAGTCCATGACCATTTCACATTAAAATCCTCACCTTTATAGCTGTGCATTTAACAGATTTGGAGAATGAGATGGAATTATGCAGTTTGTATTTAGAAGACTTAGACCAGTAAGTGCTGTCTTACAGAGCCTTACCCTCGAAATTATGCAATCCTATTTTTTCCTGAGACTGTCTTCTAGTGGAAAGCATTTTCTCTATATACAACACTTGCAACAACCACCTATATCTAACAGCAATGAGACCATTAGGTTTGAGCACAGAATATCATTTACTCTTACATGAATGAAATTTGGCCTACACCTCTATCTTATTATTCACTGATACTACCACCCCCAAAAAATAACCAAGCAAGCAAATGAACAAGAAAAAATTATCCAAAGAAAAGAGATTACAGAAAAGCGATACTGTTTTATGGAAATGCAACCCTTTATTCTGTTTCCCTTTCCAGAGTAAAGACATTTGTGTTCTTACCTCCTTCTCATATAAGCTTTACATTAGCTACTTCAGAAGTCAAATCAACAGATTAGTGTTGTTCTGTCTCCACAAAATAGATCAAAACCATGAATAATAAAAGCTGCTGTTAAAGTCTCAATGTGAAGTTACTGCCAATGATGAGCTGTGCCTGAAAATGCTATGCAGGGAGAGATTCTTTACTTGCTTATTGGCTTGGAAAAATATTAATAAAATTACTTCTTTTTAAAAGAGAAAAATATTGAGGTGCTTTTTAAGTCTGTTAGCAACTGGTATTATAATGTATTTTCTGCACAAGATATGGCAATATGTCCTTGCAGAGCTATAAAAGAAAGTTGCTTGTATAACCTGGAAAGGAGGCAATTTACTGAAATTAGGTAATTCACCGCTTGGGAAAAAGTGCTCTGTGCTCTCCCTGGAAAACCCCACAGCATCTCTAAGGAAAAGCAGGGTATTCTTTGCCTTGTGTTGCTCATTAGCCAAACTGCAGGCACTGCTATTCAATTGGTGACGCGTCAGAGAGGTGAGCCAGATCTCACAGCTCTGGGCCCTTTCTCCCAGTGGGCCACTCCTGACTGTAGCTATCACTCTCGGGTTACAGGCAGGGGTTCCCCAAGTGACCAGCGAGTAGAGAATGTTTTAGGAGTCTGTGCATAAAGGATCTTCTTCAGACTAGAAACACAAAGAATTTACAGCAGTTATTGACAGACCTCAGACCAAACAACTTACAAGTGGAAAATCACTTCTTGTGTTTTCTTTGGCTTTGCTTTGCTTTCTGCTGAAGCTAAACATTTTGCACAAAATCTTGCAGTTTTAAGCTCCCTTAGTAGACTAAGAGCTACTTGTAACAGCGTCCTTCCCAGAGATTGCTTCTAAACTCCATCTGCTCCTTGGCTTCCCTCCAGCAGGCACAGCCCCAGTGTTGGGAGAACAAGGGAGAGGGGTTAGCACAGACAGCCCTCCCTGCTCTCCTGCCCCCAAGCCACACCGGGTGCAGGTGGGCCACAGCATGGAACTGCAGCCAAGGAAAAGCCTTGGGTTTGGCCTGAGGGCTGCTCAGTGTCAAACATCTTTGCAGCCTCAGAGGAGCAGCACTGCTGGGCAGCAGCCAGGATCCTGTCAGCTCTGTAGGCAAGAGGAGAATGGGAGAGACTTACAGGGGACACTTAAAGCCCTCCTGGCTCTTCCAACAAGATCTAAGTCCAGTGTTGAGCTGCAGCTTCAGCTTTCTGTTACTGATATCTCTCAATGTGCCATTATCTGACCTGAAAATTCCTGACACTTTCAGACTCTTATTCTAAATACTGCTTATCAATATAATGATTTTTCTGACCAGAAGCCTACTCCCATCTTTTTTTTGAAAAGTCCATCTCCCTTCTGCAAATAGTCCCTTCTACTCCATTTTAAAAACAAAGCTATAATTAATTCTGAAAAAGTTAATGAACGTTTACTTTTTAGTAACCTACTGCATTTCCATAATTCTTTCATTTTTCTGACATAATGGTAACAGCAGGTATTGCAGCTTCAAGTTCTTCCCAAGAAGCAAAATCTATTCAGATTTATTTATTCATCACTCAGGCATTTTTAGGGAGGCAAAGTCCATTTCCAGTTTTTCAAGGTGATCACTGCCTCCATGGTTAGTTATGCTTCCTCTGACACCCTCTGGACAGAATTTCAAGGCAGTATAAACACAAGTGAAGAGCATTTGAGAATATAATTTTCCCTCCTGTGAAGATGCGTTCAAAAATTATCAGCTTAGTATCCCCAAAATGTAATTTGATTTGCAAAGGAAAATTCATTCTTATATGGATGCTTTGCATATCTTATAACCCATGTTGCATAAAACTGCATAAAATTCTGTGCTCCCTGGGTATATAAAATCAAAATAACCCTTATGACACAGCATTGACAGAAATATTTTCATGTTTTAAGCAAAAATATTTTGATGGCAAAGTGTCTGCCATATACAACACCAGTTATACATATGCCAAATATGGAATTCATTCTGAAATATTTTGCTTCTTAAGTCTTACCTTTATATTAAGTATAATTTCCTTTCCTCCTGATCTGAGTTTAAATTTGAAATTCTCACTTTATAACCACATGCAGCAGCAGGTATATTTCATTCTGCCGGTTCAGAATATGTGCTGTGTCCTGCGGCATACTGTTTGACTTTTCAGTGTCCATACAAATCATTACCCATTAGAAGATTTAAAAATCTTAATAATGTCATCAGTCAAGTGTTTTCATTCATCTACATCTCACTTAAGTTTTGGATTTTAACATAGCAGTGATAGTAGCTCTCTAAAAGGCAAGCAAAATGAGTGTCATTTATCCCCCTTAAGGCTTCAGCAGAACCTAATGAGTTCCACTAAGAGCAAAATTAACTGGTCTAAATTTTGAGCGCTCCATGTGTTACTCCTTCACATCTGTGCAACTCTAGAATTTTGGATGAGATTTAAACAGTCCCAGGAATTTACTTCTTTTTCCTGCCAGGCATTATAAACTCTTGAATGCCTCACTTGCTCAATACTGGATTTATCTTCGTAGTCTGCAGCTTGTACAAGTCTTGGGCTTCCCATCTTTGAAATCACAGAATCAGATAGGTTGGAAAAGACCCCTGAGACCACTGAGTCCAAGCTATGACCCAACAGCATCCTGTCAACCAGGCCATGTCACTGAGGGCCACATCCAGGCTTTCCTTAAACACCTCCAGTGACAGTGACTACATCACCTTCCTGGGCAGTCCACTTCAATGTCTAATCACAGAAAAGCTGCACAAAACATCTCCGGTTATAACAAGTGGCACAAATTTTAAAATTATTAAAGCCTCAAAGTTTATTCAGCTTAACGTGACAATTCCCATAGGATTCATTTTCCATTGAGACCCCATATTTTAAGAGGCTGATTTCTCAATATTAGATATCTGCTAATATCAGACTCCCCTCTTCAGAAATAAATGTTTTGTACTTTAAGACAACTGGGTACAGTTCTACTCAGTCTTTCTCTTTGTAAAGTTTTCAAAGCACCTGTGTCTGGAAAACTACATCCCCAGGTGTCTAAAGAACTGAAAACACTATCTCTAAGAATTTTTGAAGGGTTTTATAGAGTAAAAGGACCATAAAAGAGTAAATGTAGCATCTGTCTTCAAAACTGGTGAAGAGATGGTGCAGTCAAATAGGTGTCTTGTAGAACCTGTGTAGTCTACAGTGTGAAGGTCTTGAGAATAATGTTTCTGATCTCTAATAACATATAAACTTCTCCTAAGATTTTTCCATAAGTTGAGGGAAATGTTCTGTCTCTCTCCCACTCAGATTTTCTGGTCTCTAATAAATACTGTGACCTCAACTGCAGTCTTCCTCTCAAAGACAATTTGTAGCCCCTGGAAAATGGACTATCATGCTACTCAATTAGAATACAGAAGTCATCCTCTTCTAGTCAACTAATTTGTATGGCATGTGGGTATTTAATATCTTTAAGAGCATTCAACAGCTTACAAGAACTCTGCCAAGAGGTCAAGGAGTTATTAGAGTACAGACAGCCATATTCACGCTGAGGAGAATCACATGCATTTAATTTCATTATAAAAGCAAAACTCCAAAGCTGTCTCATGTTAGGCAAAGGAATTAAGATCTCAGCATATATTCAGCCTCTGCTGCCTCACCCTTGCTGTTTGAAACAGTAACTGCAGACACAGATTCACACTCATGATACCTCAGAAATATAGATCAATCCTTCTTCTTCAGCTCCTTACTAGACCAAACCACTTAATTCTGGTTAATATAATACTTTCTTAAAACATTTTAGAGGAACTGAACCATTTTCTATTTTAAATAAGGAAAACTTTTCAACACAGATCAATGGACCAAAGAGTCTTTTGATCTGGGGTCATTCAAAACTTGTGTTTTGTTTCACTTACAAAGATACAGTATTTTTTAATTCCCATAGTTAAAGATATTTTTGGGTAACAAGGTCTAGATCTTCATAAAAATTAATTCCATTAATTAATTAATTAATTGATTCTAAACTGCAGCCAGAGTAAAGAACAAAACCAAAGGCATTCAATTCCAGTGGCTCATCTGATTTCACCCCAAATAGGTAAAGACATTATCTTTCAGAGCATAGAAATCTCTGCTCTGCTTCCTGATCTACATGATGGATGCTGAAGAACTTGTCTCTTAATAAAGCATGTAGCCTTGGAAACAACCTGATGGAAATTAAGAATGATTTCACATATACCTTCACCTTCTCTGAACAGTGAAAGGTGCAGGGGAGTCCTTGACAACCAAGCAGCCCTTGCACTGACAAGGCTAAACCTCTGCACATCCAGGATTAATCCCTAGGGTGAAAGAGCCAAAAGGCTGGGGCAAATTTCCTAAAACCCTGTGATGCTCTGAGGCACAGGACTTAAAGGACTGAACTCAGACAAACCTTCTCAGCCGCATTCACGACCTCATTTATCTATATCCCGCAGGCTTGGAGTGCTCTCAGACTGTGTTCACTATGTGTCACCCAGAAAAAAACATATCAGATTGTGATTTAACTTTTAAATTAGTTAAGTTTTCTCTTCCTAGAACATCTGCTTTTGTGATGCTTTCCATGTGCCACAGGGTGTTGTAACAGTAATGTATAGTTACAAGTGGACTGCATTTGACAGCCATTAATACTAAATGACATTTAGAGCCATGGTGATGCACAGGGGGCCCTGCTCCCTTTCTGCATCTTTTCCATAAAGATAACACAAGGCAGCAGCAAAAAGGAAAGTTGCAGCATACAAAATCCAGTTCACAGGTTCAGCTGATGGACAGGAAGTCATACCCAGAAGGATGACCTTTTCCCCCTTAAATAAACATAGAAAGAAAATTCAGTGTAATAGACAAAGCAATGAATGCAATTGTGTCTGTACTCCTGGAGCACACTTCCCGCAGCTTGTCACCAAATGTTACTTGAAAATATAAATCCAGGATGACTTGTCTTGAATGCAGCAGATAAGGGAAGCAAACAAGGAGCAGTAACAGCAGTACACAAGCTGGTGAAGGGCAGCAAAGGAGAAACAAAACTGTGTGGGGTAATACAGAAATCTGTTTGGCTACTTCATATATTCAGAAGGTAGATGGCCTGAGAAGCATTTGGCAGTTTGCATTTGTTTAGCCTGTAGAAAAATTGGAATATGCTTCTCCAAAAATATTCAAAGCAAAAGGAATTGATCAGGAAAGAACATGGTTGAGAAAAATAATTATATTCAGCTTGGAAATAAGTAAAACAGAGACTGTGGACAGACTCTGCTGTTAAGGCCATCATCCTGTCATAGTTTACTTTCTTAAAAAATTCCAGATGCTCCCACTACCAGAAGAGATTTTTGCGGCTTTTTATTATTTCCTTTTTATTATTGTTATTTTTTATTATTTACCTTTACATTCTTTCTTTGAGGCAAATTATTAGGCATTATTTTGCAAGTGGGAAATGAGCCTAAAATTACTACATTTGCTTCAATATAGACACAGAGCAGGAAGCAGGGACTGAATGGAGGCTTCTGGAGCTTCTCTGTCACTTGCTAAACAGCAAAACCTTACATTTCTGTGGCAACATATGTCTCTTTCTGTGGACTGTCTATGCAGCCTGTGACTGCAACAATACACATGGGAAACTCAAGCCCACAGGTGTTAGGAGTGAGAATCATTGTTGCAGTGCTGATTCTTTCTCTTCTGAATTGTCTGAATACAGATGATACAGTTCAATTTTAAGGACACAGTTCAAATTACGGATCATTGTGGGCCTGTCTTCCCTAGATGCTGAATAAAGTGACTCAAGAATTTCACATTAAAATGCTTCCCTGCAGAAATGCCTTTTTCACAAAATAGAGATTTACAAGAAAAATTCATTTTACCCAAAATAATTCATGCTCTTTTAAGAAATTCATGATACCAGGTCCTTTCCTTCTGCAGAGAAAAAGAAAGACTAAAAAACATTTGCCAGACAGTCAGCGCTCAAATTGAGATGGGTTTTGTCAACATTATCTTTTCCTGAGAGTTTTTTTGGGTTTGTGTGCATGTGTGTGTTGATGGCTTTGTTGTTGTTTTTTGTTTTGTGGTTTGTGGGGTTTTTTTCCACTCCCTAGAAATTCCTTCCCATAAAATCCAATCAGCTATATGTTTGTTGTTTTTTTTTTTTTTAAATCTAATATTTGAAACAAACTATTATCACCCCTTCATTCTTTTAATTTTGCTTTCTATTTCAAGACTGGTTTGAAGACCCAGCATCTGTCTACATGTACAAGAATGGTGCAGACAAGAATTGTTGATGAAACAGATCCAAAATCATCATAGCATTTGTCAAATAAAATCTCAATGTCCCAGTGGCAAAGACATGTTACCTGAAGCATAGTACTGCTATTGTTGTCAAATATTTAAAATTGAATTGAACAACAAGAGAACAATTTAATGTTGAAGATGGCATAAATCTTATTTAACTTGCATATACCATAGGGTAGTGTCACTTCAAATTTTTGATGTCTTTCCATTAGCAATCAAGGTGGTGTGGTAGTGTGGGCATGACTACATGCTACTGTTTTTTAAAAAGTCCTGGATGAAAATTTTGCAGAAATATACAGTCCTGGAAAATACTAAGTTCCAAACTATATCAAAACAAAGGTGCTAAAGAAGAAATGGACTAAAACTCACTCCATAAGGGAAGTCTAAAGGGCACAACTTATACATTAGGTCAGAGAGCTGAGTTTCAGTACCAGAAGAATTACTAGCATCCCTTATTCATACCCATCCCATAGCACTGTGTATAAATATTTTACAATTCACCTGATCATATTTACTGAGAATTTTAAATGTGTATCTGGGATGGACATTTTTTCACCAGCATGGGAGTAGTGTTTTCCAGGAAAAAAAAAATAAACAAACCCAAACAACAAATTAAAAAATCACTGCTATCAATCTTGTCTTCAGTAGCTACCTGGTGAAACTCTATAAAAATTGTGAATTAAATACCCAGAATGGAAGGGTTAAACAAAAATGAAGTGCTATTATTTTGGTACTGCAGGGACTTCTGCAGTGCTCTGGAGCTGCACCAATTTGGGTTAGTATAAGTTTCATCCTACAAGGTACAGCAGCTGTCCATTCCTAGAATGGAGATTATCTGCACTGTTTTTTTAATTAAACCTCAGGCTCAGGTTCCATGTCCACTGCTAGGTACATAATGCATGAGGAATGCATGCAGCATGCTATACCTTGGAATGAAGAGCAAGAAGGCAGCTCAGGCAGGCAGTGCTCCTCACAACAAATCTGAGAGAAAACTGCAGACAGCATTATTCTGCTCAGAAAGAACTTTCCCCAACCACATTAGCTAGTCAAATCATAACTATCCTGAAATCATAACTGGCAGTTTTTCCTGCCAAGACTTTGGTTTGATAACAGTCAGTTCAGAAGTAAAATTTAAGAGTGTTATGATGTTGATCTTAAAATAGCAAATAACATCTGGAACTGGAATTTACAAAAGGAATTGTGCCAAAACCTTTGTATTTGAAGTTTATGCTGATTCATCCAGCTGAAAGTTTGACCACTGGCAGGGGAAGTAGTACACCAGACAACACATAAAGGATGATAAATGCAATCAGGAGACACAGGAAGTAAAAGCTGGAAGAACTCCAAGCACCTCCTCAGGCAACAGAATGTACATTCACTGCCACTTGCAACAATTTTGACACAGCTTGTTGTGGTGAAACTTGAGATGTTCTTTATGTAATCAATGTATAATGACAGATAAAGAGCATCTAACTGGAAAGTCAGGCACAGATAACCAAACAACATCTGGTCCGCACAAATTATCACAGAGCTGGACAGAGGAAAGGAATCAAGGCCAGAATAAAAAGTCTTCAATCCATGCACAATCGTTACAGGTCTGACAGCCAATCCCTCAGGTCACCCAGGCAGTCAGAGAGCAGGAATGAGGAGAGGAAAGGAGGGCAGTGGTTTGCAACCACCCGTCCTTCAGATGGAACACAACCAGCAGCTCAGCATTTGCTGGCAATAGCAGCATTCTCAAATACTTCCCTCTCCTTCCTTCAGCAGGCAGGTCCTGCAGATATTTGGCACTGGACAGGGAGGCACAGGGAACTCAGCAGGCTTTGTCCTTCTGCACAGCTGAGTGGCAGATCTCAACTATATGCATCTTGTATCTTATCCCAGAATTTTCCCAAAGAAATTTTTTTTTTTTACTTGTTAATGTTCACATTTACAAACACACAGAATTTTCATCTCTTAGTTCTCCTCCCAAATGCTCATATACTCTTCAGAAAGGAAATTATTTATATCACTGTACTATAAATAGCCAAAAATCCTGAAAACAGCTCTCAAATAAATGGGAAAACAGATTAGTAAAAAATAATCTCACAATTAAAAAGTATATTTGACTGCAGAATATGTGTATTATTACATTAATATGTAAATATTAATTACATATTTGTCCCATTTAAAATGCCAGTGCTCTGACTGCTATGTGCTACTTGGAAGTGATTGCTGAAGATTAGACTTGCAAAAGGCTATCACTAGAGAAAAATATTCCAGTGCCAAGTTTGTGTTCCTGTTCCGTCAGGATGATTGATAGTGTTATGGCCTCCAGACAGAACCCCAGCCTTGGCTGAAGAGAAAGTACGGCCCAATGCTCTGAGGTAAGCTCATATTTTGGAAGTCCCTTCTGTAGGAGCAGCTCCCCTCTGCTGTTTATGCAAACAGGGTAAGGGCAGGCTGCAGGAACAACCTCCCAGCTGCCCCTGAGGAAAGCATTTTTGTTGTGGCTCAGAGCTGCAGAGTGAAATGGGTTAAAGCAGCGTGCCCAGGTGATCAGCACGCACAGGGGAACAGGCACAGAATTAGCTCATCCTGCAGCAGCCTCAAGGATGCAGTAAGCCATGCCAGAAGCAGCTTTCAGAGAGGCATTTACGGCACACTCCTCACACGCTGCTCCAGGGGAATAAAAACCTACAGAGTTAGTGCCCACATGGGAGGTCAGTGCAGAGCAGGCAGTGCACTGTAAATTCACATCCTACCTGATGCTGCAGCTACTGCCACGTGCATGGAACCAAATGTCCCAGACTGAATTAATGGTTAAAGCTCTGCCTGATCTAAAAAAGCTGCTGTTCTACTTCAGTTCAGGGGGTACTTTTCTTTCACTTCAGTTTGTTCAAGGCTTTTGATTGTAAATTCCTTTGGGCAGGGAGTATCATATTTACACAGTGAGAGTGCGCTTGTGGGAGGATTTTGTAGCTGCTACTGTAAGAGTAGTAAACATGAAAAGCAGAACTGGCAAGAACAAAAGCTTAACAAAAACAGAAATCATCACAATTTCCAATTCCAGAGAACCTAAATAGGGTAAGGCAAATATTTTGAGGATTTAGTCAAAACAGCTCTTCAAAACCTAGAAATATGGGGTGTCTATACTTGATAAACCAACAGAACATTTCCTTTTGTTTGCATTCCTTCCTTAGAGAACCACAAGGTGCCAATGCAGACCCTCCGAAACCCAAAACTAATTTATGAGCTTGTTAGACTGCATCTGAAAAAAAGAGTCATACAAATCAAAACTGCAGGGCAAAACACAAAATAGGAAAAACCTCTGAATAAAAATCCCCCCTGGATACCCGCTAGGCTTGGGCACCTGTAACCTGCAGGCAAAGCACCTCTGCCTGCAGACTGCAGCAACTGCAATGCTGTGAAAAAGCTGAACATAAATATTTGGGACACCACAGGGCCAGGGGGGTAAGAGCATTCTCTGTGGCAAGCCAGTATGACAATATACAACTACAGTTAATACTTTATTTATCAGCTTTAATGCCGATGCTTCTACACATACACAGTGATGAAAATGGGGAGCTGAACACTGCCTTAATGTGAAATGCACAGTGCTGATGATTGTGAGAGATGAATTGCTTCATCTCTCTGCCCATAGAGAGTAGGGATGGATTAATTGTTACCGAATTCATTATTTACATTGCAATAATGACCTGAGACCAAATCCATATATTTCTTTCTGCAAGCATAGACGTTGCTTGTGAACGAGTCTTTAGTGGATCATTCTTTTACAGACCTTAGTAAAATGATTAATGTGAAACTAAAAGAAACTGAGAATGGCTGGGACCTCAGACACTGAACCCACTGTCTACACTGCTTCCAGGATCACCTTACTTTCTGCACTTGCCACCTGCCAATAATCATCTGATACTCTCATTTCCATGCCCCCATCTCCTTGGGGCATGGCTTATCTCTTAATTCTTTACACAGCATGAGTTTCTGCCCATGACCAGGGGACCACAAAGCCACAAGAACAGCAGCAAACCAAATGCAGTATTGCCATGCACAGGCAGTGGAATAGATAATGGCTTTGCCCAAGGCCAAACCCAGGGTTCAAGGCAGTCTTGATCATTAAGCTACAGAATTTTTAATTCACAAGGTTAACTATGTTTCTAGATGAAAAAATTAATTAGCTTGCATGGGGGCCACAACCTAACAAATATACCAACAATTGTGCTGATAGGAGAATGCAACAGTAAGAGCCAGGAATTAAAATGTGAGCAAAAGTTTATGTTGAGTGATAAAGGTTACAGTAACTACTAGGTGTCCACAGTAAATCAAAATCATTGGAAAAACTCAGACATATATGACAAGAATGAATCTAATCATACAGTGATTGGTTTGACAAGCAGCTTCTGATTACAGCTTATGCAAGTAAGAGAAAAAAAGAGATATTTATAAATTTATTAACTGAAACCAGATGTATTTTGGTGCTTTCTTGAATTGGCTGAAAGCTTGCAACAGAAACGTTTTATCGGATCATACCTGTTTTCATGACAGAGTGTCAAAACACAGGCTGACAGTTTCATCTTGACTACTTCAAGACATTTTCTTCTAAAATGTTGACATTTACATTTTATCTCAATTGGGCATTATTTCAAAAAAATCACTTTGCAGTATAAAAAGTGAGGGTTTTTTTCCAGTATCTCTCTTGTGAAAAAATCAGTTTTGCAATGTAATGGTATTAAAATCTACTTTCTATATTTCAGAACATGCACCTATTTTCTTGGGTTTTTTTTGAAAGTTATTAAGATACAAGTTTCACTTCACTTGTTTTCTCACTTGGGCATAGAAATCATGTATGGCCACTTCAGGATCAGGGCTTTTAAAGCCTGTGTATGTTCAGGTGGTTGAATAAATTGGAGCAACTAAAGTTGAAGCTGGATGTTTCCGGCTTTCAGCAAAGCAAAAGAGTTTTCAATGCAAATATTGTTTTAAATTAGCATGGAAAAATCAGAATGAAGTATTAGCTTTTATTTCTGGTTTCAGGAACAAATTTAGATTAAACTTTATTTTAGGATATATAAAGCATCTACTGATGCAAAATATTTTTACCAAAAATGGTCACTGCATAAAGGGGGGTGGGGGGAAATCAATAAAAAAGCTTTTATTTTGTCATAATTACTTTTTAAGAATGCTAAAATAAACAGATAATTACTTTTAGAATGGAAGTTGTTGATGTATTTCAAAGGGGAGGGCAGTCATGAGCATCCCCCATGCTTTGAGCACATACTGCTAGCAATCTAATGAGGTGCCTTTCTACTATAAACTGTAGGTCAGAAAAATTCATTATAAAAGTAATGATTCTCTTTTTGAAAATCTGTGGGTAAAAGAAGAGGCATGATATGACTGGAGAGCGGCTTTGGTCTGTAATGTTAATTTTGGCTGTGTTCCTGCCTTTCCCTCTCCAAAGTGATACATTGTCAATCTCCTCACACATCATTGATAACAGTAAACTGCTAGGCTGCTAACAGATGAAAAGCTTTCTGTTATGAGATATATTTAATAAAAGTTTCTATCTCTCCCTCTTGGGACCGTTATTAGCAATTGAAATGTATTTATTATGGTAAAAAAGGTAGTGCGTCAAGCTGAGGGCTATTGTCACACTCACACTCATTTGAAAGCCATGCTGACAATACATAAGCACTGTTACACCAAGGATATATATCCAGCCTCAGGGTGTCAACCCACCCCTAAGGCCAGCATTCCTCACTTTTCTCAGCTGGAAACTCCTCTTTGAAAATAAAATCACATATTATTAAAGATCACAAAACAAGATCCCATTCATATTTACTCAAGAGAAGTATATATCTTCGTTAACATCACCTACAGGTTGTTATTTGTTCTGCCAGATTAACCAAAAACTTTGTAGGAATAGACAATACATTTGTTCTATTTAAACAATTACCTCAACTTAAAAAATTACTACACTATCTTTATTTTCTCTCACAGAGAGATGTATTGGCTAAAATATTGAGAGATGGTTACAGATGGTAAAATGCATTTCTACATCTTTTGAGTGCCCCAGTCACTGGGATATATTTGCATCTCTACACTTTTTTTGGTTTTGCTCTTTTAATGTTAAATGTCTCACACTTCCCTTTCAGAGCAAATAAAAATGTTTGAAATTTCAAGAGTCAAGAAAACCATTTTCTACCAAACTACCCTCTCAACTGGTTTGAAATGAAATGTCAGCTGAAAAACCCCACAGCAGAGCATGGTGCTTCTCACTGACGATATCATGAACAGAACTCACAGTTCTCCTGCTCTTTCTTTACTTTTCCCCATTTATTTTCTCCACCCATGTTCCAACCAGTTTCTCTGTGAATGTGGAAAGATAAAATCAAGGCCAAATTCAGTTGTTACCTCTGACAGCAGACCAAGAAAGCAAAATCTTTTCTTAAATTTAACTTTTACATTGGCTTCCCATGCCAGCTGCACAAATTATTCTGTCTTGGTAGTTGTTGACAGTAGCTATAAAAAGCATAATATATTCATTTGCAAAACTGTACTTATAAATAACACTTCCATGACAGCTGGACCAGACCTTTTCCTGTCCTAAATGAGGTGTGCTTAGGGAGAAACAGGAGAGAGAAAAACTTGGCATTTTTTGACATTGCAGTTCTACTTTTAGCTCGTTCACTCTCTAACCCTCTTTCTCTCATTCAAAATTAACTGATAAAAAGGATGACATGTAGCAACACCATCAAATGAAAAGAAGACCATCATCTTGACAAAAGAAGAAAGGAACTTAATGACTGATTTTTTTTAAGTAAAAGACAACAGTTATCTTGTCAACAATTGGGGCAAATTTTGTTATGCTTATATTTGTAAAGCAAAAAGGAGTAGAATATTTTGGGTACTTAATAAAGAAAGAAGGACCTTGACAAAAAATTTATAAGAAATATACATTTCACATACATATGCCAGTTCTAATGAAGTTGGGGTAAGGAAGTCTCTGGCAGCAGACAGATCAACATATGGAAACATACGGAAAGGGAAAAGAAAACCAAAACCAAAGCAAACAAACAAAAATAAAACCCCACAATTAAAATCATGCATAGGGAAAAAAGGAAACCAGATTCAAATCTCTGCTTGTTTAGAGATTGTAAATTCCCTATACAGCTTCTTAAAGCATGGCTTTCTCACTCACTCACATGAAAAATGTAGGTCTTAGTTCCTTCTCACTTTAGAATGGAAATGTCAACACCCTGCAGATTGGAAAAGAGCATCTCATGTAGCCTATGGCAGTCAGACCCAATGTATGCCATGGAGCTGATTATTAGAGCTACCTGAGTGGCAAAATGTATTTCTCTTATCCAGAGGGTCAGACCTAACAGCTGATAGTTTATACTCACTTCTGTGTGACAGAGATCAGCCCCTTTCTTTCCAAACTTAAAGAGAAGGCTATAGAAAAGTGATAACAGCTTGATGGCTAGCACATTTCTTCACTTCCCTGTATCTGATGGGTCAACTTTTAACACTAACACCCTCAAGGGAGATGATGGGAATCTGTTTAATATTCTACAGGATTCCAGCTTAGGACACCTCTTTGTTTGAGGTCTGTAGAAGGAGGCATTAGAAGCCTTCACAAAAAGGCAAATGCAGCAACACAGAAAACAGAGGGGATGATGCACTTTCCCTTGAGCAGTGGCCCTTGGCTCTGAGCATCAGATTCCCAGCTGCTGCCGAATGATCAAGGAGGAGGATAGAAAGCAGATTGCTTTTTGTCTGCAGGAGGCCAGGAGATTAGCTGCTGTGCCTTCTGTAAGCGCTACTGTAATTGTGGTCTTGAGAAAAAGCCAATACATAACTTCATACAAGGATTAAACTAAATCCAACTTATCTGGAAACTAAAGCAATATCAGCTGCTCCATGTCTCGAGTGGCATATATAAGCACAAGCAGACATGTCAACTGGTCTGTAATTTTCCTGAGGCATTTCCTTTGTTCCAGTAGGAGCCTTACATACATCTCCTGCATTTTAAGGTGCAGAATCACAATTAAAGTAATGAGAAGAAGGTTGCAATAAGTTAATGTTCATTTTCTCCTTGCCCTTACCACTGTTATTCAAGTGGGTGTTAGGTGAACTAATTCATACTTTTAGTTTATGTGCCATGAAGAGTGCACAATCCTTATTTACTTGTGCCTAGAAGTAAATAAAGTAATGTAACCTCATTCATCTACTAACTGCCCTGAAATGATGGCTTTAAAACTCCTTGCAGTATTACACTGCCTGCCTTTTCCCAGCCTCAAAGCCTGTTGGCAGGGGACCGCACTGCTGTTGTTACATGAGCTGTTCTGTGCACTGCAGAGCACCAGAGACATTGTCCTGCTGTCCCAAATGCTGAACAAAATCACTAAATACAGCAGCAACACTAACTCAGCCCTATTCCAACCTCAAGGGCTGTAAGACAAACAATTACAAATGTTCAGCTACATATAACCAGCTAAATTCTTTACCACATTGGGATCATTTTCCTTGTTTGAGGACCAGTGAATTACAAACTGTCTCACCTGGAGTCACAGGAACTCAGTTTCTAAATTAAGTTTTCTCTCTGTGCTATGGAGCAGTAACTGTAATTTAGTAAGCTCAAATGTCAGCACTGGAAATACTCCTCTGAAAGCCTGTTTGCATGCTAAATTCAAGGTGCTTAATCTCTTGCCACCACAAAAACCTCTGCCTATGCTGAAATTATTTGCTCATGCACCAAATCTTCTAATTAAGAGTAGGAAAGTCATCATAAAAATCATAATTCCTAAAATTAATAGAATGTCTCATACTTGCAGCATCATGAAAATGTTAACAAAATTACAAATTAACCCATATAACAATTCAGTGGGGCATGGAGAAGAACCATTGTTCCAAAATAAATGGCATAAAATGAAGCCAGTACAGAGAAGCTGGGTAAGACAATATTGCTAATATTGGTAGTAGGAGAGCAGTCCTTCCTGAATAATTCCAAATCACTGACATTCTAGTGGATCAACATTTTTCCTTAAAATATCACTTTTGCTGTACTTTTCAAGTGAGTCTTCGCAAATTTTTTTTAATAGCAATGCCTGAAACAGAAAATCACAATATTAAGACTGATATTGCAAGAGTGGAAGGCTCTGGAACAGCAAAAAATATGTTCAAAACACAGAAATATTACATGGGAAGGAGATTAATTTAGTTAATTAAGTCATTAGGGGAAATTAATCACAGTCTAAAGTACTAACATGATGTTGGTCAATAAGATTACACCCCTTATTCATAGATTCAACAAAAAAAAAAGACTCAAGAAAGTTGGGACCTAAAACTGAAATTGGGATGCATAGAAAATTTTTAATTCCCCCAGAAGGAGTTTTTAAAGTTTGTTTTGTTTTTTAATGCTGAAATAACATTCAAGGGATTTTTAGACTGTTCTAGCTATCAATGTTTCTTGACCTAGTTAAAACCAAACCACTGCCACCAATAGTTTTCCTATAGCCAGACATTGCAAACAACAGTTATTGCCATGCATTTTTATCTTCTTGACAAAGTGAAATTAAAGTCCTGCCCTTTATTTTCTGATTGGGAATGACCATGTACTTTTATCAGCTTAATGTCAAAGAAGAAACAGACCTGGAAATAGGTTAACCCAAGCCCCTAGTTTTCTCCTAAATTTGTTTCATAATTTTGTATAATAAATCACATTCGAGTTAAACTTAGGAAGTTTAAATGCTACAATGTTTGTACACTGAATAAAGTGAAGACTGTTCTTTTCTGGCTTTTCTGTCATCCAAGGTTTGGGCCTTCAAAAGTCATGTGGTTAATGTAGAAAAAAAACAGCCCTGCAATGCAGTGAAGGTAACAGTTTGTTGCAGAACTGACAGTCCTTAAATACTATTTGGAGAGAGAAAAACAACATCGTTAAGAGATGGCTTCTAGGGGCTTGGTAGGATTAGTAGGATTTAATAGGATATCCTACAGAAAGTACTTAGTACATGGCAACTTTATAATATTTCCAATTAAATGTTTTAGCCACAGTGACTGTGGAGATGCAGGAAACCTCAACAGTTCAGGTAGGTTGCAACTACATTCAGACAGACAGACAGACAGAGAAGTTCTTATTCAGAACCTGTCTTATTTCCACATGAAAGATAAAATTACCAATGAAAGAGATTAACTTTGCAAGGCTGAAGAAGCTGCCAAGGAGTCACTACCAAGTTTCTGTTGCCATTTGGAGTCCTGTGCTACCAAGGGATTAGAAAATTTGCACACTCTTCTATTGCAACAATGGAGACACTGGGGAAAATTGCTGTGAAAACAGTCCTGGACTTGGGTGGAGTTTCTGTGATCAGGCAGGAAGTAGGAAGAGGAAAATGGGATGCTAAACTGCTGCCTTGTGGGCTTTGAGATATCTCTAAGATTTTAAATTCTGGTGAAAATGAACTGCTGGATAATTTGTGGCATGCAGCTAATATTTACTAAAGCCATAAAGAATTAGCTTCAATGCTTTAGCCAAAGTGCTAATATTAAAAATACCAAAACTTCATTTACACCACTTATTTTATTTTCATATATATACCATGAAAGTAGTTATTCAGTTTGAAAGAAACCATGATTCAACAAAAGCTGTACTAAATATTGCCTTCATCTGGTCTTGAAGGATTAGCAGCAGGAGGGCAGACTTCCCAGAAGTCATTGTAAGTGCAGTCATAGCCCTAAAATGGTAAAATACTTTCATGTTTGGACAAGCCAGTTTTCAACAGTGGAAAAGCAAAAATGCTTATTTTCCAAAAAAAAGGAAAAGTTAAAAAGAATAAAAATGCTTGTGCTCCAGCCAGCCTGTGGTAATCATTCACCATTTTGGAAGGCATTTCCCTCATTCACTGGCAACAATCTAAATCTTTACTGTTCTGATGCACCTTGAAACATTAAAAACCACAATTTCTGCAATTTGGAAGACAAAAAAAGTTTTTCCACCAGGATTTTTAGGAGCAACACTGTGTTCCCTGACCTGTGTGCTTTCCCACCTCAAGGGAAACAATGCACAAATAAATTATGTGGGTACAGCACTGAGCACACAGTGAGCAGCAGGCGTGTTCCAGAGTGAGGATCTTTATGCACATCTTCTGTTCTTTTTGTACATCTTCTCACCATACCAGACCTGGTGGAAAAGGCATCTGCCAGTGTTTACTCCTAACACACTTCCCTATTCGTTCCCCCTCACAAGTGGCAACACTTGTGACAGTTATCTAAACCCAAAAACCTGTTTTAGTACCACTCAGCAGTGCACTATCACTCAAAGGAATCATTTTCCTCAAGGGGATATTTACTTCTTTCTGAAAAAATCCCAGAGATAATGTTATATATTCATTCATGGCACACTATTCTTTTATATCTTAGACCTTTAAAATAGAAGGATGAATAGAAGGTGGAGGATTTTTACCCTCCAAGAAATTTATAAGAAGTAAATGATCACCCTTGGAGCACCCTAGTAAGAAAATAATGACTGTTCTTCCTTGTTACTTAGATGAGGAATGACAGGAAGGGAAGAACATTCCTAAGGATATGGGACTCTCAGTTTAAGGCAATAAAAGCTTAACTTTCAGACAATCAACTGAACAGTTGCAAAAAAAATATAGTAGCAGGCAAAAGGGATCAAACATTTATGCCAAGATCAAAAGGCAAGAACACCACAAAAATTAAAGCTTTAGAAAGAAGGAAACAAACTCTTTTGAAGTAATTTTCTGATGAAATTTTTAAAATATGGATGGAGGAAATGAAGGACTGAGATGCTTCTGGCAGCCAGAACTTATTACTCACTTTATTCTTGTAAAGGGACCAAGGCAAACGTTGCAAAACAAAACAAAACAAACAAACAAAATTATCTATGGAAGCTAAAAATCATTCTGTGCTGAAGAGAACTCTCTCTCATGATACCACTGAGGTGTAGTCTTCACCCGGTGGAGGTGAGAGAGAACACCATTCCTTGGTTGAAGACATGACAGTTTACCTATGGCAGCTTACCTGAGTTGTAAGTTTGACAAGTTGTCTTGTAAAATAATGTCATAGCACAGTTATTTGACATCCCCATAGGTATTTTATCAGTTTTATCTTTTTATATATTAATAAAAAAAGAAGAAACTTGAATGTAGGTTGTCCGATGGGCTTACTTTTTTGGAACAGGGTGGAAAGCAGGAGGGAGAGAGGAAGAAATCATATTCTGTAAAAAAATGGGAACCCACTCAAATCTATTTTAAGCATATCTTCTCTAAAAAGAATCATCTGAGCATCAATTCCTATTTAATACAAGCCTCATGATTCAAAACCAGATTGATAAGATAGACTTAAAGCACATAATTTAGTAAATTTTCATACAGTTTTATATCTCTGCCAGGTAATTAGCTTTGAAGTTAAACTGGGTTTTTTTATTGCAAATCTTCCCACCTAGATAAGTGAACAGATGCAGAAAGCACTTGCTTTTCTGACCAGGTTCAGTCAGGGGGAGCGTCTGGACCTCAACTTTTCTCTCTGAAAATGATTTATATCCATTTTTCTCCACAGTGCACAAGAATATCCTCTAAAACCCCACTGCAAACAATTGAATCTAATGATATTAATTCTGGACATAAAGAGACAATATTTTTCTTTCTGGAAAAACCTGGTAATAATATCACTACAAGCCAAATAGTGCAGACTTCATTGTGGGAGCTTCACTTCATCACAGCAAAATCCACAGTCACAACAACACAACACAGCTGAAGCCCTACCAAATATAAACTCAGCTATCGCAAATGGATATAAAGTTCAGTACAAAAATAACAGGGACAAAACTGCAGAGAAAGGAACACTGACAACACAGGCTTTTTTTATTCCTTTTTACATGTCCAAAATATTGAGCAGAATAAAAAAGAGATGCTTCAAATTATACACTAAAAAAACCTTCAATTAGAGAGTAGATTAATGGAAGTGTGTACCTCAGGGAAACAGTGAGAGAGACATAAAAACTGAAATAACACATTCATGACTTATGACATGTAAATACAATTAATCAATTTTGAAATGGAGAATAAGGCGAAGTATAGAACAAAACTTGTGATGCCTTGGCAACAGCAGTCAGGAAAGGTTTATAGAAGAGTGTCTAAGAAAGGCCATGACGGACATCCCTGATGCCTCACAGGGGAACACAGTAGGAATTAATACCTAGATTAAACTCCAGCTGCCTTGTGCTGACAGGCTGGAGTTCAGGGATGGGAGGGAGGGGAAGGGTGCAGACCATAAATCAACATGGGGTGAATGTTTTATTAAAGCTAAAATTTTTAAATTAATACCATGGAACTAGCATTCAAAATGCTGAGGGATGTGGATGATTTTTTTTTTCATTAGATGACTGTTTTATTCTGAATCAAGCATTTCACTTTGTTAAAGTAGCCATAAAAGAATGATATTTTCTTTGTTTTATAGCCCCATAAAAAAAAAAATACATATGCTGCTTAACAAGATAACATCTCTAATAATATCTCACTGGGACTGACAAAAAGATGAGAACTTTACAATGGATACAAACAGAAGATGAAAAAAAGGATTAAAAATAAAACATAGAACAAGATTTATTTTTAATTAATTCACATGCCAGCTACATTCGGTTGATGAACGTGGGAGAGCTGCATTAAGCCTACAATGTTCTTACCCAGAAAAGAGTCAGATCTTAAAGTGTCTCTCTTAAGTAGGTAGGTAGGACAGTGTATCACTGAAAGTTGAGAGGACCTGCTCTATTTTACACATTCACACTAAACTTCTCTTTTAGACAAAAATAAGAACGCACAAATATATCACTGCCTGCTAATTTTGTTAAAGCATAAAAAACAAATATGGGTAACAGTGGATGTGGAAAATTACATGGGCATACTCACCTAAAACAGGCTCAGACAAACTATTCAAAACAATTTGAAAAGTTTCACTGCAAACTTGCTCATAAGCTCCTAATGTTAGTCTTTCAAAGACTGAGTATGAACAAAAGGCAAGATAATGCCTCAGAGACCCTGCATAAAAAAAGTTACAATTTACTTAAAACTTCACTTTCTTAAATAAATGTTTTCAAGCAAAAAAAACCCAAAACAAAACATGCATTATAGCATAGATTCTATTAATTTACAATATGGAAGGACATTGTCAAGGAGAGTGTCTTGTTCTGGATATGTACAGATGAAAATTCAATTGCATTCTTTAATTTTGGGGACTTCTTATCTATGACCTCTTGCAGCCTACCTTCAATATATGCAATTTTTTTCATTCAGAGGCTGGATAATACATTAACAACTGTTTTTCCAAATCTTCACAAGATCAGTCAGGACTATGCCAAATGAGACAGACTATCCCAAATCCTCAGTGAAGCTGCTGCTTCTGTGGACCAGATGGAAACACATGACTCATGGAGATCAGATCAGAGACACAGGGCCTAGAGCTCACAGGATCTGTCTTGCTTTCTTGAATCCATCTTGTAAGGATGGGCAAAGTCTTACTAAATTTAGTTAAAGAACTGACCCATCAACTAAAATGGGACCTGTGTTAGAGGTCTGATGAGCGAGATCCACAGGGATAACCTGTAAAACATAGGGATGTGTTAGAAACTGAGGAAAATTAAGGAGATACATCTTGTGCTTTGAGATCCCATTGTTATTACAGCAGGTCAAGCACTGAGACAAATCCTAACAGCTCTACATCTGAGTCTGGCAGCATCACATCAAACAAAATGTGTGAGGAGAGCATGCTTTTGTAAAATTACAGACCAAAATCAAAAACCCTTGCAAAAGGAGAAGCAGAGGCAAATGCATGAGGAATTGGAGGAGCCAGAGCAGAAACTGGCCTCAAGCCACAGTGAAGTTTTTTTCCATTTCAAAGCAGAGGAAAGCAGTGGGATGATCGAAGCACGATCTGTGGCTGGCAGCAGCATCTGTGCAGACTGTGGGTTTCACTGGGCTGCCTGGCTACCACAGCTGAGCACATGAATCACCAGCTCTCTCTCACGAGCAAAGAACTTCCAGTAACAAATTCTGTTTTCTAATTTTCAAACAGCATGGCACCAGATCTTGGGCCAACAAACCATCAATCACAGTGTGGCCTTTGCTGTAGAAAGCAACAGAGGTGACACAAATGACACTGTGTGCAGCATTAGGAGCACAGGTTTATTTTGGGGAACTGGTCAGCTACTATCAACTCTTCTAGAGTGTCAGTGGGCCTGAGATCCACAGTGTAAATGGAAAGAAGTCACCCACAGGGGTGGCACTTGACTGTTTACCAGAGTGCACATTAATGGATAGTAAAAATTAGGTGTTAACAAAAACATTGTGAGAGAGTAAGAAGCCATCCACAGATTCCCTGTATCCACAAATATCTTTGTACAAATTCCTTAAAGTGTAATATTTTTGCTTAATTTTCTGTAATTTTATTGGAATATAGTATTTTCTCTCCCTTTGCTTTGTTTTTCCATTAGTTTTGTAGGTGTCTTCTGTTATATTAGAGATCACTGACTGAGAAACCCAGATGGATTTGGAGACTCCATGATTCCTCCTGGTCCTGCCATACATGAGTTGAATACTTCTTAATAATCCACACAGTCATTCTGATGAAAAATTTGGGAGAATTTTGGGCCAGATTTTTCACTTAGTTTTGCATGCCAAACATTTTACAGACTTTTTTTTTTTTGGGGTGAGGGGGTGTGTACAAATTGGCATTTTACATTGGAAATGCCTCCCACAAATCCTAAAATAAGGGGAAAAAGATGGTTAGAAGCATTGCCTGCATTTGTCCGTTCCTTCAGCCTCAGGAATTTGGTTTACAGTTAAAAAAAACTTATGTCTTATAAGTTCTAGTGTTTAATATTGATAGGTTTGCTGGTTGACTAGAGGATATCTTCTAGCAGATGTCATTTACAATGCTTCATATTGCTGGATTCTTACCCTTTGGTAGCAAAGCAACATTTACAGAGAAATCAAAATCTTTTCATCAGTCACAGAAACACTGCAGGGGCAGGATCCAGCAGATAATGGTTAGGAAAAATATGATCAGGTCTGTCAGTGCACAGACTGGGAGAGATGAGCTCCAAGTCACCCACCCACAAGCATAACTTCACCTCTTTCAAAGACATTTCAGCCTCAAGATATCAAAATGCAGAGCTTGCAACAGACTGAAACTGAAACTCCAGGCTTCCAGAGAACAATTCCCATTTTTACAAGTAAATTATATACATTTCCCCTCAAGTTTTGCCGCTCAGTAACTCAATTTGAAAAACAATATTATTGTTGCCACATGGTATCTAGGAGGAAAGGTAGACAATTTGCATGAGAACATGGTTACTTCCCTCTAAAAATAATAATTTAAATTTCTCATTTTTATTTGCAGATTTGTATTACACTGGAGAACATTTTGCAAAAAGAAAATTACATGACGAAGTCCTATGGTCTATTTTGGGATCAAAAGCATTTTCATAGAATGGTTTGGCTTTGAAGTGACCTTGCAGATCATATGATTCCAACCCCCCTGCCATGAGCAGAGACATAAAAGGACAAAGTTTCTCTGTGTATATATATTGGAAAGTGATAACTAATGCTGCTATTGGACTCCCTTGTTGTATATTAATGTGTTGATGCTCAACTACTTCAGCTAAACCTCTTCACTAGGAGACATCAGGAATTCTGAGTTTCAAGGCAGAAATTTTTGCTCCATTTATATAAAAGGAGGCATTTGGCTTTGTCAGCCAAAATGAACCAGAACACTCAGCTGTGAAAAAATGCCAAGACTCTACTATTAAAAGTTACCATGTAATACCAGCTTCTGTTACCACAGGGTTTGCTGACATTTACACACCACTCAGGATTTACAGATGTGCAAAGTGAGCAGTGGAAGTGGGAGCCCTTTTCCTTGCTCAACAAGAACCTATAAAACCATTCCTTTTTCTCTCTGGAAAACTGGAGGTCATGACCCTACTATGGGGCAGTAAGTGCCAGAGAGAGTAATGAATTTCAGGTGTAGTGTGCAAGAGCACATTTCATCTAGCTCCATTCTTAACTGGTCACAGTTTGCAGTTTCAGCCAGGTGATAAATTCACACTACGAAATCTGGTTTTGCTCAAGAATGTGTTCCTATTTTTGCCTCCCTTCTAAGCATTTTGAAGGGAAATCAAATGAGTCATAGATCCAGGTAGGTATACATAGTATACATTTACCACTGTATGGCGAGAAGAAAACATCACAAGATAAAGACAGAATGTAATCTTAGCTGCTAACATAAACAAACAGAAAGCACTCTGAGACACATCAGTTGTTTTGATAATAGCCACCGCCAAGAGAACTGTGTGCTTCATTGGTTTATTGCAGAATAAAGCCCTGCCATTTCATACAGGTCTGATTAAGCAAGGTGACAGATCACCTTTGGGCTATGTATTTAGCTATGAAATTGGTGGATGTCTCTTCTACATGCATGACTGTAATAGACACATGAGAATAAAAATAGCTGTCATACATGTATTCATATCTATTGTCTGGTCTTGAAACCCTGGAGGACAAATGGGAGTTGTCATCTCCTTTCTCTCCCCCAAGTCAAATGGCTTTGAAGCAGTAATGACTGCCAGAATTAACAGCTCTGGATTAGCCCAAAGATATGAATAAACTCAGTGGCAATGTTACAAGCCACAGCTTACAAAATAGATATAGAAGACACCAGGAAATTGTGCCTTAAAAACACAAAATTATTATGAGGGATTTTACTTAAGAGTAGTTCCTACAGATTCTACAGAAAGGAAAAAAAAAGCAGGATGTCAAAAGGGCTGACTGTGTAACCTCCTAAAGCAATACAACTTCCTATCTTTGCCACATTGCTTACACACAAGAATGTAATTTTAACTTGATTTTAACTTGAGCTTATTGTATTTCAAGGAAATTTACCTGACAAGTAAGATTTTTTAAGGGGAACCTTTGAGTTCCTCAGTAGATTTTCCACTAATGCCTAAATAGACAACATTTACCTCCTTCTATATTTATTTATTTATTTAAAATAAAAATACATTAAGCCTCTTGTAGCCAGCATTATGTAAACTGCATCATATAGCTGACTGCAGCACAAACCTGGGTATTTTCTCCAAGAGTGACTGATAAAAATTTGTCTTGTTTTAACAAATGCCGTCCTGTGCTTGATTCACTTTGCACAAAGTTGGGATATTTGCAAGTACACAGCTACTTAACATTCCTGTACAGTCATGTCACCATAGGAGCAGCAATAAATAATGTCATCCATCCAGCTCAACAGACCAGTGCTAGCAAGGTTATTTATTTCTGACCAGTCAATCCTGAGGCTTTTTAATGCATTGTGACTCTTAAACTCATCAGCAGATTACCCTCTAGGCAGAGCAAATTAGAGAATCTGTTTGCTCTCTGTCATTGAAAGACCTAACCATTTACAGCAAAACAAATTCATAACAAATTTAACAAACTGGGAATTTGCAGTAAAAGAAATTCTGGTTTCACAACAAGAAAGCATATTTATGCTTCACAAAGTAGTATATGCTTAGTTAATTGTCAGTACAATTGTCAATACTTAATTCCGATAGTGTACTAGAGCTATTGGAGTTAAACTAGTAGTACTTTTTTCTTTTGTAAATAAATAAGAATTTCTCCTCATCTAGATAATTTAACAGCTCTTTAAAGAATTTATTTATCCAGTGGTAGATGGCAATTTGAGACAGAGTGTGCAAACATTACGTAAAAGTGTAAAGTGATAGTGTTAATGTGAGGGAAAAAAAAGCCCTGAACTCTTCTTCAGAAGACTTTTACTATGAATCTTTAGCATCCTAATTCACAGCTATCACTAAACACACTGTTAAACTGCTAATTAATTTTGAAAGATAACATTCGATATTAACTAGACCCAGCACAACCAGAAAATTACTTCGGTGCATAATTACAGTGGCATAATTAAGGCAAACCATTTTTGGTTTAACATAATTGCAAAAGTTTCACAAGCAGTAGAATTAGAGGAAGCTGGTTTCTCATAGGCTCCTATTTCACAGATTCTTCTGGGTTTAACACAGACCAAGACTGAACTCACGCTTTCTTGAACTGGTTCTCTTTCTTTTGATGTTCTAGAATATGATATAATGTGAGCCCATGAGTCAAACACTCTTCTAGCCTACCAGAGCACTTAGATGCACTTAATTTGTAGGATAGATTTGAAACTCTTGTCAAGTTTGGCTGAAAATTTTTTGACTTGTAAATAAAAGGTAAAGTTGAGACAGTAGAAAACAACCAAGGCTTCCTGCTTCCTGATGGAGTTTGTGTCAAATCAGTCATTTGAGCCCAGGCTCTCCAAGGAATCCAGCTGTTCAGTGACAGCTCAGATTTCGGATTCCCAGGCCACCAGCACATCAGATGTACTGTCTGTGTAATGATACCAGATACATGGAAGGAACAGCCAATTATTACAGCAGTGAATCTATCACTTCAGCACTCCAGAGACTATTTACAGCAATTTAGTGACAGTGAGACCTCTCAGCTACTGGATCAGCTACACCAGTGGCACGAGATCTAGCCTTCTGTTGAAGCAGGATTTCCCCTCCCTGGAGCCTCAGAAAGTTCAGTTCCGTGGGCTTTAGGCGGGTGATTTTCAGATGCGGATGTGTGTCAGGGAGATGGGACAGATGAAATGAATTCTTTTCTTCAGACCCACACTGAAAAGCTTCCTTTCCTTAGGGACTAATATTAAAGAAAAATTTGATCCCTTGGTCTAAAGAGGCAGATAAGACATTCTTGAACTTCAAAAACCTCTCGAAGTTTGCTGTAGATTTCTATAAATATTTTAACAAAGAAGTGTTTCTTGTTCTTTTCCTTTTTAACCGAAAGACTTGCTCAGATTAAACACCTTATAGAGGCCTATTTTGTTCATATGTAGTCATTTTTGCATGGTGTTAAATAAAGCCTTTTTCATTTAACTCTGCTTGTTAAGATTGCAGTCTTGCATTTTCCTATACAACAGATAACAGAAGTGTCAGTCACCTCAACACAACCTCATTTACCATTAAATAAAGGCAAACCATGCACTTATATCAGTTAGTCTTAGTCTTGCTACTCTTCAGCCAAAACACTATCACCTTCTCAAAAATCAGAGAAATTATTCCATAGCTGTTTCTTGGTGTTTCAAGCTGATCTTCATGATCAAAATGATCCAAAGATCCACAGACACACATTCATTTTCAAAAATTAATCATCCCAGCACAAAAAAAATACACTCAGGTGGAGGAACAAGAATCTGAACAGGATTCTACATGAAAATAAATCTGGATACTACATTTATTGACAAGACTTCATATTTAAAAATTTCTCTTTGAATTCAAAGCCAAAAAATTCTAGTGCTTTCAGCACTGCCTTTGCAAGAAAGGGAGAAGAAACTGGCTATGCCTTGTACAGATGCTTCCCTAGTAAATTTGCAGGAACTATTTCTTCTAAAGTGCAATCTCATGCTGAGGTGCCCAAAACAGTCCAATTTCATGTTTGCTACAGATCTGCAAGGAGAAGAAATTTCTCAATCAATTCTATTGATTTCTGAGTTCACAACACCTGTGTAAAGTTCTGCTAGTCTGGCATTTAGCCCTGTTATTTTATTGCTATTTTAGGTGATTTTTCACTGGTGCCAGTCATGTTTCATCAGGAAGTAGCTGTAGCAGGACTGTGACCCTGCCCAAGTGCTACCTACACATGAAGTTGGCTGTGGACTCTCCCCCTTTCCTATTTTACTATTCCTTTTTTGTTAAATTTTACCACTACTTTGCCTATATTAAGAATAATCTAGCCCCAACGCTTGATAAGGAAGGAGAATAAAGGCTCTTGTTATTGGCAACATTTTCCAGCCCCATGGTTTATTATATATTTTACTCAATTCAGGTTCAAAAGGAAAGCTTCACTCACCACATCCCATATATGGTTTGAGGCAAGGACAATAAAAAAAAAAAACAAAAAACCTTGAACATTTTATTCTAAACGTAGGTGGGTTCATATATTTTTCCCAAAATATGTCTTCATAGTATTTTAAAATCTTTATGGAACACCTTTCTTTCATCTTTTTGGTTTCACAGTTGTTTTTTTTTTCTTAGAATAATAAAATGGAATTCTTTGAAAACCAGTTTTTATAATCTATTTTAGCACCTCAAGGAAATTAAAGAGGATGAAATTTCAAGAGTGTATATTCTTCTACCAAGAGATTAAAAAAAATATTTGGGAAAATGATAAATTAAGGTTTATTTTTCAAGCATTTCAAAAAGGAATAACAACAGAGAGCCCCATGGATACTTGTCTTACAAGATATTACTTACCAACTAAACCAAATTCCCATTAAAGCTTTTCATCCTACTTCTGAGAAGTCCAAGTCACAATCTGCTGTCACTGGACATGTCTGGCAAACAGAGATTTAATCTGCTTGCTAATGCCAGTCCCATGGGGAACTGTGAGCATATGGCCAGAGATCTTAAATTGAATCTGTCTTCAACCAAAGCCACAGTGTGGAGGGGAGAGCACAGAGGGCTGAGATCATAAAGATCTGTGTTTGCTGAGCAGCTGAACTGATGACTAACACTGGGCCGAGGCAGCTTTCAATCGTCAGACACAACTGCCAAAATCCCAACTTGATCAGAGGCAACTGTGATTTACTATTGACTGCAACTGCAGGACCTGGCTGCTCCCAAAGACTTCTTCCCTACCTTGCACCGCTTTGAAACCCAGGGCAGGAGAGCTACATGTCAGCAGAACCACAGAGATCTGTGAGAGATACTAAGAACTATTATCTCAATTATTTTAAGTCCAAATTCTATATTGTGACTGCTTCAAACATCAGGCCTACAACCATAACCTTAATTTAAAAAAAGCAAACTATTTACAGTTTTCCCCCATTCAATTCCATGTACTGCTAAAAGTAGCAGAATTTCTGTCCTAGTTTGAACATATATTGGATGTCTAAGCCTTGAAAAGACTACAATAATCCAGAAATAAGCATTAAAGAATATAGTAAGTGGCACAGGGAAAACAAGAAAACCAAAAAAAACCAAAAACAAAAAAAAGCAAACAAACAACCTATCAATTATAATCTTTGCTGCTCCTTATTTACTTTGATACACTTGGTTGTTTTTATTTCAGCTGAATGATTCCAGACAATAAAGCTAACACACCAAAATTCTATCCTGTCAGTACAAGATTTAAGAGTGTCAGAAATTTGACTAGTTAAGAAAAATGTCTTTGCTACAGAGTGCCCACTGGCAGACTTATTGTATGCCAGAGCAGTTTAGGACTCCATTTGCTTGGTCAAATTATTAATCATCCTCTTCATACTTTAACTGAAAGATGTCCCCTCATACCTAATAGTCACACTGGCATACATTGTTATATGATATTTAATACATTAAGTAGGTGGCATATATATACTTTATAAAAAAGAGCTTATATTTTATATTTATATATTCCAAAATATACTTTAAATTAGTCAGCAGAGAGAGTTCTAAAAGTCACTTCAAACTCCAGTGAAGTCAACAGAAAGACTGTCCCCAGAAGAGATATTGACTGGGATCATCACTATAAATTTGAAACATCTCTTCTAAAAAGTACAGAAGCCTCTCTTCTAAAAAACCCAAGTTGTGTCCTTGACTGCCTACAAACAAGTTCTCCATGTAGGTCCTGTTGCATTAAAGACAACTCTTAGACAAAGCCCTTCACAACAATTGTTACTGTGAAGAAGATATCCACTGTGGCCTCAAGATTTACATTCAGTGTTTGACAATTGATTTATAGAACTGGAAATAGATTACCCTGACATAGAACTGTTCCACGCAATGATCTATAAAACTAACACTGAAATATAACCTGGCAGCTGTCAATCAGATAAGGACTGGAAGAAATGTCCTTTGACATAATTTAGTTTCAGATATCCCTGGCTATTGTGGGGGTCAGTGAGGTCACTCTGTTTAAATAATAACTATCTTACAAAATTCTCATGAAAATGTGTTCTCATATGATTTTAACACTGAACTCTCTGTCTTAATTTTAAAAAACATATAGAATCAAGGTGAAAATCCTTTATTCTTCTAGAATTGAAAAATTAAAAGAATTTTTTTATTTATTCCACTTTTGTACAGATTATCATATTTAGTCATCTCTTTAGCCCTCCCTTAGCAAGCATGGAATTTCAATGTTACAAATCCTTATTAATGACAAAAGAAAAGTAAGATTTTTTAAATGTTTACCAAAATAAAATATGAAATAGAGGACACATTTGATAGCCCCAGCCAGGGGAACTTCCAGCAGCATCCCACTGAACCTTTAATTGATTTCCATAGAGAGTCACCTCAGTTTGCTACAGACACCAGCTGCCTGTAGAGACACAGGACCCGAGGTGAGAGCAAAGAGCCTCAGCTCTGAGGGTTTAGATTTGTCATGTCTCTGGGAATGCCTCTGTAGCTCCCTCCAGCATAACCATCGCTTCTGCAGCAGAAATACAAATCCAGATCTCAGACCATTTGTCGTGCCTGGGGAAAAGAAAGGAGAGTAAAAAATATTAGCAGGAAATAGATTATATACTTTCAAGTCAAAGCTGAGTATTTATGTTCCACCCAGCACTGGAAGCCAAGTGCATTTCAAGTTGGGAAAGTGAACCCTCACAAACATTTAAGGTTAAATCTGTATATTTCAAGTCAATGGTTTACAATGGATTTCTCTGCTAGTGCTAAATAAGGTCTTAAGGTACTGTGGCAGTCTAGCAGAGAATTGTAGTATTAATCAAAATATTTTGCACTTTTCTTCTCATTAAAATTTCTGTGTGTTTTTGTATGGCTGTATTGGATTTACTATTCCAAGAAAGCAGCAGAAGATCCCTCAAAGATGTACAAATCATCATGCTTGTATGTCACTGGGAGGTAAAAGGAAGTGAAAATATTAAGAATATAATCTGGATTTTCCTATAAAATAGGAGTATATAAAATTTATCATGTTCTAGTTGCTAAGAATCAATAAACATTTCTGCAAGAATAGTAATATATCCTTTCTACCAAGGTATTCTTTCTAAACCTAATAAAAGTATAAGTGTACAGGTTTATTTCTGATTATTTTTTTCCTTTTCCCCTGTAAGGAAACCTGCAGGATAAATGGTTTGAAAGACTGTAGTTAGTCTACAAAAGGGTATAGCTGATATTTTATAATATTTAGCACAAATAAGTTAGCACATATCACTGCAAGGGATGTTTCAGAGAGTATTTAATTAGGACAATTGTGGACTTCTCATTTTACCTTTGAAAATTTATAATTTATGCAAAAGGACATTTTTTTTTATCCTTTGGGGTTCATGTTGCAATGTAAAAGGTTTAATTTTTGCTTAGCTTACATTTCCAGCATTATTAATACCTAGATGTACTAAAATTCTCTTCATTAGGAGCTTTGAAACTATTTAAAACAGTGAAAATGTCTGGGGCCATTAAAGTTATACAAAAATGGACCAAACCGCAGACACCAGCTAGGACAAATTTCTTTTAAAACAGCACTAAAGAGATATATTGCAAAAAATGTGAATTTCTCTAAATTCTTTCATGCACTCCCACAGTTACTAGCATTTTCATAAAATTAACTTGCAGAAGACTCTCTTAGTAAAATTAGTGTTCTTTTTTTCCATGGCAGAAAAGTCTGTTAGGGATATATATAAAATGAAAGGCACTTCATGAAAGGCTATTATTCAGCAGTGCTAATAGCTTTCCATGTCTCAAGATTAGCTACAATGAAGTATCCATGAGCATTTCAGATCCACCTCTGGGCTCACCACTTCAGATCAGGCTGTTTAATTACATTCATGAATTAGATGAAGCATTAGTAGATGGGCATGAGTTACACTGCACACAACACATGAGATTATCACATTATTAGCAGGATGTAAATATCTGAAACAAAAATATGGATAACAGACTGCTTATAATATCAGCAGCTTTCATAAAGTTGAGGGTCTCATGCATAATCTAGACACAAGCAATATTGACTCCTGCTTTACTGAAGACAGGCCATTATTTTTCCCTCTTACCTCTCCGAAGGAATAAGCCTATTGGTGCAGCCTGGGTTCCAAGTACATCAGGCACACACCTAAAAAGTGAATAAATCTGAGTTCTTACCTACTTCAATATCCCTGTCAAAATCCACCAGTCCCACCTAATGCAGCACCTTTGCAAATAGTCACAGAACCAACTTTGTCTTTAGTGACAGTATCCCTAAGGTTTTAGTCCTAGGATTATTCTAGAATTACATATTTTTCTAAAGATTAAAATGAAGTTTCATTCTTTCAGACCTTATCCTTTGTCCTCCAGAACCAGGGCTGAAAGTGCAGAGAGCCACGAGTACAGCTCTTGTAGAGTTCAGGGATCCTGTTGGTTCTGAGTTTGTCTTGCCACACACACAGATCACCTGGACAGAACTATTCTATAAGAGGAATATTTCCTGTTCTTCAAATTATTTTACCTTTTACCTTCCTATTTAGGCAAGCCATAGTAATTCTCCTTTGTTTCTGCCTCAGAAACAAGACAAAAATGCATCTACCGCTTCATGGCACTGCACATTCAGTGTCCCTCACAAAGACCCAGTTTCACTGCAGCTCTCTACCCATATGTGACAAGATACACGTGGAAGGCTTATTTTTCTTTTTTTGCTTGGTCAGTCAAGTTGTTTGCAAGCTTTGCTGGGTTTTGCAAGGCTGCATCTCCCTCTTTTAGCCACCATTTGACAAATTTCAGTACATTCAAACCACAGTACAGAACACAAATTATTCTCCAGCCACAAAACTGCCATGCAGAGCCTGGCTGCCCATTAAGTTCTGGTCATGAAACTTCTTGCAACATCTCCAGATTCCTTAATGTTAGTCCCTGCATGTAGTGTGCACGCATCCTGCAGGATTCCTGGTGGTACCTAATCTGCCAGTCCCAAACACACAACAGTGCCCATGATTTTCCTCTTTCTCTTTCCTGTTTAGGATGAGGATGGGAATCTGTGTGGATAAGGAGGCAAAAGAACCTGTTCCCACCTCCTTTGCAGTCTCAGGAAGTGACCACTAAAAACTGTTTCTACTTCAAACTTTCATTGTGCTGTAGTAAAATGAAAGCTCATTCTAAAGGTCAAAACTGAAGTTATTTGAAAACCTTTGTAATTCCACCATTGAGCTTTTTAACACTTCTGCTGCATTTCAAAAGCCAGCACTTGGCTCATTCACTGCAAACTGTTGAAGCACCTAAAAATCTTTGGGCCCACTTTATTTGCTGTATATCCTGGCAATGTGGTAATCCCTAGATTTTTATGTAATCAGATGAAATGGATGCAGTTGATGTAGACTATTTCCAAACCATTTGAAATAATGTTTCCATTTCTGAGACCACAGGGAAGATGCACAACTGAAAGACCATTTAGAGAAATGTGAGCTAAAATGGATGCAGAAAGCCTCAGTGGGGAAAGGTAGTAATAACAATGCAGTATCTTTGCCAACAGCCAAATGCTGCTTAGAGAATTCTTTTTCTAAAGAAAAAATATTTTTGAATTGATAGGATGTCTTAATTCTTGAGATGAAAGAGCATTTCAATGAGACAGAACCAATTTCAGTAATTATTAGCTTCTTACAATTAGGGATAATATGTGAGTCAGACTTTTTATTTTTTTCTTTAATGTAGGCAATGCAAATATTTAAAGGTAGAAACAAACAGAATATTAGATTCTTTCAAAATGCCATAGGAAAGCAATCTCCAGAAGAAGGTAGATCCACTAACTAATGTGTTTATAACAGTTCAGGCTCTTTCAGCCTCAGCTAACAAGGTCACTAAATTTGCTTTTGGTCATACATAATTATTCAATGACTTTTTCATGCCATTTCTTTAAAACTGATGATGAAACTAAAGGCTTCTGCTCATCCCCACTTCCACAAACAGAACAAATGAGGAAATAGAAGTGTGACTTTAAATTTTAGTGTTCTCAGGCAAGTAGAACATTTATCTTCCCCCCCTCAGGGTAGAAAAGGAATCACACGTGTATTGGAGTAAGTGACTCATGATAGCAAAGGAGTAGAATAATCACCCATTTCTATTCCAGTGGCTGCTCCAGTTCTTTTCTTTATGAACAGGGCAAATGAGGGAAGACATGGAAATCTGTGAAACTGCCACTACCTTTCTGCAAGGATTCCTTTCCAAGAGAGATGAACTGAAGGAAAACAAGGGTAGTATCAGAGATCTCTTCCTCTCTCCTTCCATCACACAAAACTGACTGGATTCTCCACAATTTTTTCAATGCCAGCAACTTCACTTTCAGTAATAAACTGAAAAGACACAGATTAACACTCCTGTTTTTCAGTTTATTGAAAATAAGGCATGAAATTAAAATATTTTATAGCTTTTGCATTGCAAGGCTTTTGCTAGAGTTCAACATGAGGAAACAAGCAGAGCCATAACTTTGATTCGTGCACACTGGTGAGTGTCTGAGCGCAGTAGCAGAAAGCTGGAACTTAAGACATGCAGCTAAGCATGGAGCCTTACCTGGGAAAAGGAGAGGGGAAAAAACCCAACAAACCAAAGCAAACCAAAGAAAAGCACAAAAAACAAAAAGCAAAACAAAACACAGAACAAAGCAAAGCAAGAGAACTTACTGTAGCAACACAAGGGTAGTTGGGTTGGGTAGTTTGCTTTTGTCAGTGACCAAGCTATGAGAGAGTCACACTCAATGAGAGAGCTTTTAGTTCTTAGGATATTAAATTACTTTAATGACAGCAGATATTAAGTTTGTTTTAAATCCCTCTGTTAAGGTCCTGAGGAAAAAAAATCAATAAGAGAAAACGATATTGATTTTTTTCCCCCATCTTTACAGTTAATGGCTCTAAATATAACCCTTAAATATTTGCTGGGTATTTTTTTATTTGGTGATATGTCTTTATTTTCCAATAGGAACTAAAAGGCTTTAGCCTCAGCATATAGGTGTTTAAAGTGTCTAAATAATATAGTATGCATGAATCTCATTTTGAGGTCTGTACCATAAGGATTCCTGGAAGACCAGAAGATTTAGTTATTGAGACACTGCCAGATAATATGGTAAACACTCACCTTTGGTACTAACACACAGGTAAGATTACGCAGCAAAGTAAAAGCTAAATCTTAGTCTTTTTTTAATGCAGCACGACTTTTTAGGGGAAAGAAAAGGTTTTGTTGTCATTTTTGGTTTGGAGTTTTTATTACAATAGGATTTGAATTCTGTGAACATAACCCCTCCCATTTTCTTAACTGCCCTTAAAGAAAAAATAGTACAGCATTAACTTGGCCCTTTCAAGTAAAGGGTCAGTTTTCAGGATATTCAATAAGCTTATTTCCCCAGCATCAAACAGCCTTCTTCAAAACTGGCTGAGAAGGCCCTGTAAGAAAAATACAGGAGTTTTGGTTTTTTTGCAGAAGAAAGCATTTCTTTCCTTCCTACTATTTTAAATATCAGGTAAAACTAACAAAGCAAAGATTGAAATAAAGGATACTCACAGAAAGGGCAATAATTTCTGCCAGGAATAACATCTGGCCTGGATATCTCTAAATAGTATCTCTGCCTGGGTCCTGCACACAGGAGCTGCCACTGTCCTTGTCCTGAGCTCTACCCCGAGCTGTTGCAGGGCACAGGGAGGGAGCAGTTCAGCACAGCAGCCCTTCCCAGACAAAAAGTGACGCTGCCACACACAGAACAGGCTCCTCTGGTTTACCTGAGCACATTCCTCGTACAGAGCTTCACTCGTGGGCATC